>NW_017728906.1:168903148-168967622 GCF_001723895.1 Crocodylus porosus | reverse complement strand
ACACACACTGCTGGGGGACACAGAAACATTGCTGACACTGACACTGACACATACACTACAATCCATCTGGCTCCTGCAATTCTTCCTTGATGCTACGAGTGAAAACGACTGTTTTCCCTTTTAAAAGGTCTTGATCTTCCACCAGTCAAGCTGTCTTTTCTTCTGTTAATTGTTTGTCTGCTACCCCTAGGAATTGTTCTCTTCTCCCATTTCATAGCATCCACACTGCTTGTAATTAACCATCCCTGTGCCTCCTTCTCCCTTCAGACCCAATGAAGAATGCTTCGAGTTCCAAAGCTTGTCTAAATCTATGTCATGATACTGATTAAAGATATCACCCACAAAAACCCTAGCCTTCATAAATTCATTATCATCCAGTTTCAGAAAGCTGGTAGAGTTCATTATTACACCAACTGCTGAAAAAAGATCAAGGAACTGGTATCGGTACTTCCTGCTATGTGTTCATGTCATATATGGGAGTAAGAATTTGCCCATAAGGGGGGCATCCAGATGAGCGCAGACTCGTCCGCAGCACCACACATGCAGGCATTCCCCCCACTGCTAATTTGCAGCATTGGAGGGGGAGTGGGATTTCGACCCCAATAGAGCCTGGGGTCAAACAAGTCTGTGCCTTAAAAAAGCAGGGCAGTGCATGTGGCAGCTGTGCACACCACCCAAAACCATGCGCCAGGTGCTGGCCCAGCTTCCTGCTGCAGAATCAATCACCGCAGCTGCAGCTCCCAGGACCCCAAGTAAGGCTGCTGGGGCCAGCACAGTTCCTGGCCACAGCCTCCCCTGCCCCACCTCAGGCAATGTGCTACGTGCCTGTGGCATGGGCGTTTCCCAGGGACAAGTAGCAATGGACCACATTGTGCTGCTGCTGTTTAGCCCAGGACAAACATACATTCCCACTCATGGGGACACGCCCAAGAAGTTTAGGAATTTCATATGTCTTTACCCAATGGATTTAGGTCAGATCTGCAAAGGTCTGTAGCAGAATCTACAGCTGTGTATTAGGCACCTAAACAATCAATGTAGGGTGAAGAGTTAGACACCTCTATATGTGCACAAAAGTTCACAAAAACAATCACAGTCGAGCATGGAGTCACCCAGTCTAAATCACTCTTCCTCCAGGTGAGGAAATTTATTAAATAGTTCCAGTAGGTGTTTCCCTACACTCTGGATTTACTAAAGTGATCAACGATCCCAGATTTTTCAGGGTAGCGGGGCTGTCCCAGGACGGGGGGGGGCACGAATTGGGCCCTGTGCTTTGGGGGGCCCCGTGGTCAGTGCCGCATAGGCCCTGCACAGGCTGATATACCCCGCACAACCCTAGGAACAGCTCTGCAGGGCAGTACCAAATTTCAAGGCTGGCGTCCCCAAGGACATCCTAAAACAGGACTATAATTGGTTCTCAGCTGAACAGCAGAAAAAGTCCTGCTAAGTCTGCAGAGAGGACACAGTATAACGCTGCCTGACACTGCATAGGCAGTATTGAACCACACAGTACTGCTGTCTTCATATAAAACTCCACTCAGGCCTGCTGCTCTGTTGAGCTAATTCAGTTATCTGCACTGCTGCACTCTAGTGGCTGCAGCGGCTGGAAATATAAACTACTTGCACTTCTGTAAGTGGAGTGCCTTGCTTGAACTGTTTCCTGGACTTTGCTCCACAAAAGCTAGTCACTTTTGGAGTCACAGCCCTGAACCGTGTTGTTGAAAGTAGACAGCCAATTTTTTCTAGAAAGTCTTTGTAATTTTTAAATATCCCAAATGGTGGAGTCTCTTGTTCCTTTGGGAGAATATTCCTCACCCTCAGATCTTACCAGCAAAAAACAGTTCCTGATATTCAAACCAAATTTTCCTCTTTTAATTTCACCTTATCCCCCCTGGGACATTCAGAATACTTTCTATCCAAGGTGTTGTTTATTATCCTCTCATCTTTATCTTTATTTCATTCTTCATTTTCCACTTCTCACTCTCTTCTTTCCATTTTTGATTAACCATCCCTGATGCTCTGATGTTCCATGTTTGTAGCTATCAGAGACTCATTGTAAAACTGATGCATAGAGGGTAGGGCACGGTAGTACCAAACTAACTGCCTCAGCAAGGCAACAACCTACTTCATCATATCTAGACATGGACTGTCAAAAAAAAAAAAAAAAAACCTTAAAAGACCTACCGTACCTTCTGCCTGACTTCAGACTAACAAAGCTAACCACCTCTGGATTCATGGGTTAAATCCTAACCTCCTTGAACACCATGGCAAGTCTCTCATTGACTCTAGTGAAGTTAAGACTTTACATTGTGAGTTTTATTCTGAAGTTCTTCCCAAAACAGAAAGGGAAGGAAAGGATTTCAAACAAGACCAAGGGCAAAGAAAACACTGTATTGTTGACGCTAGATGCAAAGAGAATTCTCTCAAACTCTGTGGAAGGCAACAGTCTCTTTTACAATGTCAAGACAGGATATTAATCTGAAGAAACCTATTTAAAACATAAAGCTGCATATATCAGTGGTGCCCAGCCATGCATCAACAAGCCAGATGAGTGATGACAGATGGTTCTATAGGATGGATCCAGCCTGTGGGCCCAGTCCAATGCGTGCTGGAACGTGCACTTGTTCTACATGCCGTATTGCACCCACAGCCGTGGTCCCACGCTGGATCACCCCAGCCCATCCCACCCTTGGGGTGCCCCATGGGTCTCATCTGGGTTGAGCATCCCTGATGTATAAAGATAGAAATCTCCACTATAGTTAATTCGGTCAGTAACATCTCAACAACTGACTGGCAATGCATGGATGGTATAAATTTTCCTTGTTAAAAAATTGATGCGAAGCACCCTGCTATCTGTAACCAAGCTTTTTATCTTTTGTCTATATCAGCAGCACCCTTGATTAAACTTTTCTCCTGAAACCCAAACAATGGATAAACATCTGTAAATAAGGACTATTCCTTGAAAAGTGATGATACAAAAAGTGCACTGACATAACAGATGTATTCTTTCCGAGTATTCAGAACCGTCTGCTGACTTCAGGGTAGAAACAGATGTCCTGTTTGTGGTGGGGCAGAACTCCTCCCATTTAGATGTACCTCACAGGAGTCCTGAGACAAAGCCCAAAAACTGCTGCCACAAAATAATGTGGTAATACTGGGCACAGGTAGTAGTTACTTTTGTTGCACAATTGTTCCCTTGAAAGAGCTCTATAGCCATGCTTTTACATAGCTACAAAGCATTTTAAAAATGGCTGACAGTGCAACAAATTAACCCTCATCAAGTGTGGAATCAAATGACGGCACTCCAGTCTGGAGAGCATTAAAGAACTTCTCTAGGGTCAATCTGTCACATGATCAGGGCTTGGCTTATGCAGCCCAGCCCCGCCCTGCCCCAGTGCTATCTGCAGGAAGGGAGGGGAGTGGGATTGAGCTGTGGGCTAGGTTTTCAGGGGGAGAGAGAGGGTACATGGACTGGAGCTCTCCTGCCTTACAGACCCCACTCCAGCTCAGGCCAGGCAAACCCCAATCCACAGCTATTTCTCCTTCTCTCCTGCAGACAGCACCACAGCAAAAAAGCAGTGGAGCAGAGCTAGGGGAGAGAGGCTGTAAACAGGCTCCTCAGGCTTAATCAGCTCCAAAGTGGAGGTCAATCCTGCCCCTCCCTTCCCCCCCACTGCAACCTATCGGTCAGGGGGGACACTAACTCATGATGCTTTATGGAAAGCATCATGAGTTAGAGCAGAGGCCTGCGTGTCTGTCAGCACCCAGTTTGTCCCAAGATGTTGTAAAGGGCATCTCAATGACTGTCCTTTGCAACATGGAGAAATAAGAGACCCAGGCATCCCACAAGCCACTGCTTCTGTCCCAATCTTGGCCCCTCTTCACCCCACGGAGCATGTCTGCATGCAGGGAGCAGCCTCTACAACATGAAATACATTTCATGCTACAGAGCAAGGGAACCCTCTATAGTTCCTCACTCCATGCTTGCAGACACACACCCCAAGTCAAGGTCAGATACCCTGGGTCCATTGTCCTGCAAGATTTATCCCCTGAAGCCCCAGGAGCTACAGGGGCCCAGTTCTGTGGGATAACAGCTCTGGGCAACATCTGTACCTGCCAATCAATTGGCTCAGTTGTGCCAGGATGTGTCCCAGCACCACTGATCTCACAACAAAAAGGACATCTGTGTGTGGCCTACATGACAATCATCAGTTGTGACTGTTACTCCTGTTACAGTAGCTGAAAATACAGTTCTAGGAGAGTGAATTCATTTACTATGTCATTATACCACGCAAACATACTGAAGAAAAGGGTACCACACACACAAAGTCTGGCATACAGACTTTGCTACCTAAGAATAAAAGAATCCCACTTGATTCTCAGAACCCAGGGCAAATAATGCATTTCAAAGACCCAGCTTTTACAAGTACACTAAGAATGGCTGACATTGAAATGTTTGACATCATAAACTTAGAAAAACTACAGTGGTATATTACAGCTATTTTTCAATCAAGAATGACATTTTAAAATAGCAATATATAGGAAAGCTTTTTCTTTAAATCTAGGTATCTGTAAAAAATAATTTGGTTTGGCTAGCATTATAGGAAGTGGGAGTTGCAATCAAGATATATAAAACAAAATCACAGGGTGTGAATGTAAAATTAACAGGGCCATTTATAACATTGACATATTTTTATAAAATGAAATTAAAGCAATCTTCAGAATGGCTATTTCCTTGAAAATGAAAAACTCTGTAGGTTTCAGAACTACTAAGCTTAATTGTAGCTCTCTAAAACGACTCTTGACATAGGTATCTATTATGTCGGAAGATACTGACCACTTTCATATCCAACAAGGGATATTGGTGTGCATAAACAGGTGAGAAGATGTCCGGAGAGAGGAAGAGTGGGAATAATGTGATAAGAAACAAATATAATTGCCTTACTAATGCAACAGGAAGCACTGTAGATTGTAGATCTTATGATCTACAACTGCAGCTGCTAAGAATCTGCAGTGTTGGCAGGCAATTAACATGACTCAAACAGCACATTCAGATTTAAGACAAAGCACTACTAACAAAAAGTAATGTACTATAACACAGTAAATGCATTATATTTGTTTCTACCTGATTTCTAGAACAATAGTTATGCAAAAGGTTTTTTTTTAAATAAAGATTGCTAAAGCATTTCACATTTGGGATTACAGGTTTCTAGGTTTTAGTGGCTAGAATGTGTCAAATGTGCTTTACTGAACAGTAAAGTATATTGATGAATTTATTAAACTTGTTTCATGATATTTGAAATTAAATCTGTCACTGTTAACGTAAGCATTTACTGAGGGGAGAGTCTCTTCTTTTTAGAGAAAACATGAAAACAGTTTTCACCAAACTGTTAGTTTTGACAATGCAAACCCAGATACAAGACAATTTTATGGATTAAATTTTTCCCCCACTATTTCCCTCCTAATTATAATAGTGGAAATGAGGATTAGGGTAGAATTTGGTTCAGTTAATCCCTTACTTGAATTCCATCTATAGCACCATAAAAAGGCAAGTGTCATTTTCTTGAAGGAAACCATTTAAGAGAAAATCATAATGATTCTATTTATACTTACTTTTAATTATAATTGAGGCAGTCAAGGTTGTGAAAATAGCTTATTCAAATAAAATATCTGCTTTGCCCTAAAGTGTGTTATATAATGTAAGCCTTATTGCTAAAAACATTTACTATGGGTTTATCCATTTTATCTCTAATCAATATTTCTAGTCTGTCCCATCATATGGCTCCATTATATCCCAAGAGTAAGCCATATTTATAAGTGGCTGTGGTCCACCTGAATTATTTAAGGGCTGAAACTTTGCTCTTCTGCCTGGAGAGAGAGCTGATGTGCGCTTCTACATTTAGATATCAATCTGCAAATACTGAAAGAAGGACATTGACTAGTAATAATAGTAAACAAAAAATTTAAAGGCACAAAAAAAAAAAAATCAACCTTGTTTTTTTTCCTTTCTCACTGCATGGTTCATGTTCTCTCTCTAATTTAATTTTAACTTGAGTCAGTAATAACTATTATATTGTAACATAAGCCAGTTCCTTGATAGCACCCTACAAATGCCACTGTAAAATGCTTAAATAATAATAAATCTTCTTTTGTTTTACTACTTGCCTACACAGAAAGGAGCAGTACAAACGAAACCTGATATGCTGCTGTGCACTAATTCACTTTCAGTTCTGACCCTAGCATACCCTGACAAACAGAAAACCTACTCACGTTATTGCAAGCCAAAAAATAGGAGCTAAGTCTTCAGCCCTAACTACAGAAAAGCTGCCATTTCTTCACAATAAATACAGAACTATGGGAAATCCTGGGGGGAGGAGGGAAGTTAAGCAGATAAAAATAATCTCAGAAATTGCTCTCTAGGGAATTGTTTTGGGAGGGATTCTAGTGTTGCAATACTATATTTAGCATACGGTTTTGAAGTATTAACAGAATGAATAATAATTTGCTCTTGTGTCATCCCAGGAAAATGTGCCAGAACAATTACCTTGTTACACTATATTTATGAACCATCATGAGACTTCAGGCTAGGGCAGTGGAGGACATCACTAGTAAGCATAATATTCTAGCTAAAGATTACTGAGAAGTTTTTAAACTGCCATGATTTTTCATTCACAATACTTGGGGTGAAATAGTCCTTCTTCCCATTTAAGCTAGGGAAGAAATTGCAACAAGACAGCTTCAATGTTGAAATAGTTCTTTACTGGCTCTTTCTATGTTTCATTGGGTGCATCTCCATGTGCAATTAATTTGAAGCAATAAACTCTGGAGCAGTTTGAGCAGGAGTAAATTATGCCCAAGCGCACCATCTACATGCACACCCAGGACAGCAGCAATTTGAATTGGGGCGGATCAATTTACACCATCCCCAGGCTTCTGGTGGCAGCATCAGGCTAGCTGGATCACAAGGGTGCTGAAAGTGCAGAGCTGTGTGTCCAGGCAGCAGGCAGGAGTTTTCATCAGCAGTCAGCATCTACACGTGCTTTTAACTGCAGTAAATTACCCTGCCATAAGATAGTACTGTCCCTTACAGCACTATTTTATGGCAGAATTAATTTACTGCAGCCTAATACTGTCACATGTGTAGGCAGTCATGCTTTACTCCACAGGTAATTAGCCTACTCAGCACAGTAGTAAAGCACATTTGTAGATATGGCCATTGAGTATTAGGTCTCACAAGCCTGGTCAGTATTATTTATTAAATGCATTATCTGGGACTGCATTATGCTGACTATGTATTATGGTTATTAAATATGTTTATTCTCGTCTTGGTAGAAAAATAATTGTAAGAAGTGTTGTTTAATAAAGTTGGGAAAAAAATGAAAAGATGCAATACCATCTAGTAGTATCTCTTATTGTGCCTTTTCCCAGTGATTGTTTTGCAAAGTGTTGTTATTTTGTTTCCAACTGACTATCACACCCTACAGCACCAGGGCTATACAAATCTGTGTGGAATATATTCCAAGTCAGACTCCTGAAGTGCGACGGGCAGCACAGATGTTGCACAGCCTTGATGTGAGGTGACATAATTCTGTAACTGTGACAAGAAGTAACCGGGGGAACCTAGGCTCAGGAGGATTCCCTGTATAGCTCATGAACGGTAACAGACTAGGGTCACTTTCTGAGGGAGGAGACAACCAGAAGATACTTGGAAAATCTAGCAAGGCAAACCCAGACATTAAGTTCCATACTGTATGTTTTTACTTGTTATACCAAGTAATTTGGTTAGCAGCAAAAGGCAACTAGAGCAGCAGCTGATGAGTTGTACTAACTCAAGCTGTAGTTTGTGGTTGCATTCACACTGGACAGATAACTTGAGCATTAGCAATAGTTACTTGAGTTTCAACCAACTCTACCTGGAATTTAAAGCACCGCTTGAGTCAAAGATTTTTGTGGGAGTGCAGAAATTAGGTTAGTGGCAATGCCTGAGTTATACCTCAAGCTAACGCTACAGTGAAGACAAGCTCTAACAGCCAGACCTGGTTTGGCTGCAGAAGCAGCTAAGTAAGACTAAATCAGAATTCAGGCAACTACATTTCCAGAAGTAATCCAGATTGGGCCTACTTTACAAGGCACAAAAAATAAGGAGGTAAATCATTTCTTTAGGAGAAGTAAGACTTGGATTGGGATTCCTATTGCCAAATTTATTTATAAGTCTAATAACTGAGCTCTTTCTGAAAAGGAAGTTTCTTTTACTTAAGTAAAGGAGCCTTTGGTGGTATGTGATGTTTATATGGTGGGGAAGGGGAAGGGAGCAGGAGGTTGGAAGTGGAGCCAAAGCAGTGTAAGCTTAACAGCATTACATATACACCTATACACAATGTAAGGCCAATTTCTAAAACTTAAAAGACTACCTTAATTTAAAAACTCTCCATTGAGCTTTATATTATTTTACAGGTATTGTGGTAACCCCATGTGTCCCCAGCTGATCTTAGAGCCCCACTCTTCCAGATGCTGTACAGAAGTACAGAGGAGAGGATAAATCTTTGAACATACAAAACAGACAAGATTGGGAAGCTGATACATCAAAGCAGAAAATTGTGAATGGATGCCTGCTAAGATCATGTGACTTGCCTAAATATACAGTGGAAGTTTCTCATGGAGCCCAGAAATTTAACCCAGTTTTCCTGCGTCCAACTCCAGTTCCTTAGCCATGAGATTATTCTGCTTCATACATTTAGTTCCTCTAAGCATCTAAAACCTGATTTAATTATTTAAATACTTATGTAGCTCCTTATCAAAGTACTCTACACTGGGAAATCTCTATGTAAAATCCCACCAACTTCCTGGGACTTTGCACGAGCTGAGGGCTCTGCCTCTGCTAAGCAGTTAAAGTGGGGCTTTAGATATCTAATTAAAGGTGCATAGACTTGAAAAGTTAACAATTAATTGAAATTGAAATAGCATCTCCATGTTTTCAATTATAGATCCATTATTTTATCAAAGTAGAAGTTTGGGTAAAATTCTGTTACTAAATCTTTAAAATTCATAATTTACTTGTTTGCTGTGGATACAACTGTGTATTACTGGAATAAAAAGACTGCAGTGGGGATTTTGAAAATGCCCCAAAATAGTCTCATGGGACTTCTGGTTAATGTAAACTCATATGAAAACATAAACTACACAAACCTGAAAAAAATCAAAAGAGCCACAGCCATTACATAGATTGGCATTACAGATTAATCATTTAATATGGCACATAATTTAATAGTGTCCATTATATAACTTATATTGAGGTGCAGAAGTGAAAACATTTGGAACCATGACTAATACCTGATACAAGAAGTTTACTGTCAAGCAGTATAGATTAAGTCATTTACTCTGCATGTAAAAAAGAAGCATGTGCTTTTTTTAGTGTGAAGAGTCATTTGGGACTGAAAAAGAAGCAGTCATGAGTATGGAGCCTATTTCTCAAGCTGAAGGAAACCTTGGAGATGGTGCTTCTAGGACACACATTCGTCATGTCAAAATGCTTTATCAAGGGAAATTAGACCCCTTCTGAAAAATGAAAAGTTTGTCTCTTTCATGTAGTTGTTCCAAGTTAATCAACCACAATGAATTAAGAGGAGGCAATATCCTTTGTCATCAGGTTAAACTAAGCATAAGTGCTATGGCCCAAAGTGTCTGTATTTTCCCAGTTACTCCTTTTTCCAGGCAATCAGCCATCACATAAACTAATGTCCCCTACTCCTTAACCAAATAGCAAAATTGGCAACATTTGTGCAGACAACAGAGTGACCCTGCTATCTATTTTTTAGTCTTAAATGATCATAAGAAAATATTTCCTGGAGATATTTAAATTCACAAATAAATGACATCAGATTTGAATGCAAAATGGTTTGTTTCCATATTTCATCTGTGATTCTACAAGTTATCTATGGGAAAGAAAGGGTTTGGAGATTTTCACAACACTCTTGCAACCAAGATGGGGAGGATTCAATGCCAGCATTCTCTCTAAAGCAGTGATTCGCAACCAGGGATCCATAGTACCCTGAAATGCCATGAGATCCTTTCAACCATACCATGGGGCATTAAGAGATAAGCGATTGCTCATCCCAGCTCCACTGTACAAGGCGGTAAATGCTCCCTCTTCCCCACCTGGCCCCTGTGCAAGGGGCCACTTGCACCGAGAACCACTGAGAACCACTATTCTAAAGTCTGGGATAGAGAAGCTTCTCACATGGCAAGTTGTTTGGGTTTGGGGAAGATTTGTATGTTTTTTAATTACCAACAAGTGGCCAAAACTTGTATCTCTCTCCCTTCTTAATTCATATATGTTAACCCCAGCTTTGGGGATGCTGTTCAAGACACTGGGAGGTAAAGCACATATACATGCTGAGCTCAGATGAGTTTTTTGTAGTGTAATCTGCAGGGTATATGTTTCAAATCCTGAGATCTCACCATTTTAATTCCTGTTATCAGCCAAAATGATGGTTGTCACAAAAATCAGAATTTAACCACGATTTGAATACTGTAGGTCTCAGATGCTGTCTAGAGGAAACCTTTGGCAACATGTAGGGGGTGCAAGCAGGTGCACATGTAGCCCCTGAGCATGGCAGTGCATCCCCTATGAAAAGGGCACTGCTGACACTGCCAGCACTGCCTGCAGGCAGTCGCCACTCGCCAACCCCCTGCCCCTCGCTGCCAACACCACCGGCGGCATCTGCAGGCAGTCCGCAATCGCCGCTGGCCACCGCAAATGCTGCCGGTGGCGTCTTGCCACCATCTCCCCCCTCCCCCACACTGTCGACAGTGCCACAGGTGTCTGCAGAAGCTCCCTGCTTACTGCCACCATGCTCCCACCGCCTGCTGGAGCTCACCATACCTACCCCCCTCACAGCCTCCGGGGGCATGCAGCATTCAGGGAGGAAATATATGAAATATTTAACTTATCCATGTCTATTACCTGTCTCTCTCTGCCCAAAGCACAGGGATTATGGGTCTGTAGAGCTCCCAGGTTGAGAACTTGACTCTTTAATTAAGGCTCATAAAACATATTTTCACCACAAACATACTATAAGAGACAACAGTACAAGCATGCAGTACAGTCTGAATGAGCTACCTCCTGAACAAGAAGTAGTGTGCCCAGGCTAATTAGCAGTGACTTGTATGAAGCAATTAGCCCCACATGCAGCACCACACAAGTCTAGCTATAATGCTTCTGGTTCAGGAGGCAACTTGCACAGTGTGTTTGAGGGGACCACTGACTGGCAGAATGATGTTGTATCACAGACATGCCTATGTTTTCAGTTCTAGACTCCCTCATTTCAGTTGCAGACAACATACAAATCGGTGACCATATGCTCTATGCAACAGGCTAATGTGTCTTATTAGCCTGATGCACAGATAGATGAAGCATCTCCATATATAGCTACATTGTGATAAGGATCTCCCAGTGCCAGCCCCATGACCACAAAACTGGCACTGGGAGATAAGGAGCTCCCAGCCCCCACTCCATGATCATGATCTCCGAGCAGGGGGCTGGAAGCTCCCTGAGGCTGGGGCAGGAGGACATAGTCTCCACCTGGGCTTCAGTGGCAGAGCCCACGCCAGCAGCAGGCAGCTCCTGGCGGCAGAGAGCAATCTCCCACCCACTGCTGCCCAGTTGACCAGGAGCACATTTGCTCCCAATCAGGCATCTACATACATGCTACTGCACAGTAACTAATCACTAGTAAATTTGATGCTTGCATTTGCAGGTAGCAAATTTACTCACGATTAAAGCAGTTTACTGTGCAGTAAGTGTGTGCATGTGTGGACATACACACGGGCAACTGGTGCCTCCTGAGGCTGCTGAGCCCTTGCAGAAGTCGCCGGCAGTGGCGGTGGTGGGAATGAGGCTGGGGAGCACCTGCAGAAGTCAGTGGTGGCATCAGTGGTGAGGATAGGGCTAGTGAGCACCTGCAGAAGCTGTTGGTGACAGGGACGGGGCTGGTGAGCACTCACAGAAGCTGCCTGTGGTGTCGGCAGCGGGGATAGCCCTGTCAGGGGGGCATGTGCCCCCCCATGGTCCTCCCACCAGTCACCTATGCATGCACGCTAGCTGCATAGTAAACTGCTCTACTGCTCAGTAAACCATCTCATGTAGATATACCCAGTTTAAATTTGGCCAAAGTCCATTTCAGGCCTACACTTGATCCTACTGGATCCAGTGGAGTTGTATCAAGATCAGAAACACTAACTCCCCTCCCCCTCCCCCCACCCCAGGCTATTCTAATCAAAGTATTTTGCAATGGCCATCTCATTTACCTGATATTATCCTTCATTTCCATTCTCTCTGCTTCCGTGATCTCCTCCTGCTAGAAACATGAAGCAGAACTTATGATTTATTCATTATCTTCTTTGCTCATGCATCATTGTTTCCTTTTTAAATGGCTGCTAGAAAGCCCAGCCATATAAAGCCCCTCTCAATTGTTCAGTCCATCTCTTATCTCCAAAATCTGGCAGTGCTTCTAGTTGTTGCTACTTATCCAATTTCCTTGTCAAGCCTCCCTTACACTCAAAAGGGTTTGTCCATCTTATTTTCTTATACAGAACAGTATTTGGAGAGCAAGAAGATCCTGGATTCTTTCTGAAACTAAACTTGAATTGTTTTCTTTTATAATTGAACCTTGTTCAGTTGTTCTGTAGTAGCTGTCATCTCCATTTTTTCTTTCCTTCTTCCTGAAAGCAGAGAGAATGGCAGAGTGTGTCAGTCCTGTCTTCACCCGTTGATCTGCTAGTAGGGACTTCTCAGCATCATCTCGGGGGTTCTGAGAGAAGAAAAAGAAATGGGAAAGACAGAACCGGGCATTAACACAGAAAGGAACTGAACTGAAGGGCATGGAAAAGTCATTTCCTCTGAGGACATAGCTGCAGTTGCTGCCTTTATGTGAGTCATGTTTCTAATTATAAAACTGCGCTGTGCATTACAGTATTTGCAAGCACATGGAGATCAGGAACAAAGCTATGAGATTTTTTTTTCTCTGTGCATTCTTATAGAAAACTATCATATGCTTTGGATTCATAATAGACTAACTGCCCTATGAATCCTGAATTAGAGGCAGCTTTTTACTTTCTCCTTGCTTTAGAATACATTGAAAAAAAACTTTCAGGTTTACCTAGGCATATATATTTGTTAAAACTATGTCACCAAACTGAGGAGCATGTTGGGCAGAATACTTTTGCATTGGGATGTGTTAGACTGCAGTGCAATTAGCTATACTGTAGCCAAGCTTTCCAAGGGAGCATTCAAAGTTTTGCAGTTCTACTTACATTTATACAGGTCAACCTCCATGTTATGTTGCTATGTATACTTCACATTGTTTTTAGAAATAAAGTGTATCTGTTTCCCTCCAATCAAAATAACAGAATTTACTATTCTTGCAACCTGAATAGTGTACAATAAATGCAAGACTTCTGCTGTTAAGCAGCACAAATTGAGTCATTCTATATGTATGTAAAATAAAGTATATTTCATCTTCGGCATGAACAAAGCTATGTCCAGCTTCATGTTTGTTTGGCAATTGCTGCTTTCTCCCTTAGGCTGTGATAAAGCCTTTTTTTCCAATCTAAAAATATGTGAATAGGTTCTCCAGTCTCTCATTCTCCCTTCCATCCCTTTGCAAACACCATCCCATTCCAGTACACAAGTTCATGACAGACAGAAGGAAAATGATTGTGGGAAACGTTATTAAACTACTGGCAACCTATCACTGCTTTGTGTTGTGGAAATATAACTGTTATTCTCTGTGATTCAGGCTAGGCTAGCAGGTCCTTTCATCAAAAAAGAATTTTATATCTGTGTATATTTGTCTCCAACAAACACTCTAGAGATCCATACAGGATCTACAGCATAAAAATACATATGAAAAATTATAGGATTATTTAGTTTTGTTTATCTTGCAAAGAATGTTAAAAAAAAAGCTTGTAATAGAAATCGACTGTAATTACAACCATAATTAGTGAGTGACATCGTTTCCTGATGCTTGTTCTTCATTGCCATGCTTAGTCTAATATGAATTGTCCTTTATTATGCTGATCTGGGGAAACTTTTTTTTCACTTCATTTGTGGTTTTGTGCCCAGTACTGTACATGACCTGCATGCTGACAAAGAAATAGGCCAGTCTGGCCAGGGAGCCTGCCCCAGCAGGGCTCAAGGTGATCACATGTCCCTAGGGCACTAATGGGACCTCCAGACCTACCCTTACAGTTCCATCCACAAATCACCAATTAAAACACAAACTGAAACATTAGCCCACTGGCTCCAACTCTCCGGCACACTGGCTAGCTGAAATTCCCTGTCTGAACAGTCTCCTGCTCTGCCAGTTCTCAGCTCCATACTGGTCTCTCTCTGGGATAGCAGGACCTCTTTCTGGCTTTCCTTGGCAGGCAGTCTACTATAGGGCTCCTTTACCTTTGGCCTTCAGGGTGCACTGCCCTACTCTCACTCAGGGCCTATGCCTATATAGCTCCCCAGCCCCACCCCCAGCTGATCACCTGCCTCCCTGAGCTGCCATAGGTTCTTTTGGATTTGGCTTGCTGGAGCAGCCTCAGGGTGGCCCCTTGCTGGTAGGCCTTCCACTGTTTCTATGCAAACCTCCAGCCTGTGATACTGCTGCCACCACTGGCTCTGCAGTGAATGTTTCATCTAGTCTTTTCTACCCTTTAGTCTTTGCCTGATGGTTTGGCTGGCCAGCAGGCTCCAGAGTTTCCTCCCCCTTCTCAGCAATGGGGCAAGGGCCACATTACACCATGTTTCCAGATCACAAACCTAATAAAAATCATGATGTCATCCACAGTAGAGAACAGAAACAAAATCTGGTTATCAGCTACCAGATACAAACAGGGGCTCTCTAGCTCCCTGACTAGCACCATCTTTACTGCCTGCAATGACTATGTAGAGCCTTTCTGAGTTCAGGCAGGGCTAAGCAGGGATGGAATAGAGGCTGCTGTCTATACTATAGTCTCCTAACATGCACAATTTTTTATACACAGGAATTGTCTGAGATTGCACTTATTACATCTATACAAGGGAAATAATTTATAAGAATAATTTTATTACCTCTAATATAAGTATAATGATTTATATATAAGGGCTAAGGACAAAAGTTACACATAAATCAGTTTGTCATTAGAAACTGGTTTAAACCTGCAACAGAACAGAAGTTCAATGCACATAAACCAGTTTCAGAATGGTTGAAACTGGTTTAAGATAAACCTGGTTAAATGTAATATCAGACTTAACTGATCTGGGTCAAACTGGTTTATGAAACTTCTGTCCCAGACCCCTTGCTGGTTCAAGTTAAATGAGAGTCCCCCAGCATCCCAGCATGCTTTCCAGCCCTGGGCTGAGCTGTACTGTGTGTTCCAGAGAGCAGGTCTGCCCCTGCCCCTGGCTGACAGGAGGGTGGGGCAAGCCCAGTCTGCACAGTGGGAGCGGGGAGACTGCCCTCTGAGGCAAACCCTGGCTGAGGTCTGGGGCCAGGGAGGGGGATTCCCCTACTCAAACTTACTGCTGACTGCAACTGTGGACCCAGGGGCTCCTGGAAGCAGGAAGAGGAGGTGATGAGCAACCCTGCAGAGTCTTTTGTGATTTTAGGTTCCAGATCCTAGAGACCTTGGGGGCATCAGAAAGAGGAAGAGTGCCATGCTTTTCTCAGTACACCTCTTTGGTCACATGGATCTCGGGTTGGGCAGCAGTGCTAGGAGCAGGGCTATGGGGAGGGCTGCAGGCACCCAAAAATTCGCTGTAGACCCCCACACCCACCCAGTGCCACTGGTGCTGCCCAGCCCAAGAACCACATGGCCAAAGAGCTGCACCAGGAAGAGCCTGGTGCCACCCCAGCCCCAGCCTGCCCCACCCCGCATGCAAATCTAGGGCCACGTGCCCCCCATGTCCTCCCAGGCTGCATGCTCCCCCTCCCCACATCCCCAGATGAGGTACTCACAGCTCTGTCCTGCACCATGCCCTTGCTGTGCAGGGTTTGCCCCTGCTCCACTCCCCTCTTCACCACTGCACACATGCCCCTCTCCACCCCTGCTGCAGCCACCAGAATCCTGCAGCCAACCTGCCTTTTTGCCCTACCACTGCCTTGTGTGTGGAGGTGCTAAGCCCCATTAGCCCCCCATTCTGCCGCCTATGCCGCCATACCCCTGACAGCAGGGGAATGGGGCCCCAGCCAGGCCCCTAAGAAACCCAGGCGGCTCATCCAGGCACAACTGTATGCACTCTGATGGAGGCCTGGAAGGCACATGTCCCCCCATCTGTGTGCAGGGCTTGCAGCGCGAAGCTCAGCATGCAGTGGCAACCACCTCTGCCCTGCACACAGATCCAGAGGTCATGTGGCCTCTGGGCCTCCACCAGGGTGCATGCAGCACAGAAGCACCCCCCCCCATGTCCCTGTATGAGCCGCCTGAGCTCCCATGCTCCCCCCCACCGCCCCAGCCAGGGCCCCACTCATCCCTGTCCCAGCCCCTGCCCCGCCCCATTCCCTACCTCGCCACAGGGTGGGAGGGTGCAGAGAGGGATCACCCTACCTACCTGGCCCCATCCTGGTGGCGGGGGTGTGGCTCAGCCCAGCCACATACATCCCGTCAGTTGGTCCCCAGCCTGTACTGGTTCGTGGGATTATTCTGTCCTAAGTGCAGAACTTTGTACTTCTCCTTATTGAACCTCATGAGATTTCTTTTGGTCCAATTCTCCCATTTTGCCGAGGTCCAGCAGCAGAAGACATCTAGTCAGTTAGGCCTGACTACCTTGACCAGAAACATTGACTTGTACTTTCTCCCCAACAACAGAAAGTCAGTTTTTGCTGATTTGTGCTGCCATAAGCTGTTCTCTACTAGATTTGTCATTTGTTTGGATTTGTATAAAGTGCATGTGATAACACTGAGGAAGAATGATGGCAGATTTATTCTGACAGATAATTATCACATTTGCCTTCTGCAGAAAGAATTTACACTTCTTGGAGACACAAACATTATATTTCAGGAGCTGAATATTTCTATGGGCATTGTGACAGGGGGCAAGCTCAGGACCAGGTCTCACGTTGGCTCACCCACCTGTCTAAGTAGGACAGTCCACCCAGTCTCGCCTGCCACAACTTGCTGTTTCTTAACCTGGTGTAAAATGTGGGAGACTGCCAGTTTAAGACCCCGATGCCTAGGGGTTTACACATGGCTCTGACCTTCTTTTACCCCATGCCTCGCAGATGGCATCCAGTTTATTATTGCACCCCAGTGTAGTGACCCAGTGGGGTCCTGAGCCCCAGAAAGAAGACTAGGACCTATTAAGAACAAAGCCTAGCCTAGGCATGGGGCTAACCGCTTGTAGGCCTACAAAGGTGCCAGGCAAGCCCTTGAGTAGATCTGGCAGGGGTGAAGCCAGGGCTCAAGAGGGCCCAGTTGACCTAGACCCCATGCAGAATTGTGGGGGCGCTAGGCCAACCCCGATTACGGTGAGGGCTCTATGGTACACCCCAGAAAGGATCCCTCTGGAGTATGAGGGTCAGCAGCTGTTAAGCTGACTTTCTGATCCTTCACACTGGTCAGTGCAAGAGGGCCAGGACCAGGTGGCCAAAGGGCAAATAAGCCCAATGTGAGGGGCAGGCCAGTGCCATGGTGAGCTATCTGGCACTCCGAATGGCCTGGAGGTGGGGCCAGAGCCCATAAGGGCTGAAGGTCCCTTCGATGAAGGGATATCACAGACAAAGAGGGTAGGGGTCAGCCAGCAAACAGGCTACTATGAACTCCGAATGGGGTCAAGGTGAGAGCTGGGCCCAAGGAGAGAGAGCCCAAGTTCATCATCCAGGAGCCCTAATGAGGAAACTAGACCAAGGCAGGTAGAACTTCTTGGTCCTGGGCATGACCGGAAATTTCACCCTGCCACAGAAGGGTGGTCTGGTGGTGCTGTCTGTGGTGAGACAGTCCCCCAGAAATGCCAGGTCAGTTACTTCCCCAGTGAAAGGTGGGTAGGGACGCTTGATAACCCCAGCCCCCACCATCCAGTGGGTCATTAAGACAGGAGGGTAGTGGAGCCAGGCACGCCTGGAAAGAGGCACCTGAGCCCAGTGTGAGTAGTGGGAGCCAGGTATGTTTGGCAAGAAGCACCTGAGCCTCATGTGGGGGTGTAAGGCTCTGGTGGCCCTTGTTGGAAGAGGCTATAGTAATGAGGCCCCAGAGAAGGGGTAGTGAGTGGTAGGCCCCACTGGGGCCGGCCTAAGGTGAAGACATGAGTGGAAGCCCCAGGAGGGAGCAGTGATGTCAAGGTTGATCTTCACATGCCTGAGGCTGTAGTTGAGCCCGAAGCTGAATGACATGGCTCAGTGGGAGTCATGGGTGGAAGGAGTGAGTAGCAAGCCCTAATGAAGGAGGAGAGAGAGACAAGTTACCTGGAGAGGGGCTTGTGTCAGAGCTCCACCCAGGACAAAGCAAACTGGTGGGTAACCATTTAGATGAGGGTCACAAGAGGGCCTGAGAGACTGTGCCAGCCAGCCAAGAAGTGTAAGCATGCCTGATTGCCTATGTGGTCGCTCAAGGGAGCAGGGCAGGTTTGGTGTGGCCCAGTGAAGGGCAACATGTAAGAGGCCCAGTGAGAGAGGGTGGAGTGCAAGAGGCTTCAGTGAAAGGGGGGCAGTATGAATGAGGCCCAGTGGGGCACAGTGAAAGGATAGATGCATAAGACCTCACAACAGGCTGAGTTTGGCCCAGCCATGAGCTGGAGCAAAGAGTAACTCTAGGATGTCAGCTGTGAGGCATGAGACACAATAAGGGAAGGTCAGAGTCATGTGTACACCCCTAGGCATCAGGGTCTTAAGTGGGCAGCCTCCTGCATTTTTACAACCAGTATCTTAACAACAAGGCATGGCAGGAGAGACTGGGAAGGCTGCCCTAACTTAGACTGGTAGACAGGGTGACCTAAGACCCAGCCCCAAGCATTGCCCCCTGTCACACCCAGCTTCAGGCCAGGCCAAACTCAGTCCACTATTGGGCCCCTCACACACTGCCCCTTTCAGGACCACATTCATACCGCCCCCTCTCACTGGGGCCTCTTCCATTCTACCCACTGTCACTAGGCATCTTGCAATCTGCCGCTCACTGGGCCACTCTCACTGCCCTGCTCCCTTGAGCGATCCCCTTGGGATATCAGGCTTGACTACTCTTATGCTAGCCCTGCACATGCAGCCCTTTGAATCACTTGTGTCCCCCTACACTACATGGCATAGTCCTTGTGCCCAACACTGGGATGATTCTGCCCCTAGCTCCTCACTAGGAGACTTTCCACTTTCACATACTCATGGAGGTTGGCCCATGTGCTGCCCTTCAGGCCATCCTCTGGCCCTTCTCAACACACCTCCTGGTGCAGCACTTCAGACCAGCCTTCAGTCCTACACCTTGCTTACGCACAGTCCTTCATGTCATAATGACACCCTGTGCAGGCCCACCATACATTTCTGCCCCTGCTCTGGGGCCACTTTCCTACCCCCTCTCTGGACCATGTTACTGCCCCCTCACTGGGGTCTCCTGGGTCTTACACTCCTGTGGTACTCAGGTGTCTAAAGACATGCCTGGCTCCCATGCCTGCCCCTAAGTCTGGGTGACCCACCAGGATGTAGGGGCTGGGGTTTTAAGGCACCCCTCCTTTCCTTTCACTGGAGAGGCAACTGACCTGGCATTTCTGGGGAGCTCCACCACCACGGGTAGCCCCACCAGGCCATTCTTCCCCAGCAGGATGCAGTTTTCAGTCATACCCAGGACCAGGAACCTCCTCCCATCCCCATAGCTCCTGCTCTTATCTCCAAGGTGTTCCTGAGTAGCAGCTCAGCCAGGCAGTGTTCCTCCAGCTGCCAGCAGCAGACTGCTGCCTCTGCCCTGTGGGCCTAGATCTAATATGGCCGCCTCATCAGGGTTGGCCCATACCTGCCAACTGCCTGTTCTCAGCCTTAAAGTGGCAGGCATCCGAAAGAGCCCTGCCACAAGCATCATCTGATGATTTGATTTTAAAGTGAAATGCAGATGATTTCCAAGGGTAACTACTGTGTTTTTAGATAACTTTACTTCATAAGTAAGCTTTACAATATGCCCTTCTAAAAGGTGCAAGCTCTGTTCCATTACAGTACAGCATAGTTCAAGCAATCTTTTGGATCCCAACCTCTTCATCAACATAATGGCAAATCCCACAGGAACATAACTTCTTTGCAGATTGAATGCCACCTGGATCCTCTTCTTGTTAGATCTAAACTAGATACTCAGTTCGTGGTCATCATGGGTGACTGTATTGCAACACAAAGCTTTTGGCAACTATGTAACTGCCAACTGTGTAGCGGCATTCCTTGGTAAACGTATTTCATAATCTATTGTTCTTCCAACAAATCATATCAAGTACCAGTTCTGACAGAGGGAGTTACTGGGTTTTGCAACAAATATTTTCACTGAGGAGCTTGTCCTGCATCTTAATATGATATAGCTAATAAAGACTGTGAGAATAAAAATCATCAATTCCTGAAGCAGAGGTGCTAAGAAAGGCTGAAAGATGCTTCAGCCTTTCTCAGCAGCTCTGCTTCAGGAATTGCTTCCGTAGATAGACACTTTGTGTCAGTTTGATGTCATGTTGCTTGTGGCTAGGCCTGTAAAGGCCCTAAAATATGGTGGTCACTGAAGCTAGGACCACATTGACAGCTGGAGTAGTGCAGGTACCAAGACACACGGTTGACAGCTCAAGTTTGAAGCCATAGCAGAAGTGCTTATTGCACGGCTTGTCAGATCCCAGTGAATTCTGCTGAATACCTTGTCACAGGGACATGAGACAGGGAAGTAAACTATAGTGTCTTCTAAGTATCCTCCACCACTGTCTCTAAAACTTTTCAAACCCCACATCCTGAAAGCTACTCTTGGTGCCAGTTTTACCAGCATCTGCCAGGGCCAGGAGCTGAGAAAATAAGTTGGGGTGGAGGCAGAGGTGGGGTGGAAGCAGAGGTGGGTGGGACCCGGGGGAGTAAATTCCCTGCATGGAGTCATTCATCTGGAGGTGGAGGGTCTGAGGCTAAAAACAACCCTTGGTCCAGGAGGGAGAGAGCCCCTCTACCCCCCAAACCCTCCTGTGGACCTTGCTAGCCCCCCTGATTCTGCTAAACACTTATTCATAGATTCATAAATTCATAGATTGTAGAGTTGGAAGGGACCACAATGGTTCATCGTGTCTGACCCCCTGCCCCTGCCAGGAAAGAGGAGTGAGATCAGATGACCCCAGCCAGGTGACTGTCAAGCCTCCTCTTGAAGACTTCCAAGTTAGGTGATAGTACTACCTCTCTTGGAAGTCCATTCCAGATTCTGGCCACCCTTAATGTAAAAAATTTCTTCCTAATATCCAACCTAAATCTACTCTCCACCAGTTTGCACCCATTATTCTCAGTTACTACCTGGGGCACTCTGGTAAATAGGGCATCATCAATTCCCTGTCGTCCTCCCTTGATAAACTTGTAGGCCGCTACAAGATCTCCCATCAGCTGTCTCTTGTGAAGACTGAAGAGATCCAGATCTCTCAGCCTCCCCTCACAGGATCTTTCACGGAGGCCACTAATCATGCGAGTGGCCCTCCTCTGAACCCTCACCAGATTCTCCATGTCCCTCTTGAAGTGTGGTGCTCAAAAATGGACACAGTACTCCAACTGTGGCCTGACTAATGTCGCATAAAGGGGGAACATTGCCTCCCTTTATCTGTTGGTCATGCATCTGCTAATACATGACAAGGTGCAATTGGCCTTGCTGATGGCCTCGTTACACTACCAGCTCATGTTCATCTTGGAGTCAACTATGACTCCAAGATCTCTCTCAGCCTCTGAGCTGCTGAGGAGGTCATCCCCCAACCTATCGGTGTTCTGGGGATTCCTCCTTCCTAGGAGGAATAAAAATATTTATTTTTGTTGAACTGCATCCTATTTCATTTCGCCCATTGACCCAACCTGTCCAGGTCAGCCTGTATCTGCTCCCTGCCCTCCGGCGTGTTAACTTTGCCCCATAACTTGGTATCATCTGTGAACTTGGAGAGGGTGCTCTCCACACCCTTGTCCAAATCACTGATGCAGATATTAAATAACACCGGTCCGAGGACCGAAACCTGTGGGACCCCACTGTCCACCTCCTTCCAGGTCGAGAACGACCCGTCCACCACCACTCTCTGGGTGCAGTCCCTAAGCCAGTTGCCCACCCACGTGACTGTGTAGTCGTCCACTCCACAGCCTGCTAGCTTTCCTATAAGAATAGGATGTGAAACTGTGTTGAAGGCCTTCCTAAAATCAAGCAGATGACATCAGCCTAAGCTCCTGTGTCGAGGCAGTGTGTGACCTGGCCATAAAAGGCTATAAGGTTTGTCAGGCAGGATCTACCTGTGACAAACCCGTGCTGGTTTCCTTTCAGCATCATTTCCCCTGCTGGGCCTTCACAAATGTGCTCTTTGATGATTTTTTCCAGTATTTTCCCAGAGATAGAGGTAAGACTGACTGGCCTAAAGTTACCCAGTTCATCCCTTCTCCCTTTCTTAAAAATGGGGATCACACTGGCCATTTTCCAGCCCTCAGGGATCTGACTGGAGCACCATGAGTGCTCCAACAGCCGTGCCACTGACTCAGCTAGGACACTGGCCAGTTCCTTCAGCACCCGTGGATGGAGGTCATCCAGGTTGGCTGACTTGTACCCATCCAGCCCTTCTAACTGCTCCTTAACTAAGTCAGCACTAACCTTTGGCGCCTGGTGCCTTTTGGACATCTGCCTGTGCTCAAGTTGGGGGAATTGTCTTGGTCAGTAAAAAGTACCTTCTGGACTCGGCTAACCCCTGAGGACCCCGATAGACCCCCATCCCTCCAAGCCCTCTGCAGACATGCTTGGCCCCACAATTCCGCCAATCACACCCCCTGCTTCCCCTCTCCATCTCCCAATCCCCTTGCAGCCCCTGCCTACCCCCCTCCAGTCCCTCCTGCAGACCCCTGGGGCTTAGCACTGGGTGCATCTATATGTGAAATTAATGCAGCATAAACTCCAGTACATATCACACTGGAGTTTATTACTCCCAGATGCCACGTTTACATGCACGCCTGGGACTGCAACATGTTGAGCCATGACACAGCAGCCCCAGCTGCCAGGGCGTTCTTGGGGGGTCAACCTGCCAGCCTAAGTCTGGATGACTGTTTTACAACTTGAAACATTTAAGTTGAAAATAAAGTTCTTTTATTCATTCATTGGTATCAGTTATTTCTGTTAAAATGGAGGCCTTGCTTATAATGTAGCTTAAGGATATTAGGGCTTCCAGAAGCAGTAGGAAGGTATGACTCCCAAATAATACCAAACCACCTTTTGTTTGAAGTAACTTGACAACTCATGCTTTAAGTACTTAGTGGAATCTGGACATTGCAAGTAATTTATGACTCAGTTTTAATTGTGACTGTTTCTGATGTGGGTTATGGTGTCTCATTTCCTGAGCTAAATTACCACGTTATCTGATTCTGTACAAAGTAAAATTTTTCAATTAAGCTTTAAAAAAGACTGCTAGGATCCACCTTTACAACCAAGAAATTCTCTATGACAGTTTCCCTTTCAAAGGGGCCTGTGCAAGGAAGATGGTTTCCCTACACAATACATTGTATGATTTTATTCTGGGAGTAAACAGAGAAGACTAGAGTCCCTGCTAACCAACTCATAAGAATGTAAATCCTCTTTGGGTGGAAATATACACCTTTTACAGTCATTCCATGCCCCTAGAACTCAGCCCAGAAGGATAGAATTGGCCTGAAGTTAGATGTATTTCTGCTTTGCAGGTTCTTTGGTAGTGGGTTTTGTTTGTTTAACATAGGATATAACTAACTTGCTAAAATATCATTTTATCTTAGATTACAAATGCACACATTAAAGACTTTTAATAGCAGTTGGATTCTTATATTTTAAATTGTGTGTCACATAAACTGAGATTAATGTTTCCTTTTTCTTTAAGCCTAGTTTTCTCCCTGTTTGGAGACAAATGGTTAAGGCAGGATCATTGGTGACACGTAGGGGGGTGCAAGCGGGTGCATGTGCACTCCCTGAGATTGGCAGTACACCCCCTATGAAAAGTGCTGCCAACACTGCCAGCGGCACCTGCGGGCAGTTGCCACTCACCGCCCCTCCCCATGCCCCGCCAACACTGCCAGCAGCATCTGCAGGTGGTCACTGACCACCAGTCAATGCTCGCCATCACACTGGTGGGAGACTGCTCACACTCTTCGCCCAGCAGGGGACAGCAGACTGCTACCACTGCCCACACAGCTTGGGGAAAGTAAGGCTGCCCATGTGGCTGGGGCCTCCAGGGAAGGCACCTGGAGGGTTTGGGGCCCTGGGGTTTGTGTCCTGCAGGATGTGCAACCCCCTGCTGTCCAAAACTTGGAGGGCACTGTGAGGTAAAGCAAAAGAAGTCTTGGGAAGTCTAATCAAGCGCTTGCCTACGAGGAAGGGTTGTGAACATTTCAGATTAGTGCCTGAATGTTCCAGGTTCTTTTCTTACACAGAACAGAAAAATTCTGATTTTAGAAAGGATTTTAAGAGAACAATGGTTTTCACTTTTCTTCAGTTATTTTAAATTCCAATTAAAAGCAGGCTTTCAAAGAGAAGCAAGCAGGACTGGCTATAATCCTAGATGAGGGCAAATGCACTGCTCATTAAAAGATATGCCAAAACCCCGAGCAAGCCCAAGTCAACAACACAGATGAAGCCAGATGTCAACAGTGATAGGTATTTAGTTCATTCATGGCTCGGTGAATCATCTGTCCCACTTTTTGTCTCATAATGATCTGGTCATTTGCCAGGAAGCAGCCACAGAATTTATTTGTAGTGCAATACTTTTCCTTATTACTGCAATAAAGATGGCAAGTTCCAGTGGCAAGCAGAAAGAACATTATTACCAAGGCGTTTTAAGGTTCTGTAAAACTTGGGAAACTTGTCCTATAATTTCTTCCTGGAAGAATCTAACTGAATATACAAACGTGGCTTAATATAAGCCATGCTGAAAACTGGAGAGTTATGAAACCTATCATCAAAACCCATGATATCCCTAACAGTCGGAGAAGATAGAAATAGCCCCAACATTCCACAGAAATGGAAAATGATACATTGTTATTACAGGACTTCAGTTTCAAATACAGGCAACCCCCACTTAATGCTCTTTCACTTAGCTATTTCACTGTAACACTCATTTTAAATTGATACCTGATTTCACTTAGCACTCAGCGAGTTTCATTATAACTCTTGCGGTTGCTGTTTTGGGTCATTAAAAACAATTGGGGTCACCATCTTGGATTGTCAAACACTTTCGGTTTCACTTAACACTCGTTTCGCTTAACGCTCGCTTTTTCAGGAATCAATTAAGAGCGCTAAGCAGGGGTTGCCTGTAATGCTAAACTATGTTTCCAAAGCCAAACAGCAGATGAAACCATCCCCTTTATGTTAAGGAAGTTTGATAAAGGTCCACAAAGAGAACCATATTTACTGTCAGGGAAAAGTGTGTTTTGGATAAGCCTGGTAACAGTTTCCTTTTTGATATCATGATTCTGGCTCCTGACTCTAAGGATTTGAAAAACTGAGCTTTAACAAGGAGTTTGCAATACTGAGCTTAGGGAGAAGAAAAAAAGTGTGCCTAAGAAGGTAGCAACATCATCAAGAATGTGGCTGATCTGGAAACACTTCTTAAAACAGCTTAAAGGGAGTGAAATGTGTGGGGAACTTAAAAAGCTCTTACGAGTCAATGGAAAACTCAGAGGAACCAGTTGTTTAATTGTTCAGAGGCTCATGTTACACAAGACTGATGTTGGAAGTCCAAATAAAGCAGACCTCTTGGGAATCTCCTTGGGTCTGAGTGATTTCTAAACAACAGATGGCACCAGAAGACGAATGTGCTAAGAAAATACCCTGAGTGGAATAATGGACTGGATAAAACCACTACCAGATTTGAAACTTTGCAAAAATGGTACTTCACTCTGTGCTTGCAAGCAACAGGTGCCAGCCATAAATAAGACTCATAAGTAGCTTTATTTATGAGAAAAGCCAATTCTGAAGAATTTGATGATTTTCATAATTTTCAGGTAAGTCAGGCAGAGAAACTAATTATGAAAGTGTAATGAAAACAGTTGAGAAATACTAACCTTCACATGAAAGCATGGACAGTATATATAAAAAGGTGAAAACAAGACATGTCTACATTATACACTTCTGTGTAGAGATACTTGAGGAAGACCTAAACAAGCCTATGTACTGCATATTTTGCATATTAAATGCACTATAGCTGCATGAGGCTCAGCACTAACTTTAGACACCCTGGACACATCCTCACATGCAGGGGGGCATCCCTTGGGTGTATCTACACATGCTATTACAGTGATGTGATAAACTCTGGTACAGTTTGCAGGGGAGTCAGCTGTTCCTGGGCCCAGCATCTGCATGTGCTCCCAGGGCCGCAGCACTTTGGGCCAGGGATGAGCAGGCTCAGGCTGGCAGGGGGCCATGGGGGTCAGCCCTGGCCTCCAGCTGATGGCAGTGAGTAGCAAAGGGGCTAGCTAGGGCACAAGGTTGATAAAGTGCAGGGTTAGGTGGCAGGCAGCCCCTGCACTTTAGCATCCTCATGCCCTATAGTTACCCTGTCACCATCTAAACTAAATTAGGTGGAGTAAATTACTCCACCATAGGTTAGTACTGTCCCTGATAGTACTATCCTATGGCAGAGTTAATTAATTTACTCTGCCCTAATACCAGCGCATGTGTAGGCTGTAACACTTTACTGAAAAGCTAATTAGTCAACTCCACAGTAAAGCACATGTGTATGCACCCCCTGGCACTTAATGATACTTGCTTTGGATTCACACTAAATTTGTTGCTTCCAGACCTATGTGACCCTTACATGTCAGGAACTGGCAACAGTTGGGACATTCAAGCTGGTAGTCTCTCAATGGTATGTCTAAAACAGTGGTTTTCAACCTATCGTCTGTGGACACATAGGAATCCTCAAACTGTATAGGCAAAAGATGACTATGATCAATAAAAAGTATGTGAATACTCACACTTACAATTCAAAGTTGCCTGCACCTCTATTCAAAAATTTCTAGGAGTCTGCAAATGAAAAAAGTTTGAAAGCCCCAGGTCTAGAACTGGCAGAAAGGTTCTCAACTATGAAATCTGAATTGTTGCCTTACTTGATGGATTTTTAAGTTTGTTGACCTAAATATATTATCTGTTCACTTTGGCTTTCTTCAACAGGACTAGACTCATGAAGACAGGGGCGGGCAAAGTCTGGCCCACAGGCCGGATTTGGCTGGCAGCAGAATTCATTTCCCTGCAGTCCCTGCCCATATGACTGGGGCCAGTTTCCATGGAGACCCTGGCAGCAGCTACACTGTGACAGCACAAAGCTGGTGTTTCCATGAAGACTGGCTCCAGCAAAGCTGGCAGGGCGCACATCAGGGCGGGAAGATGCTCTGGAGCCTCTGGGATCTCACGGCAGTGACAGTGTGACCCAGAGCCAGGGCACAGCCACAATCTGCAGCCTGCATGCTCTGGGCAGGGGCATGCAGGCTGCAGATTGCAGCTCTGCCCTGGCTCCTTGCAGCAGTGACAGCATGGTCCAGAGCCAGGATAGAGCCACGATCCACTGCCTGCACATCTCTTAATGATTGTCATATATGCTAGGACAACCTGACTCTTGAGGAATTAAAATAGAACACGCATAGAGAGTTTAGTATATTAAGTAAGATCCTAATACAGGGTGATGAATTCCTTTAGTGAGCTGGCAATGGAATTTTAGAACTGCCATTACAATCCAGGAGTCTCCTTTGCTGATAACTCCACAATTATTTGCAGAGAAATATGAAATAGTAATACCTGTAACACTTAACATTTGTAAAGTATGATGTCAGGTCAACTCAGGGCTGTCCAACCAACAGCCTGCAGGCTGCATGCAGCCTGAAGGGTTAATTTGTGGCCCTTGGGCTCCCAGCAGGATGTCCCCCCACTGCTCTGGCTATAGCAGCAACCTGTGTCTCTATGCTCTTCCTCCCTCCTCTGGCTTCCACTTCCAGTCCTCACCCCAGGGGGCAGGGCAGTGTGGTGCAGCACAGCCTGTGGTGCTGGTCAAATCTATGGCTCAGCATGTCCATGCAGTGTAGTGCAGTATGAGAGCCTATGGACAAGGAGATGAATCTGATATCATTTATTAGACCAACCAGTGGGGGCCAGGGCACCTATGAGTGCAGTGCATTGTGGGGCATGGGGTGCCCACATGCATGCATTGCAACAGGGGGGCATCCATGTGGCATACAGCTCAGGGGGGCCTGTGGCTTATGTTGGTGTGGCCAACGCAAGACAGTGTGCAACCCCCAGCTGCTTACAAATTAGACAGCCCTGATCTAACAACAGCCCTGTAAATTAAGGGTATGGACAAATGTGCATTTGTAGCCGCTCCAAAATGAGAGCACAGCAGCTGTTATACTGTAATGTGCAGCGATAACAGTCAGTTAAGTCTCCCTCACTTTGACCCCGGAGAAAGCACTCGTGTGGCTGCAGGCTAGTGAAACAGCTGCTGTGAGGACCTGCATTGATTTTGAAGCCATTACAAATAGACAAATGTCCATACCCTAAATCTGGGGAGCAGCTGGAGTGGAGGCTGCCCAGGGGGCTTAGAGTTTTGGTAGTCCATATTGTTGCAGCTTCTATTACTGCATCATCTAGGAACTTTAGCATCCCTTTGTGCTGGGCGGGCACTACAGAAGAAAAAGTGGTGCTTCCTCTGGCCAGCTAAAACCAGAGATAATGGATGAGTACAGGCACACACAGGAGTATGGAAAGCCAATGAGGCAATATTGGTTAGCGTAGCTGGCAGTGCTCAGAGCAGTTCAGCAGCTGAAAGTGCTAAGTGCCTTTCTTTTTATAGGCATCATGGAAAATAAGTTTTAATGAGGAGCTTGAAGCAAGTGAATGATGTAGCATTGCAGATATTTATGGGAACTTCTGGACATGAAGTGCAGTTTAGGATATGGCAACACTTGTTTGAAAATCAGTCATGTAGGCAAATAAGACTGTCCTTGTGAGGCAGAAGTCAACCTTTTGATCCTGAAGGGGAGATGACAGATAGGGAAGGAGTAGGTTATGAAGCTTGTGTCTGCCTTGAAAGAGAAGACAAGGTTCTTTGGGTGAATCTGATATCTTTTATTAGACCAACTTAAATAAGCACAAGCAAAAAAGCCATTAGGAACAAGGCAGGAACCCTATCAGATATATGCACCTGCCCACAAGAGGTCCATTTTTTCTTTTAAAATGTATACAGCCCCAAAACTGGCTGGTTCTGCCCACTCCCCAAACCACATGCAGAGTAGTAGTTATGGTAACAGCTGGGTATCACTACTGTTGTTATTATAGCCATGAGACAATAATAAAGGGCATGCAGATCCATTGGCAAAGAAGAACAAGCCCATATCAGGGAAGAGTGTAATATGAAAAATGAGGAAATAACTTGCACATGGTCCCTTCTCTCTTCAGAGGTGTATTGAGCAGGATATTTAGACAGAAACTTCACACCAAAATAGGTGGAGCTGCTGCAGTCTGTATTTTAAGTGATTCCTTTTGACTCTCCTCTTCTAAGCTGATTTAGAAAAAGTGGCTCTGAAGAAGGGGCCATCTGACACAAAAAATGAAAATGAAATGTAATGGAGAATACACACACACTCACAGATATACACACAGTTGTTTTATACACTGTTATTATGTACACTTGTATATCATTTGCCAGGAAAAACTGGAACAAAATGATATCTCATTAAAATCCAGGCTTTTAGCTAGGGAGATTAACTATATGAAACTCTCCTTTACGTGGGGGAGTCTTGTTTCTAAATTGAGACTCACAGCATGCTAAAAATTTAGCTCTAGGAATGTAAAACATTGGCGAGATAAGGATATTAATATAGAGACTTGGCTACACATAGCATGCCCAGATAAAAGAGACTAAATAATTTTCAAAGATGAGAATATGTAGTTTCTTTGTCCATGCCATAGATCAATATAAGAAATGAAATGCAGCTTGTGTTAATGTTGATGTTGTCAGTGACAACTGTGCTGATGTAGCATAAAACAATCCTGAAAGAATTCTGTCAAGATAGTCCACAATTTGACTTTTCCTTTGTATTTTTCTGTTGCTTTTGCAACACATTGGAGATTCAACATAGTTTTTCCAAATGACTATTTTCAGTGGGCTGGAAGAACTGTGATTAACTGCAATAGCACTGCTCTACTGGTTTTCTGTTAATAGCTGGTGCGTTCACTAATAGGAGAAGCATGAGACTTAATTCACTAGCATCTCTAAAGTGTTTTGATATAATTAAATAGATTTGTATCCTGTTAGTGCAAAATATTATATGTGAGTAATGTTATAACAACTGCAAGCACTACAGTGGAGGCAAATATTTTTAAAAGGTAGTGAGAACATGGTAAGGAAAATTTTCTCCATTTGTAGTTTCTAAATAGTAATTGATGCAGGGGGAAAATCATAAAAAAAACGCAAAAACAGTTTAAAAGGAGACTCAGTATATTACTAAATCACACATTTCAAAATAACTAAAAGTTATATGACAGCCTGTCGTTCTACTCCCAGGCTTCTATTCACACAGCATTCAGGATGGTATTGTTGCTACTGCAGTTCTACTTAATATGATCCTAAATGGTGAAGGTCAAAATCTGGGAGGTCACAATGATGGGAGGCAGATGAAATCCTTTGGGAATCAATCCATTGTAGGAGAATAAAAAATTCTGTTTTCTCCATTATGTTCAAAAGATACCCTGTGCACTTCTAATGCTGAAATAGGAGATGCTGCATATTGATTCTCATACATAATAAATGACAGCAGTTAGTTTTCTGGCATCATTTTTGTCATGACTAATGGAAAACTGAAATAAAAACTGGTTAGTCTTCATTAGATCATAGAAAGGGAGATGGATAAGCCCTATTGGGTTTGAGAATTCATTTTTCTGCAATCGAGTATCTCTCCCCAATGCACCGAGGCCTCAATTCAAGAAACACATGTACTAAAGTATGCAGATATCTGAATACAGGTGGACCTAACTGAGTACATGATTAAAGTGCAGCACATATTTTGCAGAATTGGCACCAGAGTGAGAAGTAAACTGTCAATAAGGCAGAACCTCAAAGGCTACCCTGGTGATAAAGGAAAAACATGTCCACTGTTGGAAGACTGGGGCACAGGGCTCAAACCAGCCAAAGAAGAGTACACAGAGTGGTCCCTCAAGGAGCAATAACTGGGAGGAAAAAAATGAAATGAAGATGGAGAAAGAAAGAGAGAAAGTTGAAAAGTTTGTGGGCATAGCAAAGGGGAAATACAAGGTGTAGATATGACAAGTGGGGCTTAAGAGTCCAAAAGCACCAACCCCCATCCCAGCCTTTATCTGAAGATTTCCTCATCGTCACAAATTTATTTCACAGCTCAAAGGATTGTGTTAGATCAGGGCTCAGAAACAGTTGGTAAAGGCATATACAAGTTAGCAGCACCCCCATGAAAACCTCCACTGTGAATCATACATAACTAATGAGGGGATATCTATGTAGATCTCTAGGCTAGGGGTTGGAAATCTATGGCTTGTGGGCCAGATCCAGCCCGTGGGACTTTTGAGCTGGCCTGAAGACATGGGGCTTCGGTCACACTTGGACTGGGGGGCTTCAGCTGTTGGCACTTTCTCCATGTCACTGTGGGGATGAGAACCACCAGTGGCAGGACTCACCCCACAACGGCTCATTCTAGCCCACAGCCCGAAAAAGTTTCCTTCCCCTGCTTTAGGACCTGAGATCGTAAACTGCTGCACTCCTCGCAGGGAGATTTTAATTCAGGTGCCAGTGATACCATAATTTAAATGTTAATAATGCTTAATGATTTCATTTTTCATGTAAGAAAGTAGAGGGGAGATCATAGACAGGCACAAATTTTAGTTTAGCATCACCACTAACATGGCTAACTGGTGCCTTCTAATACTGGGGAGAGGGGGGCAACAGCAGCTGATCACTAACCTTGGGGGGGGTCCCCCAGTAGCTGATTGCCCCCAGCAACCAATCGCTGACGGGAGATAGAGGTCCCCCAGAAGCCAATTGTGGAAGCACTGCTGGCGCTTCTCTCGGGGACATAGCCAATCTCAGGGGATGCACATGCACCCACATGCACCCCCTACGCATCACCAATGACCACTAATCTCTTCCCTTGATTGAAGGACAAGTCAAACTCAAGAAGCCGAGCAGAGCCCCTGGGCACATATAAGCTCCAGTGAAATAGCTCAAGGAGTTGGCCTAATAACAGGTATCATCTCTGAACCAAGGGTTCTAGAGTTTTGCATTTCTTACATGATCATATTCTGAATTTAAACACATTCTACTGTAAGACTCACATGAAAAAGAACCACTACCTCTTTATTCCTAGCATGATCCCTGTGAACATGGAGCTATTATGTGTGAATTTTTTTTATTTTGCAAATTTGGTATTCTTGGAAGCAAACCAGTACTAAGTATAGCACAAGCAGGCAGTGTGAAAGCTTTCTAGCACAGCCTTATCATTGCACAGCAATCAGAACCAACAACTTATTAGCAAACAGTTAGAATCTTTGCTATCCTGATTCTAAGCAGAGACTGTCCTGCAGTGAATAATCAAAGAGGAGAAGGAGAAGGCAAATAAATTAAGCACAACTTTTGTTCCAAGAAGTCTAGTGCACATAAAAAATGGAGACAGGACCACTACAAATGCAGGCTGGTAGAAAGGAGCTGAATACAGATCTCCAGAAAGAGGCTACTGCAGTAAATTGGCATGCAGCTTTTTTATGCTTTTTAGCTGATGCATGAAGAATTGCTAAATAATTGTTGCACATACAAAATATTTCTGGACTAATTAGAGCTGATTTTTGGAAAGAGATTTCCTACATGGCCTCAAAATTTCACGTACTATTTGAAAGGTTCACATTTTGACCCATAAAAGTGTTTGTTTGCCATATATATGTGTATGGTGAAGTGTGTGCTTGGGGTTGTTGTATTGTGTTTTTGGGTTTGTGTGTGTATGTTTATGTGGGCAAGATGGCCCCTGTTGTTCTGGCCATGTGCTCTGCACATGGAAAGCTGGGGCCTTGTATCTGGGCAAAATATGTAAAATCCTCTGGACACATTGGCCACAGGAAGCAGAGGATTCTCCAGGCAGATTGAATGAGAGACTGCAATATGGCACTCCCTAACTGGATGATGTCACACCAGGTATATAAGAACAACTCAACTAAAGTTTCTCTCTCTTTCTCCTGGCACTGAGAAGAGCTGCACAGTTGAATTAGGAGCCAGAAAAATGTCTCCCCCTCTCTTCACTGGAGAGGTGAGCAAAAGCTACGTGAAGGGAAAGCCTCAGGTACAGGGAGAGAAAGTCTCTCAGAGTTTGTGACCCCTTTTCCCTCCCTCTTCCCCCTCCCCTTTTTTTTTGATTTGGATAATACAACGGGGGTGTTAATCCCTGGAGCAGACTGACCACTAATGGGGCCCCAGTAGTTACTGGCCACATGGGCCTGGCCCCGTCTGTCTTGTGATTATAGTGTCTCAGCACAGTTGTGTAGCTGAGACTGGATGTCCAGACTGCAGCCCTAGGCCTGGGCCCTTTTTGCTATTTCACAGCTATTGCGTTTCAACCTCGCTGGGTGGCTGAACCCCAGCCACATGTTCGGTTGGCAGATTTGGACCAGGCTGAAGACTGATGTGGTCTGAGCCAGGGTGAAACCAGGTTCTACTTTTTGATCCAGACCTCAGTGCAGTATTGGCCTGACAAGCTTTTGCTGCCCAGTTCAGGCCCAGTGAGATAGGCCTGGGCCTCCTTCTGTCCCTTTTTGTAGTTTATATCCCAGCCAAGCACTGTGGTTGGGCACCAGTTGTAATTCAGGCCCAAGCCAAGATAGACCTGACCTTTCCTCTGAGCTCTTTTACAGTTTTCTGCCCAACAGAGCTGGGATTGAGACTAGGAATTTTGGGGTGCGGTATGCTGATGAAAGCCACAGTTAACCCCTCAAGGCCACCATGGAGAAGTGGAGGTTGGCACTCTACCACTTCTCCAGGAGCAACGCATCCCCTTGCAATGCAGAAGGACCCACACTCTTGAGCAGCTTTCCGCAGTGCAGTGCACCTAAGGAGCAGCTCATAGGGCTCTCCGGTGTGGGTCCCCTCTCCAGCCCATTGCTGAAGGGCAGATATAGGGGTGCAGGCCCCCGGAACTACCCATGGAGGAGCCCCAAGTCCCAGACAGCCTGGGTATGGGTGAAGCTTCCCACAACAGGGTGCAACCTAAAGATTTCACTTTTTAGTTAGTAGTGTTTCAAAATTATATTTAGTGTTTTCTTTTGGGTTTTTTTTTTGTTTTTACTCTGTGTAATAAATTTGAATTTTTATGTTTACATTGCATGAGGATGGGATCTTGTTTATACAGGAAGCCCCAGCAAATTTGGTGTTCCCAGGTGCACATGGCTTCTCCAAGCTACACCAAGATATTCAGAAATACAGAATGCACAGACTGTATGTCTGGGTTCCATAAACCTTCTTGAAGATCTGCCAAACTCAGAAAGGTGGTGCATGAATCAAGCTGTAATTTAAAAAAACATATATCATTTAGATAATTTATGAGTTTCAAATGAACCTTGGTATAACTCCAATGATGTGAAAGGAGATGCTCCAGAAATGAGTGTAGCCCACTGTCCAGGTTAAACTAAAGACCTAGATAATTACAATATTTTTTTAGTCCTTTCCATTTGAAATACCGGAATGTATCTTGTAACTGCAAAATGGGAAAGCAGAGTATTATATTTAATCTTCAGAAACTCTGTTCCCAGTCAGAGACCCTGAATGGTATCAATTGGGAAGACTTCCTACAAATGGTGAGAAATTGGCAAGAAACAACATTTAAAAAAATGGAAAGGTCAGCATGCTCTCAAATCCATAACTGAGGCATGGCAGAGGTGATGAAGCCTTGCTAGAAGTTCATTAAGGGCTAAACTGTACAATTTGTAGTAGGGACTATGAGAAAATGCACTTGCACTATTCTACCAAAAGTTCACACAGTTGGAATGCATCTGAGATTGCTGTGAGGTGAACTACAAATCAACCTTTGAAAGTTTGGTTTTCCCAGGTTGCAAGAGAACTGCTCTGGCCTACCTGCCTCACCTGAGATGGCGATAGTAACCCAGAGGAGTTTTTGACCTCAAAATTCAAAAACTGAGATTATGCTGGGCTCAGCACATAGTGTAGAAAGAGGTGGATTGCCTGCATCATCTTCCCCAACCTCTTTGTATTCATGTAGCAATACGTATAAGTACTATTCACGTTGAAGCTAATGACTTCAGTAGATGCAACATAAGGTTCATAGTGGTAACCATGACAATATATGTCATTATTAATACAGGGATGGTATTCTTTGTGTCACAGCCTATCACTATGATGATGATGATGCAGCTCTAAGCAAAATTAAAACAATTCCAAAATAATAAAACACATTTCTTAGTTCTTTGCTCTGCTGGAGTGAAGTTTTAGACACAACTAGAGTTTTCTTTCTGCTTTCAAAATTTCTTTGTCCACATGCTGCAGTGTGTTAGCAATAATTTTTGTTAGCAAGAACACACCACTTAGAGCATACGCAAAGCATGTTTATATTTTACATTATAATACATTTAGAAATGTTTAAATTTTACATTGTGTTTTTCTTATGTCTACTTTAACTAAACAGAGAGAGAAATCACAGGAATGTGCTCACTCCCTTGCTAAATAAATCACACCATACGTCCTCGTCAATGTTATAGTCTCACAAGGCACAATGCAAATCTAATTGAGTTTCAATCTTACTACAGCTACAAACCTAAGAAAAAATACTTGCTACATAGCCTTCCAAAATTAGAACAACTAATATGAATAGAAAGTTTGTGAAGAGTATTTTAGAAAGGGGTTTTTTTGTGGGGGTTTTTTTTTAATAATGATGTCAGCCATTGCAATGTTAAAGACTGCACCACAAATCCCTGTTCAAGGCTTTCTGGTGAAATTAAGGAAGAGATGTCTTTACATGCATAGTGATGCAGCAATAGGCTAGCATTTGTCATGATACAGTGCAACAGAGAAATCTCCTAAAACAGGGAGAAACAAGCCAATGTGCAAATGCTTGCTTCATCCACTCTGCTAGCGCACTGCAGTTCATGAGTCACCCCCAAATGCTGTAGAAACAGAGACAATACAGTTATTCCGCTACACATACTGTTAAACAGATCAAAGACAGTGTTCTTTGCACACTGAATGCTAACAGTACCGTGAGACCCATAAAACATTTCTCGCAAACAACCACAGTAAGTGAGATCCCTTGCAGTGAGCCAATACTTACAGTATCGGACAGGACAAACCGCTGTATTTGACTGTTTCTTCGTATTCTGCTTCCAGATACTGTTCTGTTTATTATGCATCTCTTCCACTGACTGCTTGTGTCTCTCAGCTCAAATGATCTTGGCCCTTTTTCCCTTCTGCAAAATCAGCGGTTTCAGAGTGATGCATGACACTGCTGCAGCCTCCCTGTATCCAAACAAATTCAATGCAGCAGGCGTTTTAGCTCCCCCTTCCCAGCTCTCTCTCTCTCTTACACTCTCTCTCTTAAAGAGATACTGCCCTGGACTAATCTGTTTCAATAGCATAGAAAATCTGCAGATTTCGCTTATCTGTTGAATAAAGTAAAATCCATAAAGAAGGCCGTTTTAAAAATACTAAATTTTGATTTACACAGTCTCAAGACTATCTCCCCGACAAGATCATATATAACCGTATTATCTCCATCTGCATTAATTGTTCAATATAATTTAAGTCTCTTTATTAAAGCAAATCTTCTCATCTCCATTTATATTGACTGCTTTCTTTTTGCAACTTCAGCAGTAAAACTGAACAGCCCTTTTTTATTTTTCTCATATTTGCACTATGATGTTGTGTGTAAAAAGGTTTACATTTCAAATACAGGTTTTCATGATTTGAATAAATTTCCTTGAAAACCTCTTTATTATAGCTTTTTGTAAACACCCCTGTTGTTCCTCTTCTGGCTCTTTCATTTAAGAACTGTATTTCATTTTCATACTCTTCAGATTACGTATGTGAATTCTTACATGTTGACTAAAGCATGACTATTATCAGCTGCTTTCTGTTTTTGATCCCTCTTCCAAGTTGGCAGAGGCAGTCATTAGTATATCTTCCTCTGAAAGTATAATGTGATATTTATAGGGCATAAAGCAGACCAGAGAATGACAGGAGACCAGAGCAGACAGGAAAGTGGATATATAGGTATTTTATCTATAACCCAAATATAAGCCTAAATTTTTATCAGTTCCTGTTTAGGAGGAGGAGGGGAGACATAGTATATTTCCAAGATTACCCATTATTCTACATATAGTGACCTATGCTAAGCTAATCCTTCCTGGTAGCCAAGGAAAACTAGGTATCTTTCCCTTTGATGCTTCTCTGGCTCAGCCATAGAACACGGCTACATAGAAAAACACAAGGTACTTTCTCGTCTACTGTGAGGGAGGAACTGTGGCCTGTCTTCATGGTGTTTCTGACCATTGCCAATCATCATTTTAAATATTAGTATATTAGTGATGCTTAAAGCACTTCGTTTCTCTGGAGGCCCGCAAAAAATCACAGACACACATACATTAAACGGCACAAAGGTGGCATTTGTTTGCAAACAAAGGTCAGAGCAGAGTCAGGTACTCAGATTACTCTGACCCCGTATTGGTATTCGCAAGCGAAATTTATCTTCTTTCTCTTGGGCACGTTTGCAGAAACAGGAACTCTTACAGCTTACTTCCGTTTCATACAAACATACATGTAAGTTACATCACTACATACATCGCATGTATAGTATAATTAACTACTTAAGTATGCAGGGCGGAGAAGTAAATATGCATCAGCTAATTAAGCATGCTCAGAAACTACAATAGGTCACCAAAAGTTTACTTTCCCCCCCCTTTCAAGGACACAGATAATTGAATTTTGGCTCCTGCAATCCACATGATAAAGACTTAAGGCAGGTGAGGGGGAGAAACTGCAATTAGCATAAGAAAGGCTGTAGCAAGGCTGGGAAAGAAAAAGTCCTTGGCAGTATTTCTTTCTTATCAGGTGCAAGATGCAAGCTGTGCATTTCTAACAATATTCTATTTCTAACATTAGTATAAAGATCAAAAGGGGTCAGAGCCCTGTTGAGTTGGATGCTATACAGACAAATACTAAATCATGTTTCTGCCCAAAGAATTTAACAATGAGAAAAGGCCCCAAACATCTTTGAGTTAGGTAATTACAAGCATAGGAACATAGCCATGAGAAAATGGGTCCTTGTTGAAGTCATGACTTGATTATTAAAATTGTATGACTAATAATGCATGACTTCTAGTGCAGTACAGCCTTATACTTGAAGGTAAAGAGCATACAGGAGGCAAACCTGCAGGGGCAGATCCACTGGAGATGCAGTGGTATGGCTGCACCCCTTTTTTGGACTGGACCATGCTGCAGGAGCTGTTGGGGACTTTTTAAAGTTCCCAAAGCAGGTGAGAATCATCCCTTCCCAGTGCTCAGAGGCACCTCCCCACTCCTTGCTTTCCCCCACCTTCCCTGCTAGAGGTGCACCAATAGAGATTTTTTGGGGGCCAATACCAATGGCCAATTTTTAAGGAACCATATTGGCTGATACTGACCTGATTCCAATATGCAGTCAGGCACCTTGGAGACCAGCATTGGGCTGGTAAGTCTGGTGTGGGGGAAGGGGGAGGGAAGGGGTAGGTAGGGGGGAAGATTGAAGCCCCTGTGGTGAGGGAGGAAGTGGGGCAGGAGCAGGCACAGGTGCTGCTAAAATGGGGTAGGGCAGGGTGCAGGATGCAGCCACGAGTAGCTTGTCTGAGGTGGGAAGAGGTGTCTCCTGCCACTGCATGCACCCTGGGAGTGTGGGGGACTGTGCCCCCAGATCTGCACAGGGTGGGGCAGGCTGCTGCTTGGGGCTGGGGATGCACTATGTTCTTCAAATCAGGGAGGCTGGGCCAGGCTGCACTCAGGGCAGGCAGTGGTGGCCCTGGGAGGGGGATATCAGGGGTTGCAGCCACCCCAAAATTCACTTTAGCCCCTCATAGCCCCTCCTAACACTGCCATCACCCACCCCGAGCACAGCCTGGCCCAGCCCCCACACTGGGAGCAGGATGGGAAGAACCCATCCCGCACCCCACCCCAGCTGAGCAGCACCTGCCCCAGGCCCACTCCCTCCCTCATCACAGGGGCCTTGATCTGCCCACCCCACACACATACACCTCTTCCCTCCCCCACACCAGACTTAATAGCCTGATGCTGGTCTCCAAACTGCCGGGCTATGCTCCTTGCCCCATGCACGCTGCAGCTATGCACATGCATGGGTCATTTATTGGCCACATCAGAGAAAAAAAGCCAATGTCCAATACAGTCAATTTTCCCTATATCAGTGTTGATCCAATATGGGACCAATATAGCAGTGCACCTCTATTCCCTGGCTGCTTCTTCCCCACTGTCCCAGGGGTGGGAGAAGCTTCAGAGGCACTCCTGCTTACTCCAGCTGGGCTGTGCAGGAGCTGGGCTAAACTGGCACAGCAACAGCAACAGCAGCAATGGGTGTGGGGTTTGCCTGCCCTGTGCCTTGTCTTGGGGGGCCAGATGCGTGCCACACAGGAGTCAAAAAAGAATGAGGTAATCTTGGTCAGCCTGAAAAGCTCGTCTCAGTATACCAGCTCTGTGTCCCAGGGAACTGAACAATAAACAGGACTCATCTGCAGCTCCCAACGAGAGGCGCACAAGGTGGAAGGAGGAGCCTGCGTGGCTCGTTAGCCTCCTGTTTATCAGGTTACGCCCAGCTGGTGACATCATGGAGGAACGCCAGCCAGCGGCATTAAGAATGATGGTTGCAGCTGTGGAGGGGGCAGATAGCTCCAGCAAGGAGCAACGCCCAGTCCCGCTGATGAGGAAAGCGGCAATGGTGGCTGTTAACAGTGCAGCAGCAGGAGAGCCGGCAGAGGCTCTGACGGAGCGAGGATGGACCCCGCAGCTGGAAGCTGCCCCAGACGCCGAGGGTGCTGAAGGCACGGCTACAGAGGACACAACAGACCAAAAACCGGAGGGCAGCGTGACCCACAGGTGGGGTGCCGGAGCAACGGTGCACAGAAGCGGCTGCACTAGGCAGGAGAGACCCCAGGAGAGCCCCAAAGGGGTACAGCCAGCGCAGCCGTCGCCGCCAAGCTACGAGGTAGCCAGAGGAGGGACTGGGAAAGCAAGGGGCCAAGGACGGGCCAGAAGGGAACCAAAAAGGGTTCAGAATAGACTGCTCAGCAACTTGAGGAGCTGAGTAGTTAGCTTTTCCTTTTGAGGTTTGAGTTGTTGGGTAGCCCTGGCTGAAGGGGGCATAGCTGGGGCAACGTCCTTATAAAGTAAGGTTGATGGGGTCTCAGTGAGGCCAGAGTCTGTGCGGGAAGTCCTGTTCTGTGCCAGGCGGGGAGTAGGTTAGGAAGGCCATGAGCTGAGCTTGCTGGCGGGCACCATGACAGGGGTGATGGCCACTTAGGGGCAGACCAGTGGATCTCATTCCACGGCTGGAGAACAAGGACCAATGGAGGAAGGATGCACTAAAGGTGGTGTGAGGCTGGGGTGCAGGGGTGGTGGAGCCCCATGAAGTGACCGTCAGGGGATCCTGGGCCACAGAGTGTACCACAAACCGACCCTTGACACTGAGGAACATCAAGTCGTGGCGGGAGAGAAAGAGGTCGGGGGCACGGGGAAAAGAGAACTGCTCTGACACCAACGAGATCCCAACAGGTGTGTGACATCTACCTACAGGGCTAGAACCGCCCAAGAGCGGGTAATGGAAACCCAGCAGTCACACTCTGTAACTAACCATTGTTGATTCTGTAGTCATTATGACAAAGGAGAATTTTAAGGAGTGTGTAGAAGTCTGCGGCTCTCATAGAAAAATGTGTTGCAGCCAATCCACCCAGGATTTGCTAATCCTCTTTGGTACTCATCTACCATGCCTTTGGTGTTAAAGAAAACCAAAAGAGAAAAGAAATATCAGAAGGTGGATCTTACTGGTTCTTGCTGCAACACAGCTAGCCACCTGACCTCTTCATAGGACTCCTCCATCCCCATACCCCATGCAATCTTACGAGTTTCTGCTGATTGTCAAGTGCCTGTGGCACTGAAGACCTGAGATTCTGCTCCTGCCTTTGTCTAAGGTAATTTGCATCATCACAGCCTCACAGAAGAGCTGAGATTCCTTACCAGCTAAGAACTGCTGCCCAGAGGGTTTTCCATCTATTGACTCCTGTGTGAAATCCTATGAAATATGAACTTTCATTTCTACCCAGGAGAACTTTTACAATCTTCTCTCTGATGCCTGATGAAGGGTGTTTGTGCCTGAAAGCTTGCAATTAAAGAATTTTTTTTTCAAAAATCTTGTTGGTCTAATAAAAGATATCACCTGTGTCCACAAGCCCTGAGTGCAGCACTGAAAGTACTCTTTAACTGGATTGACCCCCTCACAGGTCCCCAATTCTGGTCCGTCTTTAACCTCACTCTCCACTTGTGATTTCAGAGTAGATTCCTTCTCTGAACCCACTGATGTTTATCACACACAATCATCATTCAATTAAGTACTGGAGTTCCAGTGCTACTCCACATTAGCCTACAGGGGACCAGTCATAAGCCTTAGCCAGCCTAACGCAGTCCCCTTGGCTCAGTCCCCATATTGTGTCCCTGTTGCAAGGGAAAACCCTGTCTTCTCAGGCAGATCCCCTCAGCCAACTCTGTTTCTTCTTCCCCTTCTAGGTAATGCTCACAAAATGACACACCCACTGGACTGGATCCTTGCTGGTCCTGTGTGATACTCTCACACCAGACCTCATCTCAGATAAGCCTCACCACTTTTGGTTCTCCTTGGTACAAACCACTGGACCCCCATGGCTCTCCTTCCAAAGGTTGCAGGAAGAAGAGGAAGGGGTGGGGGGGAGTATAAGGCACCTCCCACTCCTTTCTGGTGTCACTCATCTCTTACCCAGTGCCTGGGGCTCATGTCCCATTCACCCACTCATCCTTACACTACTGCACAAAAAAGGGAACCAACTGAAGAATGAAAAGTAAAGAATAATGTGGTAAAAGCAAGAAACCAGGAAAATGATGTATTTGGTGATGCAACCAGGAGCCGCATGGTGCTGGAACAGTGTGGAGACAGGAAGGCAGGAAAATGGCGGGGGATGTGGGGGCGGGGTCTGGGCTGCTGCATCTTGCTGATGTCTCCCTCTGGGTCCTACTGCCCCTGGCTCCTGTCATCTTTGACAGGCAGCCAGGAACAGATAAATATTAAATTTCTAAATTTTTAGGGGGCCCCACAGGCCAGACAGAATGGCCTGGCAGGCTGCCCACAGGCCATATTTTGCCTGTCCCTACTGTACAGTATTTATACAGAATACTGAAGAGAAATGTACAATATTTATTCTCATTTCACAAAACATTTTAAAGCCAGATTCTAAGATTATACTTTTTTTAAAAATGGAAAAAATACATGAGCTGCCTAGCTGGGGCTCATGCCTGGGATGTGACGGAGAGGATCCCCAAACTTATCCAGCCCACCGATCACCGTCCCATGCTACTCATCCATGTGGACAAAAATGATATGGCACAAAGCAGTCCGGCTGGGTCCTGCATGACTACAAGGCTCTTGGGGCTGGGTGCTGGGGGCTGGGGACACAGGTAGCTTTTTCATCAAACCTCCTAGTCACAGGACATGGACTTTGGAGGTAAAGGTGTATCAGTGAGGTGAATAGAAGACTCTGGCAATGGTGCCATCACAAGGGGTTTAGCTTCTGTGACCACGGTGCACACTTCAGAGAGAGCAGACTGTTGGGAAGGGATGACCTCCACCCCACCTGGAAAGGGAAGAAGCTCTCTCAGCCAGAACAGCTGACCTTCTTGACAGGGCTTTAAACTACGGCTGCTGGGGGATGGGCGGTCTATTAACAGTTCTAGCCCAGGTCATGTCAGCCGCATTACTAATAACTTGGGCAGCCCAAGGGAACCTGCTCTGACGACAACCCAAGGAAAGGCCCCACCTCACCTCATAGGGAAGCATGGGGCTTCTCATGGCAGACTCAACAGCCTATATATGAATGGAAGGAGCTTGGAAAACAAGCAAGAGGAACTGGCTCTTTTCTTATATGAAAATAACTATGACCTTGTAGGGATAACGGAGACCTTGTGGGACTCTACCTGTGATTGGTCTGTTTCTTTGGAGGATTATACCTTCACTTCCCTGCAAATTGAGTTTTCTAACCAGAAAGGGTGTCTTGAGACCCTCTGGGTCTTGTAGGAGTCTAGTATAGACCTTCCCACCAAGAGGAAGAACTTGATCAGAAATTCAATAGGGAACTTGTCAAGGCTGCATGCTCCCAATGCATGATCATCATGGGGGACTTCAACTTCCCTGACATCGCTTGGGATGAGCAGACAGCCAAATCTGACAGGTCATACAGTTTTCTTGCTTGCATCAATGACCTCTACCTAAAACAGGAGGTCTATGAGCTGACTAGGGGAGTGGCATTGCTTGATCTGGTTCTGGCCAAAGGGGAGGAACTGGTGAGCAATCTGAGGATCAAGGGTAAGCTTGGTGACAGCGATCATGATTTGGTCACCTTCTTAGTTCACCGAAGAGCAGGCAAATCCCTCAGTAAAACAGAAATCCTTAACTTTGGGAAGGCTGACTTTTGCAAACTCAGAGACTTGGTGAGTCAGGCAATTAGAGGCCATAGCCCCCTAGATAAGGGAATACATGAGGAATGGTCATCTCTCAAAAACCTAATCCTGGAGGCACAGGGGAAAGCCATTCCATCTTGCAAGAAATGTAGTCAACGGGCAAGGAAGCCCCCTTGGCTGAACACGGAACTGTTGGACCTCATTAAACTCTAAAGAGAAGCTTACACAAGTTGGAAAACTGGAAGCTTCACCAAAGAGGACTACTGAGCACTCACCCATACCTGTAGGGAGTGGTCCAGAAAAGCCAAGGCACAAACTGAACTCAGGCTAGCTATGGAGATCAAGGACAACAAAAAGTCCTTCTTCAGATATTGGGAAGTTGAAAAAAGAACAAAGATAGCATTGGGCTATCCTCTGAAATCAAATGGGGTAGCTGACATCCAACCCACAAGAAAAGGCCAGGACTTGGTAGCAGGCTACAATTATGTAAGAGGGGTACATCAGCACCTGGGAGAACAGCTGTTCACGAGAGCTCCCCAAAGGATAACAATGTCTAATGGCCATAAACTCCAGGAAGGCCGATTTAGACTGGACATAAGAAAAAAGTTCTTTATGGTGCGTGTGTCCAGAGTTTGGAACAGACTTCTCCCAGAAGTGGTGCAAGCACCCACTCTGAACTCTTTCAAAAAGCATCTGGATATTTTTCTTGCTGGGTTCACATGATCCCTGCTGACTTCTTGCCTATGGTTGGGGGACTGAACTCGATGATCTCACGGGGTCCATTCCAGCCCCTAAGGTCTATGAAATGAGGCTCAGATATTCAAGAATCAACTTTGGTATTGTTGTATATGAATCTTGTAGGGCTAAAGCAAGGCCTTGTAGTGCTAAAGTTAGGCCATTTCCTTTTCCTTTCACCTCCATTCCATTAAAGCGGACACAGCACTTACGAGACAGCTGGGAGAAGAGAGGTGCTGTGTAAGGGTTACTGATAAGATATGAAACTAGCTGAATCCAGTCAACAGAGGAGCCTTGTCAACAGAGGAGCCTTGAAAGCAGTACAAGGATTGTTTTTGTAAGATAAGATACATCTTGGCAAGAATATATGAAGCATGCAGTCACAAGAGTTAAACTTCAGTGTTCACACGCACAGTGCCACTTGATTGGATAGAATAGTGATTTAGTTAATAGATGATTGGGTATTTTTACGAGCACGAGCTGATCACAAACTAATGCTGATGTATTAACAAAGTATAAAATAGTATTATATCTAGTAAGCGGGGTCCCTCCTCAGAGGCACCTCACTGCAGCGAATAAAGACTCTATATCTGATTCTGGGTGTCTGCTCTGCGTGATCATTGCCCCAGCCTAGAGCAAACTGCACGTAGCTTAGAGAGCATAATTCATAACAGTATAAAGGTACTATAATATTTTCAGAGCACAGCAGAACAGAGTTGCAGTTTCCTTTCCTCTGGGCAGTAGAAGACAGATTTTTCTTCAATCACTTTTCATCATAACAACATTTTTTCCAGTGATGATGTGTTTTTTTCCAGTGTGTCTCTCATCTACAATTCAGACTTTGTACAAGATCATTTTTAATTATTTTATTTATGCCCTTATGGTGTAATCAATGGTCATAGTGGAATATATACTACTAATGGGAAAAAAGAGAAGAGTCATTAATTTTTTTAACATAAATAGATGAACTACCACTACCATATTATTGTTTATAATGAAAAATACCTCTCATTGATAGTGACATATTTGCTATTTGTATTATTATTCTTTACTTTAAAATGATTAGCCTCTCAGACCAGAAGTAATCAATCAATAATATTATTTAACTTATGTGACCAATCATATGACAAATGGCTGAAGCAAATATTTCACAGATAAATATCTGTGATCTGTTTTGGCATGTACTTAGAAATAATTACTATATATGTATATATCAGAATAAATTAGCAGGCTCAAGAGAGTTACATTGCTAAGATAATCAGCTGACAACAAATCACTGGACCATCTCTATTGCATCCTGGCATTTTTACATCCAAAGTTTTCAAAATATCCTTCAAGTGTTCCTATTGCTCTTCAAATTTACACACAGTGGGATAAAACCATGATACTTATTACATAGTCTATCCAAAGAATCAATTTTCTTGCAGCTAATTTACCATGACAGTTCAGCATTTCCATATACAAAATGGTATTGGTTCTTGAAAGGACGTGAGATAGTGAAAATTAGCAAATGTCAAGCCTATCCTGTAGCTATCTCTGGCTGTTGCTTGAGGATCAGGGGAAATAAACTGTCTGGGGGGTCAAGTCTCAGCTTTCCTGAATCTTGCCATAAGCATCTCAATAAATCCTACCTGAAATAAAACAAAGCTGCCTTGGAGGGACTGAAGAAAGTGAAAAAGCAACTGTTTTAATAAATTCCCTTTTCAAAGTGCCCAGATTCTGTTGCACTAGCAGTATGAGGGCCTCCATCTATTTTTAATTCATTTTCTTATTGTTGAAACTAGATTAACTATAGATTGTTATGAAGTTAGGTTTTAATAGAAGAATGTCAGTTGAAAGTAGACGTTGTGTTTACAAACTGATTTTGAAAGAGTGGCTAAGCTCCTGATAATTAGGGAACAAGTGGAGACAGCCAAATAGTAGACAGAAATTTAAAAAAAAGGCAAAAATATTTATAAAAATGCCTAAAAAATATATTCAGAATGAGAGGAAAAGGCAGCATTCCCAATCACAGTTGTTAAAAAGTCACAAAATCAAACCTCCCATCAAAATCACAAAACTCACAAATCATGAGAGATGGTAACAATAGAAAAGTTTTGTGTAACCTCTGCTAAAGTAGTGAAGGGCCCTTTCATATGTCTAAGTATAACCAGACATAGAAAGCAAAATGAACTCGTATACATTATAACAATTACAATTACAGCCATGAGTTAAGAGCTCTAGTGTCTTTGAACATACATGAACTACCTAGTTCCCTGTCATGGCTTTGGAGGAACATGCATGGTGTGCCTGCCTCTTCTGTTTTTACCTGTAGCATGTTATCGGGTATTCTTGGTGTTTCAAATACTGTTCTTTGTATTTGTCAGTAACGGTTTGGTGGCAAGTTTGGGAGGATCCTTTTGGTTACCAATTGCCTGCAGATGCAGAGAACTGGACTTCCTGGTCCAGGAGGCCCCTTCCAGGCCTATGCTTGTATGTTCCTATTAATACTGGACAGGTCAAAGACTTTGTAATTACAAGTTATTTTCCTTCATGTTACAGAACATATTCAAAAGTTTTGAGCTAGATTTACTTTTGTGGAAAGTCTGCAGGGGAAAGGTAGACTAAATGTCTTTGGTTCTTGGATCCATCTGTGGATTCAAATATCTTTGAGTCAGTCAGACAGAAAGAAAAATGAAATGCAAATCAAAATGTCATGATAGGGGGGTTTTTTTAAACTGAAATAACTGAAAATAATAATTTGTTTAACCAGATTTCTGTACTCTGCACAAAACGTCTGTGCAGTAATATTCATAACAACCTGTAGGGTAAATATGGTAATTTCATGTGACACCAATTTTCTATTTTTACAAAGGTATAAGGGAGAAAAACAGAGCTTTAAAATAGAACTCATCTGAAAGCTCAACCTGTTAGAGAAGTAAAATGTAAAGATTTTAATGGCCACTTTGAGATAAATTCTACTCATATCTAACAAATTATTAGCTACTGACATCTTTAAAGATCAATAGAATTGATGACAGTCCAATTTACTATACAAGCAGTGTAACAAGGTGCATAGCTCAGGGGCTGGATCCCAGGTGCAAGGGGTTAGACAATGATAGCTGAATGCCTAGGAGCCCTGGGCCAGCTGACAGGGATGAGTGGCTGGCTCCAGGGAAAGTTAAAAGCTTCCAGGGAGGGTAGCTGAAGGAAGAAGGAGAGAGGAGGTTGGTATGTTGAGGGAAAAGCACTGAGTCTGGGTGGTGGAAACTTTTCTCTCTAGGTTGGAGGAAAGACCTAAAGTTTTACCTTTGTTTGTCAGTGGTATATTTATTTATATTTGTAGGGGTTAGCGTCTAACCTGGTGCACTCTCCTTTCCTTTCGCATGTTAGATGGCACCGTCTGATAATATAACGGTATTTACCAACTCTCGTCTGCCACGTCTTGATAAATATATGATGTTATAAGTTGGGAGGTGTCAATTTTTATCTACTGTCTTAATACCTTGCAATCTGTATTGAGGGAGAGGATCCCCTTTGTGATGCACCTTGCTTCCCCTTTTTCTCTTCTTTGTAGGGCGCCTAACTTGTTGACTGTTAATTAGAAATCACAGCCTTATGTAGTTTAGTTTGGGTTCACAATGTCCTTTATTTATCGATACTTAAACTTACATCCATTATCGTCTTGCATAGCATAGATTGATAGATTGTAGAGTTGGAAGGGACCACAATGGATCATTGTGTCTGACCCCTGATCCTGGCAGAAAAGAGAACCAAGGTCAGATGACCCCAGCCAAGTGACTGTCAAGCCTCCTCTTGAAGACCTCCAAGTTAGGTGATAGTACTACCTCTTTTGGAAGCCCATTCCCAATTCTGGCCACCCTTTCTGTAAAAAATTTCTTCCTAATATCTAAACTAAATCTACTCTTCCACTAGTTTGCACTCATTATTCTTAGTTACTCCCTGGGGCACTCTGGTAAATAGGGCATCATCAATTCCCTGTTGTCCTCCCTTGATAAACTTATAGGCAGCTACAAGGTCTCCCCTCAGCCATCTCTTGTGAAGGCTGAAGAGATCCAGATCTCTCAACCTCCCCTCATAGGGTCTTTCCTGGAGGCCACTAATCATGCAAGTGGCCCTCCTCTGAACCCTCTCCAGATTCCCCGTGTCCCTCTTGAAGTGTGGCACCCAAAACTGGACACAGTACTCCAACTGAGGCCTAACCAAGGCTATCTTTACTTATTTACATCAATTACATATGAATTTCAACTCAAACAGAATCCCACTCAGATCTAAATTCAACTTAAATGAGTTACTTCTCATTTATTACTTTTTGAGTTGGTCCTATGTTTGTTGCCCTGGGTTCTAGTTCTTTTTTACTTGGTTTCCCTTTGGGGCATGGTCCCGCTTCCCAGGGACTAGTAGTGACTTTTCCCTCAGTTGCTTTTTTTTTTTCCTTTTCCCTCATTTATCTCCGGACCTTGCCTGACTAGCAGAGCAACAACCTATAAACAATAACAGCCACCCCCATCCCCAATATCCCCCAAAGGGGGGAAGGATACCCTGGTCCCTGTTTTCCTCTTCTCGTAGATTAACTCTACCTCTACTTTCATTGGAGCTTCTCCTTTTAGTTAGTCCTGTGTGTCCTCCTTTTCTCCTTTTGGGTATCTTCTTATCAGGCTTTGTTTTCTTTTCCTCTCCAGTTTCATTGTTTACTCCTGCAAATCCGCCCCTCTCACTGCCTCCACTTCTCGCGGGCCCCACCCCTCTCTCCTGTGGCTCACCCCAGTGTCACGGAGCAGCTGCTCTGGAATCTCCGATCCTCTCCTGATCCCATTCCTTCCTCTTTTTTTCCTTCTGATGCTGCTCCTTGCCAGGATTCTCTTATTTATTCCTGCTGTCTCTTCACAATGTTATTGCTTGATTTATCTGCCATGAGGACTGAAAGCTTTTCTCATGTAAAAATAAACAGACTGGAAGTGGGACCTAAATGCTGCCTAGCTTTCATGAGGAAGTTGGCTCTTGAGTCAGGCTAATAGAGGGACACCCTGCTGCAAGCAGCAATAGAGAGGGCTTATGTTATATACAGCAATATAATAATCAAGAGAAGTATAATTAAAGGTTATAGTAGCATGCATAGCAATGCTGCTAGCAGCTATATCAATAAATTATTTTCAAGTTCATTCCATATGTTGCATGTGGCTCACTTGTTGAGGCTTCATGGAGCAGGACAAAAAAGGAAGACAACAAATGAATGATATAAAATAACCTGAAGGCAACTGAAAGGCACCCAGCAGAGGTGTGTATAAAAAGACACCCAAGGCTGACTTATTTTTTTTAATTAAAAGATGGTTTCAATGTTTTGTAATCAGTAAAAGCTGGGGCAGGGCTCTCATTATTTCTGTTTTAAAGAAAACATGTTAAAAATTAACATTTCTAGGCTGTGTTCCAAAATGATTAAAATACCATCCATCCCAGGCTGTTAGTGCCATAACAATTATAATGCCAACCAGTCTAACCTATTAGTGCTAGTGTGATTAAAACACCAGACGTTTTCTAAAGCCAGGGTGATTAGAATACCAGCCAGGTTAAGTTGTTACTGCCAGTGCTGTTAATATCATGCATCAGTCTAACCTGTAACACTGTTGTATAGCGCATTCCTTTATGAGGTTGTGTTAAAGTCATGTCCATTTTTATTCTCTGTGTAATATCTTGCATTCTCCTTTTATTATAATTTTCAAGTAAAAAGCTGTGATATTTCACACATTTGGGAACAGACAAGAAAGCAGTGTTCTGATGCATTCATAGAATCATGTTGCTAACAGGCTAAATTATAAAATGAGTTAATTATAATTATATAAATCCTTAAGTGGATTAGATATTCTACTCCACTTCTTGCATCATTAGGAAGTAGTTGCCAAACATTACATGCCAGAAAGGCCTGGGGGAAAGTGAAAGGATTCCTCTGGCTGGTGACAGAGGTGACAGACCTGATGAGGGAGGCCATGTTGTATGGCCACCTGGAGGTGGAAAAAGCAACAGACTCCAACAATTTGTTTGTTTTCTGCTTTAAAAATGCTGTGTGGAAAACAACTTGTTGTTATACAAGCATATAAGCCTCCAGGTAGAGAACAGCATAAGACTGGAGGTGTGCAAACTGCAACTGCAAAGGAGAGAGTAAGGCAAAAGAACCTTGGAAGAGGAAAATATGTCATATGGTATTTTGCAACATAAGCATAGCAGGTGACTGCTGAAGACCTATGAATGTGGCCTGGGAAGGGAAAGGGGAGGGTTTCTAAGTGGTTTAGGGTGTAAGAGGAGATGTGAGTGTGGGCTTGGGGGTTGGGTGGAGGAGGGAGAGGGAAACAAAGTGGATGCAGTGAGCAGTAATGTAAATGTAACTGTTGGTGAAATGTTGGTGAACTATTTGGTTAAGATGTTAAACTGTACAACCAAATAACTGTGTGTGTGTGTCTAGAGCATAGGTGGGCAATTATTTCAGCTGGAGGGCCGTTTAACAAGTTTTGGTGAGTTGTTGAGGGTCACAAGGGTAGTCCCGCTCCTTGACAGGTGTCCTGCCCCCTGGCCACCGTTGGGACTGGAAGTTCCACCCCTAACCCCTGACCTTTGCCACCAGAAGTCCCTCCCCTTACCCCCAGAAATATTCCTTTTGGGAGGGTGGGGGGGTTGTCATCTTGAAACCAGAAAAAAACCAAACCATATACTAAAAAAAACCCCCATCTACTATAACTTATTTTAACTTTATTTTTTTTAATTATCCTGATTTACGTCTGTTTGCATAGTGTATCTAGAAGTGATTGTGTAATAGCTCAAAATACAGTCTTATTCTTGTATATTATGGGGAGTGATAAAGAGGTGTATGTGGGGTTGTGTGGTTTGGGAATGGATGTGTGTGTATGGTGGGGGGGTGTATGTGTGTAGGGTGTGGGTATGGTGGAAGCAGTGTGAGTGTGGGATATGTGGTTGGGGTGAGGGTGTGTTGGAGGGTATGGGTGTGGGTGTGGGTGTAGGTATGGTGGGGGTGGGAGCAGGTGTGGGTGCATTAGGGTGTATAGTACTGGTGGGGGGAGGTGCTGGGGGGGGGCCTTCAGAGTCCGAGGAGTGTATGAGACCCTGAATCTGCATATGATGACAGCAAGCCTCCAGCCCTAACTGGCTCCATAATGCACAGCGCCCCGTACTCTCACCCCAGTCCCCAGTTGCAGGTGGCAACAGAGTGCAGGGCCAGCCCCACCCGGCTCCATAACACTCAGCTGCTGCCCAAGTCCCTGGCTATGCATGGTGGTAGTGTCCGTGGTCAGTCCCACCCAGCCCCATAGCACTCCCGCCCAAGTCCTCAGCTGCACATGGTGGCACGGAGTGTGTCCAGCCTCACCCAGCCCCACAGCTGCAGCTCACACACTCCTACCCCAGTCCCCGGCTGCAGGTGGTGGCAGCATGCAGTGCCAGCCCCACCCAGCTCTGCAACACACAGCTCCCACACTTCCACCCAGTTCCCTGGCTGCACATCATGGCAGTGAATGGGGCCCCACAGCATGCAGATCCTGCACTCCCACCCCAGTCCTCAGCTGCACATGATGGCAGCATGCAGGGCCAGCCCCACCTAGCCCCATAGCTCACAGCTCCTGCACTCCTACCCCTTTCTCCCAACGGGAGGCCCTGGCCCTGGACCAGTGGGCTCCTTACCTGAATTCCCAATCTCGCAGACAGGGAGGCCAAAAGATGTATGAGCTGTTGCTGGAGGTATTCAGTAGCTTAACCTGTCAGTCTTTCAGGTACAGATAGCCATGCAGCTGATGGTGGCCTCTGATTGCATTGCCAATACTCAGGTGCTGGACATGCTTCTCTGAATGATTTTCACTGACAGTGACACTAATATGGCCTGGTGGCATTGGCACAAGTCACCTGCTTCCAGAGCGCAAACTATCAAGATGTGGAGAAGCTTGAGAGGATGCCACATGCATGATCAGAGGTCAGGAAAACAGATCTTATGAAGAGAGGCTGAGAGCCATGGGGCTCTTCAGCCTGGAAAAGTGTAGGCTCAGGGGGGACCTGGTGGCTTCCTATTGTCAGGGTGCTCACCAGAATCTGGGGGAATGTCTGTTCACCAGAGCGCCCCAAAGGATGACAAGGTCGAACAGTCACAAAATCCTCCATGACCGATTCAGGCTGGACCTAAGGAAGAACCTCTTTACTGTCCAAGCCCCCAAGGGTTGGAATAGACTGCCACCAGAGGCGGTTCAAGCACCTGCATTGAACGCCCTCAAGAGACAACTGGATGTTTATCTTGCTGGGATCCTCTGATCCCTGCTGACTTCCTGCCCCTGGGCCAGGGGGCTGGACTCAAAGATCTTCCGAGGTCCCTTCCAGCCCTAATGTCTATGAATCTATGAAAGTCTGGCCTCTGACTCACTATTTTCTTTTACCTCACAAACACTGGCAGCCAGTCACTGCCACTTGCCTTCACAATCCTCCTGAACTCCACTAGCCCATCCTTCTCTCCAGAATCCCCTTCCTAGTATCCCAGCCCCCCCACAGTCACTGCACTCATGCCCAAGAGAGCAACTGTCTCAAAAATCCCAAAGCGAGGTAGGGATCTTCTTCCTGAGAACAGGACACAGCTGCACTTTCTTGTACTAGATTTGTGGAAAGCTTTTGATGAAACTCTACCTGGAGAGGATTTGGACAAATCCATCTCATTCCACTGTGACCCACAGCCTTTTAGCTAAAATGCACCCATTATTGCAGTCTATTGAGGCTCTGGAGGGATGGCAGTTTTCCCCAAGAGCAGACTTAGCCAGATGCTTGAGTGTGTGTACAGGAATAAGTAGCGTACAGCCTCAGGAGCAAGAAATGTAAGTATTTTTAAAATGGAGCTTTATCAGTGTACGAAAGATTATGTAATGTGATTGCTTTCAATTGCAGGGAACTGGATTTTTATAACCCAGGATGTCCTATCCTGTTTTCTTACTACTTTCTGAAGAAATCTTAACGAAAATATTTTATAATGATATTTCATAACTTTCCATTACACCATTTATTAATAAAGAAACAGTCCTACTAGCCCAATATGCACCTATTTTACTTCAATTATTAATTTTAAACAGCAAATTGGTACTGAGCTATTCTGAAGCTATACTAGTGGAAATGAGAGCAGAATTTGGCCAATGAGCTGTAGTTGCAGTATCATGCACCTTGTGCTAGGAAATAACAGAAAAGGACTGCATGTCTCTGAAATGAAATTGGTTCTTCACGAAGACTACTGCATTTTCAGCTAACATACCAGCACATGCACACAGATTGGACTGCTGGTGCCTTTTCCTAACTTTTATCTCCTGCAAGCTATACTTCTTCTTCCAAATTTCATGAAGGTTGCTACATCTTTCTTTCTGACTCTTCTTGTTGTTGCTGGGTCTTCTGTGCATACATTGCTGTTGTGATGGGGCCAGCAGTTACCTGTATACAGCTCACACTAAAGGCATGGCCTTTACTGTGAGCCCCTTGCAGCTTGCTAGGCCTCATATTCCTTCAAATGTGCTGATTTAAAATCAGTCTTCCATTATTGCTGCTAACATGCAACCTGCTATCTTTACATTTTTGGGTGGCATCTTGTCTGATTTGTTCATATAATATGTTTCTCCTGATACACCTATCTCAGATCAGCTCCTCCCTGAAGCTTTTTCTCTATCCTTCTGGGCCTGGTGTGGTGCACTGGCTGTCTGACAATAAAATTAGTTCTCCTTCAGTTTATTTCCATCTTTGTGCTGAGTCTGTAAGTATATCATATGACTTGTTTCCTAGTGCAACTTGGACTGCTGTTTTTAGCCACTGCTTTCTGTGGGTATTTGATGGCCAGAGCCAAACTAGGTCACCTTTGGGTAATGGCCTGCTTGCCTCACTTGCTATAGCAGGCTGGCTGTCAACTTCACTTGCTCTTAATTTATTTAGGCCTGTACATCATTCCTCTGTGAGGCCCCAACAAACTATCATAGGAAGTAGAGTCTTGGTTGTCTAGCTGAACTGTCCTTTGCTGGACAACTGTCTAGTTCATGGAAGGGGGTATTGTGATGTGCCAACATTTACAAGTGATCCCTTTTTGTCCTCTTTAACTTTGTCAGTCTCTTGGCTATATTTACTGCCAATTCTGTTTTCCTGTTGCTTTGATCTTCTTCTTAAACTCCAGTTTAACATTGGATCATTTGAATTCTGTTGCAACATAGTGAATATGGCATGTTGGATATGTCATGCCACACAAATGCCCTACCTTTAGTTACCTGATTACTGTTTTTTTCCTGGAAAGGAAGAGGTAACAAGACCACTTATAAGGGAATCAAATCTGAAACACTGAACCACAAATCTGAACCAATGGTCCCTATTACTGGGTCTAGGCTGAGCTAAAATTAGTAGCACAGAACAAGGAATGAACCAGAGATAGCCAACTCATTGGTATCAGAAATGTCACAGAAGTTGGCATCTTTCATGGCAGCTGAGTCCTTACGGGTAAAAAAGGCTCTGGGAAGTGCCTTTATTATTTATTATTTATTATTATTATTTATTCCAAGTACAGACCCTGCCTACGCGCTGGCTGGGAGAAGGAATTTCTTTTCCAGCTTCCTATGGGGGGTGGCCTTGCCTTTTCCTGAATTCAAGATACTTCCGATGAATCTTCCCTGTCTGTTCAACAAGTTGTGATAACAGAGGTTTGGTGCCTGGGAAGAGATGAAAGAGCTTTGAAATGCCTTAAGCCTTACTCCATCACTAATTCTGACCAACTTTCAGCCAAGAAAACTTTTATCTACCCTCCTCATTTGTCTCAGTGTGGACACCACTTATTCATGAGCTGGTAACCAGATTTCACTCGCTCAACCATCTCAGCCTCGACCTCACCCACATATCCTCAGGAAGCTGTTTCCACAGTTTCTCTGCCTAGACCTTGTTCTGATAATGGTTGGCAGCTGAATTTTGGCTATAGTTTTGTGTCTCTGCCTGTCATTTCTGAGGGGAAAAGGGGGAGTACAGTGAGATAGGGAGCATAATCCCACTGACACATGTACATTTGCACAACTGTACTCTCAGCTTGTCTCAGCCATAGTTCTGGTTCAAGCCTAAAGAGCTATGAAAAAGGGAAGCTGAGGACTTTAATATCAGATTAAATGAATTAGGCATCAGGGGGCACGTTTACACAGGTATTTTCATGTTCCTAAATTTAATGCACCTTTGCTTAAGGCACATGAAGGTAATTTAGGCATGCATCTACACGTGGATACACTAATGCTCATTAAGGCGCATTGAATTTAGGTACGAATAGCTAAGTCTCATTAGTGCATGTGAAGATGAGGTTATGCACATTAACTTGGTGTCTATCCAGATACACACTATCTTTAAGACTCACATATCCTTAAATTGCCATTTTTAAGGTGCATTAAGGGCATGCACATGTAGACACGTGCCCTTAATGAGCCTTTAAAATGGTGATTTTAGGCTAAGCCTGTTAAAATGAGACACGTGTAGACGTGCCCAGGTTGTAAAAGCTATCATCAGAATACTGATAATTGAGCATTAAAAATGCTGAGAAGTGCTATTTTTCAAAGCTGCCTAAGGAATCTGAAAAAAAAATTCCAGTTTGAGGAGAAACCTATCAAAACCAATGAAGAAAAAAAGCCAAAGATCTTTCATTGACGGTTTTTTTTAATCCTGTGAAAACTCTGCTAGTGAAAGAGACTTTGAATGTGCAAAGTGTACCAGCTGAAAGCAGAGTATACTGGGGAGTTGTTCCTGAGTAGTACAAGCTCAAAGCAAAAAACTCAACAGCATTAAATTGCTATGGACATGCGGAAGACCCACTCTGAAGACCATTTGACCAGAAAGGCATGAGAATGATGCATTCATTTTCAATTTATAATAACTCGTTATTTAAAAAAAAAACAGGTTTAGCAAACAGCAACACACTTTTAAAAACTCACCCAACTCCCATGCTCATATACAAGAAAAGGTTGCAAAATTCTTATATTCTGTCTTAATAGTTGGTGTTCATGTGCATCTTCTTACTACCCACATTTTGATTCACTGTTATTGCTGTTTCTTTTGTAGGTGGTCACATTACACTTCTAAATGTTGCTATATATTTAATCCACAAGAGGTCGTTGCAGCACCACACAAACTTTCCTTAAAGAAGCCACAGATGGATGGAGAAGGCTGTATTTTGACTCTGGAAGCATGTCAGTCACATGTTTTGTGTAATCCTAAATCACTTAAGCCAAACTTTTCCAATTTAGATGCTCAAAATTAGGCACTTCATTATTGAAAGGTTGTTAGTGCTTAGAGCTTCCACTTGAGGTAGCTGCACTGAGGGTAGGGATGAGAGAATAGAGCATAAAAAGGAAGATGGTGACTGTTGGTACTTTATGACCCATCTTGCCTAGTCTTCCTCTGAGCTAGTTTAGATAACATGATACATGAATAGCAAAATCTGCCAAGATCAGTTTGTGACCCCTTTTTTTGTAGTAAAGATGTTTTTCAAGTTACACAGGCCTGTAAGCGGTTTTTTTTAGGTTTGGGATTATATAGACAATTACATGACATTTAATAAAAGAAGCCAGTGCAGCTCAAAAGGATTCAAATGAACAAACTAAATAAAAATAGACCAATTAGAATATGTTTTCATGTATCATTGTTCTACACAATTTCTATTTGATTTATTAAACTAATTCGGTTAATCTATTCCCTCCTAGACTTCATGCAAGTTGAATTAATGTCTCTTGCCCCACAAACAGTCAAATTCCCTTTAAAAATTGTAGGCAAAGTACACATTTGTGGCTGTCAGCAGGGTTCCTAAGGTACTACAGCTGCCTTAAATTAATCTTCATACAATTATTGCTATATTTTTACTAAGTTGTGTTTTAGGCAATATTTTGCTAGGTACTCAGAAGCCCATAGGCATAAGTGCCCGACAAATAGGAATTTATGAATAATAGTTTTGGATAGCCAAAGTAACACACCTGTGCAGTATTTTTCAATATGAAAGAACAAAGCTGGCGGCAGCATATTAGCTTCGTTCTCGATTTTGGCCAACTGTATATTTCACACTTTATCATGGAGAAGTTTTTTATTCTTTGAAAGTCCGATAAGACAGTCAGTGCCAGGCTGAGCTATTTTGATGCACTTGGCAAAATACGTTTTGCTGTCTCTTCCTCTTTATTAACATAGCTAAAGGTATGGACCAGTCAGAAACTGCTGATAACTCATCAGCTCTAGAAATGCTATACCACCAATTTTGTTTCCCTTGGCAACTGCACAGCTTGTCCACAGGACAGGTTCGCCTTGAAGACAATGACTTATTATACCAGCATTTCCCAACCGGTGTGCCATCAGGCATGTTCAGGTGTGCCATGGCATTTTGGACTGAAGCCGCCTGCTGCTGCAGACACAGACAGAGAGTGTGGCTCCAGCCCAAAATGTTGTTCTGCTAGCTGCATGCCACCCCTCCCCATTGGTATCTGGCTGGCTGCAGCGCCCCCCACTGCCCCCCGGTTGGTGTGTGGCTGGCCACATGCCACCCCTCCTCCTCCCCCACTGTGTGTCTGGTGTGCCGCAGTGCTTTTTTATTTAGGTAAGTGTGCTGTGAGCAAAAAAAGGTTGGGAAACGCTGTATTATACATTAGTTATCAACAAGGAAAGAAAAAGCCAGGCATATTTTGGCTCAGCGATACAGTTAAAGATAGCTATGGGGTATATCCTACCTTGATCCACAACATATATGTTTAACTCTGACCAGATATCTCTGAGCACATCAATGAGATTATTCACATACTAAAGTTAAGTGCAAGCACAAGTGTCATGAAAGAGTAGCACATATCCATTGCCATCAGACTGTCATGATAGAGTAGCACATATCCATTGGCATCAGACAGGTCATTTGATACTGAAAACCTGTTTGATTGACCTTCTCTGCTGCTGGTGCCACTGCATACTGAAGCAACAGGTCAAACCATTAAGGAGTATGTTTAGGGCCCAATCCTCAAGAAGCCTCTCATAGGTAGACACTTGACCATATTCAGACAGCAAATGAATTCTCTAGAATGCTGCCTGAACAGAATCCTTTCCACGATTAGGGCCTTGATTGCAACCCAAACTGAGACAAAATCTTCAAAACCATAGCCTACAGCAACAGTGGAAAAATTTTAACTTTCATAAGATTTACTCTGTCATGACAAAACCCTATGTATCTTGGGACACTTACAGGCATCACAAAACATACAGCCATCAACTGAAACTGCTGAGTTAGCCAGAACATTAATATACTTCATTATGATACCTCAACTGAATGCCTTATTGATGGGCTGCGATTTGCAAAGCACAGGACATGTATTTGCATGCAACCAGTTATGAAAGTGTATGCTTTAGCACTAGACAACCTGGGGGAAATTGTAAAATAACTTCATAAGTGACTGATTAAAAGGCAAAAATCATATCCTGTCATTACAGCAACTGAAAAGAAAAATAAATTTCCAGACCAAAGACATGAACTAAAAAGAAAGCATTTGAATAACTTTCTGATGTAAGTATCTCAGACTTTCAGAAAGTAGCTACTATTGCACAACTACTATGTATTGATTCAGGAGTCATCTTTATAGCATAAGCATCAGTATGGGAGAATATATGTGGAGAAAGCTTACCAAAAGGAAATAATAATGTGAAATACATGGAACATTTTTAGGCTTGGCAGAATTCAATTTTTTAAAATTATTTCGATTACTAAAATCAATGTTTATTTTGAAGCATTTGTTTTGATTTTTCTCAATTGAAATTTTCAGGGTTGCCTGAAATTAGGGGTGTTTTTCAATTTTTATCAATTCAGCATGCATATGCATGCACACACATGCACACATGTGCTGGCCGCTGTAGGAGCTGAGAGCTGTGCCAGTAAAGCTGTGCTGGCAGTGGCGGTTGGAAAGGCAGGACTGTCAGCACCCAGGAGCCCACTGCTGCTGGCACCTCACTCTGCCCAAGTCCCAGTTAGGGCAGAGGCCAAATTCCTGTGGAGCCTGGCCTGGCGTAGCCTCCATGGGAGTTTGCCCCCTGCCCTAATCACACAGGGACCAGTCAGGCTAGGCTGGGCACCATAGGAGTTTGGCCCCTCCCTGGACAAGGACCTGGGATGAGTGGGTGGCAGTCCTTTATGTAAATGTTGATGATCACTAACAGAAATATTTTTACATTGGTCAAATCGTGCCAAGCCTAAATGTTTTGTACTTAGTTATGAAGTAAGTTATAATCTATATGAACTCTCAATTAGATACAGAGCTATGATGTAACATGCCATTTTTTTTGTTTTGTGTACTGAGTCAAAAAAAAAATATTATTTAAGTATCATGTAAAATAGTTTACTTTTTCAAACAGAAAATAACTGACCTTCAACTACAGGAAGTCTACTGAAAAGAGATGTTAATTAAGAATTTAAAAAATAGATGTGGACAGTTCAGCTCTTTATCCACTGTTTAGACACCTGCTTGATCTTTGCAAGTACTTACTAGCAAGTAGTTCTCACAAATGTGGAAGAGAGAGCAATTGAGCAATTTCAAATATCTACCTAATTTCTTACAATATTAAATATGTGCAACTTTACGCATCCATTTTTAAAAAGCTTGGCCATAATGTCAAAATAAAGGTACCCATATATTAATATAAGGAAAGTTATACCTTTAATAATAGGATAAGTACCTATCAGTCGATAGCTATATATTCTCAAACATTTTGTTAATATGAATATTTCCCCCCACAGAGACATTTGGGAAGTTTTTATTTCATTGTCTTATATCAGGGCTATCCACCTTTAAAGCAGCTGGGGGCAGCATGACACACCAATTGCAAGCCCTGGGCCACACACCACAGAGGCTGAATGCATGCATGGGCAGCACAAGCCCCTACCCCTTCGCTGCCAGAGCATTGTGAGCCCCCTTGTAACTGCATTGGATCCCCTTGCCCTGGCCATGTGAGCAGCAGGAGTCAACTCCCCCACCTTCTGCCACTGCCATGCATGAGAACAGGACCCCCCACCGCCACCATTGCTTATGAGCAGTGAGAGCCTCCTGCCCAGCCTTCCAGGCTGCTGCAAGAGCAGCCAAAGCCTTCCTCTCCACAGCCAGGGCAGTGAGCTTACCAGGCTGGCTCCAAGAGCCAATGGGCTGTACATTAACTCTTCTGGATGCAACCCACCACCTGCTAGTTTGACAGCCCTTAGATTATGTAAGTATAGTATATAAAGTATCATAGTTAGGGAAGAATGGCACTTTTTTTCCTAGTGTCTACTTATCAACACATACGTACATTTTGTTCATTAAAAGTTCTTTCAAGCCTAGCAACCCAGAGGGATAATGTGGTTAAGGCATACCAGTTACCCTAGTGGGGCAGGGCACTGTAGGTGCCTGCCACTTTAAGGGCCTGAAGCTAGCAGCTGACAGATAAGGGCAGCCATTTTGAACCTAGGACTGCCCATATAAACAGGGTAGTTTTGCTGTTGGAGGTAGGCAACAACATTGCCTGGTTGCAGGTATCATCTGGTGGTAAGGAAGGAGCTGTAGGGGATGGTCAGGAGGCTTCTTGGTCCTGGGCATGACCTAAAACTGCACCCTGCTGGGAGTGGGTGGCCTTGTGGGGTTTCCTGTGGCATGGGAGCCCCCAGGAAATGCCAGGCCAGTTACCACCCTGGTGAAAGGTGAGTAGGGGTGCCTTAACCCTAGCCCTTGCCTTCAGGTGAGTTTGTGTTCCATTGGAGGTAGTTGTGGGGGTGCAAGCCCTGATGAGGAGAGTGGGGGCCAGGCATGGCTGTGGCCACCTGACCCTGTGGGGGTTTGAGACCCTGTGGGGAGGGAATTGGTGCCAAGGTATGGCTGAGGCTGACTAATCCCTGTGGGGATGCAAGACCCCGAGAGGGGAAGTTGGGGCCAGGCATGGCTGCGGCCACCTGAGCCCACCAGGGAGCAAACCTTCCCCCCCCCCTCCCAACTGTGGCCTCAGTGAAGGGGGTGGTCTGGAGCCCCAAGTGAGAGGGGGTGGAAACTAGGACCCCAGTGAGGGGGTAGCCCCAGTGAAGGGGCTGAGATCTGTATCCCCAGGTGAGGGGGTGCTAGCCCTAAGTAAGGGGCAGAGTTGTGGAGCCCCAGTGAGAAGGTAGCCCCTAGTAAAGGGCGGAGATGTGGAGCCCTGAGTGAGGGGGGCAATGTGGAGCCCCAAGCAAGGGGAGTAGACCCAGGTAAGCCTTCAGATGCCTGAGGCCGAGGTTTGAGCCAGAGGCTGAGTGAACGGGGGCTCGGCTCCAGAGTGAGAGAGGTGAGTCCTGACCCCGGTAAGTCCTCCACTGCTGGGAGGCAGAGTGTGGGTCAAAGGTAAGATCTGAAGTAGCACCATGACCAAGAAGGTCAAAAGCCCCAGATGCCCACCACAAGGGGTACCCCGCCTGGCCTTGGAGGTGAGGCCAGACAGAAATAATTTTTATGCCAGACAGAAATAATTTCAGCCAAAGCCTAATTTCAAAACCTAGATCCGGCTAGCATCCGACTCCATCTCCCAGCAGCTCTTGCCCGTGTCACTGTGGGTTGCTTCCATTGAAACCCCAGTCGCGGTGACCTCGCTTTACTTACTAACATTTATGCTTTTAACTGCCATAGCATCTAAACTCCTTAACTACCAAAATCTGAAACACAAAACAAGAATAAAATAATAGTTAATCAAGTGGCAAGCAAAACAAAAGTATTATTGCCATTGCTGATTCTTAGACCAGCTTACATACTACAGCATACCTCCTGCAATACCAGAGTATCAGAGTAAGACAGTAACTTACTGTCAGAAAGCCAAACAATTTGGGTGCCTATATGCCTATATAAGCCAATATGCTTCCAGGGAGAGGGGGAGGTGGGTGTTTTAATTTTAATTTAATTTAATTAGAGCGGCTCTAAAATGCCCATAGTGTCTCATGTATTCAGTATCCCACGTTTCAAAATATGTTGGGGGTGCTTTAACTAAAGCTCATCAAACACTGCAGCAGTCTGGAGTGTCCTGATTAGAACACTCCAGCACACTTGATTAATTGAGTCTGCTCTGATGTGTTCTAATCGGAACACGTCAGAATGCATGTAAAAGTGCCCTTTATGAGGAATACAACTTAATGGGATAGTTTTTATACAGATTGTTGGAAGGGTTCGTTGTTTCATCCCAAGAAAAACCTACATATGAAAAATGCAGGAATTGAACCTACATCTTCCACATGCTTGGTGAGTGCTCAAGCCAACAGACAACTGGGTAAAAGAGGAAGGCACTTCTTTCTCCAGCCATGTTTGTGAAGCACTAGATGCTGCTAGTAGGCCTGAGAACCTGCTGTTTTGGAGTCATTGGGCTGGAGGACCTGGTTTGTGGACACTGACAGGATTTAGGTGCAAGTGAGGCACCTAGTTGCTCTGTGCTGTGAGGGTTTCAGAGATTCTGGGCATACTCCCAACCAGACAGTTCGAAGCCTAGGAAAATGTACTAGCAAAAACATGGGTGCCTACGTACTTTGGATTTTCAGGATAGGCAGCAGTTGTGCAGAGCTCTGAAGATCTAAATTTTGGATTTAGGCAGGTAAATGGCACATAGGCACCAGTGTCCTTTTGTGAATGTATCTTTAGCTATCTTGCAGGAAAATGTTCTGTGTTAGGCCCAAAGAAGAAAACACTTCTATGCCTATTGTACCATGATTGCATGTATGTTTCCTTAACAAGCCCAGTCCTGCATTTCTTCCTCAGTGAAACATTCCATTGAAATTAATGGGAATATTGGCTATGCAAGAAATGCTAGATTGTGATCAACAGAAACAAAGTCGAAGGAAAACAGTGAATGCTGCCCAGCTTGTTTATGATGTCGCTGAGAAGTGGATACAGGAATAGTTATAGTTTATCTTTCCTGTCAGACAAGGTTCTTTGGTGAATCTGTAACCTTTTATTAGACCAACTTAAATAGTTGGGGGGGGAGGGGTTAGCAAGCTTTTGGGTTTAACAGCCTCTTTCCAGTCATGCACAGGAATTAGAAGTTGGCACCAATGTTCTAACAAATTGAGAGAACACCAGGTCTGAGTCTCTGGGTTATTGAGTTTAGGGTCAGTAAAGCAAAGAAGAAGGAACATCAAGGAACCAGTTACAACTATGAATCTCTTCCCGACATCCAACTGGGTTACAGCAGCCTAGAGGCTGGTTTAATTTGTGCCAGCTAATAACAATTCCTGGTAGACACTCTGCCAGCTGAACATAGCCAAATGCAGATCCCAACATTGTCTACTAGCCCTGCTTCTCACTCGTTTGAGAGCACAGAAGCAAGCTACACAGTTCTGTGCTTACTAGGAACTCATCCACAACCATGTGGTCCCCAGCTAACAGTACTCCTCTGTTTTATGGTACCAGGAAATAGCATGGAGCAGAGCTGAAAATCTGTTTTTTATGATCACATTTCTAAAGGAAGCCAAGCCAGATATCAATCAGTAGGCATAGAACCAATTTTCAAGAAGCAAAGGTAGGAAAATCTATTTCATGTGCTTACTGGTAATCTGGTAACAGGCAAATATTGCTGCAGATTGTGTGCACTTGGTTTTTAGTCTTCTAACTACATTTGCACTTTACTAAGGATCAACACTACCCAAGATGATGAGAAGGCCAGCAATAGGCATAAGGAGAGCTGTAGTTTCATAGTTAGTAGGGTTGGAAGAGACCTGAGCAGATCATCAAGTCCGACCCCCCCCCCCCCATTGGCAGGAAAGATACTGGGATCAAACGACCCCAGCAAGGTGTTCATCCAGCCTCCTCTTAAAGATTCACAGGGTAGGAGCCAGCACCACTT
>NW_017728906.1:168888181-168902396 GCF_001723895.1 Crocodylus porosus | reverse complement strand
CTGCTCTTCCCAGCAGATGTCTGGAAAGTTCAGGTCACCCATGATGACCACGTCCTTTGACCTAACTACCTCCGTGAGCTGGCTTAAGAATTCATGGTCTAGCTCTTCCCCTTGGTTGGGTGGTCTATAGTAGACCCACACCATTAAGTCTTTTTCCCCTGACTGCCTTGTATTCTAACCCAAAGCACTTCAGTGTGCCCCTCCTCTGACTCTGTGCTACCTGGTGAGGATGTGTATTCCTCCTTAACATAGAGCACCATGTCCCCACCTTTCCTCCCTGTCCTGTCCCTCCTGTACAGCCTATAGCCCTTGATATTCACCACCCAGTCATGCATTGGGTCCCACCATGTTTCAGTGAGCCCCACTATGTCTGGGTTGGTGTCAGCTAGCAGGAGAGTAAGTTCCTCCTGCTTGTTTCCCATACTATGAGCATTGGTGTAGAGGCGTTTGAGGCCTCCTGTGGATGTGTACACTGGATCCCTAATCACAGCATTGCCCTGGCCCCTGTTGCTTACCTGTATATATGTTCTGCTTACCGGTCTAGGCTGGGCTGTACTTGTGAGTGCTGCTTGGTTTAGCGGTCCAAGGCTTCCTCCTCCCTTGTCTTCCCCTTCTCCTAAGGTGCCTAGTTTAAAGCCCACCAGAGGAGATCCGCCAACCTAGAAGAGAACACACTCTTACCTTTAGAAGAAAAGTGGAGCCCATCCCACCCAAGCTTGTGTCTCATCGTGATGTGCGGGTCATTGTCAAGGAAGCCAAAGAACGCCTGAAGACACCATTCCCATAGCTGCCAGTTGGTCTCTGCGATGCACGTCGCATGCCATCTTCCACGTCCGCTTACCGGTAGAACAGAAGAGAATACCACCTGTGCACCTATCTCCTTCAGCACGCCCCCCAGAGTGTGGTAGTCCGCCATCAGGTGATCAGGGCTTCTCCTGAATGCATCATTAGTACCCACATGGATTAGAACCATGGGGTAGTAATTGATGGGCTGGATCACGACCTGGATCATCCCTGCCACATCATGAATCTTTGTTCCAGATAGGCAGTAGACCTCGCATGTTGAGGGGTCCTGGCGACAGATGGGGCCCTCTGTACCTCTCAGGTTGGAGTCGCCTATGACGATCACTCAACGCTTTCTCCTCTGGGACTGCTTAGCTCCTTCAGCCTGTTCAGAGCGTGGAGAGTGTGGAGTTGCCTCCTCTCTGGTTGCCTCCTCTCCCTCCTTCTCCTCCAGTATTGCCAGGGCCTCGTACCTGTTCTCCAGCCAGACTGGAGGAACTGGTACTGCTGTGTTACGAGCAGCCCTGGTTCTGGAAGTGACTGTCTGCCACTCTGCTGCAGAGGGCACTTCCCGAGGTGCTTCTTCCTTGGGTGTGTGGCTCTGCAGGGAAAGGAAATAGCCGTCAATTTCTTCATCCACCTCCCTGATTCCCTTCAGCCTGCTAACCTCCTCCTGGAGCTCCCTCACCTACGCCTCCAGGGCCCTAAGGCAGGCACCTGCAGAACAGGTGTGGGGGTCCCCAATCCCTGCCCCACCCCAGGCCTTGCCGGGCAACCCCCGCAGGCCAGGGGGTGGGGGGATGCCAGCTCCCCCATGGGCTGTGTCTGGGTGGAGGCCTCAGACAAGCCTCGGGTAGGCTGCTCCTCCTGGGCAGGGGCCCTGGCAGCACTCCGCATCAACACCATCATAGGAGTTGCTGCTTGTTTTTAGCTTAGCACAGTGCCTTCACCCTGCCCTAGTAGGAGTCTCCCTCCTGGCCCTTCCTGCTCACCCGCCGGCATGAACGCTGACACAAACGCCGGTGCACTCTTACAGAGCGCTCCTGTGCGCACTCCGTTCGCGCCAGTGCACCTCAGGAGCACGGCTCCTACTGGCTCAGCTAAGAGGGATCCGGGGGACTTCCTCTCTGGATCCGGCTCAGCTGCGTCCGGTCCCTCTTCCCACTTATCTTAGGGGGATCAGCTGCTGCCGCCCCCGCTGCTGGCTCCATTGCTGCTGCATCTGCCTCTGCCTCGGGTCTGGTAGGGGGGCACACGTGTGTGCAGGACACACGTGTGCCTGGATCCCTCCTCTCCCTGCTGCTCCTGGCTCCCTGTAGGATAGGCACTAATTCAACCTGGTTCCAAAGCATCACTCACCAGAGTAAAGAACTGACCATAAGATACTGCTGCTCCACCCTGCCAGAAACCTGGAGGGACACCAGTAACACACCAGTGCTTGCGGGGGGGTCTAAGCTGGCACAGGCAAGTATGCCATACTTCTCTAGGCTAGTGATGGTGAAGCTAGCAAGTCATATTTATTGTACTTTCATCTTAGGAAGATAACTGCCCCCCTGTGAACTCTGTCCCTGGATGGAGTATAACACGTGTCATGAGATATCTGAGACTTCTAGGTCAGGTTTTAATGTTGCTGAAAAATTGTTGTTTTAAATATTTATTGAAAAGAGAAAAAAAAAACCCTGTGTAACTGGCAATGTGATATTACAGGTTCTAAACACATTTATTTAGAAATGCATATATTTTGGAGTTCCTCCACACTTCCTTATTATTCTTTACTACTATTATATAATAGTGGCACATAAGGCTCTGTTAGAAATTGGATACCACTGTGATAGAAAAATAAAGGCCCTATCCTTGCCCTGAGTACCAGGTTTCTTAGGCTTTATCTTATCCAACCAGAAGAAAAAGAACTAACTTTTTTCTAAAAGTAAGTTGGATGCAAATAAAAATGTAATCTGATTTAATTTTGAACTGTTGGGTTTTTTTATACGGACTAAAAAATGACATGTTTTAAGACTTTACCTAATACCTTTGTATGCAGTGCAATCTGGTACAAAAACTATTCGTAAAGAAAACAGGCATTAAAACCAAACTTTTTAAAGGGCTTTTCCCCTTTCAGCCAAGCTTCACACAAGCATCTGCAGGAGCTATGTGATACATTAACAATGGCATCTAAAGGATCAAATAAGCTTTCACTGTTTTAAAAATAAATAGTATTTCTAGCCTTTTTCTTGGACTTCTGCTCGTGGAATCTGGACTTTTTGCCTGTCCCTTTCTCCCGAACAATTGGAATCTCAAGCTTTCTTCCCATGCGCAGTTGCATAACAGTTACTACAATAATTTGAGCATCTCTGAAAAATCACCTAGACTTTGGGAGATCAGCAATTGGAATTTGGCAAGTATATACACCACAAAATTAAGGAAAAGAGACTGCAGTGAGATGCGTTCTCAGAGTTCATAACACTCGCTAAACTACAATCCATGAGAGACTTTAATATATATAAAGTTGAAGTATACTATGGGCTAAATCCTTAATTGCGTCAAGCTATATTTCCATTCCCCTGATCCTAGAGCTGGTCTGTGCAGAAAGGGTTCTTGGGATCATTTAAGAGCAGCTGTAAGGCTTCAGTAGTGTGGGGTGAGTCCCACAAGTCCCTCCTAGCTCCTACACAGATGTAAGAGAGGAAGAGATTGAGTGGAGCTAGCTATGTCAGCTTTTCACACTTCAGGGGATTTCCTTACACTAAGGAATTCCCCAGCTGTCCATTAGCTCATAACATTTGGGTAATGCAAAGTGGCTGGAACAAGCATGTGACAATCTGGCCCTTAAACATTAAAGCAAAGATGATGAAATTCTCTTTGGCTTCAAGCTGCTATCTGTTAACAAAAACTAAGGTGCAGAATCCTTGACGGCAGAAGTTATGAGAGGGGAGAAGACAATATGAGATGGCAACTACCATTTTCTATCTAATGAGTTTCTTAAGGAGGCTAGAGGCAAAAGTCATTAGAAGAAGCAAACACAAGATGGCTAGTAAAATGCATATGCCTGCTGCAGTGTCTTTCTGCGCTGATCTTATACAACGAAACGGTTACTTTGTCCATACTCATTACTTCCCACCTTCTGGCCCTGAATTGTTCTCCCTGCTGGAATGCTGCAAATCTTATTTTCAGAGAGAGATTTAAGTGGCTCTCTTTTGCAATAATGGATGTGCATCTGAGTTACACTTCTCAGCCTTGTCACACAGGACACTTAGCACCTTGTTAAAATTGTGCAGTATAAAGCTGGAATGTGTTCTGAGTAGTCACATTGTTGCTGTAGAAATTCGGGTCTGTGTCTGAGAGAGAGAGAGCATGGTACCCAGCCTAACTCTCTAAGTAGGTCACAGTGTGAATTTCAGTTGACCTTACCCCTGTTAAGATGATGTCAGCCACCTAGAAGTAGTGTCACATGCACATTTTAGTATTGAGCGCAGAACTAGACAGTGCCATGCATACATCCATATAAAATGATATGTGGGGTTGGAGCTTGGGAGTATTTTGAGAATGCTTGAGGTGTGTGAGTGGGACTGCCTGGTGTCGGTTTGATGTGTGCGTGACTGAGTGTGGTGGAGATTAACTGATGGTGTCCAATTGAGAGAGAGAGAGAGCGAGGGTGTGATTGGAGTCAGTGTGGGCCTGAGTGCCTAAGCTGATCAAAGGTGAAGAGTGGGAAGGAGCATGCAGTGCTCCAGGGAAGTGTACCATCTAACACTTGAGGGTCTCCAGCGTCTTGCTCCCTTTCAGCAGACTCCACAGCGGAAGCAATTAGGGTTGGCTCCTTGGAACCTTTCTCCCTCCCGGTGTGTTTTACACTTGCAGCAGCCCTTTGCCCCACTGTTGTAAGTGTCACCCTGCTCTGCCTCCCTCTTCTCCATCTGTTCTGTATTAGTGTAAGTGACCCCTGTTTAATAAGTGGAAGGTAAGCCACTGCTAGCTCAGAGTGAACTTGTGAAGTGAACAGCCCTCAGGATCTCAGGGGCTGCAGTGGTTGGAGCTTAATAAAGATCTCCCTTCTCTTTCTTAAAGTTTATGCCACTCTGTACCTTGATAATAGTGTAAGGAATAGACAGCTAGTTAGTTACAGATAGAGAGATTATACTTAGAATAGTATAGTTAGGTGTAAAGGGTATTATTGGTAAAAGTATGTGAGTACTGTGTATATTACTTGTTGTTTTCTATTTGTGTATTTAATAAACCATTATCATGTAATTGATTATCCATGTGTGAGTCTTAATCAACTCACAGACTAATTGCCAGGTGGGCTGGTGGTGACAGATACGTTGTATCCCATTTGTTAACAGGTCTGGGGCCAAAAGACCATCCCCTATTGCGAGTTGAACTGAGGAGTCAGTCACTTAATTAGCCACCCTAATTAGGCATTCATTGTTTCCCCTTGCAACAACATGGTAATGTTTACTACAGTCTCTAACAAGCACAGCTCATTGATTATCAGTCCCAGCCCTGGCACCACATGGGAGTCTTGAACTAGCCTCCATGCAGTGCTGGAACTGACAAATCAGCTGAGTGTTGGTCCCAGCCCTGGGGCCCTCCAGGGCTGCAGGCATCCAGCTTTCAACTTGATCCTGGAGGAACCTGACAAATGAAAGATCCAGGGTCTCTCCTCCAGAGTGTCTTTTTCCTCATTGCACCTGGAGGCTTAATACAGCAGAGGGGTCCCTGGCTAATGTCAAACTGTGCGAGGACCACAAATTGCTCGTATTATTTCCATGGAGCAGTCTGATGGTAGCATGTTACTTATTATGAGTTGGACATAGTCTCTTTCAAAAAGTCAAAACCTTGCTATGATTTGAGTGTACTTGGCACATCTTCTACTGCTTGAATAAGTGGCCACTCACTTTTAAAGAATATTTCACAGATACTAACATGTGCAACATGGTCCTCGGATTTAAAAATTCAGGTGTTCTTACACTGAAAAATTAACTGTGTTTAATGAACAGGTTTGATGGTAATGTTAATAGAAAATCCCCAAACTTTGTGTTAAAGTTATGCAGCTTACAAGTTTCCAGCTGTTTGTATAAAAGGTGCATTTTTTTAGCAAACTTTAACTTACCAAAGATTTTTGTGTGACATTTCTATTAGCATTTTACCTCTGGGTACTTGACATTCATCTCTCAGGACATAGAATAAATTGATCCTACTCAATCTGGATTACAGTTTGCATTACAAAACTATTGCAATTTTATTGTCACAATGTAGCATACTCAAAAGAACTAGCAGGAGCAGGTTGAATATGAGGAGCACTGGCCAAACTGCATAAGGAAATCTGTTCAGTGCCTGGCAAAATCTATTGTTATTAATCCTTTCTTTCATGAATACCAAATACAGCCCAGAGATGTTAATAAACTCTTTACAGCACAGTATAATTATTTAATTGTATAAAACGTCTGAGCTTTTTGTACTGCTTTGAAGTATTGACTTTTTGGCATTTTGCAATCATTTTGATTAAAGATAGATTAGACAGGATTATTTTCCTGCTGTGCCAGCTCTGGAAATCCTCAGGACGTGATCATTGTTGTGTCAGTGATAATCACTGGGAAACCACCTGCCAAAATAAAATAATAGGATTACAGTGCCACACAGAAGTAAATATACACAGATACAAGGGAATCTATTGAAATATCTACCAAAACGGAACTATCATTACAAATAAATGCTTGGCACAGAATATAACTGAAATCCAATATAATGTCACAATCTCACTAAACATGAATCCTATAAAGTGTTACATATGCTGGTTGATCTATAAACTAGTCAACAGATTTCAGGTTTTAAGAGTGTACATGGTGTTACTTTTTACATCACCCACAGTTTCATGTCTGCAGGAGGAGAATGTCAGATGCAATCAGCTGATTGTGATTTAGTTGCCCTAGCACAGCCGCACCAGAGATTAACAGTGTGGTGCAATGGTGTGGTGCAACATCTCATGCTAATACAACTAGTGTTGACTTTAACTCAGATAAAAGCCTGTGCTTTTGGAGATAAAGCTTTCCACATGACCATGATATTTATATATAGTACTAGCAAAATGCCCATAATGAATGATGAGGAAGGGGCAGAGTGGGGACAGAGACCTGCATCTACCTCACACCCTCCCCCTGCCACTCTGGGTCCTGCCCCATTCCCCACCCTCCCACCACCACTCTGGGTCCTGTCCCGCTTTCCCATGCCCCTGCCCCACTGCCATTCTGGGTCATGCCCTGCTCCCCCTGCCGCTCAAGGTCCAGCCCCACTCCACCCCCCACTCCCTGCTGCTCTGTGTGTGGGGGGGCATGGCACAAGGCTGCACGGGGGGGATGGTGTGTGGCGGTGGGGCATGAAGCAGGGTGCAGCCACCAACTGTACAGTGCGGGGAGTGGCCCAGGGGTGTAGTGCAGGGCATGTGGGGGGATGAGGCACATGACTGCGGGGGGAAGGGTGGCTCACACCATGGCATGGGGAGCAGCCATGGCAGGGGGAGCACCCACCAGCTGCTGCCACATGGCATGGGGAGTGGTGCAGGGTGTGCAGGGAGTTGTGGCACACAACTGTGGGGCATGGCATGGGGAGTGGCCACGGCATGGGGCACAGAGAATGCTCACCAGCTGTGGCTGTGTGGCATAGGCAGCAGACCTGGGGTATGGTGTGGGGTATGCAGGGGGTCTAGTGTGTGGCAATGGGATGTGGCATGGGGAGTAGTCATGATGTGGGGACCTGTGCACCCACGTGGCACAGGGAGAGACCCCAGGGTGTGGCACAGGGGCGCGTAGGGGGCTGTGGTGCATGGCTGCACGGAGGGCTGTGGCATGCAACTATGGAGCATGGCGCAGAAAGTGGCCACAGTGCGGAGGCACAGGGAATGCCTGCTGGCTGCAGCTGTGTGGTGTGGGCAGTGGCCCCAGGGTATGGGGATGTGGTGTGTGGCCATGAGGCATGGCACAAGGAGTGGCCATAGCGCAGGGAACACATGCAGGCTCTGCCCACCTCACGCGGGGAGCAGCCCCAGAGAGTGGTGCTGGGTGCACGGGGTGGCATGTAAGAAGGGTGGCATGGTACATGGGGGGACGTGCCATGCAGGCTTGCCGGAGGTGCAGTGTGCAGCCATAAGTAATGGCATGGGGGGTGGCCCCAAGGTGTTGTGTGGGGCATGCAAGGGGGGTGTGGCATGGTGTGTGGGGGGGCACACAGAGGGGATAGTTCATGGCTACAGGGTGTGGTGAAGGCATGGGGAGCGCCTGCTGGTTGGCGCCATGTGGCACAGGAAGCAGCCTTAGAATGTGTCATGGGGCACATGAGGGAGCATGGTGTGTGGCTTCAGAGGGAGTGGCACATGGCTGAGGGGTGTGGTGTGGGGAACAGCCACAGTGTGGGGAGCACCTGAGGGCTGTGTGACATAGGGTGCAGCCCTGAGGTGTGGCATGCAGCTGCAGGGTGCCACACAGGGAATGGGGCGGTGCCCAGCCCTGCCCCTACACCGGTTCCCCAAGTGGCATCCTGCAGCCACGCACCATGCCCCACCATGCCTCGCCCCCCCCATAACAGTGTGCCCTGCCGTCTCAGCTGGCAGTTTCTCCCCATGGGAGGAGTTGGGGCATGGCCACAGGATGCCACACGGGCTGTGGGCATGGGGGGGTGCTCTCCACCCCATGGCCACGTGCTGCAGCAGTGGGCACTGCCTGCATGCCCCCATGCCAGCTCCCCACATGCCTGCACACCATGACCCCCCCACACACTGCGCGCTTCATGGCCACAGCCAGCAGGCACTCCCTGCACAGGGGGCCATAGCTTGTGGCCACACAGAGGGGTGTGGGGTGCCACGCAGAGAGCTGGTGGGTGGGGTGCGCCATGTGCTTGGGGCCATGTGCTTTAGCTGGTGGGTGCTTCCCACATCCATTGCGCCTTCACCCCATGTGCCTTGTGCTCCACGGCCACAGCTGGCAGGCAATCTGTGCACAGGGGATGTGGTGCACCACCATGCATGGTGTGCATGAGGGGCATGCCATGCAGCTGCAGAGTGCCACTTGGGGAGCAAGGGGTGCCCCACCCTGTGGCCACATGCTGCATCCCCACACTGGCTCCTCGTGTGACACCCTGCAGCCACATGCCACACCCCCCCCATGCCCAGTGCACCCTGCTGCTGCATCTGGCAGTCACTTCCCATGGGGGGGTGGCACATGCGCATAGGGTGCCACGCAAGCAGCAGGTGTAGGGGGTGCACTCCACCCTATGGCCACGTGCTGTAGCCGGTGTGCTCTGCCTGTGCACCCTGTGCCTGTTCCCTGAGAGGCACCCTGTAGCCATGCACCACACCCCCTCGCCATATTCCAGACTCCCCACAGGGCTGCAAGCAACACTCCCTCTCTCCTCACCTCCTCTTCTCCCCATGTAGCAGAGCACACCCTGGCCCCCACTGCCTCCGCCTCCGCCTCTGCCTGTCTGTCTATCTGCATGTAAGGCCCTGGGTGGCACATATGCAGTTGACCCAGAGCATTATGAACAGCCAGACACACAGCTGGAAGTGGTAAGGCTTTTACTGTATTAGAATAATGAGTGGATCTAGATTCTGAAAATTGGGGTGCAGATCATAGAATCATAGAAAGTTAGGGTTGGAAGGGACCTCAGGAAATTCTCTAACCCTACCCCCTGCTCAAAGCAGGACCATCCCCAATTAGATAATCCCAGCCAAAGCTTTGTCGAGCCGGGTCTTAAAAACCTCCAAGGTTGAAGCTTCCACCACCTCTCTGGGTAACCTGTTCCAGTGTTTTACTACCCTCCTAGTGATAAAATTCTTCCTAATATCTAACCTAAACATCTCTTGCTGCAACCTGAGACCACTGCTCCTTGTTCTGTCTTCTGCCACCACTGAAAATAGTCTAGCTCCATCCACTTTTGAACCCTGCTTTAAGTAGTTGAAGCTGCTGTCTCCTCTTCTTGAGACTAAATAAGCCCAGTTTCCTCAGTCTCTCCTCATAAGTCATGTCATGTTCCTCAGCCCTCTCATCATTTTTGTTGTCCTCCACTGGACTCTCTCCAGTTTGTCCATGTCCTTTTTGCACTGGGGCCCCAAAATTGAATGCACTACTCAATGTGCATGTGGCCTCACCAGTGCTGAACAGCTGCAACGAATCCCTTGACCTACTGGCCACACACCTACCAACGCAGCCGAGTATGCTGTAAACCTTCTTTGGAAAAAAAGTACATTGCTGGCTCATATTCAACTTACTGTTCACTGTAACCCCCAAGTCCTTTTCTGCAGAGCTGCTGCCCAGCTGGTCAGCCCCCAGCCTGTACTGGTGCATGGGATTGTTCCATCCTAAGTGCAGGACTTTGTACATGTCCTTATTGGACCTCATGAGATTCCTTTTGGCCCAATTCTCCAATTTGTCTAGATCACTGTGAATCTTAGCCCTACCACTACTACTACCTACTACTCCCCCCAGCTTGGTATCATCTGCAAACTTGCTGAGGGTGCACTTAAAGCCATCTTCCAGATCATTGGTGAAAACATTGAACAAAACCGGCCCCGGGACCAACCCCTAAAGCTTGATACTGGCTGCCAACTAGACACTGAGCCATTGATTACTACTCTCTGAGCCTGATGCTCCAGCCAGTTTTCTATCCACCCTACAGTCCATTCATCCAACCCATACTTCCTTAGCTAGCCTGTGAGAATGTTGCGGGACACTGTGTCAAAAGCCTTGCTAAAATCAAGGTACATCACATCCACCAGTCTCCCTGCATCCACAGAGCCAGTCACCTTGTCATAGGAGGCAATTAGGTTGGTTAGGCATGACTTGCCCCTAGCGAATCCATGTTGACTGTTCCTAATCACCTGTTTCTCCTCCATGTGCTTACAAATGGATTCCTTGAGGACCTGCTTCATGATTTTTCTAGGGATGGAGGTGAGGTTGACTGATATGTAGTTCCCTGGATCTTCCTTTTTCCCTTTCTTAAATATGGGGAATATATTTGCCCTTTTTCAATTATCCAGGACCTCTCCTGATCTCCATGAGTTTTCAAAGATGATGTCCAGTGGCTCTGCAATCACATCAGGCAACTCCTTCACCACCCTCGAGTGCATCCAATATGGCCCCATGGACTTGTACATGTCCAGCTTTTCTAAATAGCCCCTAACCTTTCACTACTGAGGGCTGCTCATTTCCTCCAAACTATGCTGCCCAGTGCAGTAGTCTGGGAACTGACTTTGCCTGTGAAGACTGAGGCAAAAAAGGCATTGAACAGATGGTGTGGTGCAACATCACATGTAACACAACACTTGTTTCTCTCCAGTTAAAAATAAACTAGAAGCCTTACAATACACTTAGGGCTTAGGGCTGTACAAGGCTTACTGTAAGTTTGAAGCAAAAACAAATATAACTTCACTGGAATTAATCCAAAACAATATGCAGTTATGTAAAACAGGAGCGTCATTCCCATGAGCAGCTAACAGATAGCAGAAGTGTAGAATGAAGGATAACCTGATTGGGAGATCACTAAGACCATTAAAAAGAAGAGAGACTTGTTAACACCTTTGGAATGAAGACTTTAGAAGGGATCATAGAATCATAGAAAATTAGGGTTGGAAGCGACCTACGGAGGTCATCTAGTCCAACCCCCTGCTCAAAGTAAGAACAGCCCCAAATACATCATTTCAGCCAAGGCTTTGCTGAGTCTTAAAAACTCCAAGCATGGAACCTCTCACGGTAATCTGTTCCAGTGCTTTACTACCCTCCTAATGAAAAAATATTTCTTCATATCTAACCCAAACTTCCCTTGCTGTAGTTGGAGACCATTGCTCCTTGTTCTGTCATCTGCCACCACCAAGAACTGTCTAGCTCCATTCTCTTTGGAACCACCATGCCCTGGAAGGAAATACTCTCCACTCTGGGCCAGCTTGGGTGGTGCTCCGGTGGGTCCAGAAGTGTTGGATTCAGCCCCAGTCCCTTGCAGTAGAGTGGGAAAGGACTGGCTCTTTATCAGCTTGGGCAGTGGATCCTGCAGCACTGACAAGCTCCAGGGCTCACTCCAGTAAGAGGGAGGATGCGAGAAAACTTGTTCCCTGCCCTCTTTCTCTTACCCTGTTACAGGAGCTAACTGTAAAAAAATAGGTAGCCAGAGCCTAGGAATGGAGATTGTCTATTGCTGTGCTAGTTGCACAGAGATAGTACAATAGTAGAGTAACCCATGTAAGCGGGAAGAAGCCCAACTGCAGTGCTAGCAGATTCCTGGTAGTAGTCTTGGGAGTGAGACAAGGTAAGATTACAATTGCTAGGTCTGCTGCTATAGGCTACCCTTAAGGCCAATAAGAAAAGCTAATTAGAGAACACCTGCAGACTGCCCAGGGAGTCACCTCACTAGAAAGATTAGGGCTCTCATGGCATATAAACCGGGGCCAAATCCAGAGCGGTCAGTCTGGCCCAGGAGGCTGAAGGGGAAGGGGCTCTGCAGTAAGATGTCTCCTGATGAGAGACTGATGAAGATCCTGCTATCCCTGAGAAATGTCAGTAAGGAACTGAGGGCTGGCAAGGGATAGACTCAGCATGGATGGGGATTTCTGAAGATAGCCAATATACTTAGAGGATTAAGATACAGCCATTGCGCCGATGCCACCAGGGGCCATGACAGCTGCCCCTGGGGCACTGGGTCCTCTTACATATGTATATTTAGTTTTATTTCATTGTGCCTTTCTCCCTCTGAAAATTTACATATTAGACAATGAAACCTACATTATGAAAAATGGACTTTCTATCATTTTAAATGCTGACAATACATTGTACATCCTGCACCTCCAGAATACTCTTTAATCTTTTATTACTTTCCTTCCAGTCTCCTTGACCATAGACTTCTCATCTTTTTATTATACCAAGACTAATCTTGATTTAAAAGGTTAATGATGTAGTTTCTGTTTCCGAACAAAAATAATTCTTTCTTCTAATTGCACTTGATAAAAGTGTGTTTTTATAGATTTATAGTTTATATAGTTAAAAAGGGGGCACTGTTATCATCTAGTCTGATCGCTTTCATAACACAGGCAATAGGATTTCCCTGAACGTATTCCTATTTGAACTAGAGAATGTTTTTTCCAGAAAACATCCAATCTTGATCTAGAAATTATGAATCTACCAAAATCCTCAATAAGTTCCTTCAGTAATTAATTACCCTCACTGTTAAAAATACTATGCTTTTTTCTATTCTAAATTTGTCTAGCTTTGGCTTTACTTCCTAGATCTTGTTAAGATCAAGCAAACTCTGATTTCAAGCTACATGTCTTATAGATTCTTTTGAGTCCTTATGACTCTTCTGATCCAGTATATACACAGAACAACATAAAAAAGCAGAATAACATAGTGTGAATTATGCTATCCTTCCAGTATGCAAAACTGAACTTCTAAAAATTACTTTCATCCACCCCAAAACAAAAGCTGTATTGAGCTCCAAGTATTCAAGGATCCATTGAAAGGGTTTAGTTTTCTTTTATACTAATCTATTAAACTAACCATGGGCATAAAATATCAAAGTATCCATCAACATTTGGCTGTATTTCCTCGAAAGTTTTGGAGAACTTTGAAATTTGATATACTGCCTTCAAATCAGCGTTAATGTTTACTAGATTTTATGAGCTGAAAAGTAGTACTAGTACCTAACACACTTTGTGGACTATTTTAGGCTATTTTCTTTTAAATCGATACATTTAATAATTCTAAATTTAGAAATAACATACATTTCAAATTTAGAAATAACATAAATTTCCCTGCTATTTTTGCATACAATGACTACGAAGATGTTAGGACAAATCAATCATGCAAGCCCTGATCCAAGTCTACTAAAAATCAAAAGAGATACAACTTTCTCTTTCAGCTATATTTTTCAATTAACTCTGGATTAGTCCCTTCATTTTTACTACAAGACTAAAATTATATTGCTTCATCTAAGGGTTATTAAGGAATTTAAGAATGAATTACATGAGCTGCTAACTAATCAATATTATTAAAATTAGTTACGTTAGACTGAAAGATAGCTAAATTCTCAAGATATACTAGGCTGAACTTGGGAATTACAGACAAATGAACTTTACTTAGTAACTCACACATTAATTTAAATAATAATGAAATACAGAATTCTAAAACATTTACTAAAACAGAGACAAACACATACAGCTTCTGTAAAGGAAAACCACATCTCCAGCCTACTAAGGTTCTTTGTAAAGTGAACAGATAAAGGAGAACCAACAGATATAATTCAAGAATTCCTTGAACAAGAAGTCTCTCACAAGAGACTATGTAAATAGCTGGGTGTTTAAAGGTGAAATTTCATAGATTTCATAGACATCAGGGCTGGAAGGGACCTCGGGAGATCATCGAGTCCAGCCCCCTGCCCAAAGGGCAGGAAGTCAGCT
>NW_017728906.1:168871962-168888170 GCF_001723895.1 Crocodylus porosus | reverse complement strand
ATGTTAGCCTGGGCCAGTCCCTCAAGGATGGCCTCCTTAATAAACTTTTCTAAGATCTTCCCCGGGATAGAAATCAGGCTAATGGGCCTGTAGTTAGCCAGATCCACTGTCCTCCCTTTTTTGAAGATCAGCACCACATTGGCCTTCTTCCAGTCTTTGGGAAATGTATCTTTCTGTAATGGATTACAAACTGGTTAAGGGGTACAAAAGAAAAAGGCAAAAAAATGAAAGCTCAGTTTTCAAAAGGGCAAATCCCACTGCTCTGTGCTAAGGCCAGTATTATTGAACTGAACAGAAAGGGGTTACAAAATTTGTGGAAAACAAACAATTTAAGAGTAGTATAGACCAAGGCTGTTCAATAATTATTAGTTATTGTAATTATTTTAATTTTGTGTCATTGTGGATAGCTCACTGAAAATGTATGTTCAGCATGCAAAATATAGGGGTATAAAAAGCAAACTTGATTATGAGAATGACTTTAATAGAAGAAAATATAATGAAATCCAGAACAAATAGAAAACTAATATGTATATCAGTGGAGCACACCTCACTTTGATACTATGTCCCATTTCATTTCCCTGTTTCAAAAAAAGAAAGAAAAGGTAGAACAAGACCAGAGAGGGACAATGAAAATGAAGAGCAGCATGGGGAGATTCTTAGTAGTAGTAAAAAGAATGTGAGTGGGGCTAGAAGCAGGGGCAGGGGTGGGGACTGGGGCTGGGAGGGCCCACCCCAGGGCCCACACCCCAGTGCGGAACTTACCATGGGTCCAGGGCTGGCTTGGCTGGCAGCTCAGTGTAGGGCTTCCCATGCCTGGTAGTGTCCGGCTCTTCCCAACGTCCATGGTCTCCAGTGGGCTGGGGACTAGCACCCAGCTAGGGCCCCCACCCTGGGAGGAGCTGGTGCTATGGGCGGTCAGCGGTGGCATGGCTGGCCACTCCTCATGGGTAGCTGTGGGGTTGGGCCAAGGCTGAGACAACCATTGGCCAGGGCTGCTAGTAGGTGCAGCAGCCAGGCAGGGTGCAAGGTGGGGCACTGAAGGTCTGAGGTCCCCTGTTCCAGTGACATGTCACTGGAGGTGCCAGGGTAGGGCACAGGCATGGGCTCCTGGGGTGCCAGAATATGGGTCAGCTGCTGCATGTAAAGATGTAGTTCTAAGGGCCCCTGGACTAACAACTGTTGCCGGTCACAGCCACCCACTGGGCCCGCAAGTCCTTGGCCTTCATGCGGCAGTGCCGTGCCAACTGGCCCCACACACACATCCCAGCTGCCAGGGCCTCATAAATGTAGGTGTTTGAGTATAGCCACCTTGCGTGAACCGCCTCAGGACATTGTCCTTGCCCCATAGTGCCACAAAGGTACACATCTCCTCCCAGGTCCAGTTGTCACCTCTGGGGCTCTGGGCAGGTGGGCACACTTGGACAGGGCTGGTGCTGGACACGGGAGAGGAGAAGGATGTCATGCCCTGCACCAGCTTGTTGGGCCCCTGCATGGCTGTCCCTATGATGTCAGCCCTGCAGGGCTGGGAGCAGCACCCCCGACAGGGGCACAGCCAGGGAGTCGCAGCCGCGCAGCTGAAGCATTTCGCTATGGTCCTGCAAAAAGAGAGGTAGGGGGTAAGCAGCAGGAGGTAGCAGGTCCTGGACCTGGTGGGATCACAGGGCTGGGCAAGGGTGCAGCAAACTGCAGCCCTTTGCAGCAGTCACCTGTAACCAGAGAGCAGCTCTGGAGTGGGACAGACCTGGCAAACACAGCCTGCAGGCTGTCTGGGGGGGTGGTACATGGGGCCTGCTGGGGTGCTGCAGCTGCAAGCAGCTCCTGCCAGCTCCCTGGAGTGTGTGCCCCAAGGTACAAAATGGATGCAGGCTTTTATACCCTGCAACTAGGGGCTGCCAGAACGCAACCCAGCCCAGGAACCCTGGGGCTGGGCTCTGGATGGCCCCCACATGGCTGGGCAGACTCAGCCGGGAAGCTTCCGCATTACTGTGCAGGAACGCATGTACACGTGTTACTATGCTGTAAGTCAGCAGGTGTAGATTTGATACATGCATCATATGCAAGTCAGTGTAAGTCCCCATAGTTACTGCAGTATGGGCATGCACATATAGATACACACCTGTACTGCGCAGTAGTTTTCTGCACAGTAATTTAGGTTACTGCGCAGTAAATGTGCATGTATACTCTTGGTACATCTATTCCTTCTAGAGTGACTGTTTCAGGCTTTCTGTAAGTTCAGAAAGACAACCACTAAGTTGAGTTCATGCATTCAAAGATATTTTCTCAATCATGAGCAGTAAAATTTTTCAATGAAGACTAAGGTCTTGTCTGCCCTTAGAAATTTATGAAGATGTTTACTCAAGAATAACTATTTCAGTACATTTCCAAGTGTAGACAAGCATTTAGAACATGGAATAATATTCTGCACCAAGGGTGAATTCCACCACAAATTATGTGGTGCATAGACCTGTTTATAATTTACTACTGCAGCTAGGTTATAGCACTTCCTATGAGCCCACATCTGTTCATGTTTTTAACATCTGCCAACAGATTCAGAATAGATATTTTATAATAAGAGGTTTTTTCACATGTTCTCCTTTGTTGTTCCTATGATGATAATATTTACTTATCTTTGGAGAGTTCTTTGGGGCTCCTTATCTTTAAGGGGATGTATTAGTTCAAAGCATTATCATATTTTTTATATATAAATAAAATGTTAGGGAAATTCTAATTGCTGTTCATATGCCAAGAACACAGCTAAATGGTGACTTCAATTAAATGTTCACCATTGGAAATGTTTGGTCTTGTACTTTAAGAATGATTTTAATCTTCAGATCCTCTTTCCTTTTGCCTTCGAAATGGTTCAGCTCTTTTCTATGAAACAACTAGATCTCATGCCGAGTGCTCATCTACCATAACATTAATTTCCTTTTTCATGCTTAATGTTTTCCTAAGTTGTTTCAGCACACTGATCAAAAAATCTGAGGCACAATCTTTTGTGAAACCAGTGAGGCACATACACACCACAGTGCACAAAGACATGAGAAGTCTTTTGTTTCTGAGAAACTGGGCTACCTCAGGTATAGCAAAGATTTAGGGATTTCTTTAAAGTATATGTACCGCATTGAAATGTTTTCCTTTAATTGCAGAAGAAACATGGGGATAACAAGGTGATGCAAACCAGATTCTAGTGATTCTTATAAATGTCCTTTGTGAGGCTTTTGAACACTGAGCAAATCTAAAGGCAAAAAACATAATGGATATTTGAGTGGCTATCTGGCACAGCTTATATGTTTAAATCATTTTATACACTGCACATACATATCACATAAAGCAGTAAAATAAATAAAATTGATTCCCACTCACTATGCTTCAGTAGAGTGAACATAAAGCAAGCAAAATAAGTTGAGTGAGTGAATAGGGACAGCAAACAGAGCAGTTTGCAAGCAGTTTCCTGGAAGCAAGAGGAGGAAGAGGAAGAGGAAAGGGAGCCAGGTACCAGGTCCTACTCCTGGAAGGTAAGTGAGTCAGGGATGTCTATGTGTTTGGCTTGGTGACTGGCTGGCTGTATGTTTGGGCTTGTGCTCTGAGCAGCTGGGGAGTACTGCTAGCTGAGTGATTCCTGCTTGTGTCTTACAAAAGCCCTAACAAGGGGGCAGAGCCAGTTTAGGCCCAGGACAGTATAAAAGGAGACTCCCCAAGCAACCAGGGACAGCAAATAGGGTAGTTTTTAAGTCAGTTTGTATATTCTTCCCCCCAGGTAAGTTTTTTCTTTAATTAAGAGTAACTACCCTAGATTTAGTGTAAGTAGCTAAAGGTACAGCAAAAGCTGTGTTAACTGGCACCTTACATGCTGGCATGTTCTGTTAACCAGCACACTGGCTTGTAAGGGAACAGTGAAACCAGAAGTGCCCACCGTGTCACTTCTGGTTTCAAGGCGGCCCTGTGGCCTGGGGGAAAGCAGCCTATGCTGCCAAGGATCCCCCCCACCCCCTGTCCCTTGGGGCCCACGGGGTGTGCAGGAGGGGCGATGATGCAGTGGGATGCAGCGGGACAGGTGGCAGCCTGAACAGGCAAAGACGCCTGTTCGGGCTGCTCAGTTATTGGGCATATTTTGTTATTTGGCACCCTCCATTCCCTGTGGGTGCCAGATAACAAAGCTTTTACTGTAGTAAGGTCAATACTTAAGTCTCTTTTTAATTAGAGACCAGAGCGAATAGAGAGTTTGTCTGGAACAGGGGAGTTTGCTAGGGAAGGTCTGCTTGGAGAGAGGGGCAGGAGAAGACGGGTGGTGAATTTAAGAGACTCAGAATGGTGGCTGGAGGATGCCATAATGCCAGAGTCACTACCAACACTTCCTCTGCTTGCACATGGGATGTGTCTGTTGAGGCAGGGCTGTTCACTGTAGAGGCTTTCACCTAGGTCCTGGTTTAGTTCTTTAGGGGCTGCAGCTTGCAGGTCCCTTCATGGATTGGTATAAACTGTTCAAGAAGGATAGGCAGGGGAGAAGAGAAGGAGTTGTGCTTCATGTAAGAGCTGTATGATTTTTCAGTGCTGCAGCATGAAACTGAAAATAGGCCTGTTGAAAATCACTGGATTTGGGTCAGAGGGGAGAGTAACAAGGGTGATGTTGTGGTGGGGGTCTGCACTATACCACCAGGCCAGGTGAATGAGCTTTTCTACAAATAACTAGCAGAAGTTTTTACAGCTCATGGGCCCTGGTTCTCATGGGAGACTTCAGTCACTCTGATATCTGCTGGGAGGGCATAGCAGTGCACAAGCAACGCTAGAAGTTTTTGAAGAGTGTTAGGGACACCTTCCTGGTAGAAGCATTAGAGTGGCCAAGTAGAGGCTGTGCTCTTAACTTGCTGCTCACAAACAGGGAGGAATTGGTGGGGAATGTCGTAGTAGATAGCAACCATGAAATAACTGAGTTCAGGATACTGAAGAAAGGAGAGCAGCTGAGTAAGGACCCTGGGGTGTTTGTAGGCTATACTTTAAAGCAGGTTGAATGTCTTTTTGCACTGCTTTAATGGCACTGCTGTTTGCACATTCGGCAGTGTATTGCGCCTTAAATGACTCTGGGGTACTGCAAACTAAAATGTCTCTGAGGAGTTTGTTTCCTACCTTACAGCTGTGGAGGAGAGCACCTGGCTCCATGCGGAGGCTGTGCAGGCAGATTGTGTAGGCAGCCTGGCAGCAGTCTGGGAAGGCAGGCTCCACAGCGGGGTGAGGAGCGGTAAGCCTGATTCTTTTTGTTTGTTTGTTTTGTTTTTTTTCTCTGTGTGCATCTCCTGCCTGATCTGAACAGGTGTCTGGTGCCTCCCTCCATGGGTGGGGGCTGCCTAGAAGGTGGGCTGCTGCCACTGCAGAGGGAGGCACCAGCCCCTCCCCGCCATCCCCCTTGCAGCTCAGGGACCTCTTTGCCTGCCAGTGGCTCACTCTACCCCTCCCCACTGAAGAGGCAGGTAGGGATCAGGCAGACACGGCTGTACACAATACAGGGGTTTACTTTGTCCTAAATTGAAATGGTGACTAACTTTTTTTAAATGTATGTATGTATTTAAAACACTGCTTCAGTTTAGGGAGAATTAAACCCCCATGTCATGTACAAATGCCCCTGGACTTCAGAAAAACAGATTTCAACTCCCTCATGGAATGGATAGGAAGAATCCCCTGGGAGAACTGTCTGAGGTAGAGGAAAGGAGTCCAGGAGAGCTGATTATACTTTTAAAGAGACATTCCTAAGGAGTAAATCATCCTGATGCACATGAAGACAAACTAGTATGACAGAAGAACAGCTTGGCTTAGCAGGAAACTCTTTAATGAAATGAACACAAAAAGAAAGTTTACAAGAAGTAGGAATTTGGACAAGCTACTAGGGAGGAATATAGTTCAGGCATGCAGGGATGAAGTCAAGAAGGCCAAAGTACAGTTGAAGGTGCAGCTAGCAAGGCATGTTAAGGCTAACAAGAACGGTTTCTATAAGCATGTCAGCATCAAGAGGAAGATCGGGGAAAGTGTGGGTCCCTTACTGCATGGGGGAGGCAAACTAGTGACAAATGATGCAGAAAAGGCTGAAGTACTCAATGCCTTTTTACCTCAGTCTTCACAAGCAAGGTCAGCTCTCAAACTACTGCACCTGCAGCATAGTTTGGGGAGGTGTGCAGCCAACACTGGTGAAAGAACAGGTCAGATTTTTTTTTTTAGAAGAGCTAGATGTGTACAAATCCCTGGGGCTGGACACTGTTAACCCAAGGGTGCCAATATGATTGCAAAGCCACTGGCCATCAAGATGGTATGGAGTGCATGCTCAGCAATTTTGCAGATGACACTGAGCTGTGGGTGGGGGGAGGGGAGTAGATATGCTCAAGACTCTGGATAGGATTCAGAGAGACCTAAGACAAGTTGAAGGACTGGACAAAAAGAAACCTCATGAGATTTAATAAGGAAAAGTGCAAAGTCCTGCACTTAGGATGGAACAATCTCATTCACTGCTACAGGTTGGTGACTAGAGCTATGCAAAACAGCACTATTTCGCTTTGACATCTGTTTGGACGTTTCAGTGGAACAGTGTTTCACTTCAAGTTTGCTTTCATTTCAAAAGCACTGTTCCATTTTGTTTTTGTTGAAACGGTTTTGCTGTTTCAACACTTCACCCATTGCCTGTAATGGAAGCACAAAACTGGAGGAGGAACAACCTCCTGCAATCCCAGGCAGATCAGGGCCCACACCCTGGGGAGCAGTCCAGCAGAGCCCCACAGACCTCCCAGGGGTGCAGGCGGGAGGCTGCCACTGCCGCCTGGGACCGGTGCTGGGAGCTGAGCTGCTGGAGGGAGGTGGAGTGCAGCCCCAGTGCTGCACTCTGCTTCCCCCCCACCCCCCGCCGGTTCAGTTCCACAGGGCTGCAAGTGGCTGGGAACTGAGCCTGGGGGTGGGGAGGGCAGAGTACAGCCCCTGGGCTGTGCTCTATCTCCTTCCACTGGGCTCAGTGGCTCGCAGCCCCGTAGAACTCGGCCCTGTGGCAGAAGGCAGAGCACAGCCCTGCCTCCCACCGCACGGCTGCCCTCCTCGAGGCACTGAGCCACATGGGGCTGCTGGGAGTGCAGCCCTGGCTCTCCCCTGCCTCCCACCACCTGGCTGCTGCTTCAAACCTTGAAACATTTCAGCTGGCCTCATTTCATTTTGAGGCTGTTTTGAAGCCCTCTGTCTCATTTCAATTTCACTGTTCTGAGCTCGAAATGAGTTGAAACAGTGTTGAAACGAAACAGCTGTTGAAATTTCACACAGCCCTATTGGTGACTGACTGACTAAGGAGCAGCTCTGCAGGAAAGGACCTGGAGGCTACGGTGGACAGTAAGCTGAATGAGTCAGCAGTGCCCTTGTTGCCAAGAAAGCTAACAGCATACTGGGCTGCATTAGTAGGAGTGTTTCCAGTAGATCGAGGAAAGTTATTCCCTTCTGTTCTGCACTGGTGAGGCCACATCTGGAGCACTGTGTCCAGTTTTGGGCCCCCCACTATAGAAAGGATGTTAACAAATTTGGAGAGTCCAGCAGAGGGCAACAAAAATAATTAGGGGTTTGGGACACATGACTTACGAGGAGAGGCTGAGGGAACTGAGCTTACTTAGTCTGAAGAAGAGAAAATGGAGAGGATTTAATAGCAGGCTTTGGCTGCCTGAAGGGGGGGTTACAAAGAGGATAGCGCTAGACTGTTCTCAGTGGTAGCAGTTGACAGAACAAGAAGCAATGGCCTTACGTTGAAGCAAGGGAAGTTTAAATTAGGTAAACTAGTAGCAAAACTTTCTCAGGAGGAGGTTGGTAAAGCAGGCTGGAATAGGCTGCCAAGGGAAGTTGTTGAATTTACATCTTGAAGTTTTTAAGACCCCAGATACTCAAAGTCCTGGCCGGAATGATACAATTGGGGATGGTCCTGCTTTGACCAGGAGGCTGAACTAGATGACCTCTGAAGTCCCTTCCAAACCTCCTTTTCTATGATTCTGTGTGATCCAACACAAATAGCTAACTATGTTATCATAAACTATATTTAAATGACTGGCCCAAAACATGTCATCTACATCAGTGATGCACATAATCCCCACTAAAGCCCAAAGGAAATCGCTAGAAAAGATAGCACAACTTACAATTCTGTTGTCTTTTTTTTAAAAGACCTGATGTCCTGTATGGTTTTGCAGCTAAGGTTCTATATCTGCTTTGGACTGCCATGTAGTGATACTCAAGGTAGCTTTAAGCTACCAGCAACTTAGCCTGGGTAGCATAAAATCCGGTGCAGATTTATTTACCCTGCTTTTAATGTTGAGATCTATGCTGTGTATCTACATGGGTACCCAGAGCTAGTTCATTTACACCTATCTGCAGTTCAAGCATAACCTAGGAGTAGGTGATAGGTTGACTCCAATGCAAATACATTGTAAGGAACAACAGGTAATCACCATGAACCAGAGATAAAGGGTAATATCTGCTAGGCCTGAGAGGGGGCTCAATGACTTTATGGTCCTAAATGGTTGTATGGTGATTCCCACAGTGACTGCAGGCTCTATCACAGGAGAGAGGCCATTTTCATTAACCAGAAAAAAATGGCTATTATATCTGATCCTAAGGTGTCTGTATATAATCTGTTTAAAAGATATGTATGTTGCATATACAAGTACACCTACCTTTTCTAAAGTAGATTATATATACACATGCACTCCTTTCAAGGTTACACACATATACATATTGGCGATGCATAGGGGGTGCGCATGTACCCCCTGAGCGTGGCAGTGCACCCCATGCAAAAAGCTATTGCGGACACTGCTGGCAGTGTCTGTGGGTGGTCACTGACCACTGGCTGGCACTTGTACCACGTGCACACACACGTGCGCGCACACACCCTGCTGCTGATAGGACTGTGGCTGCCTGCAGCAGCTCCCCACTTGCCTCTGCCACGCTGGCAGTGTTTGCGGGTGGTTGCCAACCACTGGTCGGCAATCGCTGCCACCCCACCACCGCCATGCTCCCCCTGCCCCAAATCCCAGCCTCCAGGGGCATGCATCATTCATGCATATACACAAAGAGAAATTACCTGTGAGACCGTGATATGCAGTAGTGTGAAGAAAGATAATTGCAAGCAAGCTTCAAGAAATGACTTGGGTACATGACCTGCACTAGTGGATGAAACTGAAGATAACACAAGGAATACTGGCTTATCTTCAGCCAAGGATAAGAAGCTGTAATGCTATCATCAAAAGTGACAGCAAATGCTTCCTAGGAAAAGGCAACTGACACATGATAGCACTTGTGCTAGAGAAATTAGTACAATTAATTTTAATATTTAAAAATGTCATGGTATTAGTAGTAGCTAAACTTACTACTACTGTAGGTTATCTATAGGTGGGCAGAACAAAATAAACTATAAAATCCTTTGGGAAGAGCTGGATTTAAAACACAGGAAGAGGACTGGCTGCTTACTGTGAAGAACTTTGGAAATCTATTTACAGTATTTAGCCAGTCTGGTACGATGAGCAGGTACCTACTTTGAAGCAAGTGAAAACATGCCACTACTAATCTTTGCAGGTAAAATTTTAGAGTTAACTTTTATCTGATGAAGTTAACAGTGTAAATCATAGGTAAATAAAAGGTTTCTTCTACTTAAAAGGACCACTGTCCTACACAAATGAAGAAACAAATTGCAAAAAACCTAGCCACCAATGCCCTTCTTTTTGTTACTGAAGTACCTGAATTTTAATAAATCAAAAAATATTTTAATAAATGTAATTTCATGTTTACCACTCAGGTTGCCTGTTCACTGTTGAGATTTTGCTTAATGTTGGCAATGAAGACAGAATTTCCCTTCTGTCTCTGGCCAGTATCATTCACTAGCTATGATTAAAAAGCACGTTTGTAGGAATGAAAATGATGACAGAGAATGAAAAGCAAAGAGCTTAAACATGAAACCAACCTTGGGTTCAAAATTATCTTGTGGTAGCATTTGGCAGCTAAGGAATTTGATTGCACTGTGGCTGGGCTCTGCAGCTGCTGACTGCTGCCTTGCATAAACAAATTGGGTAAGTTAGGAGGTTTTTAAATTTCAAAATCTGTTGGCTAATCAAAAGACCCAAATCCCCAAACTCAAGTAAAATAGTCTTTAAAAGAAAGTTTGTTTGTTCCACTTAAATGCCAGTGTCCTTATCTTCCTCTCTTTCTTCATAGTCATAGAAAAGCCAGGCTGGAAGGGACTTCTGGAGGTCATCTAGTCCAACCCCCTGCCTGAGGTCCTCTGGTACCTTATCCATCTTTTTAAATTTTAGTGGCAAGGGCTTCTCTGTCAGTCCCTGGGATGAATGACTTGAATTAATTCAGACCCACCAGAATCTCTCTGACTGTTGCTTTTGTTTTAATCCCTTAGTTTGTCTCTTTCCTTATCCAGATAATACTTACTAGCTATCATAATTTTTTTGGTGATGACTGAGGCATAATAGTTGTTGAGCAGCTCTACCTTCTTCTTTGTATCTTCTTTTCAGAGTTTGCCTAGGCTATTTAATAGTTCTCATTTTCTTTAACTTCCCTTTCTTTGGCTTCCCTCTCTCTTACTGTATCTACCCAAATCCAAGACAACTTCAAATTTAAGATGACCCCCCTGCCAATAATTCTATATGTGGAAAATTATAAAAGTTAAATTTTTTCATGTGGAGAATCAAATTCTTGGAGGGTCATCTTGAATTCATTCTCCCCAACCCCACCACAGTGGCAGTGAAAGCAGTGGTGGGGAATGAAGGGTCAGACCCCTGACTCCTTGCCCTCATGCCTGTGCTTGCCTCACTGCTACCTGTTCCCCTTGTCCCCCTCCATCCTCTCCTGCCCCTTGCCCTCTCATGCCTGTGCCTGACTCCCTGCTACCTATCCTCCCACACTCTGCTCCTTTTACCATCTGCCTTCATCCCTCTGTCCCCTGCCCCAAGCCAATACTCACATCTAAGACTAGGCCTTTCCCCCACTATGTTAACTGGGGCTAGGGGGAAGGGGGATTCTTGTAAATACGGTATATAAAATTCCACATCCATGGTGACCCTTTGCTGTTCTGTTGCCTCTATTCTACAGTATAGAAATACATTTAAAAAGTTAAATAAACAAATATATTTTTAATGTAAGTAGTTGTAACCCTCTGTCACAAGCAGCTAGCCAATTTTGACACATTATTTCAAAGGGACAAAACTCTGAAAACAGGTTCAGGTATTTCTCTCATAGTGTTGTTTATTTACAAAGAATGTACAAAGTCATATTTTCCTAAAAAAGCAGGAATCAAACAGTGTACAGTTCTAACTGTGCTCCTATCCAGTAGTTGACCCAAAAGCCTACCAGTGCTTAGCTCTCTGCTACTTCCCTCTCCACTTTGCTGGACTTCCTGCTGTTCATATCATAGACCCCCTGCAACTATTAGCTAGGAAACTCAGTGGTCAATATATGGCTTGCATATGCTTTTGTTTCAGGCAGTGACATCTACCTGTGTTTTGTTTGGAGGCTCTTATTTCGGATATTCCTTTCCAGAAAAGAGCTTTGTGGTCTCTTACACTTATCCTAAATGAAGGGAAGCATTGTATTAAATTTCTGCAAGGTTTAACCCACCGCAGTATATGAAGCTCCCAGTGTTAGATAATACAGCAGGAGCACACTTTACAAATTAAACAAAAGTAACATTTAAGATACGAACCACAATTATTGAGAAAAATCAATTTTGAGGGACCTCCAGGCTGAGGTGAGCAGGCTGCAGGGGATCAGGGCTGCAGAAGATGAGATTGACACCTATTTCCTTTCACTGCAGGGCCAGGCGTCCAACATACAGACCCCCTAGGAGAGGCGCACAACAGAGGAGTGGCAGAACGTACCCTCCAGAACCAGGGCCGCTTGGGCTAGCGTGGTGGAGGCTACCAAGGTACAACTCAGGAACAGATATATGGTCCTGGCAGCCCTGGAAGAGAAGGATGAAGGGGATGCATCCAGCGGCAACAGTGCCACTCCACGCACAACACAGACAGCGCAGAGAAGGGAGCACTAGGAGGAAGAAACTCTGGGTCCTCATCAGGGATTCCATCCTAAGGGGAATGGAGGGTCCTATCTGTTGTCCCAACCCCATGGCATGCAAGGTCTGCTACATGCCTGGGGCTTGGATTCAAGATATAATGGAGAGGATCCCGGCCTACATTTGACCCTTGGACCAGTACCCCATGGTCCTTATCCATGTGGGAACAAATGACGTGGCCAGGGGCAACAAAGACTGCATCATGAAGGACTTGAGGCCCTGGGAGCCAAGCCCAAGGAGACAGAAGCACAGGTGGTATTCTCCTCTATTCTCCCAGTAAGTAGATGTGGATGGCGACACGAGGCCTGCATCCGTGAGGTTAACTGGTGGCTATGGAGCTAGTGCAGCCAGGCAGGCCCTGGGTTCCTGGACAACAACCCACACTTCTGTGCAGGGGACATGCTTGGGAGGGATGGGCTACATCTCTCCCCTAAAGGCAAGTGTGTCTTTTCTTCCAGGCTGGCTGATCTCGTATGGCGTGTTTTAATCTAGCTTTGCTGGGGGATTGGGCTACAAGAGGACATGAAGACACCTCCCAGCCAAGATGGGTGATGTGTACAAGGAGTACCCAGGTAAGTGACGGGGGTCTGGATAGCCCTAAGAATGGGGGGAGGGGCTGCATGCACCAATACAGGGCCTTAAATGCCTCTACACTAATGCTCACAGCATGGGAAATAAGCAGAAGGAACTCACCCTCCAGATAGCTAGTACAAACCCAGACATGGTAGGGCTCACAGAAACCTGGTGGGATTCATCCCATGACTGGACGGTAAACATCAGGGACTACAGACTATACAGGTAGGATAGAACGGGGAGGAAAGGTGAGGGTGTGGTGCTCTATGTCAATGAGCAATACATGTCCTCAACTAACAGGATGGAGTCAGAGAGGGGGCAGGCTGAAGTGCTCTGGGTCAGAATACAGGGGAATTGTGAGGAAAAGGACTTAACAGTGTGGGGTCTACTACAGACCACCTGTAACCTGGGTGGTACTCCAAGAGGTACCCCCTCGCCAATCAAAGGGATCAGAGCAGGTGCACAAATGCTGTGGGAGGTGTAGGGACCCTCCTCCCCTTACAGAGCACAGCCAGACCACCAATGGGGACTTAACCATATACCTTTTAATGAGAGAATAGTACTGGGAACATAACAGGTATAAACCAGGGGGGTATAGGGGACACTACAATGTCCTGAGGAGGCAGGATTCAACAAAGCTTAGACACTTACAATCATAGATGTAGTCATCTAGTTGACAAAAGACAGGGTTAACAAAATATAAAACACAAACAGCAAAACAAACAATACTGGCTAGCAAAATATAAAAGGCATAAAATGCAAAACATCAGCTAACAAGGAATATAGGGCATGGAGGGGGGGAAAGAGGGAAAACACAATGACCCCTTTCCATTGCAACAAGAATTTCTCCCTATCACTTACACTCACCTTAAGTCAGCTCAGATGAACTGACCTTTCACATGGTAGGCAGAAACTCTACCACACAACCACCAGTGCTGGCACTACTTCAGGCTGCTAGGGGTCCTGATGTTCCAGGAGCCCCAACCTCACATAGTTTTCTGGCCTCCTATTGGAGGAGCTGGAAGCGGAGCTGGGAACCTCTCAGGTCACTGCTCAGATCCTTGCTGGAACTGGGGAGCCTCTCCTGCTGACTGCAGCCTCTTGTAGAGCATTCTGGAGCCCAGCAGGGAGCCAGCACACTGTGCTGCTAAGGGTCCAATTGCTGCCTGCAGGTCTCACTCCTTCAGGCTCTTCTGGAGCAACTGCTCCCACCCCGCTGGCTCAGCTCTTGCCAACTCTTTGAAACTCCTTCCTTGTGGTCCCTCACTGGTCTCTCTTGAGTCAGCTGCACTGCCCCCTTTTATCCCCCTCCAGGTGACCCAAGGGGCCAATCAGGGGACATGGAGGGTGAGTCTCTGGGGCCTGATTGGTGAGGAAAGGGAATCCCTATCTTTTACCCTTTCAAAATCCCTGAGCTAAATCACTACCAGCTAGCCCATCACACACCCAACCAAGGGGAAGAGCTGCACCGCGAATTCTCAGGTCAGCTTGCAGAGGCACTTAAGGCAAGGGATGTAGTCACCATCTGTCATCTAAATTACCCGGAAATCTGCTGAAAGGAGCAGTCAGCCAGGTTGGACCACTCACGAAAGTTCCTTGCTGAGATACAGGACCTCCATTTAACCCAGGAGGTGCACAGTCCCTCCAGGGGGAATGCCTTCCTGGACCTGGTCCTGGCCACAGGTGATGACCTGGTGAAGGGACTCCAGGGTGACCGTGATCATTTCCTACTGGAATTCACCATTCAGCTCAGGGTGTCAAAGGCCTGCAGCAAGGCAGTAGCCCTTGACTTCAAGAGGGCCAACTTCAACAAGTTGAGGAGATTGGTAGGAGAGGCACTGGGGTTCTGGAGGGCAGGGGAACTGGGTGTCCAAGATGGGTGGTCGTTCCTTAAGGAGACAATCCTCCAAGCCCAAGGGGTGACAGTCCCAGCAAAAATCAAAGGGGGCAAGCATGCTCAACAACCGTCTTGGCTCACCAAAGGCATTCAGGAACACCTGAAAGCCAAAAAAGAGGCATACACCCAGTGAAAGGGAGGGGCTATCACGAAAGAGGAGCATACCTCCATCGCTCGGGTTTGTAGGGGGGCTGTTAGGAAAGCTAAGGCAGATACGGAACTAGGGCTAGCATCAAAGATCAAGGACAACAAAAAGTCCTTTTTTAAATATACAGAGAGTATGAAGAAAGCATGGGGTAATGTGGGGCCCCTGCTGGATACGCTTGGCAATCTGGTGGTTGCACCAGATGAAAAGGCAGACCTTTTTAACAATTTCATTGCCTCCATTTTTTTGTGCAGGGACTGGAACTCCTCCACTGAGACTCAGGATGGGCTCAGGAGAGACTCCACCAGGCCTAGGGTCAGGGAGGATTGAGTTAGAGAACTTCTGGAGGGGCTGGATGTGTTCAAATTAGCAGGTCCAGATGCTTTCCGCCCCAGAGTTCTGAGGGAATTGGCAGGGGTTATTGAGGGGCCCCTGGCATACCTTTACGAGCACTCATGGTGCTCTGCCCAGGTGCCAGATGATTGGAAGAAGGCCAATGTGGTTCCCATTTTCAAAAAAGGGAGGATGGAGGACCCGGGCAACTATAGACCTGTTAGTCTACTTCAGTCTTGGGGAAGCTCTTTGAGAAGATTATCCAGAAGCACATCTGGGAAGGACCAGCAAGGGGGACGATGATCAGGGGCAACCATGGGTTCATTAGGGGCAGGTCCTGTCAGACCAACCTGACTGCCTTCTACTATTGGGTCACAAATGCAGGTGTCGTGGTGGATGTAGTCTTTCTGGACTTCAGCAAGGCCTTTAACACTGTCTTCTACCCCATTCTCATTAAAAAGCTAGGCGACTGTGGCATCGATGCCTACACAGTCAGATGGGTCACAAAGTGGCTGAGGGACCACACCCAGAGAGTGGTTGTGGACAGGTCATATTCGACCTGGAGGGATGTGGGCAGTGGAGTGCCCCAGGGCTCAGTCCTCAGGCCCGTACCATTCAATCTCTTTATTAGCAACTTGGACAAAGGGGTGAAAAGCACCCTGTTCAAATTCACTGACAACACCAAGATCTGGGGTGAGGTGGGCATGCTAAAAGGGAGGGACAGGATACAGCTGGATCTGCACAGGTTACAGGGGTGGAAAAATGAGAATAGGGTGGGATTCAATACTGACAAGTACAGGGTACTGCACTTGAGCAGTAAGAACCAGCAGCATACCTATAGGCTGGGGAACTCCCTTCTCGAAAGTTCAGTGGTAGAAAGAGGTCTTGGAGTCATTATCAACTCCGAAATGAACATGGGCTGCCATTGTGAGGACGCGGTCAGTAAGGCCAACCGCACCTTGTCATGCATCCACAGATGCATCTCAAGGAAGGCCAAGGAGGTGATCCTGCCCCTCTGTGCGATGCTGGTTAGGCCACAGTTGGAGTACTGCATCCGGTTCTGGGTGCCGCACTTTAGGAGAGATGTGGGCAGCATCGAGAGGGTCCAGAGGAGGGCCACTCACATGATCTGGGGACAGCAGGACAGGCCCTATGGGGAGAGGCTATGGGACCTGAACCTGTTC
>NW_017728906.1:168867373-168871252 GCF_001723895.1 Crocodylus porosus | reverse complement strand
GCTGCGGCCTGATCAGTGCCGCATAGAGGGGGAGGATCACCTCCTTGGACCTGCTTGAGATGCATCTGTGGATGCATGACAAGGTATGGTTGGCCTTCCTGACTGTTTCCCCACGCTGCTGGCCCATGTTCATCTTGGAGTCGATGATGACTCCAAGATCCTTTTCTGCCTCTGTACTGACAAGAAGGGAGTTCCCCAACCTGTAGGTATGGTGTCGGTTGTTCCTCCCCAGATGCATCACTTTGCATTTGTCAGTGTTGATTGCCTACAAAAAATGTGTAATAACTTTGTGGCTGGTTCCTATCATGCCGTTAATTGAATGTGTGGCCAGGCTGAGGCTCACAGCCATGGTTGGTGCCATCAGCTGACAGGGATCCCAGCTAGAAGGCATATGGTGTGTTCCCTTGGCTGGGAGCCCTATCAGCCAATAGGTGGGGGAGCACCATCTGCATTCCGTGAGTCCCCATGGTTGGGAGCTTGGATCAGCTAACTGGACTTCCAGCAACAGAAGCATATTGTGCGCTCCCATGGCTGGGAACCCCATCCACTGACAGGGCTCCCAGCTGCTGGAGCTTGCTACTTGCTGGTGATCATGATCCCAATCTCCCCCTGCACTAGCAATAAGGCATGGTGGGATCTGATGCTGGATCCCACAATCATGTCTCCTGCCATGCACAGGTGGCATGCCAAAGTGTAACTATGGGGTCCCACATCAGCTCTCATCACACCTTCACTTGCACTTCTTTCAGGCGTGCATGGCAATCAAAGGTAATCCTCCCTCCACGAGAGACAAAGCAATGATGGAACTGCTCTGCAGTTGTTCCCCTCATTTTGGCACTTTAAGCCATGAGGGAAAAATTGCCAGTGAACATATAAGCCATGAATCTTTGACTCACATGGGTAACAGCAGTGCAGAGAGCACTGGTAGAACTTGGTTTCTCAGTTCTCTGTCCACTTCCTCTCTTCTATACCACACAGACTCTGTACCAGGCAGAGCCTTCTATAGCTGCAGCATGGATAGCAAGATATTACCTTAAGTGTTCTGCCACACAGTGCTCAATAATAACATTACATAAAAATTAAACAGTTGCTAGAATTTTTTTTTTTTTTTGGCTTTGATATACATTATGAAATGTATTTACTGGCCACTTTCTTAAAGCCCTTGATTGCAGCATTTGATATCCAGGGATATCAACAACAAAAGTATGGCAGCACAGCACTGTCTGGCCACACAAGTTACTACTTGTGTAAAGGATTCTATGGGGATGGTGCAGCTCGAGTTGAAACCTGTGCCACCATGGCTTCATTGCTATTGGCACCCAAGCTAGCTAGTTTTAAGTTAATTTAATTTAGGTATGGCCCTGTAGCAGTGGAGCAACCTGCCAGCTCAAGAAGCCTGGGAGCAGTCTGCAGGTATATAAGGGTTACAGCCCAGCTGAAGGTCATAAGGAGTGATCGTAGGATACCTAGGCAACAGGGCCTGTTGAGATGGACAGTTAGCTGGCAGGAAGATAAAAGCTCCCAGGAAGGGGAGTCAAAAAGAGAGACTTTCATAGAGAACTCAAAGAAGGGAATTCGTTTCCTAGGAAAAGGAGCTAGAAGTGGGAAGACAGCAGAGAATCTGAGACCAGAGAGCTAAGAGGAAGGGGACTGATGGGTCAGCTCATAACTGAGCCCAGCAACTCCACCTGGAGTGCTGTTATCTTGAGAGTTGGCCTGCGATTATGAAGATGACTGTAAGGCATGAAGAGACCATGAGTGCATCAGAGACTGTGTATATGGCTTATGTTGACTGACTCCTGCTAGGAGGAAGCTTGCCTGACAAAATATGGATGATAAACAGAGGCTGTAAGCTAATAAAAGGACAGTAAAGACTGGGTCTGCAGCTAGTTAACCCCAAACCTGTTACAGGGTCCAAATACTGCAATCATATCTCCTGACTTGCGTATAGACACAACCTCTGTTGTTCTTTCATTTAAGCTGCCTTTATTAATAAACCAGTGTCCAGGGCTGCTAATTGCATACTGGGTGCATCTACACATGCAAGTAATGCAAAGAAAAAAACTCCGGAGCAGTGTAAAGTGTTCCTGAGCACAATATCTACATGTGACCTGGGACAGCAGCAATTTGAGCCAGGGCAGAGCAGGGCCCCAGTTGGCTGCACTGACTGAGTGCAATTAACACCTGCAGCCAGTGTCTACACATGAGTTTCAGCACAGAAAATTACTCCATCATAAAATAGTATTGTCCCTGACAGTACTATTTTATGGCAGAGTAAATTAGTTTACTGTGCCCTAATACCAGCATATGTGTAGATGGTGACACTTTACTGAAGAACTTTATTACATTCTGAGTAAAGTACACGTGTAGATGTACTTTACTGTGGTACTGAGAAGAGGAGTCTAACTGGCTGGAACCCCATAAGCATTCTGACCAATCCTGCCAGAATGCTCATAGGAGTAATGAGGGAAGCAAACATTCAAGAAAAGGCTGAAACACTTTTTAGATAGAGTGCTGAGTGCTCTTATGCCTTGTGCTGGGTCAGTTCACTGTTCTCTGTCCAACCTCTGGAGTCAGTGTTCAACTTCTCCTGATCTTTGTATTTAGGGGGTGCATTTACATGAGGCATGTACTGTAGAGCTGCCTAATTAGCTCCACAGTAGAGTCTCAACATCTATACATGCAGTCCTATTAGCTTGCAGGGAACTAATTAACTCTGCTGCAGGTTAGTATTTTCAAATGCAAGTACTGTCCTGCAGCAACATTCTTTAGTGTGCAGCACATGTAAATGCTGATGGGGCTGCCTGGGGCACAAGGGTGCTTCAGTGCAAGGCTTTCTGCCAGCTCGCCCCGCACTGGAGCACTCTCATGTCTGCACCAGCCCCTCCGCCGCATGTTGAGCTGGGTCAGAGCAGCCCCAAGGTGGTAGGCTGACCCCCGGGGCTGCAGTCCTGAGCATACATAAAGATGTGGCACCCAGGAGCAATAAATTCCAGTGCAATAAGTGCCATAATTTCTTGCTTCACTTTTATTTCATGTGTAGATGTGCCCAAGGAGTAACAAAGACTGGTGTTTGGTAGAAGAGAGAAGACGGAATATCTTTATTACTTTTTCCTTCCTACTTGTGACCACTCTCAGAGAACCAATCGCAATAGGTGCCTATACACATACACTGAGGCTGCTCTGGCGCACTATTACAATGCAATTAATCAGTTCTGCTGTACTGGAGCATGATAATTATTACACTCCGGCAGACTCCAGCATCACATGTATCAGTGTCCCCACAGTGAAAAATGGCAGCAGGGGCGCTTTAACTAAAGCTCATTCAACGAGCTTCAGTTAAGGTGCCCCCGCTACCATTTTTCAGTACAGGGATGCCGATACACATGCCCCCTACTGCCATTTTCCAACATGGGGACACTGATACACCCCAGGTGCTTTGATTGCGACAGCTCTTGGAGCCACTCTAATTAAAGTATCCCATCCCCCCACCCTGAGGACATGTATAAATGCCCAATCAAGCCAATTTGTTTAAAATGCAAGGTGCATACAAATATTAACTGAACTGTCAAATTGAATCCCTTCTAAAACAGCTAATGTGTAGATAAAGCAATGTCATAACAGGCAGAATTTCTACAGGTCTGCAATATGTGTCATGAAACAATATTGCCATAATGTAAGAAAATCTATTATTTATAACTTCAGCAAAATACACTGAAACTTAGTAAAGCCTGTATCTTACAAGTTCAGGAAAAGAAAAGGTCAAACTTCACCAGAAGAACAAACTAATTTTCAATCATTCTTAAAACTGCACCAAATATTTTAATTTCTTTTTCACTCTTGTGTCATTTCCTGTGTATTTCAGTACACTCCAGATGT
>NW_017728906.1:168858084-168866968 GCF_001723895.1 Crocodylus porosus | reverse complement strand
GACAGTGAAGAAGTTCTTTCTTATGTCCAGCCTGAATCAGTCGTGGCGGAGTTTGTGACTGTTCGACCTTGTCATCCCTTGGGGCACTCTGGGAGTCTTGACTGGACAGCAGTAAAGGAGGCAAGAGATGGATTTTGAGGTATATCAGGAACTAAGAAAAACTCCATGAAAGATAATTCAAGCTCTGACTGTACTTCATCTTTATTACTAGGAAAATATATGTCCATAGTATGTTATAGTCCTGGATGGTGGGAAGATGAGGCAAAGGAGATTCAACATCTCACTGACATCCATAATATGGACAGGTTTTTCAGCACCACCAAAATAATTTATGGCTCAAGTACTCAGAGACCAAGCCCCTTGAGACCTAAGGACGGAGTAGACCTGATCAAGAAAAGGGGAGCTGTTAGAAGGAGCATTCTGAAGCCTTTTCAAACAAGACTCTTTTGTTGATGAGTGTTCTCAGCTCCATCCCACAACACGCAATCAGAGACAATCTCAGAATCCATCCAACTCTTGATGAGGTGAGGAAAGCCATCAAGCAAATAAAGAATGACAAGGCATCTGGAACTGATGGAATCCGTGCCAAAATCTTCAAGGAAAGGGGAAAAGAGCTCACATCACAGCTTCTCTGCCCTCAGTTTAAGGATCTGGAATGATGAGGAAATCCCAGATGACCTCAGGGGCACCATAATTATGACAATCTTCAAGAAGGAGACAAGTCTGACTGGAAATTGTAGAGGGATTGCCTTGCTATCCCCCATGGGAAAGACCATTGTGAGAACCCTCCTAAACTTGCCTCCTTTCACTTGCTGAAAAGGTCCTCCCAAAATCTCAGTGTGGGTTTAGGGCATCAAGAGGCACAGCTGACATGATCTTCATTGCTTGTCAGCTGCAGGAAAAATGTCAGGAACAAAATAAACCTGTCCACATGGCCTTCTTTGACCTTACAAAAGCTTTTGGCTATCAACCAAGCTGTGAAGGATTCTTCTGAACTACGGGTGCCCACCAAAATTCATCATCATTCTTTGCCTGCTCCATAATGGTATGTGAGTGGTGGTTCTCAATAACAGATCTATCACAGATCCCTTTGAAGTTAAGATGGGAATTAAGCAAGGCTGCATCATAATTTCAAAACCCTTCTCTACTCCTTACCACAATGCTACATCTAACAACCCACCAACAATCTTCCAGTCAGAGTGGAACTAAACTACCAAATGAATGGTAAGCTGTTTAATCTCAGCTGACTCTGAACCAAAACCAAGTCTACTCTGACCTCAATCACTGAGTTCCAGTACGCTGATGATGCTGCAGTGCATTCTCACTCGGAAACAGACCTTCAAGCAATCATTGACATCTTTACTGAGGCATACAAGAAAATGGGCCTGATGATTAACGTTCAGAAGACTATGGTCCTCCATCAACAAGCTCTTAATGAGCAGTCCCCAGCTACGGTAATTCAAATTCACAGTGAGATTCCAGAGAACATTGAGTACCTCAGAAGGCTGACATCAATGAAGAAATCCAACTTCACCATAAATGTGCAAATACAGCCTTTGGACACCTGAGGAAACTTGTGTTCAAAGATCATAACATCAGATGGGAAACCAAGCTCATGGTTTATCAAGCATTCATGATCCCCACCTTTCTGTATGGAGCTGAGATATGGACAACATACAGAAGACATCTCAAGCTGCTGGAGAAGTACCATCAATGCTGCCTGCAGAAGATCCTTCAAATCCATTGTGAAGACAGATGCACCACCATTAGTGTCTTCTCACAAGCAAACACCACAAACATTGAGGCAATGTTCATCCAACATCAACTTCTTCTAGGTGTCTGACTCCAGCTAAGTCAAGGCATATGTAGTATTGACATCAACTTGTGGGTAACTATCTCCCAGGACCACCCCAAATGGAGGAAGCATCCACTGCAAGGCTCTGAGTACTTTGAAACTTGATGACAACAACAGGAGTGGAAAAGTGGAAGTGGCAGAAACAGTGTGCCATGGACCGAATCGAGAACATGGAAACACGTACCCAAGCTGCAACAGAGTCTGTCAATCCCAGATAGGCTTATCAGCCATTTTTAACCTATAGATAATTCCTTGACTGTGAGGTATTGTCAATTAAGGCAGTCCTAGTATGCAAACCCAGTATCTGTTGTGCTGAGGACTGGGCGGGGGGGACCCAAAAAACAAATCCAAACACTTAGCTTATCTGCCATGTCTTTCTACTTAATTGCTGCCTTTCCTCCATGATGTCTCAGCAAACACACCAATCGTCTCACTGGCTTCCTGTTTCTGATGTACTAATAGCTAAATATTGTTCCTTGTGTTCTACCTTAGTCCTAATTTCCTTACATACTACCTGCTGCAGTTTGTTTCCTTCTATTGTCTTAAATGAGGTTGAAATGCCATATTCTGAAATGCAGAAGACTTGGATTTTTAGAAATACCTCTAGTCTCCAAGAAAAAGAAAACAACAACAGTTAGTAGTCTAAATACCTTATTTATTCATGCAGTCAGGTAACAGTTAACTGTTACTGTAAACACACAGAATTATTTGAAGGTGGAAAATTTGCAACCAGACATGAAGGCAGGTTTGGGACTCTTAAAATGTGGCCCTTAGAGTGCAGAGTTCAAACAATAGTCTTTTGGAAACCAAGGGGCATTCTCAACATTTTCAAAGTATTGGTTCTCTGGCATGCATACATTATCACTTTTGGGTAATGCAGCTTAAAATTGTTGAGCAACTTTGAAAAATCTGTGCCTTCCCTCCACCACCAAAAAAAAAGGAAAAGAGAATGTTTCCACCTTCCCCACTACAGCGTCTCAGTTCATAGAATTTTAAAACTTCTTCCCACAAGGTATCAAAAAACATGATCATTAGCTTTAATTACAAGCTAACCTGAAGAATTTTTATAATTAAAGGGAAATAACTAACATTTATAGTTTTTTGACTTTCCATGATTAGGCAAAGTCCTTACTGGAAGTGTTGAATGCTACTCACAAAAGGAAAAGATCAAATAGATAAATGCAACTAAAGTTCACAATTTCTCTTCTTCAGGTCAAAAATAAAGAATTGCATGGTCACAGGAAAAAATAAGTGATATAAAGAACCTGGCTGAAAAGAAAAATGTCTTTAGAGCAACCATGGCATGACAAAATGACACAAAATCATCCATAAACTGTGTGTGTTTTTTTGGGGGGTTTTTTTTTAAAAGTGTGATTTAAACAAGGACTGTGGATTCTTATCCCATTACCTGGGTTAGCTATGGTGACTCTCTTGTTCTTGTGGGTTTACTGCTTTTGCTTCCCTCTCCCAGAACTGCGCTACTCTCCTTCCCTTCCCCTTCTCCTCCCCTCCTTGTCTTTTTTATTCTAATTTCTCTTTCCTCCTTATACTCTGTGCTTTGTAAGTTCTTTCACAGCATCTGATGAAGTGAGCTTCAGCTTATGAGAGCTTGTGTTATAGATATATATTATTTATAGCTTGGGGGTTTTTTAATCATCACTTCAATGCTACCAGATACATTCAACCTGTTGACTTTCTATGTGCTGTTACTTGCCCCAATTTTCATACAGCTGGTCAGCACTTAAACCTCATATTCCAGGCAGCTTGCTCCATTTTAGTGCAGCACCTTAGCAGCTCCTAGACACAGAAGCTAAAAGAGCATTGTCCAATGCACTGCTAACTGACCAATTTCACACAATGGTGCTTTTGCACCTCTAGTGTGTGGCAGAAAAGTTCACAATGTTGGCATGTACCCAAAACTGAAGAGACTACACCTAAATGGGTACCCATGTTATGCTTTGAAATTGAACAGATTAATTTTGGGGATGAACCGGAGTTTAAAAGAGGCTGGAAGAAACCCTGTTAGAAAAGTAATTTTCCTTTGACTACAAAAGGAAAAACTCATTTAAAAGTGACACTAGTGCAGTTTTATGAATCTGTTACAATATCATCTCCTGATGAAAGCAAGGTTTTGTTTACGCCTACACTAATTTCCATAGGCAACATGCAGATCAGTCTGCAATTCAGCAGTCTGTATTCAAAGTATCTGTGCATATGCTTAACTCCCAGTCATATGCCTAGACATGTCTAAACTGCTCAGGAGTACCATAGTGAAGCAGGACTTGCTCACTTATTCCCACTTGGTTTGTGCCAATTCATGAAAATGAGGCACTATGGCTGCCACACAGCACTGCTGAAAGTGTGCCCAGTATTATCAAAATAATCATAGAAAGAAGGACTGGATGGGACCTGTAAGATCATCAAGTCTGTTCTCCCACCATAGGCAGAAGGTAATTGGGCCCAGATGAGCTCAATGAGTTATTTGTCCAGCCTTCTCTTAAAAACCACCGAAGATGGCAACTGCACCACCTCTGCTGGGAGTGTCTTCCAGATTCTAGTTACCCATACAGAAAAGAAGTTTTTCCTTTATCGAAACAAAACTTCTTGACTAGCTAGTATCCTTTGGTCTGTGTCTTCCTGGGGGGTGGGGAAGGATGACAACTTTTCTCAAAAGTTGTTTTTCTAGATCCTGGTGTTCTCCTTTGACATATTTGTAGGCGGCTATCAAGTCATCTCTCAGCCTTCTTTTGCTCAGGCTAAACAAACCCAGATCCTGAAGTCTCTTCTCATAAAGCCTGTCCCCCAGGCCCTTGATTATGTGGGTGGCCCTTTGCACCCTTTCAAGCTTGTCCATATCCTTCTTGAAGTGCGGTGCCCAGAAATGGACACAGTATTCTAGCTGTGGCCTCACCAATGCCAATAGATGGGGAGAACCACCTTTCTGGATGTGTTGGCAACACATCTGCTGATGCACGCTAGAGTTCTATTTGCTTTGTTGGTGACTTTGTCACACTGGTGGTTCATATTCATCCTCTGGTCAACTGACACCCCTAGGTCCCTTTCAGATGCAGTGCCAGCCAGTGAACCACCACCCATTGTATAGGGTGACTGTCTGGATTTGAATATCCATTCACATGCTGCTTTGGCACATGCACCTGATGTCGGATGTGGTGGGGTTTCATGTGACCTCTGGAGGGGTCCTCGATCACTCCAGGGAAAACCCCAAAACTCGCCTGCCACAACTTTGAATGGATCCTTAGTGGTGGGGTTTCCCGTTGGGGGGGCCCCTCGGGATTGGTCACACTTCCTGATGGATATTCATGGGGCTCCACCTCCTCTACACCCCTTCAATATGCCAGCCTCTGCTATGAGCCACTTAATCTTGATTTGGCTTGCCCTCCAGTCTTGTTGGTCCCTGCTCTTCACACCCCCTTGGTTACTATCTTGCTCTTACTATCTTGTTGCTGGGCTCTGGGGTGGCTGGGTGCCCAACTCTCCTGGATGTCCCTCTGGCCACCTGTCAGCTGTCTGTCAAGTCTGCAGGCTGCTCCTATCCTTGGAGTGCCACCCATACCCTGTCAAAATAGAGCTATGGGTAATGCTCAAAAAAAAAAAGGATAAGAAAACAATCAAAGGGTACAGGCACAAAAAGGAAAAGAAAGGACATATGAAAAAAGGAAAGCTGGGAAGAGAGGGGAGGTCAGGCTAACTAGCCCTTCCACTGTCACAGCCCTAGTGCCTGTGCCTTAGTGCGTCCCTTGATGCTACTCCAGGTCTCCACCCCCATCAAGGTCCTCCACAGCTCTTCCTTGAGCCTGATCTTTTCCTTCATGCTGGCACTGCCTGCTACCAGCATGGAGAGCTTCCACAGCCTCAGCTGCCTCCACCACCCTCTCTTGCTCTCCACTGGTGCCAGCTTTTAGCCTGGCTGAGCGGCATTTGTTAATGATGTCATCTGCCTGTGCCAGCTCCAGCTGTAGATAAGCACGGCTGATGCACCACATGGGGGTTTCTTCCCAGCGTGGTTCATCCTGTGCCTGGTCTAAAATAGGTAAGTGACCCCTGATTTCAGGGGTTTTTGTCTGGGGACAGGTTACCCCCATCATGGGTCCCCCCGTGGGGAGGGTTTCTTGCTCCCCACTGATTGTTCCTGGGGACATATAGATATGGTGAGGGTTCTTCCTACCCAGATGAAGGACCCAGCATTTGTCCCTGTTGAACCTCATGATTTTGCTCAGAGTCCATAGGACCAGCCTGTCATGGTCCTCCTGAATCTCTGACCTGTCCTCTGATGTGCCTGCTTGTCCCCACAGCTTGGTATCATCTGCAAACTTAATCATTGCATTTTCACTCCCTCATCCAGGTCATTAATAAAGATGTTAAAGAGCATGGGCCTGAGCACTGACCCCTGGGGTATACCACTGGAGATGGCCTTCCAGGATGAGGCCACCCCACCAATTATGACTTGTTGGGCTCGGCCCCTGAGCAAGTTCCCAACCCACCTCCCTGTAGCCTGGTCTAGGCCAGTACTCTCCAACTTAACTGATGGGAAACAGTATCAAAAGCCTTGCTAAATCTAAGTAGATGACATTTACCTCCTGCCCCATGTCCAGGTGGTTAGTTACCTGGTCATAAAAGGACACCAGGTTTGTTAGGCACGATCTCCCCTCTACAAAGCTATGCCGGTTGCTTCTCAGTACCCCACCAGTTGCAAGCTTGTGGTTGATGGCCTCCTTAACATTTTTTTCCAAAGATCTTCCCCAGGACCAAAGTCAGACTGACCGGTTTCTGGTTGGCAGGGTCGTCCCTTTTTCCATTCTTAAAGATGGGAACCACCTTTTTCCAGTCATTAGGGAAAACTCCTGAGTTCCACTGTGTCTCTTTCTGTGTCTTGAGTATGTTTGCTGATATGCACTCAGCATCTATAACAGGGGGCAAAGGCCCCTATCACTTTAAGAAGGAAAGAACAGCTGAGCTAGGGCCAGCTACATTTCAGTATGCAACAAGAGCAAAGCCAAGATAAGGGGCTATGGGGCTGCAAGCTATTTGCATCACAGTAGGCAAGAAGGGCAGAGTTTCAGATGGGTATTAGACAGTGATGGCAATGCAGAAGAAGCAGGTTGATTATTGGGCTAAGAACTGTTTATGTATGGTAGAGAATCTAAGGCAGGAAGATTGTGCCCGGAGAGATACAAGCTCAGCTTCTGAGCCAGAGCAGAGGGACTGGCCCTGACCTGTAGAGTAAAAGGAACTCCTGCCAGTGAAGGCAGCAAGAGAGAAAACTGCAGACCTAGGAAGATACCCAGAAGGCTGGGCGGGAGCAAGCAGATTGGGGGTAGGGTTATTGCAGCAGGTAGAGACTAAAGGTGAGGTTTGTGTTCTGAGTTGGAAACCAGTTGGGATTTTGTTTTGTTTTACCAAAGAAGCGGAAGTCATGAGGGTGTCTTGGGGAGGCACTCTGTGCTTTGAGCCCTACAAAGGGCAAAGAAAATAAGGGTGCACCCTGCAAAGGTCAGCAGCTGGGTGAGAGAGATGCTGAGAGAGTGAGGAAGCTAGGGCTAGAAGTCCTAGTGAACGAAATTAGACTTAAAGCCGCAAGGTATGGGTGTGGCTATGGAGGAGACTGGAGGTCATGATTAGAGCTCCATAAGGCATTATTAGGGCAGGGAGGCCACATCTAGGGCCTGATTGGTCCCCTTAAGGAGACACCCCAAGAATGCTTTTGGGGGCAGAAAAGCCTTGAGGACTGCCTTGAGGGAAGACATGAAAAGGGGCTACTCTGGCCTCTAGAGGCAGCCTCCCACAGATCATCAATTTTATATTAAGGCCATAGCAGGCAAAAGATAGGAAGTTAGGGAGAACACAGCAGCAAGGTCTGATCACCAAGGGGTGAGCTATACCATCTAAGGCAGCTACATTGCCTTGTTTAGCGGGGTTTAGAGCAAAAAGAACAGGAATGAGAGGCATGGAGGCTTCATGGTTGCAGTGGACCAGAGGCAGGGTAGTCAGAGTCCTTAGGTGCCACTGATTTTCATGGCTGAAATTAAGCGCATGATTAAGTGCTTTGTTGAACAGAGACAGGCTTAAGGATGTGCTAAACTACCATGTTAAACTGGGGTCTCCAGTTGCTTCCTACATCTGCCTCTTTTATACATGATGTCATAAATAATGAAGTCCACATTTCAAAAGTACCTTGTAAATTTTGAATGCTTCAGTTTTTAAAGTGATTAGCTTTCAATTCTTAAGGCCCAATCTGCAGATGTTTTTAGGACAGGCAGCACAGAATCACCTCAAAGACAGCTGCAAGTGCTCAGAACAGCAGTTTTAGAACCATGACTGGCTTGTAATACATGTACTTGGGAATGCAGAAGTTATATAGAGGGCACTTTATGTAATGAACTCTTTATGTAATGAACTTACTGAACTCGTGAACTTGCTGTGTTGAACTTGGAGGAGTAATAACAGCTCAAATAACTTAGGGCTTCTCAGCAAGGAAATGCAAGTCACTAAGCATGTACATCAAAGAATAGCAAGAACTTGCAAGGACAAAGCAGGAAAACAAAGGCAAAAAATGATACACCTGGCAAGAGAAGTTAGAGTCAAGGGCTGAGGTGATATGTTTTTTATATTGGATGAAAAAGAGGACCAGGAACTCTCTAAGTCTAGTGCTCCAAAGCAAGAGTTAACTAGTAACAGAAGACCCCCAAGAAAGCAGAGCTGCTGAATGACTACTTTGTCTCAGGCTTCACAACAAAACTAACAGCAACCAGACAGCTATCAAAATACTCCCCAGGCTGCGCAAACAGGCGCCCGAGTTAGCGCGGAGTTCACGCAGGGGAGGGCGTGGGAGGGCACGAGACCCTGCCTGCGACCCCCCCGCCCAGCCATAGCCAGCCCCAGCTGTAGCCAGCCTACCAGAGGCATGACATGGATGGGCACGCGCCGCACCCCGAGGGTCCCCTCAGGCTCTGTGGCCCCTTCATTGGCCACCTCAGAGACGGCCACCCAGACGGGGCCCATGGTTCCGGG
>NW_017728906.1:168852908-168858073 GCF_001723895.1 Crocodylus porosus | reverse complement strand
TTGCTGGGATCCTCTGACCCCAGCTGACTTCCTGCCCTTTGGGCAGGGGGCTGGACTCGATGATCTCCCGAGGTCCTTTCCAGCCCTAATGTCTATGAAATCTATGAAATCTATGAAAATTAATATAGACAAAGAAGGGGAAAGACTGTGGATCATGATAAAAGAACATGTCAAATAGCTTTTAACAAATACAAATGTATTTAAGTCAGCAGGACCTGACAAACTTTGCCTCTGGATCCTGAAAGAACTTTCTGTAGAAATCTGAGACACTCGTAATAATATTTGCAAAATCATGGGTGACAGACAAAATCCCAGAGAACTGAAGAAATATTACATGGTGCCCATATTTTTTTTTAAAAGGTGGGTGGGGAAGGGAAGGATGACCTAGGGAATTACATATCCATCAGTCTAATAGTGAAATTGCACTAAGAAAGATTAGCTTGTTCAGTGGAAAAGATTAAAAAGGAGAGATGATTGTTAACATCTACGCAGTGAAAAACACTGAACTATTAGGTAAATTGACTCCCTGAGCTACCTGAATAAAAATGCCACTATTGCTGCAAAAAGGAATCAAAGTGGAGTGCTTCTGTTCCTGGCAGAAAATCAACTTTCCCAATTTTAGGAGGCTAAGTTTTGGGGGAAAGGTATGTGTAAATGAGAACAAATCATGCCAAGTCAATGTAAGTTCCTTCTTCTACCGCATAACCAGTTTGACTGATCAAGGAAAGAGTGGACATAATATACCTAGATTTTAGTGTCATCAGTAAACTAGAGAAATGTGGGCTAGACAGAATTACTGTTAGGTAGATTCATGATTGCCTGCAGTGACAACGTGTAGGAGGTGCATGGGGGTACATGTGCACCCCCTGAGAGCACCGGTGCACCCTGTGACTGGCCATGCTCACCGCTTAGGTGATGGGCAGGGGGGAGGCAGGAGCACTGGTGCCCCCCCTGCATGCACTGGCCAATCACTGCAGCTGCTTCCATAAGTGGCTGCAACCACTCCCGGAAGCAGCTGTAGTGACTGGATGCAGCAATCAGCCATCACAGGATTAACCACAAGGATCCCCCCAGGCACTGAGATTGGCCACAAGGGACCACTCGCCCTCCCCCACCTCCCCGGTTGGTGGAACTGGTTGCGGGAAGGCACATGCCCCACCTTGCTAAGGCAGCACCAGTCGCCCATGATTGCCTGAATAACCATAAGCAAAGAACAACTATAAACAGAGCAATGTCAAAATGGCAGGTTTCAAGCAGGGGTCCACGGGGGGCTGTTCTGGTCTAGTGCTGTTTAATATGTTAATAATGACTTGGATGCAGGGAGAGAGTATACTGATCAAATCTGCAGATGATGCAACATTAGGAGGGCTGCAAACATTTTGGAGGATGAGATAAGAAGAGGGAGGACAAATGCAAAGTACTGCATTTATGACAGAACAATTCAATTCCTTATTAAAATGACTGGCACTGACCTGTTAGGCTGCAGTACTACAGAAAAGGACCTGGGCATTATATTGGACCACAAGCTGCATATAAGTCAAGTGTAGATTCTTCTTTTTTCTTTTTTGGAACAAGCTGGTAACATACTGGATTGTATTAGCAAGGGTGCTGCCTACAGCTCAAGGGAAGTGATTCATAGGCTAAATTCAGCAGCGGTGAGGTCTCATCTGCAGTATTGAGTCCAGTTTTAGGCACCACACTTCAAAAAAGACAAAAGCAAATTGAAAAGAGACCAGCAGAAAGCAACAAAAATGAACAGAGGTCTAAGAAACATGATTTACAAGGAAATGTTGGAAGACATTATTTATTCCGGGGAAGAGAAAACATCAGGATTTGATAACAGTCTCCAAATATATGAAAAGTGGTTAGAAAAGAAGTGAAAGACACTTCTCTGTGGCTGTAGAGGACAGGACAAGAAATAAGATTAAATTTCAACATAGGAAATTGAGGGTGGACGTTAGGAAAGTTTTCTATGGTTAAGCACTGGAACAGATTACCTAGAGAGACTATGGAGTTTATATCCTTGGAAGTTTTTTTTAAAAAGGTTAGATAAACACTGGATGAAATGATTTAGACAGGGATGATCCAGTCTTAAGCCAGAGATTGGAGATGACCTCCTGATGTCCCTTGCAGCCCTCTTTTTCCATGACGCGATGGTATAAAAGGATCTTGACACATCAGAGAACCTGAATATAGACAAGAAAATGAAATTCAACAAAGACACATGTAAGATGTTATGCCTAGGAAACTAAAACCAAACATGCATACATACAGATGGGAGACAACCAGTTGGGCAGTAGTGTTGCTGGGATGGATCTGGGAATTATGGTAGATCACGGATTGAACATGAGTCAGCAATGCAGCAATGTTATGCTGTCACAAACCAACACACATGCAATTTTAGGCTGCATCAATAGGCTTATTGTATGTAGGACAAAGGAGGTAATATCATTCTACCCAATGCTTGTTAGGTCTCAGCTGGAACTTGCGTGCAGTTCTGGGCTCTGCAATTTTAAAAAGATATACAGAAACTGGATAGGATCCAGAGACAAGTGACAAAGATGATAAAGGAATTGGAATGCAAGCCATACAGGGAAAGGTTGAGAGAACTAAGTATGTTTAGTTTGGAGAAAAGGAGATTAAGTGGGGACCTGATAGCAGTTTTCAAATATTTGAAAGGTTGCCATAAAGAAGAGGAAGAACAACTGTTCTCTCTTGAAACAGAGTGCAGGACATGAAGCAATGGGTTTTAACTGCAGCCAAACAGATGTAGATAAAATCTCAGAAAAAAGTGTTATTATTAGAATAGTAAGACAATGAAACAAGCTGCCCAGGGAAGTTGTAGGATTTACTTGGAAATTTTTAAGAAGCTGAATAAGTACGTGTCAGGTATGGTTTATGAATAGCACAGCCTGTATTTATGCAAAAGGCTGACTTAGATGACCCATGAGATTCTTTCTGCTCTCTGATTCTATGATTATCTGAGGTCATGAGGTCAGCTGAGGATCTCAACTGTTGTATTTACAATGTTAGGCCTAATTTTAAGCACCTAAATAATCCCACCACTTGAAGTAGGATTTCTCTCATACTTGAAGTTAGGCATAAATACCATGCTTAACTGGGGTCCTACATGGCATGGCAGCTTTCATGCAAACTGTATCTCAAATCACCAACCATGTAGAAATAGAATGTTAAAAAAATAATGGCAGAAGAAGAATTATTTTAGAAGAGATGTGAAAAACGTGAAAAGCTAAGAAGGTGTAACACTAAAAAAAGCACTGGTGTCACCAATTTCAGAACTTGCGGAGGAAAATGAACAAAAAATGTTCCACACCAACTTTGATGATATAGACTGAAAAAAGGAGCCAAAATTGAATAAAATGGACTGAAAGGAGAGGAAGGTTTAAAAAAAAGAGGCGATTTTCAACTCAGCAGGGAAAATAATGGAGAAATTGTTTGAAGATACAGATGGGATCATGTTTCTGAAGGTGTAATTAAGGTATCTCTAGAGTTAATAATTACTACCTAAAGTAAACATCACTTTGTCTAAGTACTATTTTTTTAGTTGAAAGTATTTTTGATATAATTATTCTGCTAGTATAATTTGCCAAAATGAAATATTTATAAGTATATGTTCTGACAATGGCTAGGCAGGTAGCTGATAGTGATTGCTGCTACTGCACAACTAATCACATGTGTCTTACAGTACCTGGCCTGGATTTTCTTTTTTTGCCTTATCCACACATTGTTACATCTTGCCTTTTAAACCCTAAGCTCTTTGAACCATGGCATCATTTATTATATTTTTGCATAGCGCCTTACACAATATATCCTAACCAGGTGAAGGATAGGTGCTCCAACAATATAAATATTAAATAATAATTAAAATATTCCTAACAGAAAGGCACACTATTGTGAAGATAACATTTATATAGGGTAGGATGAGAAAAAATAGTTCTAAAAACATGCTCTTGGCTCCTGAATTACAAGTTTCAAAACCTTGAATCTATCTGATCCTCCCATTTTACCTACCATAACATTGTTGATCTAGCTCCAATAGCCTTGGGGAAGTCCGTTCATTGACAATTGTACCAGTACTTTTGAAAAGAATGTTACATTATTAAGGTTTGCAAGCTGCTGCAGACAGATTTAGCTGCTATCAAGATACAATAGATTCTCTTAGTACAAGAGCATTAAGCCCATCTTAAATGGGAAGATGTTTTAGTTTCTTATTTAATTAAGCAATAAAATACAACCGTGAATGAATGCATTCCAGTGCTATTCGTGCATTCCTTGGATGGCATATGAGAGCACAGCCAAAGGTTGCTTTTAGTCACCTGAAAAGCATACTAAGGTTCCAGGAAAGCCTATTACTCTTAAAAGTATACTTAAAAACTCAGAGGCATTTAAAACATTGCACTGGTTTGTTTTGGGAAATAAATATTTTCTATGTGGTAATTTGAGCTCACAAATGAAAGTTCAATACCCTATTAGAAACTTAATTATCCTCACAATATTAAACAGGCAGAAAATTGAGGATCTTGCCTAGTAAAGTTAAATGACTTGCCCCAGGTCACAAACACGTGACAAAGCTAGGCATAGAACCACAACTTTCATAGAACCACAACTTAGTGATTCTCAGTCCAGTATGCTAATGTCTAGTTTATATACTAAGTATTTCAGAAACAGCACATAACAATTTTTTTTTAAAAACAACCCTTTATTGTTGAGACACACTGGGTATGTTTACATGGGATGCTTTACTGTGCATTAGACTAATCTAGCGCACAGTAATGTTTCATAGTTTCTAGATCATCTAGTCCGACCCCCCACCATGGCAGGAAAGATTACTGGGGTCAAATGACCCCAGCAAGGTGTTCATCTAACCTCCTCTTAAAGACCCCCAGATCCTAGCCGCCCTGACAGGGAAGTAGCGCCTGCTGATATCCAGCCTAAATCTACCCTCTACCAGTTTGTGACCGTTACTCCTGGTCACTCCTGGGAGTGCTCGGGGGAACAGGGACTTCCCCAGTGCCTGCTGGTCCCCCCTGACTAGTTTGTAACAGATCACTAGATCCCCGCTCAGCCTTCTCTTCTGGAGGCTGAACAGGTTCAGGTCCCATAGCCTCTCCTCATAAAGCCTGCCCTGCTGCCCCCTGATCATG
>NW_017728906.1:168813964-168851354 GCF_001723895.1 Crocodylus porosus | reverse complement strand
TGAATTGGGGTAACTGCCCTGGGCCCTGCACTTTGGGGGGCCCTGTGGAGCCAGACTGGTTTCATGTCCGGCCACATGCCACCCCCCACCCCCCTCACCACCATGTCTGGGCCCTGCACAGACTGATTTGCCCCAAGCTGCTACAAATGTCTCTGTATAGATATATCCACTGTAAGTTACTTTTAAAAAGACTTTTGTACTAGACTTAGTTTTTATCTACTAACAAGCATATGCAAAGTCATTATATTAAAGGTTGGTGTTCCAGGGCACTAAGGTGCCTGCTCCTTTAAGGGCAGAAACTGCGTAGAGAGAGGGCCCTAGGAGCCAGACAGAAACCCCACAGGTGCAAGTTACCATGGCAGCAGGCTAGTGAGGGAATTACCCTACACCTGCAGCCAGTCAGTTGACGGGAAGAAGGCAGGGCCCCGGGCAGATATAAGTCCCAGGGCTGGGACTAGAGGCTGCTAGTTCCCCAACAGCTGCCAGGGGAAGAAGCTCCTGTAGCGAAGAACTGCCCAGAGTGGCTGTGGCTACCTGATATGCTGATTACAGGACTAATGGGGCTCCAGGAGCTCATTAGGTACCCTGGGCTGCGAGGTACTTAATGCTCGAGAAGTTTGCCTCTTTTAAAGAGACAGAATGCACCCTGCACTGTTTGCATTATGTTATAGCCCAGGGCCTCATATTTTGGTTGTTGTTTGTATACCAGTGGACCAGGATGAGACTATTTGGGGAGGAGAAGCCCTCATTAGGGCCGCAGTGAGCCCGGCACCAGTGAGGGCATGGAGATAGGGCTGCAGGGAGCCCAGTGCCAGAGGAGGCCCAGTGACTGGGCATAGAGACCCCAGGACACCACTACAGGGGCTGTGGAGACTCCATTCCCGGAGAGGGCACTGCTATGGGGGCAGTGGAGACCCCAGTGCCAAGAAGGGCACTGCTCCAGGGGCCCAGGGCCTAGTGATGACAGGAGGCTAAGCTAGATTGAGCCCTCATAAAAAGGGACAGTATTTAATTTCCACCTGTGAGGCATGGGGCATGGTAAAGGGGAGGTTTTAGGGCCACGTATCTAGCCCATAAGGCTTGGGGTGTCCCATGAGTCACTTACTTGGGGTGGAGCCCATCAAGGGGTCCAATAACCTCCGGGGTTTAGAGGAATCCATAAGGACCATGACTGAGCTGTAACTTGAGGGCAGCCTTCTTATTTGTTCTTTTTACCAACAAGATGTGGCAGACAAGATTAGAAGGCGCCCATAAGGTGGAGCCGGCATGGTCACAAAGCCCTAGGAACATAACGGCCATCCCTGGGGACCCTGCATTGTGACAGTTGGATAATTATTCTGTACAGCCTTGATCCAATCAAATACACACTTTAAACAAAAAAGTAGCATCCTATGACTCCAATTAAAATCCATGGTTAAACTGCTATTGACTTCAATGGTGTGGAATCGCATCTAGTGTGCATCCCACTGATTTCAAGTTTAACATAACTCACATGTTCTTAAGTGCTTTTCTACAGGACCGAATACAGGTAATTTAGGGCCACATCTAGATTACATTTACATGAGATCTAGGTGCTTACATTTCAGCATAATGAAAACTTAGGTGTCCTTACCCCTTATTTTGAATAATAGAAGTGTTCTACAAGATGAATGAGGAAAAGCAGGCACTTTTAAAGAGGAGACATATAGGCTGCCCATACACATGCTCAGAGGTGGCGGGGTGTTTTAATTAGAAAAGTTCCCAGGCAGCCACTCTAATTAAAATGCCTCGCAGTTGCATGTATTAAGCCCCCACATGTTTAAAAATGGCCACAGAATGCGTTATCTCAATGGCGGGCAAAATATAGCCCACAGGCTAGATCTGACCCCTGAGACCATCCTATCCATCCCACAGGCCCCCTAAAAAATTAATCCCTCCCTCCCTCCCCCCCGCTGGCCACTCAGCACCATCTGGTTCCCAGCTGCAGATAAATATTAATTTTCTAAATTTTTGCTTGCCCCTGCTTTATCTAAGCCTCATTTGACAAGGATTAGCTAAAACACCCACAGCCATTTTAAAACGTACGGAGGCTGAACGTGATACTGCAGCAATGCTGTAGCATTCTTATTAGAACACGGAGCTGGCTCGATTAACGAAATCTGCTCCAACACGTTCGAATTAGAACTCCAACAAGCACATTTATAGGCAGCCCTAGAGGTCACAAGTAGGACAAAGGAATCACAAGAGAAAGTCTTAACTCCTCATTCAGAAGCTTAGGACCCTGACTGAGGATATGCAATAGATGCTGTCATTCACTTGCATCAAGATCACCAACTCCTTTTTTTTTTGAGAGCAGGCACCTGACTTCCTAAAATCCTAGTGGTTAGAGAAGATATCCCTTTTGTCCTATATCCTAGTGGTTAGTGCACTCCTCCAGGAAGTGGGAGATCTGGGTTCTAGGCCATCCTTAGCCTGAAGGGATTCAAATCCACATCTCACCATTCAAGTTGCTGCTTTAAGTATGGGGCTAGAATAGACTGGGTGATGGTAAGGGCACTGTCTATCCCTCCTGCTGAAGCCAATCACTGGGCAGTCAGGAGTGAGTCACAGGGCTGGAAGAACAAATAAGGGAACATATCTTTATAGCTTAGCGGTTACTGCATTCCTCTGGGAGGGGGAGGCTTGGGTTCAGGTCCTTCTGGCCAGAATTCTAGGCATTTTATGTTACACAGTTGTTAGCTAAAAAACAGAAATAACACTGGATTGAGTCTCTCTCTGGGACTTAGGCACCTTTCTAGCACCAGCCAAGATTGCAAGTATTTAGGTGCCTAGGTGATCAAACTGGATGGCTTCTGAAGCCCCGGCCTGTGGGCCTCAGGAAGTTTTTGGTTCAGAATTATAGAGCTGCCTGAACTTATGTGCTTATGAAATGTTGTTTACTTGTGGAGCAGACCAATCTGGACTGCTCTTTACAGTTTAAGCGCCTACAGAATCAAAGTAGAATTTATGCAAAATTTAAGCATCTGCCTGGATGTGGCTTGTAATCTTTGCACGTATCAATTTTCACTTGTGTAAAACAGGAACAGTCATGATTACCAACTTTTCAAAAGTATTTTGAGATGTACTCTATAATTACAAAGTATTCTCTATTTAATAACAGCTTCTGATCCAGCTGCAAAGAAGCAACAGAAGAGAGAGAGGCTGGGATACTCAGATTGTTGGGCTCCACAATGAAAAACCATTTTTAAGCGTTAAGTACAATTACTATTATTAGTATTTTAACGTTCTCTACCTTAAGCTTCCCTGTCTTTTTAAAGCTTATGAAACAAAGAACAAAGACCTCTAACAACCTTTCAGTTTTTGCTTTTATTTAAATCCAAGAGAACTGACGGTGCTACTTTTTTGCAAACAATCATTATTTCTAAAAGGAATGTACCTTGGAAATGAACAGTGAAGAGTTCTTTCAACTCTGTACACATCACTGCCGCAATTCATTCCAGTGCAGGCAAGCTGCCTTGTACTTATGGAGACAATGAATAGAGTTGTCACTGGGTTATCTTCCGGAAAATGTGTACGTATAGAGAGAAGGAGGCTCTAAAGTAAGGTTAAAATAAGAATAACCAGTTTTGGTGACTGGATACAAAAAAAGAGTGAAAAGTAGAAATTAGATAAAGGCACTGTGACTCCCAGTTTGTCTACATATTTTTTCTAAGGGGCATTCTTTGGGAATGGATTCACAGCTGTAACATAATACTTTATACTTTTAGTGTTTCTTTTAGTTTTTCTGTTACATGTATCACCAAAAACTCAGCTAGCCAGGCACAACATTGTTTTGGACCATCTATATCCAAAAAGCAGAAATTTATATAGAACTTTTTATGAGAGCACCTCAGAGGTGTTTGGAAATGTAAACTATCACTGTAATGAAGCTGCCTAATTATTGAATATACATCTTAGTATATTATCTCAATAAAGCACCAGCCAGTAGAGGGCTCCATATTCTCCAACTACAGAAAAGGGAAGAATGCCATGAGGTCACTAAGTACTGTGGTTAGGAGAGATCTGGAGAATGTGAGTGAAAGAAGCAGCAGCCCAACAACTGAGAGTAGAGAGAAAGACAAGGTGGGTATACAGACCTGGTAAAAGAAGAGCTAACCACAGGTGGAACAAAGCCAGCTACAAGCCACAACAGGAAGATCCAGGGTGCAGTGTTTGGGCAAGATAGCATGAAGGGATCCCAACAAACCTCTTACTCCATTTCTCCTGTTTTAGACAGCCTTAGGTGCAAGTTAGGAGCTTTTGCTTATCTCTACCTTTAACAGTAAGAAAATTGTGACTAAGTTATATTCTTTCTCCTTTTACTAGCCCTAATAATTTGCATTTACTCAAAGCGTGCACGTTTTTATAGGAAATCACCGAGGGTTACCTCTGAAGTGCTTATAGCACTTGCCTTCAAGCATATGATGCGCTCAGTACAGAGGGAGAGATTTACTACAGCATTATTAGGGTAAAAATAAAGGTCATCACCAAATGAAGTAGGTGACCTGTGGCAAAACATGTTCCGCTATGGCTGATGTGGACATGTTCCCCTTGCCCAGGGATTCCCCATGTCCCTTGCTGCCCCATGCTTCCTTCCTGGGACCCACACCAGGTCCCATGATGACCTATGCATGAAGTAGAAGCATGGGGCAGCATGGGTCCTGCCATGGAGTGGTGCAGAAGAATGAGCTATGGGGAAATCCCCAGCACCCTACGTCTCCACACCAGAACCTGTTTCAGGCCATACTTCTGCATGAAGCACAGGTTGGCGTGAGTCCTAGCAAAGAGGTGTGAGGCAGGGTGGAAAGCAGGGACTCTCCGGGGGTGCATTTCCGTAAGCATGGGAAGCCTGAATAGGTCCTAACATGGAGGAACAAGGCCACACAGGTCCTGTCATGGAGGTACAGGGCACCGGGAATTCCCTGGGTCCCTGCTTATGGAGATGTGAACCTAGAGATCCCAGGGCTGGTCTTAGTTAAACATGGAAACCCAAGTTTCCCTACTTATGGAGAGGCACCAGGAGATACTCCAGGGCAGTCTCTGTAAGCAGAGAAACCTGGGCAAGTGCTCCTGGGGCTTCCCAATACTGCATGGGAATTCCCAGGGTGTGCAGGATCAGGCCCCTCAAAGCCCCAGAGCCCCAGGGTGGCTGGAGAGTGCAGTTAACTCCCGGCTGCCTGCACTCTCCCACCACACAGCAAACAGATATCCACCTCAATAAAGCAGCACTACTTACACAAAATTTTATCATAGCCACTGATATGGTGTGACAAAACCTAGAAGCATCTATTTGATCACCATCTGTACTGCCATAAAAAAATTATGGCAGCACAAATGCAGTGTCAAAAGATGCCTGTTTCTACCTTCAGTGATATTCAGCAGGGTTGGTTATAATAACTAGGGATCCTGGTTTTCTCTGTTAAAAAAATCCCAAATTCTCTGACTAAAACCCTCAAAATCCACATATGATTAAAAATCCACATCCATGATTAAAAGGAAACACCACTATAGGTATTAGTTGTACACATCCCTGTTTTATTGATACATTTACAATTCAAAGGCAATTGGAAGCCTACCAGTGCCTCAATCATTATAATAAAATAGAATTTAACTACCTATATATTTTTGCATTTGATTTTGTTTTTTTTAGTATGGAAAATCAGTTCCCCCTGCCCCCTTTGCTCACCAGGATGTGGGTCTAACTGTGGCCATCCCCCCAGCTATTTTTGGGTGGGCAGCAGCCCTGATTATGCTGGTGCCCCTCACTCCTGAGCCACAGTCCCCTTACTCCCAACCTGCAGCCACCCATCCCTGCCAGTGCTCTTTACTCCCAACCTGCAGTCCCCTCCCCTCCCGGTGCTCCTCACTCCCAACCTACAGCCCCGCACTGCTGCCAGTGCCCCTCACTTTCAACCCACAGTCCCCTGCCCCCCTTCCAGCTATGCTGACACCTCTCACTCCCAATCTGTAGTCCCCAATCCCTGCCAGTGTCCCTCACTTCCAACCCACAGCACCCTGGCCCTGCCAATGCCCCTCACTCTCAACCCACAGCCCTCCATCGCCTTAGCTCCCTGGTACCACTCACTCCTGACCTGCAGCCCCCTGCCCCCCCAGCCCTGCCAGAGGGGCCTCCCAGTTGCCCCCCCTGGCCCAGCCCCACGCAGACTCACAGGATGGTGGTCTGTGGGGACATGGCGGCAATGGCCTCCAGCATGAGGGGTGTGCAGCGGAAGCATAGGCAGCAGCTGCGACACCATAACACACTCCCCTGTGCAGCCAGCTTGGGCTGCGCTCCACAGCAGCAGCATGAAGCCAAGCTTGGCTCTGGCCTAGGCCATGCAGTGGGTAGCAGAAGGAGAGCAAGGGGCTCCAGGCAATCTCCATCCTGCCTAGGCTGGAGTGCAATGGTTGTGGCTTGTGTAGGCAGTGGTAGAGTAAGTCTGGCACCAGCACAGGCTGGAGGAAGGAGGAGGCTGACCTAAGCAACCCTCCCACCCCCCCAGCAGCATCTCCTAGCTGTCCCGCCCCTGCCCTGAGAGCATGGGCATGGGTCCCCAGGACTGCTGGCTTAGCCCTTCTGCCCCTGAAGGACCTCCCTGCCCCCGCCCCCACTGGAGGGTCAGGTGCCTCTTGGAAGCCCTGCTGGCAACAGCGTGGAGGTGGGCTCACTGGTAGCACCAAGCACTGCCTCAGACCCCCCTGCCCTGCCGCAACCCTGGTAACCAGACACTTTCCCTCCAGTGCCAGCAGGCATTTGCCCCCACCACACACATTCCTTCCGCATGCACGTCCATCCCCCACCACACACACGCAGCCCCACTGGACAGTCCCCAAGCCCTGGCCCTCCAACCTCCTCTCCCAAAAGACCTACCTGTATCCAGCTGCCAGGGCTGCTCTTACCACCCTGCCTCGCTGTATGCTGGTCACATGTGTCTGTGTATGCACATGCACATTGTGCCCCCCACCTCCACTCGTCATCCTCCCTCTCCCAAGCAGCTCCTTGCAGGCTGGAAGGCTAGTGGTGATTTCCCACATTTTTCTCCTTTAAAGGAGAAAATTACATTTTTCTGTGGGAAATGGAAAACCTGGATCCCTGCTAATAACCACCCTTTATGATAACATATGTATTATAGAGATGGTCAAAGTGAAGCCCATGCCAAAGCTCAGCAATCAGGGAAAAGTAAAATATACTTTTGGCCATTCATTTTGAGACAAGTTTCAGCAGCATTGGGAACTGTCTTAGCTTTCATCTCATTACCCGTAATCTTTAAGGAGCCAGAATCAATTGGTTGTAGAAAAGCCCTGGTCAAATCCCTCCATTCTCCAGCAAGCATTCCTGTGCCAAGGTCATAAAGGTGACTACTTTGATTCCACACCTGCCAGGAAATGCCTCACACGCAGGAAGTTTCCTCAGAAACACTTATGGCAGCTTTATGATTCCTCTACCTCAAGGAGCCATGAAGGAGAAATGAATCCATTCCAGATAAACATCTTGTAAGAAGCTACACAATAAGTAGCTGAGGAAGAGAACACAAAAATAAGTATATGCTTTAATCTCTTGGTTTATCATTACTAATGCAAAAGAGTCAAATGCTAATTTACACTAGGATAAATCATCTTTTTGGAGTCATAGGAATGAGACAAGCTATTAAAAAAATGATAAGCCTTTATGTTGGCTTAAAACTATAATTTTATATTGTAGCTTTTTCATTTCTAGAAGTGTCTATGGATAGTCTCTTGTAATTGCTTGGCAGCTATAATAAATCAACCCATGTGTCTGGCATGCAAGTTTCTCTGCAAATGTTTATTTTTGTCAGGAATAAAGCTATAAAATACATTTATTTCAAAATAATCATGGATATCATGCAAAAAACCTTCTAACTTCATTCTTCTTCCTTCTTGGTAGGAAACTTTCATATAATAGGAACTCTGAAGTGAGCCCTGTGCTTGTGACAATAGGCTAAGCTGATTAGAAATCATGAAAACCCTTGTTGCTTTTTAGCTTTATTCCCCCACAGGCTGTATTATAGCTCTCTAACCAGTCCCACAGCATTGAATGATGTCATGGGATCTGCAGTTCAGCAAGATGAAAGGGATAAAGCGGAACCCGCTGGCACTAGGGAAAGCTTTCCAACACACAAGCCACAGCACAGCTTGGGAACTGAAAAAGCTACAGTCACTCAGCTCTAAGCATGGAAGAATCATGTGCATTCTCTCACCACAAAGAAGAGGAAAAAAGCTAAAATGATCAATTTTTAAATAGAAGAACTCAAGAATTTGAAGGCAGAATTTAAAAGGACAACTACCTGCTGGAAAGGGAGCTTTTTCCTCTCCAAAGCACTGCCTTTGATGTATGACAACTGATCACTGATCAGATTACAGGCATTTGGTCTCAGTGCTCATCTGCCTTTGATCTGCATGGTTAATTTTATTTTCCTGGATTTGGAGTTTCGTCTGGGCTTGTGCTGACATACTTTTTTTTAAAGGAGGTAAAAGCATTTAATACAGTAGCTGGCAGTGTAAAATTAAGCTGCAGAAAGGTTGACTATTGGAAAAAACTTCAGCAGATAGCAGGTACTGAATTTTGTATTTCTTTATAACTTTGCATTGCAGGGTTACTTATAAAATGATCAAGCTGCTTTGTTAGCAAAATTACACATCATGATATATGCAGTTTAAAAGCTACAGTCCTACCTACGAATATAGTAAGTAGTTTATTCAAATTTTATTTGCAGATCTGGTATGTAAAATAGTAGTAAGAAAAAGCTAACTAAAATATATACCAGAAATTAATTTGAACTAATATTTTTGGTATATAACATTTTACATCTTAGCATTTGTAGTTACTCTGTTCAATCTTTAAAATTAGACTAATTTATATGAAGATGGTGGGAGTTAGGAGCACGTTACCAATCTTAGAAGTCACATTAGAAAAAACTAATCATGCCTGTTGTGTACATGTATATATTATTCTCTCACAGTCTGCTTCTGTCCATATATAAAGCATTCTTCAACAGTCCTTTGAGTTTTAAGAGTGGCATACTTAAAGAGCATTTTTGTAAGAGCAAGTACTTTTTATGATCATGAGATCCTGATTTGTAAAATATAGTCCTTTTCTTTTAAGTGCAGAGTTGTTCAATTAGGCATTTTAAACTAGTAATGAAATTAGGGAGGGTCTTTCACATACTTGTTAGTACTAATAGCATATGTTTATTAAATAAAAGGGCTTTCTGTAAGGCATTTTAATAAAGGTACTAAGGAATCCTTAAGCATATCTAGTGTGAAATCTTAGACCTATTGACGTCAATGGGAGTTTTGTCATTGATTTTAATGGGGCCAAGTTTTACAGCTAATGTGTTATATTTAGGCCCCCAAATTTAGCTAACTAATTACTGTATGTATGAAAAATGACCAGTCATTCATATAAAGTGCTTATTGAGGAATAATCTCTTAAGAGATTTAAGAAACATTCAAATTCAGACAAGTTTTCAGACAAGTTCAGGGACAACTTTTTAAGGGCTCAGCACCTAGAGTTGAAGCCAGGTGTTTAAAAGATTTCAGTTCCTATTCAGGTATTTAAATACAGGACAGATCTTCAACAGAGCACAGAGCCCATCACTGAGGCCAGATCTGCAAAAAACCTTGGCAGCTTGTATCATGAATACTTTTAAAAATCTGGCCCAATTAATATGGACTGAGCTCCTTGGAAAAGCTGACCAAAAATGTTTATCTGAAAACTTTATCCAAAAGTGTATTTACATTTTAGATACATTTTTTACTACAAAACTACAGCTGTCAGACAGAGACAACACAAGACATGACATAATGAACATTCAGTAAGAAGTGTAATTGTTTAAAAAAGGACTGGGATAGGTCATCAATTTACAACACACCAAAAAGGATTTTTTAGACTTTAATGAAATGTATATGAAAGTACTCTAATATGTAATACATATACATTTCTAATGAGTTATATATAATTCAGACAACCTAGTAAATCTGGAGATTTTAATCAACACTTTTAGAAATATGCAGTCAGGCTTCATTAGTCAATCTTTTTGCAAACTTACTTCATGTCAAGTTGGAAAAAAAGAGAAATCAGTCTACAGACAAATCATTGTAAATATGTTTAGACAACCAAATTTTAATTTTCTAATGGATTCACCAAGTCTGATTTCAACTTGAATTTTCAACTCAACCAATTCATTCATATTCCTTTTTAAAGATTCCATTCCTTACATGATATTATAAAGAACATAATTAACATTGTATAAATAATACATGGTGTTATTAAAGGCATAGCTAGGGTAAAAACGCAATACATTTTCACTTGCGGAAAAAATACTTCCTTAATGGTTCGTCATTTTATGTGCCTGCAAAGGGGTGTCCTATTTTTGTTTTTAATTTTATTTACCAGTTAGCTTTTCTTGGTCATCTTCCTTCTTCCTCTCCACACCCTTCTTATTTCATTGACTTGAATTACATCACCTTAGTTTAGGAAACTACTTCTATCTTCTGTCAAGTCATAAGAAAAATTATTAACTTTCTAAAAGGACTACTGTATTTCATTTGTTTTAGTTCATACAAGAAACCAAAAATATAGTTTATTCAGTGCATTATGACCCACATAAAGTATAACTGTGAGAGCATGTCCCCAAAAATATTCACACAGACAGGAGTCACTTACATAAGTACTCCCATCTAAAACAAAAGGAATGCTCATGTGAGTAGGTTACTCATATATGTAACTGTTTGAAGCATTCAAGTCATTAAATTACATTTAGAATATATCAATTTTTTGCTTAAGGAAAGAGATGCCTGAATTTAAGTAATCTTGCCTCATAGTTAGATATCCATTACATGCATCCATTTAAAGTGGAGAACTGAAGCCTGCATACAATGAAATAAATATTAAACTGAAAGATCACTTGGGGATCAGACAACCAGAAGAAAAACTTCTGTATGTTGTTATTTAAAGACAACAATATGAGTTTAGCCTTTCATCTATCTGATTTTTAAAGATTTAATAATAATTATTCTTGGCACTTATAAGACTTTACACTTACAAAGCACTGTATAAACATTAATTAATGCTTAGATTTAATCAGCACAAAGAAGTTGAGCTCTCAGAGGTTTTTTTAAGCACATCTGGAGGGCTCACATGTAAAAATATTATTTATTTATTAAACAGAATTGAGCAATTCTTAATTATAAATATTAAGTTATTTCCAAACAGATTGTCTTAGATAACATCATAAAGATATTCTGAAGTTTGTAATAGTTAAGAACATCAAAAGACACTGTAAGGCTTTACTGATACCTGTTTCCAACAACTCATAGTAAGCGTACATTCATGTAACAGTTGATGAAGGAACTGTCTTAAGTGTTTTTGGATATAGAGATAACAACTTCCTATTGCTTCATGATGTCTGTTTCCACAACAGATGTCATGCAACTTATCCTTGTCAAAAGGATCAGCCCAAACTATTTCCCAAGTGTTTCTCTTTTCTTTCCTCAGAAATTTCTCTAATTTTTGCTATAACATTTGGTACGGTTACAGATGGTGTATTAAGTCTTTAATTGCTAAAGGGTACGAATATTTGTAAACAGCGATCAAAGACTCTGTCATTTAAAATAACGTTTGCGATTTCCAAAAATTCTGCAACATGCAAAGTAGTGATTCACCCATTCTTTATTAATAAGGAAATAAACAATGATATCTAAAATGTGAATGACAGGCTCCGTACAAGTTTCAACACTATAGGCTGCATCAATCCACTGAGTACTTGCCATCAATCTACTGAGTAGTAACTTCCTCAATGGGAGTTCCATGTGAAGGAAGTGTATTAATATTTTCCTTTCAATGGTAATTTTCCACCCACCCACACACACGTACCAAATGTTTAAGGTTCGGGGTGTTTTTTTCTAGTTATACTATTTTGAACAAAATATCTGAATTGCAGATGGCCATTCCACAAAGAGAAACATATTTACAGGTGTCAACACAAAACAGCTGTCTGTCAATGGCAAGAGGATATAGTACTCAGTGCTCTGCAGCAGCTGTTACTTACAACAGATGTACTAGGGCTGTACATTAGCTTGTCATTCTTTCAAAAAATTCCACACTCTTAGAGGTCTCTCTGTTAAGGGTGCTAAAATGTATTCTTCATTAGGCCATTTTTCAGTACTTAAACCTGTATTTGTTCAGCGACAAAAACTAGAAACGCTTTCTTGTTGGAACCATGTGCTTCTTAAGAGCCAAGTAATTTTATTCCAATCTTCTCATTTTTCATTGAGTTTATTTTTTGTTTATATAGTTCCCTCCCCCCAAAAGCCTTAGGATGGCTTACAATAAAAACAGTATCACTCATAAAAATAGATAAAATACTAAAATAAAATAATAAAAGATAATACAACTCCCCTAAGCAGTACTCCAAAACTTAACTGTCTGCTAAAAGCCTGCCCAAATAAGTTCTTAGAGCAATTCTCAAAAATGTCCAGGCTTGGACTCTGCTGGCCTCGAGGGGGAGGGGAGTTTCAAAGCTGTGGAGTGACTATTCAGAACAACCTCCCACATACTTCTGCCAAATGAACTTAGTGCACAAATAGACCATGTGGGAGGTTGTTCTCAGGTGACCATAGAGATCATGATGGAACACAAGGAGGGCCAAGGGCAGGATAGCCCAAAACCAGCACCCAGAAAGCTACTGGAAAGCCAGAAAAGACACAGGAGCAATGAACTGTCATTAGGCAGCTGCCACTTTCTGCACCAGCTGCAACTTCTGGATGGTCCTTGAGGTCTGTATAGCACATCACAGTAGTTGTATCTTACCACATCAAGTCAAACCTGTTAGGGAATGACAAAACAAATCAACCCCCCACCAAAACCTGACTTGTTATGGTACTGGGAACTCCAAAGCTTAAAAGTAAGCGAAGTGCCCTCTTACTTGAAACACACCTCTTCCACATTTCTTTGTCTTTGAATCATCCTAATCATAACACAGCCTAAGGCCGCTTCCCGGAACTTCCCCCCTCTGTTGTTTACGTTTTGGTAGTTTCATCAACTCTTTGGGCATTTTTACCTGTTTTCAAGCAGTGGAGGGAGTGACACTTTAATTGGAGTGACTCAGAGAGCTGCTCTTAATTAAACCGCTGCATCATATTATGCATCACCATGGTGGTGGGTGCATTTGAACTAAAGCTTGTTCGATGAGCTTTAGATAAAGCGCCCTGGCACCATTTTGAAGCATGGGGAGGCCAATGCATGGGATGCAGGAAGGTGCTGGAGTGCAGTAACGACTATGCTCCAGCAGACTTGGTTAGTCCCACGTGCTACAATACATGTCGGAGCAGCCTCAGTGCTCATGTGCAGGCACCAAGCAGAGAGCAGGGAAGACCGGGATGGGCAGGGGCAGCCTGTCGCCTCTGTTCTCCCCCAGCCGCGCTACGACCTGCAGAGGTGCCCTTGGTGCTTCGCACGGGGAAAACAGACCTGGGCAGGCAGGTGGATGTCGCCGCAGTCCTGCCGCCGGGCAGGTGACAGAACAAAAGGACGACTGCCGAGGCGGGGGGGAGCAAAAGGCCAGGCTCTTCCTGCCCTCTGCGGATAGCAGGGAGTGGGCGAGTCGTTCTACAGCCACTGCGCAGGCGCGCTCAGGGGAACTCAGCGGACCCCAGAAGGAACCGCCAACAGTACCTCGCCCTCGCGTCTCCTCCCTGACGCCTCCGCGCCTGCTCTGCCGCTGGCGCTGCCGATTGGCTGCCATTGGTCACGTGAAGCGCGAGGGGCGGGGGCGCGGCGGGTGGTTGCCAGGCTACGGGAGCGCGGAGAGGCGCCAGGCGGGACTCCCTCTCTCCGACTGCAGGTGGGTGCGCGCGGCGCCTCCCTCCCCCCGGGGCACACGGGGCTTCGCTGCTTCCCGCCGGGGGGGAAGGGGCGGCGGCGCCTGCGGCAGGAGCGCAGCTCCCGGGCCAGGCGCGGGCTAGCGGGGGCCTCGCGGGCGGCTCCCGGGTGCTGTCACCCGCGGCCCCTCGGCGCCGCCTCTGCAGCTCGGGAGGGCGGCGGGCGCTGTCCGCCCGGGCGGGAGCTCTCGGAGCCGCTCAGGACGGGTCCCTACTGCCCAGCTCCTGCGGCTGCACCTCAGTGTGCCACCCCTCCACCCCATTTGTGGCCGGCCCAGGGGAACAGGCAGGGAAAGGTCACCCTGCCTGTCTGGCCCTGCTGATGCAGATGCAGAGTTGCTGCTCTTCTGGCCCAGAGACAGCCCTGCAGGCAGTTGAACCCTTCCCTGCATACTCCCCTGGAATAGAGACAGCTCATGTAGCCCAAAGTTAGCAGTGGGGGGGTTATTCTTATCTTTCAGTCCTCCAGGCCCCTGCTGGCCTGAAGGTGGGACTGCTCCAAACTGGAGCTAGCCCTACCACCCATCAACATTTGAGTGCTCCAAGTGTAACATGTTACAAGGCCCTGATGTAACAGTGCTTCAAGAAGAAACAAGCAGGTGGGGATGTTGTGTAAGGAGGTTATGAAAAAATGGGCCTCACTACCTTACCTTACGCAGGTTTTTTTTAACGGGGATAGATTTCCCCTGTTTTACCATACTCATTTTTTCAGCACCGGTCTAGGAGAGGTCTGCAAGTTCATAGCAATCCAGTTCTGTGCTATTTAAAACATTAAATAGTCTCCAAAAGTTCTCCCAGGAGGCCTACTTAAAAGAGATGTTAATGTGTTACTGCTCAGTCCAGTAATAATAAAAGCAGCCCTTACAAGTATCAAAAGGTTAAGTGCAGAGTGGGTTAACAGTGTAGGACACAAAACAATCTTAAAAACAAAAAAGCCCAGTAGTGTATAGTGTTGTAAATGGAATGAAGAGTGTAATACAAACATGAGCATTTTGATTGTAGTTGTGTATGGGGGATGACGAGCGTTCCTAAGTAGAGTTGAACTTTTAATCTGGGACTTCATTCGACAGAGCCACTTCTTTTAGAAGTTAAAGAACAAGAAAAGTGAATTATGTGCAGCAACATTACATACCGCAGAGCTGACCCTGATACTAACTGGAATAATGATTACTATTCTGAGTAGCCCCACTGATTTCAGTGATGGTCAGCACTTGAGTTACAGGCTCTGATCTTAAAGAGGTCTATGCTGGTATAGGTAAAGTGCTACCACTTTCTGCTTTGTCAGAAAAATATTTTCTTTAAAAATGCTAGTCCGGGAACCATTTAGGTTAAAAATATAGACAATGAGCTGACATAGTGGCTTTAGCAGGAAGGGTTTATGTACATCACTCATGAGCAGTGAGCCAAAAGTGGATATTGCAGTTGATTCTCAACTGATGTAGTGTGGCACAAAGGTTTCAGCTGCACTATGCGGAGGATAATAGGTTATTGGGCAATCTAACAGGCGTGATAACTTATCATGAGCCACTTGCATTTATTGCAAGGTATCACCTCTGTATAGGTGGCCTGTGTATGTGGGTATACGGTAAATGTATAATTTGCTTTGGGGATAATGGGCCACTATTATTTAATTAATCCTTGTTCTGATTCCCTGCCAACATTCCCCATTATCAACTCTTGATACTTGGTCGCTAGTGAATAATATGCATTTATTTTCATTTTTCCAGGAGTGGCAAATTAATCAGTTAACTGCATATGGCCTGTATATGACCTTAAAACTGAGATTACACTTGTTAATATTCATGGGAACACTACAAACTGACTATGTGACCTCCAATTATCATATTTCCTAATATATTTTGGGTTAACACATCACCATATATCTTCATATGGCTTTACGGATGATAAGATATGTAACATAGGGTTTTTTTTTCAAATTCCCTCATTTTGATAAATAAATGATATTTACAGGAGAATGGGAGCTATCAAAGTTTGGTGAGTTAATGTGTGAGGGCATACATTCAAGACTTAAAAACATCTTTAGTTACTTGTTACTGTGAATAACATGTAGAATGAATGCCTTGTGTCCGCCAGTTCACATGGAGAGAACAAATTTGCCCAATGGCAAACTATTAAGTGCTACTTTTTAACCAGAACCTTCAAGCTGGAGACAAAAATAGGAAATACATAGTTGGCACAGATCTGTTTCTCTAAAGACTTGCTTCCAGGACAGTCAGTTATGACTGTGCCTCAGCCCCTTGATTTATTTGAATATAAAGTTAATCAGGAACAGTGAAGTCTTAATCCTCTGTGTACTTGTACAAAAAGTCTTTGTGTTGTGCAGCCACCCATCTTTTTTTTCATGTAATAGCTGGTATTTCTCCTGGGATTCTTTTTAGGACTTGGAACAATAATTACAGTAATTGCATGATACAAAACCATGTCTGATGAAAAGCTCTGAACATGTTACGCAGCCATTAAGCTACCTAAGTCTTCTGAAGTTTAAGATCCAGAAGTTCGCAAGTTTCTTTTGGAAGTTGAAACTAGGTTAAACCCAGATCATATTTGGGTGATGTATCATAGTTTCAGAGCTGAGTTAAATTCAGAGGGATTGTTTGTGTCATGTATACGTCCAATAATCGGTGTAAGGCACATTAAAACATGTAAGCCTTTGATAATTTTGATGCCAGCTCAAAAACATTTTGTTTTCAGAACTTGATGTTGGGCTCAGCATTTTGGAATGCCTGATGTTTGAACGTGTTGGATTTGGCACTAGAGTTATAAAGCTGGTAACTTTTCTTTTCAATAGCAAATATTTCACAGTTGCAATAAGAAAAACATATCCACACTTAACACGACAAAAAATGTGTTGTTTCAGTTCACTGTACACTTCTCTGTACTTCATAGGTTCTAAAAGTCTGAGCTTAATGTGTAGTAAGATTACTTAGTAAAGGATTTGGTGACTCTAAACAACTAAGATCAGAAACATAACAGAAATTAAAAGTTACCAGTAAAATTGTATGCATTGATAACCAGAAGATGGTAAAGACTGTTAAGGACTGATGGTATGGACTGGCATTTGTTTTTAATCCAATGTGGTTATAAAAACAGTGTTAAAGTAATCAAAATATATTCATATTACTGGTTTTACTTCAGCACTAGTTTTAATAAATTGCATGTATGCCAGCTGACTTTAAAACTGTATTAAAGTTTTAGGTTATTGCATATTGGAAAAAGCATATGGGATGAATGTAGTTTCATTGCATAAATTTAATATAGCTTTACTCCTATTAAACTGTTACCTATAGCAAGTGCTGCATCCGGTGGCTAATAAATCAAGCTGTTCTTTAATTAATGAGAAATAAAGAAAATTAAAGTGGCTTGCTGTGCAGGACTATCCAGACTGTTTAGATTATGCCACAGGTTTATATTTTGTGTCATTAGTCTGCTTTAACAAGGTATTTAGATTATTTTAAATAGATGTGGGAAAAACAACAATTTTATGTTATTTAAACTTCTGTTTTGACACGTCACAGACTTTTATTCACATTGAATTAAGAGTCAGAGAAAAGTAAACACTCTCCCAAAATAGAATAACTGTTTTTAGCTCTAAGAAAAACAGCATTAATTGAAAAATGTCATTTCTAAACTTAGGGATAGTCTTGTGATTATAGACATTAGCAATCTAGAAACACATTAAATAATGATTGTGGAATACAATAAATAATATAAATGCACACAATTTATAATTGGAGTAATTGTGTATTGAATTCAAAGCTATATAAAACTATCCGATTTTCCTGTTTCCTACTTTATATTATTCTTGATTGCCTGACTTAATGTTTTTCTCCTTTTATAGCAATTAAGGAAATATATATGGGATCTCATGCTCTTCCAGGAAAAAAAGTCCATTTGCTGGTATCAAAAATCCGTTCAGTGAAGTTCTGCCCCTCTTGAAGTCAATGGGAGTTTTCCCATTAACTTTAATGCAGCCACAATTTCAGTCTCACTATTCACAAGAATATCTTGGCCATCTGAAACGTCACAAGACTTTTTTTCTTGATTCTTAAAATTGATTATGTAATAAAAAAATGCAAAGGCGTGTGGCTTTCAGGCCAGGAGCAACTGTTAGATCTTGTAGTGTGATCTGCATTTTGTTGGCTGTTAAATTTCACTGAGCCTAAGAACTTGTTTTTGCTTAAGTATAACTTGTATTTTCCTAAAGTATATTTTCCCAGAAATGTATTCAGTCTTATTCTGACAACATTTAAATATGAAGAATGTACCCCTTAGTAGTTTGTACCACTGTAGTATTTTTACTCCCGTAGTTTGGAGGGGGAAAAAAAGGTGGGTTTTGTTTCTTCACTTGAATTTTGGTTTTAACTTCTAGCTGATAGTTCTTGCTAAGTCTTTCTTAATAGGTTAAAGATACCTTTCATCTCCAGTGTTTTTTCTTGTCATAAGGAGTATACATAAATCAAGTCACTTCTCAATCTGTCTTAATTTATTTATTTAATAAGCTAAACATTGAGCTCTTTAAGGGTTTGTCTGCTTGGCACTCAGCAGTTCTATGCTGAGAGCCACTGCTAGTATGCTGAGACACTTGCATGTATAAGAACTAGAGTCTGAACTGGAAACTATGGAGTAACGTTTGCACAGGGCCACTTCGTTCCTAGGATTAGCGTGTGAATTGTACAGCAATCTTTTCAAATGCTTTATCAAAACATTTAGATTTTACTAAATAGATTTTTTCAAGAATTTTATAATCTCCTCCAATTTAATAATCTACTTTTTTCCTAACAATTTGATACCACCACACATACTGTATTTTTTTTCCACATACAGCACACCCCCTGCATATAGTATGCACCTGTTGTAAAAGGGTATCTTGAAAAAAAGAGAAGAGATCATCATGTCTAGTAACTGAGTAGCAGCAGATAGGAAGTTGAGCCTGCTCCCAAGCCTGCTGCTAGCCCTTCATGTTGGTTTAGGTCCACAGACTGACCTGGCATGCTTTGTCCAGGTCCATACATCAAGTCTGACCCCATGTGCTGGCTTCAGTACTCCAAGTCCAGGACTGCACTCCAGGTCCCCGCGGGGCCACATGCTGATTCTGGGGTTACATGCTAGGTTGGACCTGATATGTCAGTTCCAGGACTGGACATCAGGTCCAGGATCACTCTAGCAGCATACCAGTTCAGACTTGGCACTACCCTATACACTTGTTCTAGAGCCAGGCACTGGGTTGGACCCTCTGGGTCACGTTCAGGGCCACATGCTGTTTTGGGGGCATGTGTTGGGTCAGACCTGATGTGCCATGTCCAGGGCCATATGCTAGGTTGGGCCACAAACCAGTCCCACACACCAGCCCAGTCTGGCATGCAGGGTCATGTCATCTGGCAGAGGGCTCCCCATAGTTCTAGAAACTTGGCAGCAGATGAGAGGTGGCAGTGTTAATTGTTGTGGCTGTAGGAGCCACAGTGATTAATGCTGTTACCACTCCGCTGCCACCAAATTTCCAGAATTTTGGAGAGTTGTTTTTCTTGAATATAATGTGCACTCCACTTTTCACCAGCTGATTTTGGGGAGAAAAGGTGGGGGTTATATGCAGTAAAATATGGTACTTTACAGCTATCTGTCACCTGTAATTTGTTCTGCCTCCCTTTATTTGTCAGGCACTTCTTCTGCAAAGATTCTTTTTTTCCTATAGCTTAAAAGAATGGTGTTACAAAACAAGAAGGGCAAATTAGTATTCAGTTCTTGGCTATTCCTACTTACAGAGTAAGAGACTTTATACTCCTAAATTTTGTGAACTGAAGCATAGTAGAATATTTTGCACCGCAAATTCAGTTTGAATTTCTGTTTGGCTGCCAAACTCAGAAATAAGAAGTTAGTTCCCAGTTGACATTCCACTAAATTTTTTGAGTGTGGGTAGCTGTGCAGATCATGGTCTTATGTTAGAAGTCTACAATAAACTTGTTCTAGCTTTTGGAGTAACCAGACCTCTGCCGTTTCCAACTGATTAGGTTCAGTTTTTTTACTGCTCCCTAAAATGTGATGGGCAAGGTGCTTAAGGTTTTTCTTCCCTCTTCCTTTTTTAAAATTAGTCTTTTTCTGTGGTGATCTGAAGTATATGTGAGTGACCCACTTGATCATTCTATTGTGAATGTCTTTTATAGCTTTCATTTAAAATCTTTGCAGCTGTATGTGACCCTGGCTGGTTTACAAACCCTCATCTTTGCAAAGGCTACAAAACCTAATCCTGTCAACTATCCAAGTTTTATTTTGCATGTTTCAGCATACAAAAGCCTATAGAATTGTGGGTATTAAATAGTATGTTGTTATTTAAATTAATTTTGCAACTTTAAGGATTTTAAACAATTTTCCTCTTTCCTTTTGATTTAGTTCTTCATAGGGGAGAGGGGTTTTATAATAAAACAATGGACACTGAAGGATTACAAAGACTAGATAAAATACTGAAGATGCTAATGCTTCTGCTAGCATATTTGGTAAGTAAATAATCAGCACTTCTTTTTTCATCATAAATGTTAGAAAATAATTCTATTTTAACTAATTGTTAAAGAATGCAATGTTCGAAATCAAATATTTGGGCTCGATATAAATTCCACTTTTAATGTAAAAGATTGCTGATTTTGTTTTTATCGTTTGTTTTTAGTTGAGTAGAGCAACTTGTGAGACGGGAGATTGTAGAGAACAAGAATTTAGGGATCATGCTGGAAACTGTATTCTTTGTGAACAGTGTGGACCTGGAATGGAGCTGTCAAAGGTATATATTTATGGATATACTGCAAAATAGCACTACCTTAATTTTATCCTCTATTTTCACAAATCTGTTTACATATTTTGTTTAAAATAACAAATATCTATATTTTCATGAAACTATTTTTAAGATTCTTGACTTCTTGTTAACCATTTTCTTTTCTAAACTAAATAATGTTTAGTTCTTAGATGTAAAACCAAACATATCTGGGTCAGAAAATTGTGTAGTCTTGCAGTAACTAAGCGATTTTAACTTAGGCAATTTATTATTTATGGTCCCTGATTTGATTAACCTTAATTTAAAAGGCATATTTCCTGCACCTAAAATTTCCCTCTCAGCATTCTGGCAAAGAAAAGGCTTTTTTGAATGCCTTAATTATGTATTTCTTACCTCAAGAGATTTGGATATGTTAGGTATAACCTTGTTTCTGAAGCTGCTGGGCTCATAGTGCTTTGGATTGGGGATAATTACAATATCCCTGTAAGTTAACTGATGCATACTCTCAACCTTCACTCCGTTTTAACATAGCTTTTTGTTTGGGTATTACCTTTTAAAATACTTAAATGTAATTAACAAAGCTAGAAAAATAATATAGCAGCATTTTTTGAGTTTCTTATGTATTGGGAGATGTTATAAAGTATCAATATCAAGTTGCTTTTTAAAAATATTAACTTTTAAGGGCAGATTCATCTTTTGAGAGCACTTACCTAGTAACAGAGACGCATATTTAGTTTCATTTCAGCCTGAGGGGAGCTACTTCAGAAGCAAATATTCTAGCTATAGGTATATAGGCTCTAGGGAGGTATACTCCATCCCTCCTATTAAACCTGTGTCACTGTGGAGTCCTTCCTTCTCATGTGCTTGTATTTGTGACAAGGTATTTAGAAGAATTCACAGATTTGTTAGAATCTGACATGGCTGTGCGACAAGCATTTCTGCTATGGCCTACCGTGAAGTGAGGAGTTCAAGATTTGTTGGGCGAGAAAGAGGCTCCAAAATGGAGTAACACTTTATAGTATAATGTGGTGTGTCAGACATCTGGCCTGTGGGCTATCCAGCCTGTGGTGATGTGAAATCTGTCTATGGGGCTCCTGGAGGGGACACGATTTCAGCAACAGAGTGAGGTGCAAGTGGCAGTGGTGGAGACCTCTACAGTTCCCTGAGCTGACACAGTAGCATGTGTTAATGCTGCCCTTGTTCACCCTGCTGCCAAATCTCAGGTATGGATCCCTAATGGGGATGCAGTGTTAACTCCTGCAGCTACCTCAGCTGACACAGTAGTTAAGGCAGGGATTAAATGCTGTTGCCACTCTCCCTGACACCAAAAGTGCGTCTGGATCAAATGTGGGAGAAGCTCTGTGGTCCAGATCTGGCCTACAGGAACAAATGCATTTGACACCCTGGATCTAATGATTCCTGCACCCAGCTGAAAGGGACATATTAGGCTGTATTAACAGGAGTGTCACTTGCAAATTAAGGGAAATTGTTCTTTTGCTCTATTCAGTGCTGGCAAGGCCTCGTGTACCTGGAGTACTGTGATCAGTTTTGGGCCCCACACTTCATAAAGGATGTGGACAGAATGGAGAGTCCAGCGCAAAACAAAAATGATTAGGGACCCAGGAGACAAGACTTCGGAAAGGCTGAAAGAGCTAGGGATATTTAGCCTAGAAGAAAAGAGAAGGCTGAGAGGGGATTTGATAAGTCATTTAATATCTGAAGGGTGATTTAGAGAGAGGATGGAGATGGGCTTTTGTCCATTGCCAGAGGACAGAATTAAGAGCAATGGCCTCAAGCTACAGCACAGGGCAATTTAAGCTGGAGATGAGGAGGATCTTTCTCACTATAAGAGTGATCGAGCAGTGGAACTGGCTACCTGGGAAAATTGCAGTTCTATCCTTGGAAGTTTTCAAGAGCAGGTTAGACACCTGACTGAGATGGTTGAGCAAGGGTCTGGACTAGATGATCTGGTGAGGTTCCTTCCAGCCCTACTTTCCTATGAACCTATGACAAGGAAAAAAAAATGTGTTACAGCTGAATTGGTCAGAATTCTAGGTCTAATTAAAATATTTTTCCTTAGAAAGATTTTTTTTTTTAATTTCAAGAGTGCACCCGTTGGGCCTCGATCATGCGGTCCCTCGCTGCCCGGCCCTAGATTTTGGTGGTAGCCTTCCGCTCTGTCCCTCACAAGTGGGGTGCTCCAGTCTCTTGCCTTGGGCGGTCTTATCCCCTCCTAATCCCGCCTGCCATGACTTGATGGAATCTCAGTGGAGGAGGAGTCCGACCATCCGGGTTCGGCTACCCCAGGCCAAGGCGTGATGGTCTTCGCAAGGCTCCAGCCTCCCCTGTACCTCGCCCTATACCCAGCCCTGACAGCGTGCTCCTGGTGTTTTGTCCACGGCCAAACCTCTTCCTATGCAGGGTCCCTTTGGCTCCCCCTCCCGGGACCGGTATGAAACTGGAGTTCCTCTGCCTGTTAAGCCCTAGAAAAACTCCGTCCCCCTTTCCTCTTATTCCAGGGTCCCAGGACAAGTTAACAACAGAAGTAACAAAAGAGAGAAAAAACTATCATCACCTGCATGTGCTCCTAATTTCAATCTAGCTGGGGCCCTACCTTGGAGCGCCTGTGACAGAGTGCTCCCCTTCACCAACTACCCCCCCCTTAATGCTACCTCCTCTAACTATGTGGTGTATCGGACGCGTGTCTGCCTTCAACATCCCCTTCTTTCCGCTCAGGACTCTTCCCTCGACGAGTTCCCCCGGGAGCCTCCGTCCCAGACATGAGGGTTATGCTTGACCTCTTTACTAGCTGCCTCTTTTCCAACGACCCGGTGGGTCCCCATCTCAGTTGATGGGTTTCCTCCCGCCGAGTCTCTTCGCGGCCCGAGGGTGATATATAACCGGGATACCTGGGTCCCTTTTGATCTAGCAGCAGCTTCTCTCCATGGAAGCAGCTCTTGCCCCTTCTCTGCACTGGGTGCAGCGTTCCCTGGTTCCTCTGACTCCTTAGTGAGCCCAGGGATACCTCTCTCTCTCTCCACCTCTCCCCACCTTCTGCCTCGTGGCCTCCCCTTCTTATACTTCCGGGGCGGCTCTCCTTTTCCTCTTCCTCAGCTGCTTCCCCTTTAAAAAAACTGCAGCTACCAAGCCGTGCGGGTCCCGCCGTCGCTTCCTGCTCTGCCGCGGTTCCTGCCGCCGATAAGGTATTTTTACTTCTTTCTCCCTTCTTGTTCTCCCCGGGGTGTATAGTTCCCCAGGATCCCTCTTTAGCCCTTCTGGGCTCATATCCTCCCCTTGCCCCGGGACAAAGAGGAATCCTTTTACAGATCTGTGAAACAAATACAGGAAACCCTTGCTATTCATGGGTTTGGCATTCGTGGTTTAAAATATTCGCAGATGCTGAACCTACATCTTAAATACACTTGCAGGAGCCCCTCAGGAGCTTTGTGCTTCCCGCCGCCTTACGCCCACCGCTACCGGCACAGCTATGCCCCACTCCCTACCCCAGCCACCAGGGGCACTGCGTTCATGAATGCAGTGCCTTATTTGTGAATTTCGCCATTCACGGGGGATATGAGACTGTATCCCCCACAAATTGTGAGGGTCTCCTGTATTTTTATAGGATGGAGAAATTCAAATATTAAGATCTGTTATGTTGCAATATATTATTCAATAAACACATGCCTAGTGAAATAATTGTAAGATGCATGTCAGTCTGTTAAATACCAATTACTACCTTCTTTGAATATAGTAGGCTAAATATTGTCCTACATTTCAGTGAATGTGGATAAAAACAGAATTTGCCTTTTTATTTAGAAGAAACCAAATGCAATTTTAAAGTTTTGGGTTTTTTTATGGCCAAGTGATTTGTGTAGTTTTAAGGGGTGATCTTGTAATTAAATATTAAACAGCTTTAGACTTTACTGTTTTTTCTTCTCAAAGAAAGCTTGCAATGGCAGTTTTATCATTCTTACTATATTCAGCTCTGGAAAAAAAGTATAGTTGAGCGTTGTGGTTTGTGGCTTTGAAAGGATTTACTCAAAGAATCCTTAGAGTTTAAAAGTTACTCAAGAATTTCAGTCTTACAAAATTGTACGTGAAATATACTTTTCTCTTTTCTCTATTCCTCTCTCACAGTTTCTTGGTATGGTATATATATTTTCATTGCATTCAACTACAATATCCATGACAACTCGTACTTTATTAAGGATATTAAAGGTGTCAAACATACAACATGCTGAGCTTACCAGCAGGCCACTGGAAGTTGGGGGGGATAGGCTGCTGTGGAATTCAGGGCTCTTAGACCCTGCTGGCCTGGCTGTCCATGACAAGTTTGGCTTGCCATGGTGACTGCCCCCAGAACCTTCATGTTGCCAATAGCCCTCCACACCCAGACTCCTTACTGCATCAAGACTCACAGCCACCACACTAGCCACAACAGCCTTCTCCATGCTCCAGACTGGATCTAACCCACCAGAAGCCTCATGGTCCACATCCATCCTGGCATTCCATATATGTTCCATATGCTTCTAGCATGTGAGACAGTGTGACTAGGATTTGAGCCTGCAAATTGCTGCTTATGTGAGTAACTTGTTGAAGCAGTTGTCTTAATTAAGGCTACTTGCAGAAAAGTGGTCTCAGATTTTAAATTTATGAGCAGTTACCTTCCTGTGAGTTTATAGAAGCAAGCACAAATGTAATGCTTTATATGCTACTGCTTTTTAAAAACGATTCTACTTTTATATGTATTTCAGTAAGATATGATGCAGACAAGTTAGTCCTTAAGTCCTTTATTTCAAAAAGACTAGACCCATAACAGACGTGTCTACACCACTTCCCCAGTGCTCCTTGGGGGATCACTTTTGAGCATGTCCTGTCCACCCATCACTGTTCCTTATGCGCCAGGCCCAGAAAGGAGGTGGTGAAGCTGCCTTGGGGCTGCCTTTTCTCCCTCTGCTACTCTCAGAATTGCTGCTTTTGGGGTAGCCCTGTAACAGCTTCACCTCATTTTGGGGTTTGGTGTCTATGAAGTAGAAATGAGTGACTAGGGTGTGCTCAAGAATGGTGTTTCCTGAGGTGCTGAGGAAGTGGTACAGAGATACCACAGGGTAAAATCCCTTTGTGGCTTTAGCTCTCAATCCAAAATTTAGGTCTTCAACTTTCAACTAATCATGGAGGCATCTAAATTCACTAGATGCTTATGCTGCCATCCCTAAAGTCCCTGTGGGGACTGGGTATAGGGAGTCCATGTGCTATGCTAGGAGCAAACATTCAGAGGGCCAGGCAGAGCCAGAGGGGAACAGCCCAAGAGAATTGTACTGTTATATTATATATTATATAATAGTAATAAAATTAATAGCCCATTCATTAATCACATAATGTTATAACAGTGATACAATATTTATATTTAATTTTTAAATGGGGTGCTGCTAAATTTTGAAAACTGGAGGAGGGATGTCTGAAGTCTAAAAAGGTTGAGAACTACTGATTTAAATAATTCATAGATTCATGGATGCTAGGGTCAGAAGGAACCTCAACAGATCATTGAGTCTGACCCCTAGCCGAGGCAGGAAAGAGTTCTGGGGTCAGGTGTCCCCAAATAGATGCCTACCCAGCCTTCTCTTAAAGACCCCCAAGGTAGGGAGAGCACCATGTCCCTTGGAAGCCCATTCCAAATTTTGGCCACCCTTACTGTGAAGACATTTTTCCTGATACCTAGCCTAAATCTGCTCTATGTTAGTTTGTGACCATTGTTCCTTGCTACCCCAAGAGGTGCCCTGGTGAACACAGCATCTCCTATTCCTTGCAGTGTCCCCCTAATTAATTTGTAGGCAGCCACAAGGTCACCTCTCAGCCTTCTCTTGTGGAGGCTGAAGAGGTCCAGGTCCTTCAATCTCTCCTCATAGGGCTTGTGCTGTAAGCCCCTGACCATATGAGTGGCCCTCCTCTGGACCCTCTCGAGTCTATCAACATCCTTCTTGAAGTACAGCACCCAAGACTGGACGCAGTATTCCAACTGCGGTCTGGCCAATGCCTCATAGGGGGGAAGTATCACCTCCTTGGTTCTATTTGTCACACATCTGCTGATGCATGATAAAGTGCGATTAGCTTTGCTGATGATTTCATTACGCTGACAACTCATGTTCCTCTTGGAGTCCGTTGTGACTCTGACATCCCTTTCCGCTTCTGTGCTGCTGAGAAGGTCACTTCCCAGCCAGTAGATGTGCTGGTAATTTTTGTGCCCTAGGTGCAGCACTCTGCACTTGTCCTTGATGTACTGCATCCTATTGTGTACTGCCCACTTTTCTAACCTGTCCCAGTCTGCCTGCAATCGTTCCCTACCCTCCGGAGCACGCACTTCACCCCACAATTTAGTATCGTCTTCAAACTTGGACAATACTAAATTATAGGGTGATGTGCACACTCCGGAGGGTAGGGAACGACTGCAGGCAGACCTGGACTGCTAATGTTAGTGTTTATCATCCAAGAAGAGAAGGGATTTGCTCTTTTGTGTTTACTGTTAGCCTGTCCAACATATCCTATAGTATGAGCAGGCTGAATCTGTAGAATGATGACAGTCCAGTCATGAGATCTAGTATCATTTATCCTGATGAATGCTTGTAGATGCATGCCATTGTCCTTGCTAAGAAAAGTGTTAGCTCCTTGCAGCACATGCTGGTGCGTTCTACTGTGGACTGTAAGCACTCAGAGTTAATATTGTGCAGTTCATCATCATGCTTGTGTCTTTTGGGTGTATCTTAGTGGTTTCTGCTGAGGTGCAGAAGAATGCTTTTCTGGTCTGTAATTCATTTGTGTGCATTATAAGTATAGGTACAAAGGGAGTGCTACAGTCTATTTTGAGACAAAATTGTTTGGGTAAATGTGATATCTTTTATTAGACCAACTAAATAGTTGGAAAAATAGTTCTTTGCAAGCTTTTGGGCACAAACATCCTTCTTCAGGTATATTGAGAATCAGCTGGTGAATTGTGTGCTTTCCTGGGTAGAATAGAAGCTAAAATACAAAGTGCAGGCCTGTGAAAATGCAGATGCCTGGTAGTGAAGATCAGAGGGGTGGAAGACAATAGGTGTGAGACAGGAAGGGGGAAGAGGGAATGTTGAAGTGGTGATAGAACAATGTAACTTGTAAAATGCAGACAAGTTACCTGGTTCTTAGTTGTAACCAGCTTGGTCTAAGGACATAGGCAGGCAAAGTTCTTTGGGTAGATGTGAGATCTCTTATTAGACCAACTAAATAATTGGAAAAAATACCTGTGCAAGCTTTTGGGTACAAACATCCTTTGTCAAGCATGGGGAGACTCTGCTGGTGTTATGTGCTCTCCAAGGTAGAGAAGAAGCTAATTAAAATATGCAGATCTGTGAAAATGCAAATGAGTGGAAATTTGGAAGATAATGGGTAGAGATGGGGGGTGGGGAGGAGGGAGATGTGTGAAGGACTGCAAGTGATCAGCTGAAGGCAGGTTACCTGGGGTAGTAGATGTCAGGCAGATTGTGATGTGTTATAAATCCAATGTCTGTATTAAGTCCATGATTTTTTGTATCCAGTAGACTTATGAAGTGAATTTTGTAGGCACATCTACGAAAGGTGTTTTGTAAATTCCTTTTGAGGATTAAAACTGCGAGATTGGAGAGGGAGTGATTGTCTTGTGAGAAGTGGGTACCCACAGGTAATTGGATACAGGCGACCCCCAGAAAAACTAAGCACTAAGCGAAACCCATTTCCCCATAGGATTTAATGTAAACAAAGATAATTGGTTCTACACCACCTGCTGACCCAAATCCTGTGCTCCTGCAGCCCCACCCTGAGCCCTGCTGGCCTGGGCCCTGCGCTCCTGCCAGCCCTGGCTGAGCTGCTTCCGGCAAGGTACCACGTGGGCTCTGCCAGGCAGGAAAGGCATCAGCTCCTCCCGGCCTCATTGTTTCCTCTGCCGCGATGGCCCCTACCAACCTGTAATACCAGCCACCAGTGGACCCGTGTGTGGCCCCAGCCACCCTGCCTGTGGGGCCTGAGTCAGGGACCCATCTGCCCAGGGATTTATGGTGAGAAGGCAGCAGGGCTCTAGCCCAGGGGAAGCAGTGGAGCCACCCACCTGCTTACACCCCACTTTGCCCAGCGGGGGCTCCCTCCAGGGCACGCGGCACTGGGACAAGCCATCACTGCCAGATCACTGCAGACTCCGGACAGTGTCCGCACCCCACAGGTGAGTGCGTGACCAGAACAGGGCACAGGCTGCAGCCTGGGACAGGGGAGCTCTGTGGGCTCAGCTTGCACTGGCTTCCACCAGCCCAGGCCCTGCACTCCTGCCATCCCTGACCTTGGACCCCGTGCTCCTGCTGCCCCACCGGCCCAGGGCCCATGCTCATACTCCCCACCCGCCCCTCCCTACTTTCGCCGCCGTCCCTCCCTGCCCACTGGCCGCTCCAGCACCACGTGCCAGAGTGGACCCTGCACTCCTGCCACCCCACCCTGGGCTCTGCCAGCCTGGGCTCCAAGCTCATGCTACCCAGCCCCCCACCCGCCCCTTCTCACTGCTACTGCTTCTCCCCGCCCGCTCCAGCATCACGGGCCGGAGCGGACCCTGGGCTTCTGCCACCCCTCCCTGGGATCCTGCTGGCTGCCACTCACCGCTGCCACCACTGCTTCTCTCCACTCCTGCTCTGAGCATTATAGTGAAATGTGCTGAGCGCTCAGTGAAGCTAGGTAGGTATTTTAAATGAGCACTATAGCAAAACCACATTAAGCATGGGTTGCCTATATTTTTCTCTTTGATAGATTTTCAGTATGCATTCATTCTGGTAGGCAGTTGTCTGGTTTCTCCTACATATTTTCCAGCCGGGCATTTTTTGCACTGGATGAGATATAATATATTTCTGGAGGTGCAGGTATAAGATCCAGGGATGTTGATGGTTCTGTTTTGGGGATGTATCTATTGTGAAGGTGGTGGATGGATTGTCAGGTTTTACATTTCTTGTCCCTGCATGGTCTGGATCTATTTGGTGTGCTTTGAGCTTGTGGCAGAATACCATCCCTGTCTCTCCAAAGCTCTGCTACATGACAATTTGGTTACCATGGTCACTCCTCTGCACCATGTGACACTGAGCTGGATACATTCATGTGGAAGTCGGGGGAAACCTGCTCCCTCTGCCTATGTGACTGGCATCACATACCTGGGTGAGGGGCCTTGCGCTCCCTATTGTTCTAAGCGAGGCCAACCCGACAGGGAAGGAGCTAGAAACCCTGCCAGTCTACCTGGCAACCAGTGATGCATTTCAAATTGGTTGGCTGGCAGCCAACAGTTGCTGGCCTCCATTGGACCAGGTAAATGAGGTCATAAGGGCTATATAAGTTAAGGACTGTCCAGGAGGAGGGGCAGTAGCCATGATGAAAACTCAGAGAAAGAAGAGCTGGACCATCTGAGACTTGTTCTCTCTCTTAAAACTCATGACCAATTAACTGCCTGCCTGCAGAGGGAATCTCCACCTGCCTCTGGATGATACTTGTGAGTAAACTACCTGAGCTCTAACTAGATATATAGCTTGCAGTAACTCAGATGCGTGATCAAAGGCTACCCAGCCACCCTGTTTGCTCTACGGGATTCTTTAATATTGCTCTACCCTATTCCAAACTTAGTCCTGGTAACCAATAAAGTTCTCCTTTGTTCCTAGCATTGGGAGTGAGTCTAGATTATGCCTTGGGGTTCCCTTGGTTTGGATGACTAAGGGAGACCACTATTTGTACTTCAGACTGAAGGAAGCACCCCAAGTTCTTGAAGTGGGTCAAGTAACCTCAAGGGCTACTAGGCCTGTGTTTCCCAGGGGGCTCAGAGCCTGGATTACTCCAGACTCGGGGTGGTGGTGTCATTACCCCCAGTCTAGCGGGTGTGCTCCAGGAAGGGGGTCAGTCAGACATGAGGAGCCCCCCGGGAGGCACTTGGAGCCTGGAAGGTGGTTGGGCACAGTGAGGTGGGTGACTCAGTGTAGGAGCACCCCCTACTGGCCTGCCACAGAGCCATAGGAAGTTTGCTTCTGGTGATGAGGTTGGTGAGGTTTGGTGCTTGTTTAAAGGCTAGAATGGGTGGTTCTGGAAAGATCTCTTTAAGAATTGGGTCGTCTTCTAGTATAGGTTGCAACTGAGGATTTTCTGCATAAGTTCCAGGGAAGCATAGTATGCCATAACTAATGGTGTGCAATTTGTGGGGATTTTCTTTTTATACAGCAGCAGTTCTTCAACTTCAACTTCTGGTATCCAGGTGGCTCTTTCAGAAGTGTGATCTCTCGGGATGAGGTCCTTGTTGGGTGAAAGGCCTTTTGAGATCTACAGGGAGACTATCGTGGGTCACTGTATGAATCTGCAGTGCAAATTCAGCGGTATCCAAGGGCTTGGCTGTATATTACAGCTTTCTTGGTGTGTTTAGGGTGATTGCTGGTTCGGTGTAAATATGTTATTGATCCATGGGTGTCTTGTATACAGTGGTTTGTGTTTTACCATTCTAGATATTGATCATAGTGTCTAAAATGGAAATGCTGGTGCTGGAGTATTTAAGAGAAAGTCTGATGGAGGGGTGATGGTTATTGAATTTGTGATGGAAATCAGTTAGAGACTATGGGTTCTTGATCCAAATGATGAAGAAAATCTATACAACTTAGGCATAGCATGGGTTTGGTGCAGTTCTTGACAAATTCTTCTTCCAGGTCGGCCATGAAAAGGTTAGCATATTGTGCAGCTGTTGTGGTTCCCATAGATGTGCCCATGGTGTGGAGAAAGCGTTGATTGTTAAAACAGAAGTTGTTGTGTGTGAGGATGAAGTGTAATGTCATTAATGTCTTTATGTCTGTACTCTGAGTTGTAATCTTGCTTTTGTAGATATGTAAGCAGGCTTGGGTGCCATCTGGGTGTGGGATGTTGGTATATAAGCTGGTAACATTCATGGTGGTTAGGAGGGTGTTGCTAGAAAGGTGATCTGTTTTTAAGTTTTCGTAGAAATTCTGTTATGTTTTGGACAAAATTCGGTCTTTGGGTGGCAAGAGGTTTTAAGATGGATTTGATGAAACCTGATAATTCCTCAGTTAGGGTTTCATGGTTGGATATGATAGGTCTTCCTGGGTTCTCTTGTTTGTGGATTTTAGGGAGCTTATAAAAAAAGTCTCTGAATTAGGGAGTGGCTGGATCAAGTTTTGTAGTTTCTCTTGTAGTTTAGATGGAACTTGTGTAATGGTGGTTTTGAGTTTTAAAGTGAAAAGGGGAGTTGGATCTTCCTCTTGTTTTTCGTAGTAGGTGGTGTCAGAGAGTTATAACCTGCCTGCCACCTGATAACCACAGCTAACATGTCTGCATTTTACAAGCTACATTCTTCTATAACTAGTTCAATATTCCTCCTTTCCCCCCTCCCTTCCTGTCTCATACCTATTGTCTTCCACCCCTCTGATCCTCACTGCTAGGCATTTGCATTTTCATATACCTGCATTCTGCATTTTGGCTTCTACCCAGGGGAACACATAATTCACCTGTAGACTCTCGAATATTCCCGAAGAAAGGTGTTCGTGTCCCAAAACGTGCAAAGAACAGTTTTTCCAACTATTTAGTTGGTCTAATAAGAGATCTCATATTTACCCAAACAGCCATGTCTGCCTGTGTCCTTACCAACACAGCTACAACAAACAACCTTAGTCTATTTTCCATTTTGAATGCACCATCATTATGTGAGTTTGCATCCTTCTCTCTTAACCCTATCCTTTTTTCAGTGTTGTGGCATTGTTGTCACTTACCTATTATATAATATATTGTCTCTTTCCTGTTGCTGTTTTAAAGACCTGCATAAGCAGTTTTGTTATCCCCCAAAGAAGCATTGCTAAGATTTACTTGTTTATGATTATGTTTGTTTCGTTTAATGTACACATTATCTTTTTGGAAAAGGTACATTTATTATTTTGGGGAAAGTATCAAGAGTCTTAGTATATATTTGTATTAACTGAGACTATTGCTGCTTTGACAGTAGCTGGGCCTTTTGGAGAGACACAGTTAAGCAAGCCTGGACCTTTTTTCCTTTTCCTTTTCTCCCAGGCTTTGGGCAAGAGACACCGGGAGCAAACTACCTCATTCCAGGTTGGCAATTTCTGTTTTCCAACTCTGGTTTTGGAATGATGAGCCTAAATTAGTTGATCAGTTTCTTATGGCCCAGAGCAACCATGCTAATTAAAATGCTGTCAAATTTAATTATAAGCAAGTAATATTTGATGACCTGCAATAGATCTTAATGAAAGGAGTGCGTTTAAGTTAGCGTTTTGTAGGTGGGTTTTATGGTAAAAACTCATTACACTTACTGAAGCCTCTTTACTATCATCGATTTTTAAGATATAAACATTTTAAAACTCTAGGCACAGACAGAAGCAATAATTTTTGCCCAATCTGGCTACAGAAAGCAATCTATAGGCATGACCAAACACAAGTACGTGGCTGCAGACCACTTAAAAAAATGACCAATTGTGCAAAAAGCTTTTTTCAGCTCCCTCTGGAAGGTGGGGCAGGTGTATTGGAGTCCCCCAAGTTGGAGCGGGGCTACAATTAACCCACCCCATCCTCTAGCACTGCTGGGGAACCTGTAGAAGGAGCTCCCTGTGCTCCCTTTCCCTCTCCCATTCTGAAAACATTCTGGCAGCAAGGAGGGGCTGTTGGTAGGGAAAACCAGCTGCAGGCTTGCAGGCAGCAGCTAGATTGCCCTCCCCCTTGGAACCAACAGTGAACTTGTGTTTGGTCCGAGGGATCCTTGTAACTCAGAATGCTTCCTGGCAAAGCATTCTCAGTTACAGCAGGGAGCTGCACTTCTGTCTGCACCGCTTATTTCTAATATGTTTCTGATTTGATTGCTCCTCATGGACCTTTTTTTTTTTATGTCCCGGTTTCCACAGTTTATAAGATTCATTTGTTATTTTTAAGTTATCGAATAGCTCATTGGCTAGCCAACCAGATCTCTTATTACACTTCCTTTATTGATGCAAAAGAAGCTTTTAGAACAAAAGATCCTTATGAGATTCATCCTAGAGTACTCAAAGAATTGTCTGAAGTTATTACAGATCCAGTGACTGTTATGCGTGAGTATTCATGGAGGTCAGCTGAGATCCCAGAAGACTAGAAAAGAGCAAGTATACTAACATCTTTTTTTAAGAACAAGAGGAACTAAGAAATCACAGTCTGGCCACTGTAACTGGAGAGGTACTGGAGCACATAAACAAATAATCAGTTTGTAAGCACTAGAAGATAATTAAGTGTTAAATAACAGGCAGCATAGCTTTGTCGAGAGCAATGCTGCCTAATCAGTCTGATTTTCTTTTATGGCACTATTAAGGTCGTCATGGATGTTGGGGAGCAGTAGATGTGATATACCTCAACTTTAATTAATAAATGTTTTGAGAACAGTATGGAAGACAGTATCAAAAGTAATCTAGGAAGTATAAGGTGAGAGCATAACGGTTTGGGAAATCAGACATAAAAGGGCACATCTACACATGCAGTAATGCGTCATAATTACAGTGAATTCTTTAGTACCTGTAATAACAGGTACTAATTTAATGCACCATAATTGGTGCTATTGCGCAGTTGTGGTGGCGCACATCTTTTACATGATGCTAATGCACAGTAGACTAATCCTATTGTGTATTAACGTGGCTTTTGCCGTGACATGCTAATGCATAGTAGAATTAATCTACTGCGTATGTAGCGTACCATGTAGATGCGCCCAAAAAGTAGTTTTCAGTGGCTCAATATCACAATGGAAGAAGGTATAAAACAGAGTTCCCCCAGAAGTTAGTGTTGTATCTGGTACTGTTCAACATCTTTATTACTAACTTGGGGGAAGGATTGAATGTACCTTTAGTAAATTTACTAATGACACTAAGCCATATAGTATAGTAGACACTTAAGACAAGATTTGGATTTAAAATGACCATAAGAAATTGGTAAGAGTCTAGCACCATTGTGTTTACAGTTTTCTCCCCATGAGTCCGATTAAATGTTGTGGGGCCAGTCCATTGGCTGGATCAGACCCAACACCAGATTTGGGCCCTGTGCCACCTCTGGCCAGCCCCTGTGCTACCTCTGCTCAACTGGGGTTGGGCTCCAGCCCTGTGCCACCCTGAATGCCTGATGTAGCACTCAGGGCCACAGACTGCTGAGCTCCCCACAAATCCATGGGGACTCCTGCTGGCCAGATGACAGTTCCAGGGGCCGAGGGTTGAGTACCTATAGTCTACAATGACTTGAATGAAATTCAGTAAAGACAAGTTCAAAGTATTATACTTTGAAAGAATAATCGGAAGCACAAATACAAGATAGGGAATAACTAGCTAAGCTGCAATAATGAAGACAAAAAATAATGTAACAATGTTGCAAAACGGCTATATACTGGGAATATATTTAATAGGAGTATGGTATACTACTTGCAATAAGTAATTCATATACAGTAAAAGCTGTATTATCCGGCACTTTACAATCCGGGATGCTCTATTAACCAGCATCTGTCCCACTGTGGCATATCTGGTTTTGCCACTGCGAGCTGAGTTCCACTTCTTCATGGACCATGGCCCAGGGCAAAGCAGCCTGCATGGGGGGCCCCCCTCTCTGTCCCGTGGCACACTGACGCCAGGGGGTGAAAGCCCTGGTGCACCAGATGCAGCAGGAGGGGTAGCAAGACAAAGACACCTCCAGCCCGCTGGGCTGGAGTTAAGGATAACTCTTAGATAACTGGCACATTTGATTAACTGGCATCCCCCATCCCCATGGATGCTGGATAACAGACCTTTTACTGTATTCTGTTCAGCTCTAGAGCTATCTCACATGGGAGTACTCTGCCTAGTTTTGGGCACCACGCTGTATGGACAATTTAGAATTAATCCAGAGAAGAGCAGCAAAAACAGAGCTCTGACATGAGGAAAGGTTAGGAAAAAAATGGGCTTCCTGGAAGGGTTATTTAGTCTGGAGAAGAGGAGACTGAAAGAGTATTTGATAAGTTTTCAGAAAGAAAAAGGGTTCTTATAAAGATGATAGTGATCTGTATCTGGAGGTGACAGAACTAAAAATAACGGACTTAAATTGCAATAGGGGAGATCTAGGGTAGAGATTGGGAAGAGTTTACTGACTTAGAGAATGGTTTAGCACTGGAACAGTTTGCCTGGAGCAGCTGTGGAGTCTTTCATTGGGAGTTTTTAAGAGCAGGTTAGATAAATAGTTGTCTGAGAAGTTCTAGACTGGTATGGCTCTGTTTTAAGCAGGGGGTTGATATAGATGACCCCCTGAGGTTCCTTCCTATCTTATTTCATTATGTTTCTATAACCTATCCGTACTGACATGGATATACTCTTTTAATTAATTTCAGAGTCCAATATCTGGTTAAAAATGAAAACTTATTTGAAGCCATATGTATAGTTAACATTTACAGTTTCTCATTAACTTAAAGATGGTCAAATTTGCTGCATGATATGGTTTTATAATGCAGCAAGTAAATAAATGAAAAAAGTGTTTTTTTTTCCCCCTTCTAGTTACAGTTACAGTAACCATCAGTATTTAGGGTATAGCAACAGTGAGTTAATTTTCAGACAATTGTGATTTTAGCTTCTTTTCCTTTTTACTGTATCTTTTAGTATTAAACCCAATTGCTACCCTGGATGGGCAAAACCAAGTCTTATAACTTAGTATGTAAGAATAAAAATAAAAATAAAAATATTCAAGGGCTATAGAGAGAACTAATAAGAAAACTTGAATTGGAAAATTGGTTTTGAATATGCTGACAATTAGTATATTTTTTAAGTTTACTTTTAAAAGGTAGAAGTGGGTGCTGAGTTTTAAAAGTAAAAGTAGGAGGAAAAATTGCTTTACCAGAAGAAGCAGTGCAGTGTGTTAATTTTACCTGGCTCTGCAGCATCTATATAGATTGCGCATTTCAGCAGGGCTTTTTGGCTCTTTTATCTAAAGCTGATTCAATTAGCTATTCATTAAAAGCTCCAAAAAAAACCCACTGAAGCTTCTGATCTACACAGATGTTGGATGAATTGGGTCCAGCTAACGCTCTGCCTCTTTTGGGCATGTGCTGCATTCAATGCAGGAGTGCACAGATTTAAAGTAAAATGCCATTTTGATTTTTACATCTGTACGCAGCTAGAATTTTTTTTTTATCACTTTTCCAGGACTCAAAAACATCAGAAGAGATTTTCTTAGACTTTTTTTTTAACGCCTGGTCTGAGCCAAAGCATATTTTTTTCTTTTAACACATAGATAACAATTATTAGAACCCAGTAAGTTGCTGCTGTTTATGATGAAAGTGTCATTACAGTTCAGCTGTTTGAAGGAACAGAGACTTCAAAAAACAGGGCTGGTAGAGGTCATAAATAGACATCCTGAATGGAAGGAGGAGAATGAAGAAGCTTGCTGCATAGGACTACTTAGGATTTTTCCAGATACAGGAGATAGATATTATCATATTTACCTGAATACGAGACAACTTTGAATTTCACATGACCCTGAAATAATTAGATTCTATATGTGGAAAAATTATAAATTTGTTATAATTTTCCAAGTATAGAAATTAATTATTGGAGGGTCATCTTAAATGTGTCCCTTCCCCCCACCACCACTACAACAGGGAAAGCAGCAGAGGTCAGGCAATAGAAGGGCAAGCAGCCT
>NW_017728906.1:168809642-168813864 GCF_001723895.1 Crocodylus porosus | reverse complement strand
TGCCCCCCACACCCTATGCCTAAGCTCCTGGGCACCTGTACCCCCTACTACCCTCCTGCTGTGTGTCCCCCCTTCCCCCACAGTCTCTGATTCCCCTTCCCCCACTCCTGGCTCTGGCTTCATTCTGTCCTGGGGCTTGGAGCACATGGTAGCTCTGGCCGCAGGCGAGCAGTTACAATAGCAGCAGCTTGAGCCCCAGGTTGCCAGAGCTGCTGCTCCCTCCTCTGTGTAGCTAGGAGGGAGCCAGAGCTAGACATGCTTCAAGCCCCAGGCCAGAATGGAGCCAGAGCCGCAACTGATTGTAAGTGGTGTGGGGGAAGGGGTGGGTGACAGTGGCTGCAAGTCGGGGCCAGAGTCAGACGTACAACAACCATCTACCCGTACCCCCCACCTTGCACCCAGATCTAAGATGATGGGCTTTTTCCCTGTGCTGAATGGGGGGAGGAGGCGGGGGGGGGGCTCATCTTGGATTTGAGTAATATGGTATTTAATTACAAGCCAGCTCAAGAACGAATTTTCTTCGGGACACTTCCTTAAATGATTTTGTAGATACATTAAAAACTGTGTTAACTGGCATTTTACTAACTGGAATATTCTATTAACCAGATTTCCAGCATGTGCATCAAGGATTTCTTTAGCAGGTTCGAAGGGGTTGAGGACAGCAGCTCCTCTCTGTGGGCCGCACAGGTGCTGCCAGGTTGACTGTATGGGGTGGGGGAGGAGTTTGCATGTGGCAGTGGCGGCCGCTGCTGCGTGCAAGCCCAGATAACCAAAATTTTTAGATAACTGGCACCCCCCTTACCCCACTCATGCCACATAACACAGCTTTTACTGTATTTAGTCTCTTCACTATCAAGTACCCAGTGCAACATATTCATGTGGAAAACTTCATAAATGAGACTTAGGAAACTTTTTATTTTGGATGTTTCAGTCTGATAGATGTACATTAAGAATGTACATAATTTGGTATCAATAGTTTTAAATGTTTCCTACATGCTTACTGATAGCTCACCTATAAGAAATAACTTTTTTTGTTTTTTCCTGTGGGTCTATGGGTTTTCCTTTTTTAGTTTGCTTATTCTTGATATTATGAAGTATTAGTTGCAGAAGGAAGAATGTTGTTTCTTTCAAAAGCTGATGCCAATGATAGGGTTAGTAAACCAAACTCTGTGGAAAGAAATCAGAAACTCCCAAGAGATCAAAAAGAGATTAATGCTGTGGTTTTTGGATGGCTAGCATGATTTGCAAATGAATTCCTGCTGTCTTGGGAAATGCTCCGTATACTGTGTAAGTACCATTCATGTATGAATTCTCTATCTGCTTTTGTTGGATCAAAATAAGTTAGTCATATGCTACTAAATATTACATGCATGTCTGTCAACATATCAGTCAATCAAATGGTGCTTTATTACTGATAACTTTGTAGGTTTTTCTGTATATGGGTTTTTTCTTGCTCTCCAACTTCACTAATGACCATTTAAGTAAGTCACCAGAATTTGCACCCTTATCTATGCCTAACTGCTACAGCCTGTCCAGAAACCACCCCTTCAGGTCTCACTTCAAATATCCAGGAAGATTCTTACAGCCTCTCAGAGTTGGCTCATGTCTAATCCAGTTTCGGTGAGCGTTTGATTTCATGGAGAGCAGTGCCAATCAACACTGAGCACGCCTGTGGCAATCTTGTCCTTGGAATTAAATCCACAGGCCTATACTATTTGTAAGGTGTACTTGGTGTGGAAGACTCCCTGAAAAAAAGTTTTGGAACAAGAAATTATCTACCGACTGGACTGTGTTAAGTGGTTTAAACAGGGACTATGGATTCTTATGCCATTATCTGGATTAGCTTTTGTGACCCCTTTATTCCTACGGATTCTTTGCATCTTGCCTTTCTCGGGTTTTTCCTTCCCATCTCCCCCTCCCTTTTTACTTTTGTATTCAAATCACTCACTCCATTTTATTTAATGGTCTGTGTGCATCCTTCCACAGCATCTGATGAAATGAGCTCCTAAAGTGCAAATCTACACTGCCTTCTTATTTATGTCTCTCAACCTAAGACACCTGTCTGGTTTTTATTTCCATACTATTCAAACATTTCACAATAGTTTATATTTTTACCCTAATAATGCCCTCTAAGGAAGGGAAATAATGTAATTCCCATTCTGTATATTTGGGAAACAGAGGTGCAGAGAAACTAATTTGCCCATATCACACAAAGTCTGTGATGGAAATGGAAATATTACCTGGGTCTTTTGGGTTTCAACCTCATACCTGACCATTAGATCAGCTTTTCTGCATGCATTGTATGTTCAATAACTTCAAACAAAGTTTGTAACATAAAGCAGAAGTGATTTTTTTTTTAATAACTAAAGGTTACTTCATATTGAGATTAATACTGTCTTAGGGGGGAAAGCAGAATGTTCTCTTGTAAAGTTCTTTCAAGATTTTTTTTTAAATACTTTTTTCCTGCTCTGAAATAATAAACAATTGGATGCTAAAATATTGTAATTTCTCCTTTCTAATTGTAGTGTTTATCAACAATTACAAATGTATGGATAGTTAGGGCATGGGCAAGCAATTATTTGCAAGCATTAAATGGCTTGAGGGCCATTTAATGAGTTTTAGTGAGCTGTCGAGGGTGTCAAAGGTAGCTCTACTCCACCCCATGCCTGCTCTGAACTTGCCAGTGCTGAGCAGCAGTGACTGTTGAGCAGAAACTGTTCCTGGGGGGTGGGGGGAAAGCAGACCCTCCCCTTGCCACTACCAGACCTTTCCTGCTGGACCCCGTGCCGGACTACCCTGCATCTCCACCACCGCTGCCATCACCTCCTGGCTGCCCAGCAGAGGCAGGGCAGCCCAGCGCAGTCTCAGGCAGCTGCAGCAGAAAAGGCCCAGCAGCAGAGAGGGGGAGGGGCTGCTTTTCCCCTGTGCCACAGAATAGTTTCTGCCCAGCAGCCATTGCTGCTGCTGCTGCTGCTCAGTGCTAATGTGTCCAGAGCAGGTGTTTCATAGATTCATAGATTGTTAGGGGCTGAAAGGGACCTTGCAGATCATCTGGTCCAGCCCCCCCACTCTAGGCAGGAAGACAACTGGGGTTAGGTGACCCCAGCAAAGTGACTGTTTAGTCTCCTCTTGAAAACCTCCAGGGAAGGTGAGTGCACCACCTCTGGAGGGAGTTTATTCCACAGTCTGGACACCCTGAATGTGAAGGAGTTTTTCCTGGTATTAAGCATGAAGCGGTCTTCCATTGGTCCTTGTCTTCCCTGGGGGTGCCCTAGTGAACAGTTGTTCACCAAACTCCTGATGCACACCTCCGATATAGCTGTAAGCCACTATCAAATCCCCTCTCAGCCTTCTCTTCTTTAGTCTAAAGAGACCCAGGTCCCTCAGCCTTTCCTTATATGGCTTGTCTTGCAAGTCCCTGATCATATGGGTGGCTCTTTTCTGGACCCTCTCAAGTTTTTCCACATCCTTATTGAAGTGTGGCATCCAGAACTGGATGCAGTACTTCAATTGTGGTCTCACCACTGCTGAGTACAGTGGGAGTATCACTTCCTTAGTTTTACATGAGATGCATTGGTTGATGCATGACAGCGTGTTGTTTGCCCTGCTGACCACTGCCTTGCACTGATGGCTCATATTCATGCGATGGTCAATCATTACCCCTAGGTCCCTTTCAGCCATGGTGCAAGTCAAACTGTCACCACTGAGCTTGTATGTATGTTAAGGGTTGTTTACCCCCAGATGAAGCGCCTTATACTTGGAAGTGTTAAACTTCATCTGGTTCCAGTCTGCCCAACCCTTGAGCCTGTCCAAGTCTGCCTTTATCTGCAACCTATCTTCTAACATGACCACACTGCCCCATAACTTGGTGTTGTCCATGAACTTGGCCAGAGAGCTTTTCACTCCCCCATCCAAATCATTGATAAAGATTGAATTATTGATAAAGTTGAAAAGCACCAGTTCAAGCACAGACCCCTGAGGGACACCACTGGCCACTTCATGCCAGGATTTCATAGATTTCATATTTCATAGATTTCATTTCATAGACATCAGGGCTGGAAGGGACCTCAGGAGATCGAGTCCAGCCCCCTGCCCAAAGGGCAGGAAGTCAGCTGGGGTCAGAGGATCCCAGCAAGATAAGCATCCAGTTTACTCTTGAAGGTGTTCAATGTAGGTGCTTGAACCACCTCCGCTGGCAGACTGTTCCAGACCTTGGGGGCTC
>NW_017728906.1:168765736-168809478 GCF_001723895.1 Crocodylus porosus | reverse complement strand
CTCCAGCTGCGGCCTCACCAAGGCCGAGTACAAGGGGAGAATGACGTCCCGAGATTTGCTGGAGAAGCATCTATGGATGCAAGCCAGTGTCATGGTCGCTTTATTAGCCGCAGCATCACATTGCAGGCTCATGTTCATCTTGTGGTCAATGATGACCCCCAGGATGACACAGATCCATGTTCCTGAGAACTCTCTGGGTCCTATCCTATAGCTGGTTTCCCACCCGCTGAACCGTTGAGCAGCTGAGCCCAGAGTCTTTGTTTTCCTACAAGGATATCATGGGATACTAAATCAAAAGCCTTTTGGAAGTCTAGGTATATAACGCCTACTTCGTCTCCCATGTCCAGGTGGTGAGAAACCTTGTCATAGAAGGAGATGAGATTGGTAAGACAGTCTACCTGCAATAAAGCCATGTTGGCTGTCATTCAGAACCTTACCTTCTGTGAGCATATCCCACATAGATTCTTTAATGAGCTTTTCCAGGATTTTCCCTGGGATGGAGGTTAGGCTGATTGGCTTATAGTTGCCCAGGTCCTCCCTCTTCCTCTTCTTAAAGATGAGCACATTGTTGGCCCTCGTCCAATTGTCAGGGATTTCCCCTGTGAACCACAAATTCTGAAAGAGCTTTGCCAAGGGTTCTGTGATGACCTCAGCCAGTTCCTTCAGCACTCTTGGATGAAGTCCATCTGGTTCTGCTGACTTTTATAAATGTCTAGCTTTTCTAGTTGGTATTGTACCCACCCAGCATCCAGTGGGGAGGCTGTCAGTCCCAGCATATCCTCCATGAGCCTAATCTTGCTTGACTTTCCCCTTGGTCCAGTGAAATACTGAAGCAAAGTGGGCATTCAGGAGTTCAGTTTTTTCCTGAATGTTGGTTACCAGCTGTCCTGAGGTGTTAAGCAGGGGTCCCACACCTCCATTTGTTTTCATTCTACTGCCTACATACCTAAAGAAGGACTTCTTATCATCCTTGACTCCCATAGCTAACCTAAACTCCGTCACTGCCTTGGCTTTCTTGATCACTTCCTTACAAATGCTGGCCACTGTTGTATAGTCCTCCTTGAGGACCATCCCTAGCTTCTACTGTGCATACACCTCTTTTTTCTTTTTTAAGAGGACCATAATGTCCCTATTTAGTCAGCCTGTCTGCTACCTTTCCTCTTTGCAGGAACGGTTTTCTTTTGTGCTTCGAGGATCGTATCCTTGAGCAATGACCACTCTTCACGCACCCCATTTGCCTTCCCTTCCTGGTCCCGCATCACTTCTCCTACTAATGTTCTGAGCCTGTCGAAGTCAGCATTTTTGAAATCCAGGACTTCAGTCCTGCTGGTTGATTTGCTGACCTTGCAGCAGACGGTGAACCTGGTAATTTCATGGTTGCTGTCACCCAGGTTACCCACAATGTTCAAGCCACACACCAAATCATCTCGGCCAAGACCAAATCTAGGAGACTGTTACTTCTGGTTAGCCCTTGCACTTCCTCAGTCAGAAAAATCTCCTCAAGCACAGTCAGGAAACTGTGTGAATGATCTGACCTAGCCAAGTGTTCCTCCCATTGTATGTCCAGGTAATTGAGGTCACCCATGACAACCATGTCCTTTGCACATGTGGCCTCTGTCAGTTCTTGAGAGAACTTGAGATCCAGCTCCTCCCCTTGGTTTGGTGGCCTATAGTAAATGCCTACAGTTAGGTTTCTCTCACCTCCCTTGCCTCCCCACCGCCCTAACCTGTAGCTTGACCCAGAGGGTTTCAAGCGGCTTATCTTTGGAGCCAATGTCAGCCAGTGTGAAGTAGGCCAGGTCAGGGCTGTGTGCATGGGTCCCGGCTGGTATCACAGGGCTGGGGCCAGTGGAGACAGCAGCCAGAAGGAGCCGCTGCCCTCTGGGACTGCCTTGTCTAGAAAGGCAGTCCAGCTGTGGAGCTGCCCCTGCCCTGCTGCGTGTCCAAGGAGTGGCAGGACGCACTACAAGGGGGCAGTGCCTGGGCCAGGTGGAACCAAGGGTCCTACTGCAGGCTGGACAAAGCCCTCCACGGGCCAATTTTGTCCACCCCTGAGCTACAGCCTGATTTAAATCATGGGCCCAGATCCCTAATATTGTGGCCCTATCATGGCAGGAGCTGCCATTTTTGTGCCCAGATCATGGTACTGCTCTTGCCCCCCATGCCCAATGATTGGATGAGGGGGCAGGTTTAGGGCCAGGTTTAATTGCAGTAGCAGAGGCCTTGCTTCCAAGGGCTCTGATTGCTGCGGAAAAGCCCATGCTCTCCCCATCCTCAACCTGACTGGAAGAGGCAGGAACAGCAGGTAGCCCTGGCACCAGATAGGGGAGACATGTTTGCTCCTCTGCATGTGCGTTCTTTCCCTCCATCCCAGCCCCCAGTGCCCCAGTTTTCCCACCTGGAAAAGCAAAAAATTCCTCCCGTACCTGGTGCCAGCGCCATCTGCCGAGGCAGACCTCAGGCACTCCCAACCCCCATGCCCCAATTTTGTCAACAGCAAACAGCCCCTCCCTTATCAATCCCCAAGCTCTCTCCTCCCCCTGTACCTTTTATGACCCCCTTCACCACTCCCCTGGGTTACTAGGCTTTTGCTTTTGGCTGCAAAATGTTTTCCCCAGCCTGCAGCAGCCATCTTGTTGCAACAAAATGCCATGATATTGCCGCTTGCTGGGGAAGTGAAAATCACTTAATTTTGTGGTTTTCATGAAAAATGTGAAATCATGATTTAAACCAGGCCCTACCTATAGCATCCTTTTTGGCAGTAGGAACATTTGAAATACTGTATGAACTACTATATTTACTCAAATATAAGGCAAGGTTTGTTCCCCCAATCAGCATGGGAGTGGGGAGACCCTCGGCTTATATTCCCATACAAAGTGGAGGGGGGAGCAGGTGGCTGCTGCAGCTTGAGCCTGGGTTGGGGCTAGAGTCAGGCCCACACCAGGCCCTTAGCTGCCTCCTACACCCCACCTCTGCTTCCCCACTGCAGCTTCTGCCCCTGGGCCCAACCTACTTCCCTCCCTCTTACTGTCCAGAACAGCTTGGCTCCAGTTCTTGCTGGTGTCTTTCTTGGATATGGGTCATAAGGAAACTCCTTTCCTTGCTTAGCCAATCACCAGCACCAACACTGGTGCATCGTCTGCCTAGCCAGTCAGCAGGGCTGGCACTGCTGCATGGCCGTGCAAGGGCTGAGCTTTCGTATGCTGTGCTCCAAGATGGAGCACCCCTAGCAGCATCTGATGATGGCGGGGAGGGGGTTAGAAAAGGGAAGGGGCAGAGACTGGGGGGAGTGGTGGAGAGAAAAGCAGAAGTTGTGGGGAGGTGGGGGTGGAGAGTGCAGGGGGCAGCAGGGCAGGAAGGCTGTAGGGGGAAGAAATGGGCATGACAAGGGAGCTGTCTGACCCCCCTCCCACTGCTTTACCTGCTGTATCAGTGGGGAGGTGGGATTTAAGATACTTTCCAATGCTTAGATTCTATACCTGGAAAATTATAACAAATGTATAAATTTTCCATATATAGAATAGTTGCCTTATATTCAGGGTTGTCTTTTATTTGAGTAAATATGGTAGTATTTAATACTGATGGTTCCGTTTTTAGTAGTAACATTTTTTTTTACATCTTAAGCAAATAAGTTCAGTAGTTTTTGGTATTCTTGCACTAATATCTCGGGGGTAGATGGGAAAAGGAACTAAAGCCTTTTCATAATGACTTTTGTTATTATTTTTCTTCACATTGTGTTTCGTAAGTGTAGTTTTTTATGTTGACATGTTTTGGTTGGGTTTTTTTTGTTCTGGTTATTAAAAATACCGCTGAGGCTGATGATACCTGTGGAGCCTTAAGCCACTAAAAACTTATCTAGCGCTTATCAAACATTTTAAATCCATACTCTTAAGGCAGAAAAACAACAGGAGGTTTTCTGTGTCTGAAATGGGTTGTGACTTGCCTTTTGAAAATGAATTGTTTTAAATGTAGTTCTGTGTTATTTAAGTATCAGTTTGTCACTGACTTGGTAGAAAATAAAGAATTATGCTAAATAAGTTATTGATGCATCTCTGTTTTGGTGGCAAGCTGACAAACTTTTTTTTCCCTGCAAAAAGTTGCAAATGTCAACATTTGGCCTCATCTCATCTCACTTAAAGATGGAGCTAGGGTCTAGAAATCTACAGTTTACCTCTTTACAGTTTACTTCTTTACTGTAAAATATTCTTGTGGTTGAGACCAGCCATGGCAGGATGATAAAGCACAAGGTGGAAGAGGTCACCTTGCAGCACTTGGAAGCTAAAGCCCCTCCTTGACTTACCTAGGTAACTTTATTAAATAAACCTAGTCTTTTATATGATTCAAATTGTAGCAAGTGACTCTTAACACAAAGTACATTTAGTGACAGTGTTGCATCAGGACAAAAACCATCCACCTAAAACTTTAAATTCAAAGTATGGCTATTAGAAATTAAAGAGAATATCGTGCAATCCAGGCCACTTACACAGTACTGTCAGCAGATCACTCCAGCATTCCCCTGTGGCTTTTACTTAAATGAAAAAGCAATATGCACATCAGCTTCATCAAGCCTACACTATAATGCAAAACTTTACCTGCAGTCTTACATTCTCATGTATCAGCAAATCAGCTTGTTTGATTGTTATGCATTCCAAGTATTTGGGAAACTAACCTTGGGCATTGCCAAGGTAACTATCAGGTTTTGCTGGAAATACTTTGAATGCGTCCACACTCAAAGCTTCCCTGTACCAGCCAAGACAGCCTTTTTGCTAACTATAACACCACCCCTTCTAGGTGAGATTTGGCACCCTTTGGGAGCCAGAACAATTATGTGTAATCACTCTCTGGTCCTATGCTAGCTTTAGCAGTCTCATCTGCAGCTAGTGCAGGGGTGAGAAAAATATGGCCCACAGACCAGACCTGGCCCACCAACTGATTGTATATGGCCACTGATCCACAAGTTGGAAAGTCATAGGTTCTGGCCTGCAGGGAGCTGACTACTGTGACTGTTGCATTGTGCCAGGTGGGTGGGTATATCCCAACTCCATCTGCAGCTTCCACCAGCTCCCATGCCACACACTGGAAACAGCTCTGCGTGTGCACTGGCATCAGCTGTGGATGCTTCCTGCAGGTTCCCACTGGGGCATGGGCAACTGCCCAGGACCACTGCTGACACGCTGATGAAGTAGCATCACCTGCGGACCCAGGCAGATGCCCCAGTCTCCAGCGGGAACCTGTCAGCTGCATCCACAGCTGATGCCAGTGCCTACCCAGCCCTGCTTGTGATGCATGGGCCAGGAGCTAGCATAAGCTGCGGGGATTTACTGTATGTGCAGGACTCTTCAGGGGTGGGAGGGTATGGAGGTGGCCTTGCCCTTGATAAGGATGATGGCCAGAGCTGGGCACTGGGAAAAAGCAGGACCTGGTAGCGGGCACACTCACCCCTGCCAGGTCCCTTTTGGCTGCGGCTGCAGTGAAGGTCCTCCCCATCACCACCACCACCGCCAGTGTGGCTGATGGGGCAGTAGTGGTGGTGGTGATGGTCGTGGCAGTGGACAGGAACTACAACACAGCCCTGGCACAGGCTCTGGGTGGCTGCAGACAGAAGAGTCCTGGAAGTGGCAAGTGCACCTGCTACTGGGTCCTGCTTTTTTCTGGCACCCAGCAATGGCCTCCACTACTCATTGTGGCCAGGGCTGTCTCTCTTCCCTCTCTTCCCTTCCTTCCTGCCCTCCCCACCCAAACCATCCCACACCTACAGTCTGTCCCCACAGCTTGCACCAGATTCTACCCTGTATGCCAGAAGCAGCTCTGGGTGGGCATTGGCATCAGCTGTGGATGCAACTGGCAGGTTCCCGCTGGAGATCAGGGTGTTTGTCCAAGCCCCTCAGGATAGAAGGGTGGGCAGGAGGTGGTGCTGGTGGCATTTGGGGGCCATGGCTGAGCTGCCTATATTAGCTCTCACCCCCACTTGCCTGCAGCCCCATCCCACTCAGGGAGGTTTGGTGAGTTGTTTTGGGTGACCTGGTCCACCACAGCTCCCCAAAACTTCCTATGTGGCCAAAGGTCCAAATAATTGCCCACCCCTGAGTGACTGCCTTCCAGAGTGCACTTCGCTTTCTTTGCTAGCACAGCTCTTTTAGAGTTCCAGAGGCCTTTGGGTGTACATGTGCACTGGTAGCTTGGTCATGGAAGCTGCTGTCTCTTGCCATAACTTCTGGCAGCAGAACAAGGCAGGTAGACAAGACTTGAATGTTATCTAATTTTATTTAAAAATCCTTGTGCATGCTACTAACAATATGAAGTTAAAATTTAAAGGTTGTTTCAGTTAAATTACATTTTGTTTGGTGTTTCTTTCCATTCTGTTTACCAGGAGAGCAAACAATGTTGTTTTCGTACTGTCAGTAGCACAACTTTGGCAGGGGGTGCTGGGGAGTTGGAGCCCCAGCTCCAGGCACCAATTCAGAGGGTATGTTGGAAAGGCAGCTCCCAAAAAGCTTGTGCTGCCACAACAACAGACTGTGTCCAAGTAGCTTGCATTGACATGGCAGCAGGAGGAGGTAGGCACTTATTTCCCTTCCCTCCCCCCACTGTTGCTCAGGCCACCAAAATTTTTAAGTTCCACCTCTGATTACCATTCATGATGAAACGGCCTGCTTCATTTTCTGATGTTCCTCCCTGACTGCAGCGTTTGTCCAGGAGTCATGAGATACTATTATAATTATAATATTTTAAAGTATTTTTAAAGTCATTTTATAAATTTTAATAAGCCTTCCCTCCCCCATCAGGCAGGCAGAACGGAGACCTTCAACCTGGGAGGACTGGCACAGCTCCCACAGCCCTCCCGGGGTTGCGGGCCCCTGATCTGCCTGCTGGATGTGAGAAGCTGTTTCAAGCTTCCCCATTATAGCCTATGGACAAAACTTTGAAACAGCATCATTGTTTTGATGAAACGAAATAGTAGTTTCAAATCGAAATGAAATTCAAAACAAAACACTGTTCCATCAAAACCTCGAAATGGAAGTAAAAATGGAGCATTGCCATTTCACACAGCCCTAATAGGCAAGTCCAACAGTCTCTCTACATCTCATTTGCCCATCTGTATTAAGTCTGCTAGGGTTACTTTGAGAATAAATACTTTAAAAATTGTAGTCCTCAGATGCCATGGTGGTGAGGGCCTAGAAGCACCTGAGAAGATTGCCTTGTATTTTATTTTTATTGGGTTGCACAAATTTCCTTGATTTCAGGGGCTTTTTTCTTTCTTTCAGATTTTTGTGGGGAAGGGAAGGTTAATGACAGTGCCTTCTCTTCCCATCGCCCTTTGCTATTTATCTTTGTCAGCCCTTTTGCTGGTGGTTGCAGTGAAAAAGGGAGATGGGAAGTATCTCCAAAGCACCTTTTGTAGTTGGAGAAAGTAGTACTGCATGGTTCTACTGCCTCAGCAAAAGTGAATCTCCTGTAGACTCCATTTTGTTTTTCTGAAGTGAAATCTTGAATCCCATGAGGTGACTTCAGCATATGGGGATAAGAGACACTGTAGAGCTGGTGGAGATTATGCAGCTTTTGCCAGCACAACACCTGTTGCCTGCCAACTTTGTTACTCTCTAGATCACAACGTAAGTTGGCACACATGAAAAACGTATATGTATTAATATAAGATGCACTATTAGTTGTTTATTATTTAGCATTGCAACAAAGAGAGAATGTACTGGGTTTTTCAAAGGGCTTTCAGTCCATCTCCTAAATAGTATCTTTCAGTTTTTGTAGGATTACCATATTTCCAGTTCAGAAAAAGAGGACACCTATCGGGGAGGTGGGGGAGGGTAATATGATTGTAGGTAGAGGGGGCAGTGATATGCCTGTGACCTGCCCCTCACTCCCAAGTCACAGCCTCCCAACCCAGGTTCACAGATTCATAGATGTTCGGGTCAGAAGGGACCTCAGTAGGTCATTGAGTCCGACCCCCTGCCCTGGGCAGGAAAGGGCGCTGGGGTCAGATGACCCCAGCTAGGTGCTTGTCCTGTCTCCTCTTGAAGACCCCCAAAGTAGGGGAAAGCACCACCTCCCTTGAAAGCCATACCACCTGCCTTGGAAAGTGCCCCTCGCTCCCAACCTGCAGCCCCCCCCGTGCCTGGTGATACTTCTCATTCCTGACCCACAGCCCACTGCTCCCCCCAGCCCTGCCAGTGCCACTCACTCCCAACCTGTCACCCTCTGTTCCTCCCCAGCCCTGCTGCCTATGCAGCTCCCTGCTGCACTCAAAGAACCTCCCCAGCCCCTTCCACCACTGGAGGGGCAGGCACCTCCCCTGCTTCCCTGCCCTACTGCACCCCAGTGCTAGCAGACATCTGCCCCCTTTGCACATTCATCCCGTTACACAACACGCACCCCCCCCCAACAGTGCCCTGGCCCTCCAGCCCACCCCCCCCTCACAAACTTACCTGCCTGCAGCTGCTGGGGTGCACACACAGACGCACATGATGTCCCCATCCTTCAATCACCGTCCTCTACTCCCCCCACCACAAGCAACTCCTTGCTGGGGCAAGCCAGGAATTGCCAGGGAAAATGTTGAGGCTGAAAAGAGCAAAGTTCTGGACATCTCTTGATATTTAAAAAAAACACCAAAATATTGATGGAAGGACCCAAAAAGAGGACATGTCCAGGAAAATCTGGACATATGGTAACCATAGTTTTTGGGATTCAGTTAATTATGCGAATGGATGATAGCTGTTTTGAAGTTCTATCTAATTACAGGCTTAATTATTTTTTGTACATGCCAGCCATTAACCTATCCCAGATCCTATGTATACATTAATTATGTTCATGTAAATGAATGTCAGAGATTATACATACAAAATCACTGGCATAAAATTAGTAGAGATGTGTAAGAAAAAAATTAGAGATATGTAAATTTTCCTGGGCAGAAACCTTGTCTTTGTATTTGCTTATAAAACACCTGAGAAGCTTTACTGGACTGTGTTAGTAGTGGTCATTAAGACATGAATATATCTATATTGCCTTAATCAGCTGCATTAGGCCAAATTCATAGAAACAGAAAATTAGGGTTGGAAGGGACCTCTGGAGGTCATCTAGTCCAACCTTCTGCTGAAAGAAGGACCATCCGCAACTATAACATCCCAGCCAAGGCTTTGTCTAGCTGGATCTTAAAAACCTCCAAGGATGGAGATTCCACAACCTCTCTGAATAACCTCTTCTAGTAGTTTACTACCTTCCTAGTAAGAGTTTTTCCTAATATCTAACCTAAACTTCCCTTTCTGCAACTTGAAACCATTGCTCCTTGTCATGTCTGGTGGAATGAGGAATAGCTCATTGAAAATCAGTGGGTGTGTCTATACATGCTATTAATATGCAGCAATAAACTCCAGTGCATATCACGCTGGAGTTTATTGCTCCCAGGTGCCATGTTTGAACATGCGACCAGAACTCCCATACATTGAGCCAGTTTGGAGCAGCCCCAGCTGTCAGGGTACCTGGGGGTCAGTCTGCTAGCCCAGGTCTGCTCCAGTCCGACTCAGCATGCTGCAGAGGGGCTGACTGGGGCGTGAGGGTGCTCCAGTGTTGGGCTAGCAAGCAGGCAGCCCTCACACTGAAGCATCTTTGTGCCCCAGTCAGCCATTCACACGTGTTGCTGTGCACTAAAAAGCTCCACCGTAGGGTAGTACTTCTATTTACAAGTACTACCCTATGGTGGAGTTTATTAGTTTTCTGCAGCCTAAAAGGGCTGCCTGTGGAGACACCCAGACATTTACTGCGAAGAGCTAGTGAGTTAGCAGTAGCCATGGAGGAACTTGATGGATTACTTTATTTACCTAAATCCAAGATGACTTTGAATTTAAGATGACTTCCCAGGAAGTAGATTATATGCAAGTAGAATTTATAAACTTGTTGTAATTTTCCAAGTATAGAATCTAATTATTGAGTTGCAATCTTAAATTCACTGTCCTCCTTCCTCCTCCCCCTCCCATTGCTGCAGCAATGAAAGCTGTAGCGGGGGCATGCGATCAGTAGGCATGCAGTCACCTTTGATCCCTACACCCCCTCCCACAGCCTCTGCCCCTCACCTACTTCTATGCAACCTCTGCCTCCACCCCTCCAGTATTCTGGTGCTTACTATTTGCATGCCTCTGGCTCTGACTAGTTCCAGGTCTGGTTCTGGCTCTGTTCCTGGGCACGCAGCACATGGAAGCTTTGGCCCTTGCTTGACCACACTCAGGCCTGGAGTCCGAGCCGCAACAGCCACGCTTCCCAATGTCCTAACTTATACTTGTGTGTGTATCCCTGTATATTCTACTGTGGTATCATGGATAGCTTTGATGGTAGAATTTAGCTAATGAGACATTTTGATAAGATGTCTTGATAGGAAACATTATGAGAAATAAAGACAATTGGAGAACTCCAGTACAAAGTAATACTTTTATACCCATTTGCTACTAGTTTTCATAGGTTTAGAGCCTTGCAGGAGGAGGAGGATGGGCTTAAATATAAGTAGCCATAAAGTTGGGAGGGGGGTGTCACAGGGTCACGCAGGTGCCCTGTTCCTATGAAGGAATAAGGGCTGCTGAAGCTCCCTGAGACAGCACAGGTGGTGGTTGCCAGAGCAACCAGGCTGGTCACATGGCCAGAAGGGGGCAGGGCCAGGCCTTTATAAACAGCCCAGGCCGGAGCCTTAGTTAGCAGTTCCCTTCTGGCAGCCTGAGGTGCAGGAGCTTTGCACGAGAGCTGAGCAGAGCAGAACAGAACTGATTGTTGCAGCCCGACCACCCAAGCGGCTATAGCATGGTGAGGGTGGAGAGGACCCTGACTGAGAGGCCTTTGCGAGAGAGCCAGGTGGGCTTAGATCTTATGTTATAGCCAGGAGGCTTATCGTTGTATTTCAGCTGTTTGGCTTATGGTTCTGTTTAGTTACTGTTAGACCGGAGGACCGGGTGAGGCTGTAGGGGTGTGAGGAGGCCTCACAGGGGCTCCCCAGCAGCTTGGAGGTTCCTGGTGCCTTGTGTGGGCACATGAGTGGTGCTTGGGAAGGCCCAGCTGTTCAATGTTGAGGCGGCACAGAGGGTAGCCTTGTATGGGCAATAGTCAGAGGCCCGAGCAGGGCAGAGGACCCCGGCCAAGGGTCCTAGCACCAAAGTGAAGCCTGTAGGGGCTTGTGTTGGGCTTCAGGTGTGGGAGCCACACGAGTGAAGCCTAGGGTAGGTGCTGTAAAGGCGACTAGCCCGGTGAGGCCAAGTCAGCGGCTATATAGAGCCCAGAGACGGTGACAAGCCGTAGGAGCAGGCACATATTTAAGAGAGGCCCCAGGCGGGGCACGTGTAGAGGAAGAAACCTCAAGAAGAGGGGCGTATGGTTGACCAACCCCCCGAGAGGTTATGGACAGGAAGGAGCCCCAGAGAGGCTCCACTGCAGTGAGAACCTCGAGGGGCCAAAGGGGCCAGGTAAGGCTCCAGCCGCCTGAGCCTAATTGGATACAGATTGTTAACCAGAGCTCAGAGGGGCCAGGTAAGGCTCCGGACGCCTGAGCCTAATTTGGATACAGATTGGGGGTACAAACCCAGAGGGGCTAGGTAAGGCTTAGGCCGCTGGCCCAGTGGGGAAGAAAACCATTAGTAAGCCCGGTAGGGCTAATCAGTTGTAAGGGGCGCCAGCTGCGTGACAAGCCCAGGGGCGCCAGGGAAGGGGCATTGGTTGCGTGCCAGGCCCAAGGGAGCTGGGCAAGGCACAGGTAGCAATTGGACCTGATAATGTCCGGAAGAGCTGCGAGGCTTGGGGCGTGCTAAAGGGGAGGTAGGAGGCACGCATTGCCCATAAGGCTGGGGTACACCGAGTCACCTCATAGGGAATGGGGGATAGTTAAGCATAACACCGTGTATTAGGGGATCAAAGGCAGCCTCCCTTATAGAACCATATAACAACAAGACGTGGCGGGCGAGATAAGAGGGTGCTGAATTGCCTAATTGGCATGGTAGGGGGCGCTAGTGGGATCGCGGCCGCTCCTAGGCCCCACTCTGTGACGGGGGTGGGTCAATTTCTGATTTTTATGCCCTTACCAGGTAGTTGGGGTCGAAGGAATACCCATTCACTACATAAAGAAGTTTTAGCATCTTTTAAGTTCCTCTTGAATTACTCAGTTTCTTTTCAGATGCTCTCCATATGCTGCCTATTTGGTGGGCTTGTAGGGGGGGGGCAAGGAGGAATAATTTTTTTAAAATATGTGAGTGAAGGAGCTACTTGATTTTTTTTTTTTTTTTTTTTTTTTACTCTCGAATCTTAAATTTTTAGTAAAATAAATTTTTAAGTTGTTTGGTACTGCCATATTTGGTTTTATCAGTGAGTATTCGAGAGACTAAGAAAGGTGTAGTCATTAGCTTCATCTCAAATCCAGTGTTACAGTTGCTCTAATGGCAAAATACTAGAGGATGCTCTATGCCTTTTTAATGCTCAAAGCCCTTAAAACCTCAGATTTGTACACAGCAGCATTTGTGGCAGAGCCTATACATGAGGGACATAACACAGGGATAAATCTATACGCTACATTGGTTATTGTATATTTCCATTGTTCCTTTTGGGTGGGACTAGCCCTACCCTGAAGTAAAGGCCTATTCCTTTAGAAGAACAAGACCCTACCTTTTGGCCTTGTGGGCTGAATCACTGGTGCAGCGTCAATCTGTAAGCTGGATCCAGTCCATGGGCCCTATCCAGTGCATGGAACTAGGTCCCTGTGGCCCTGGCCGCCCACATGCTAGATCAGACCGTTCACCAGTTGGTGCCCACAGCCCAGCCCTGCATGTCATCTAGCCCTTAGGACTTAGCAGTTTGGTGTGGGGAGCAGTGGCAGTGTTAATTGCCATATATCCCTGCTGCCAAATTTCCAGACCTGTGGGAAGCCCCACTGGACAGATGACATGACTCTATGGGACAGATGGTGAGCATCACTGCTGTCTTAAACGGAGGGTGGGGCCCAGAGACTTGGAGTCCCAGCAGAGTTCAGGATCAACAGATGAAAAGAACAGGGATGGAAGTAAGGCTATAGGGTTAATGTCAATGTTATGGATAGGAATGCCAAGCAGAGCCCTTTGTGCTTCTATATTGTAAGGGAAACTGGTAGTAATCCATATGTCTCAGTTGCCTAACATTCCATTTTAAAAGATTCTTGCAGTCTTCTCTGGGAAATTCTCATATCTCCATTGTTTATATCAGGCCTTTGATATTTTAAACAGGAAATCCCCTTAGGTTGCATAAGTGTAATTTTAGTCCATGAACTCGTATTCTAAATGTTTTGCTGATAGTGTTGATGCCATTTCCCTTCTCATTTGAATGCATAAGGAAAATGTTTGCTCTATAGTGAAGTTATACTCCTTGTACCATCAAAGCAGGAATAGTGCATACAGCAGTAGCTGGAGCTATAGCGTGCTGGCCTGGGCTGCCCAAAGCCTAATAAATCTACAGATCTGGCCTAAGATTTATGCAGTCTATTTATATATATCACCAGTTTCCTTTTAGGGCAAAACCTTCCTCAACTCTGGGAACAGGAGAGAGAAAAGAGAGCCAGGCTGGATCTCCCCATCTGCCTTCCCCCTGGGCCCGGGAAACCATCTCTTCCTGTGAGAAAACAGCCCTCTTTTATTTCTAGATAATGTAGTTAGCAGTTGGGTTCCTCTAATCTTCCAGTGTGTGTACCAGGGAATATTGTCAAGCTATGCAGGCAGATGGTTGGTAATGAAGGTTCCACCTCCAAGTCCACAATATTTTTCTTGTGGGAATGATATTAGGAGTGATGTCCACAAAGAGGTTGGAGAGATCCAAACTATTCTGATAAAATATTGTATTAATACAGTTATCTGACAGAGAAATATAATTGCCATATCATTTCAGACTTAGTCTGTGCCACTCAGTTATACTGTCTAAGTATGGTAAGTATCAGATGCTTCTAAGAAAGATGTTGCACAATTCTGACAGGTTAACAACAGGCTTAGGGAAGGAGTTTCTTCCTAACCTGAGGCAATTAGGGTATGTCTGTGTGGAACAAGGCAGTGCAGTACAAAAACAAGATACTGCTTGATTGTAATTGTGTTGCTTTCCTTGCCTCAGCTCCCAAGCTGGGAGCAATATAGCCATAACAGTAAGGTGCTGCATGTCTGCCAGTAAGCTCTGTTCTCTGCTTGCACAGCCATTTTATTTCCAGCATATGGAAAATGAGCACAGCATGGTTCATTACGCTTGCACTGCACTCTATAGACACATGCTTAGCAAGTTATGCCCATAAAAGTGGTTCTCAAGATTTTCAGACTTGAGACGCACCTTGTTAGACTTGCAACACTCCTTGGAAAATGCCAGGTTTTAGTTTTCACTCTCTTTTTTGACTGCGGAAAAAATAGAACAGCAGTTCCTCTGCTGCAAAGAATTCAGAGCAACCATAACAAGTCAAATAGGAATCCATAGTGTTAAAAACATTCTGAATTTTTTGGGTTTATCCTTTGAATCATGTAGGTGTTTGCACAGCTAACAGAACTAAAGTTGTGCATCACTCCATGACATCATTTAAAAAGGATCTTGCACCTTTGCACAGACAGCAACCTGGCTGAGAAGCACTATCCTAAGACATCAGATTGCTATTTCTTATATGTTTCTGTACCAGCTCATGAAACTTCACTCATTTTTCTTATAAATGCCAAATGTCGTCATCTTTATTTTTTTTGTATCTCCCTCATGTAAAAAAAAGTCTCAAGCTTGCTTAATTAAAAACAAGTTAAACAAACTAGATATTGTGGTAAGTGTAATATTCAGACTCATTAGTGTCATCACCTTCCCCTGATTGACAGAGTCCAGTACTTTTCTGGAACTTAAGGAACTATGTTAAGTTGGTGATACTTAAGCTGGTTATGCACTAATAATTTTAGAAACATAAGCATCATTTTCAGGCTTTGTTCTGATGAGTCATTTACCAACTCTGTGTTTTATTTGGTAACAGCTTCTAAGCCTTTGAAGATCTGTGCACCCTCTTTAGCAATTAACTTTGTTCACCCTCACTATGAACCTTAATATCAAAGTGTTCCTTTGCTGTTTTTATAAAGTGCCTTTATACTGCACTCATCCCAGTTTCTGCACATTCACATGACTAGCTTAATTAAAATCAGACAGCTCAATAATTCTACCATAAGCTAGTAATAATGAAGCTGTGGGAGTCCTTGAAGCCCATTATCATTCAAATGCCCAATGGTTTCTCAAATAAAGTGGATGATTAAGTATGGTTTATAGAAGTAAGGGAGATTATTAGCAGTGAAAGATGCATTTGAACTTGCTGAAAGGATGGCCTTTGTCTCAAGACCTACTCTGAGTAATAATTATGCTAGGTCTTCATTTTATCCCAGCAGTCTCTCCTTATTCACGCTTTCAGTGTTTGAATAGCTTGCTATTTCTTGTTAATCCCTACAGGAATGTGGCTTTGGATATGGGGAGGATGCACAGTGCATGACATGCAGGCCAAACAGATTCAAGGAGGACTGGGGATTTCAGAAGTGCAAGCCTTGTCTGGACTGTGCACTAGTTAACCGATTTCAGAAGACCAACTGCTCTGCCATGAGCAATGCAATATGTGGGGACTGCTTACCAGGGTGAGTCTATTTCTAGAAATAAAAGAAAATTAAAAAAAATAATAATATTAATGGTTGCAAGTTGGTGTTTCTTGGAGAAATGAGTCCATGATTATTTATATGAAGGTCCTAGATTCTGCTCTAATCTAATTTGAATTTTAGTCATGGACTCTGCAAAAGTTTAGGTATGTCTCTGAGCACATTGCTTCACTTTCTGTCTGTAAAATTGGGATAATAATACATCTCTTCTATAGGAGTATTTCCTAACATCTATACGGTGCTCCCAAAACATAATAGAGTTTTAATCCTGGTAGGCTCTTTCACATGTATTATCAACACAGCAAAGTCAAACTATTCTATAGTCTAATTTAAACCTGTCTATTTTGGAAACCCTTATCATTTTCCATCTTAATCCTGAAAATATTTTCTTTTCTAAAAACACTATACATGTTTAATTGTGAAATGTATTGCATCACATGAACTAAATTCTCTGCTCAACATTCACATTGCCTGTTTTCTCATCTCTGACACTCTCCCAAATAAGAAGTACACATTGTTTTGGAAGGCAAAATAACAAGAAAACAATTTTTGCAGTATCATGGCCAACTTTGGGACATAAAGTAACCTGTCTGGAAACATAAATGTCCAGGAAATGTGGCATCTCAGAAGATAGTCTGCATGATACAGCAGGAACTTCCTGGTGTAGCAGGACAGCAACAAGACTAAGTTTCTGACTTTTTTACAGGAACAGTAGTAAGACTGTTACTTCTATGCTGTAAATAGTTCTTTATATAAATTCCTGTCAATAATAATGTTGTTTCCACACCACAAATCTCATCAAGATACTACAGATTATGTGTGGCAAACCACTTGCCTTAAGCCACCTCAGTGGCTACTCCAGGTATAAGCTACAGTGCTCAGCTATAACTACTGCAAATTCCTTAGCAGCTGTGAGAGATTTAATGTAGGACTCTACCTCCTCTTCTTACTGGGGCCAGAGGGATGGAGGAGCCATCTTGGCAGTGTCCATGCGCTTCTATTCTTCACTATTTCTGTTCTAGCAAAGCAGGATCAGCTTCCCTGAGTAAGATGTGTACCCATTTTTGGAGCACCCTGACTTTGTGGAGGGGGGGGAAGTACACACAGTATATGAGTAAATGCAGTATGCAAGTAAGTACAGTGCATTCCTTGACTTGAATGGGATGTCCACATCTGAGGACACAACTTGGTCTTCTGAATATAATATATATATATATAGGCTTCTTCACAGCATACTCTGCTTTGTTGTCTAAAAGTTTTTAATAGAAATGAGAGAGAATTAGGCCTAAATATTTCTTAGACAATATAAAGTTGATATACACTTCTAGTTCTAACTCCCAAAGCCTTTAGAAATAAGATTTCCTATTTTCTGTAGGATTTGAATAAGTTGTATTACTCAAAGTGTCCATTAGAAAATCTTACCAGGAGCAGAAATAAAACTAAGCCATTTTCTTATATACCACAATACATGCATATGGTACTTTACCAAGTAATAAAGGCATTGTACCCTTCCACAAGGAACTGACAGCTCACCATGGCAATGTACAGCAAGGAGAAACAAAGTGAGAGAATAGCCATATATAGACATTCAGTTTCTTCTGGGAAAGTCACTGCTGTCCTAGAAAAACCCACATACATATTCAGGATTGTTCTCCCAGACCAAAAATGCCTGCTTTGGGAGAGAAATAACCTGGGAACAGCGAGGGTTAAATCACTCCTGGGAGAGTTGCTCCTGGGAAAGTAAGTGTCTGTCCATATTCACTTCTGAGAGAAGCCACAGCATTTGAGGGTGCTTTGCTTCTGCCTGCCCTGCTCCCTTTTCCCCAGGGAGACAGTATGTTGCTTTTGCTGGACTCTGCTCCAGTTGAGCAGGGAGCAAAACACATGCCCTTCACAATCCCCACATTTTGCTACAGGGAAATGCAGGTTGACCCTGAGCGATCTGAGTCAGCCAATCATGGCTGCCCTGTGCATTGCTGCCATCTGTTTCCAGGAAGACTGAGGAAGCTTCCAAGCATGCTGAAATGTGTGCACAGCACCAACACTGTAAGCTCTCTGCTCTTCAGAGGCTCAGCATTCAAATGTCTGTTCAGACGTCTCTGGGTAAGTTTTTTTACCAGGAGAACAAACCTGGGAGAATTCGCCCAGATCTTTTGAATGTGTGTACGGAGGCAGTGTTGAAAAACAATAGCTATAACAGTGAGAGACTGAACTATGCTTTTTAGTCCCTTGAAGCCAGTTGATTTCAGTGACTTGGATGGGAGCCATAATTACTTACCTATCTTGTTTGTGCCTATCTTCCCCTTCTGTATAGTATAGCTTAAGGCAGTATCTACAGTGGGGTTTGATAAACTTTAACCAGTCGTGTTTAAAGCATTCTTCAAAGACTTAATAATTCTGAGCCCTGATCCTGCAAAAAACTTACACAACTTGCATAACTTTACCCACTGTGAGTAGTTTAATTGAAATCAGTGGAATTACTGCATAATATTGCGGTGTTTACCCTGAATCACAATGCAGCTTGAGGGTTAGTAGGTCTATCATAGATATGATCTTCTCACTCCAGCAAATCCAAGAAAACTCTTGGGAACAAAGGAGATAACTATGTATTGCCTTCATTGACCTGACCAGGACCTTTGACCGTGTGAGCTGAAAAGGCCTCTTCACATTGTTGGAAAAGATTTAGCTGCCCACAAAAATTCCACAGCATAATCTGTTCTTTCCATGATGGAATGCTGGGAACAGTCAGCTCTGATGGATCAACTTCTGAAGCTTTTGAAATTGAAAGCAGAGTTGAGCAGGGCTAGGTCCTTGTTCTAACCCTGTTCAAGATTTTCTTTTCTCTTCTTCCAATGCATGCTATTGGGATTGTTACCAGTGGAATCTATCTACGTATGCTCAGATGGAAAATTATTCAACCTTACACACTTTAAAGCATTGAATAAAGTGTAAAAAGTTTTGATTTGGGAGCTGCTGTTTGCAAGTGATGCTGTACTAATAGCACACACATAGAGCAACTTTCAAAGCCTGATCAGTTGCTTTGCTTATACCTACCAAGATTTCAGTTTTATAGTCAGCATCAAGAAAACCAATGTTATGAGCCAGAACATTGATTCACCACCAGCAATCATGATGGGTTAAAAAGTACTGGATGTTGTAAGTCAATTTATGTACCTTGAGTCCATTGGTACCAACAAGTTGTCACTTGAGGCTGCACTGAATACCTGCATTGGCAAAGCATCAGGTAACATGAGTATGCTGAGCAAATATGTGTGGAACAACAACAAACTGACTGTTAAGACTAAGGCTAAAGCAGATTGTGCTTGCATCATCAACACTCTTTTGTGCGGCAGCAAATCCCAGGCCACATGCTCTACTCAAGAACAGTGACTCAACAACTTCTACTTTTATGTTTCCATGGCTTCATTCTAAAAATTTACTGGTGGGGGAAAAAATATCTACACGGAAGCCTTGGAACATGCCAGCATTATGAGCATTCACTCTTAGTCAGCACTGACTTTGGCTTGTACAGTGACTGTGTACACAAAGATCTCTGTATAGAGAACTCCTTACAGGATGAAGACCACATGGGCATCCTTATCTCTATTTCAAAGATATTTGCGAGAGAGAAATGAAGGCAAAAAATGCTGAGCCAAATGACTGAGGGGAGATTGCTGAGGATTGAATTATTTGGAAACAATCTATTAAGCATGGAATGAAGGCTTTCAGGGAAAGAGTCCAACATGCAGAAAAAAGAAGAAACCTTGGGAAGTTCAGGACTGTTTGATACAAACTTCACATATGATAAGTACAGAAGGGATTGTCACTCAAGAATTGGGCTCTATAACCACATCTGCAGTTGTTTAACAAACTAATGCACATGGCACAAATCTATTGTCTTGCAAGCCAGACGGATCTGTACCAAGGGGTTGGTCTAGGGCAGCCTATGTGTGTGGCACATGGCAGATTGGGCTGGGGGCAGGCAGCACAATGACCAATAGTACAGGGCGTTGAAAGCAGGGCATCAGATCAGGCAGGGATCACAGGGTAAAAAGCAGAAAGAAGATCAGGAGATGGAGCAGAGAGCAGAAAGCTAAGGAGCAGACTGGTAAAGGAAAAGGATCAGAGTGGCATTCAGGGATGGGGCTAATTTGTGGTACGCCTGCCAAAAAGGTTGGCCCCTAATGGTCTACATGGTGCTTGAGGTCCTTTCCAACCCTATTCTAATATTATAAAAGCCTTAGCCTGTCTGTCTGTCTGTTCATAATGCTTTATTCGCTCTACACAGACAGAGGCAGACAGTGGAGCACCGCCATGACAGTGAGGATGGAGGGGCCAGAGCGGAGAGAGGCGAAGCCAGCTCTGTGCCACTCCCCTGCTCCTTGGAGGCAGAGGGGGACACCCCCCTCCCCTGCTAATTCCCCTGCCCCCCTCCCCCTGACCTCACCCCCCTCTACTGCTCTTTGGGGGCAAAGGGGGACACAGGGACCAGTGTGCCGCCATAACAGAGGGGACAGAGTGGGGGGTGGGCTTCTTGGAGTCAGGGGCTGGTGCCCCCCCCACAACAGCCAGCAGGGAGGGGAGGTGGTGGGAAACAGGGGAGGAAGGGGAGCAGGGGTTAACACTGGCCCTGGCCTGAAGCAGTCAGGGGAGGCAGGGAGCAGCCCCAGCCCCAGCCCTGGCCCAAAGGTGAAGGAGGGAAACAGCACAGGCCCCAAGTGGTGGGGCAGAATAGGGAGTGGCTCCAGCCCTAGCCCAAAGCAGGTGGGGGGGTGGGAGTAACAGCCCTGGCTGTATCCCAAAGCGGCAGGTGGAGGCAGGGAGCGGCCCTGGTCGGAAGGTGAAGGGGGAAAATGGCACCGTGGGGCCCCCCCCCCCGCAATCATTTTTAATGGGCAATTCGCCAGTGATTTTATATTCTTTTGAAGTTTTGTGGGGATTAGTTGTTTTTATCTTTGTTTTTTAACATCATCATTCCACAGTTCATTCCCATTATATTTCAGGATGGAGCTGTGATGATATTATATCTGAAGAGAGAGAGATGTGTGTGTGAGTGTATATATGTGTGTGAGACTTCCAGAACCATGGCCTAGAGCTGCCTTTTTCATAGAGAGGGTGTGCTAAAAGATGGCTGCCAGTTTTTCTCTCAGACAGCAAGCAGAAGGAATGGAGTCTGGTGTTAACTCTTCTACAGACACTCTAAAATTGGCAGCAGTTTTTTGGCTGCTTATTTAACTGTTCCACCCCTCCTATTTACTGTCACAGAGAAAAGCTGGCAGCCATCTTGCATGCTTCTATTCCTTTATGCCTTCTATTCCAATGAAGAAAAATCAGCTTCCCTGCTTAAGACACGCATCTCAGTTTTGGAGAGCTGATGTTTGGGGACAGGGTGCTCGTGGTATGTGTGTAAATATGATACCCTGCAGTAGGACCCAATGGCTAACACTAGATTATCTCCCCTCTTTGATATTTCCTGTTTAGATGGTAAACTCAGGGTAAAGACTTGTTTCATGCAGTGTGTTTGTACGCTCCCAAGCACAGCACTCAAGTCTTTAGACACTATTATAAAAATCAATTATTTTATTATTAACTGACATGGGCAGTTGCTTTATTTTCTAGATTTTACAGGAAGACTAAGCTTGGAGGCTTTCAGGACATGGAGTGTGTTCCTTGTGGTGATCCCCCTCCTCCCTATGAACCTCACTGTAAGTGCTGTTTTATCTCCAATTGGAACTGGATTAACTTTTGCCTTTTTTATTTTGTTTTTAATACCTTAGTGTGAAAGCTAAGAAAAGCTGTAATTTTGTTGCTGAAACTGAGCCATGTGATTCTTATTTAATCATATTTCCTTAACAAGAAAATAAGTTCTTGATCATGACATGTGGAAGAACGAAAACAGATGCAGGGATGGATTTAATTTAACATACCAGGCATATAAGTGGGTCTAATACTGAGGATCCTGGGCTCCCAATAGATAATGTATCAGTCAGGCAGACTCTTCTCTGCCTACCCATAGGATTTTGTAATCATGCTGCTATTTGAATTTCATGGATTTTTCTTGCAAAAATTGTAGACTAGATCATTTTTCCTGATTAAATAAAGTATTCAGATAGTTTCTTTTGAAGAGAAAAGATTTTGGAACATAGCTTTTTTTGGATTTCTGCTGTTGTTTGAGGGCAATGTTCTGTGTTGGAATAGTTCAGTTTTTATTCAAGACTGCAAAATTTGAAATTATTTAGTTAGGTTTCTCTAATGGCCATAATAAATCAATCACCTTGTTATAGTCTCTATAATAATTTCCCTCCAGTTATGATGTATGTCAAGAAAGTTGGATTGTTTTTCAATTAGTTTTATAGGGTCAAGCATTCAATCTATTAACATGCTTTCTGTTAAGTGTAGCTTTCACTATAATGAGACCAACTGGGCATGAGGGACCTAATTCTGTTCTGACTTACTTAAAACAGCTATCTTCAATACAGCAGAATTGCACAAGACATTTCAAGGTTTAATTTGGGCCCAGATAAGCAATTTGATATATACACTTCTTTTGTTTCAGGAATTGAAAATAAATATCTGTCTTAAATCTTCTAATGATAAAATACAGCTGTACTGGGAAGTGTAAATACAAAAGCATGAAACCTTGTGTTTGGTGGGTTTTGGGGTTTTTTTTACTCCCTGATGCTTAATATTGTTTAGCTTTAGATATTTAATTAGTGCATTATTTTCTTTTTTTACTTACATTCATTGAACTGTGTGGAAACACTCACTTCTTTAGAAAGGTATAAAAAATTATTAATGGGTAGAGCTAACTACCAATACTCTACCTTTCCTATTCCTTTTTCCTTTTAAAGTAAAATAAAGACAAATATTTGTGCAGCTAACTCAGAGCCATTTTAGATGAAAAGGAAAAGTTTAAATGTCTTACCCCAATAAATTAACTGTCTTGTGAGGGGCTTTGGCAAGTTTTTATTTGCTTACAAACACTACCATTGGGTCATGAACTAGGCTAAAGGTTCATGGTAAGTCTGAGACATGGGTGAGGACTGGTAGTAGTTGATTATTATCCAGTTAGCTATAAATCTAAATACTTGCTTTCATCTTCTGTCTTTCTGCAGACATTTTAAAACAGATCTGGTTTAAATATTTACTCATGAAAAAACAGATTGTGGATTGTTAAAGACAATGTTGAAAGAATTCTGTAATGGAAAAATAAAGCCTTAAAGACTAAGAAAATTGTTCTCTCTATGTAGATAAAGAGAAGACAATTAATTCTCTGTATTTAGTGGAATAGAAAATTACTTATATGCAGACATAACATTTTTAAATATTGAATTCAAATAAGGTATAAATACTTGCTTCTAGACCTTGGTAAAGCATCCAGACATCAGTTTAGGAGTGACCAGTGTATTTTTGGAATGTCTGCATAAATTCACTTTATAAATGAGATGAAGTCATCAATATTCATGGCAACTGAGTGAATGGCACTAGTATTTCTTGTCTATCTTCTTAAAACAAAACAAACACAACTGTAAAACTTGAAGAGAAAGGTAGGGTAGGACTATCCTGCTACCTCTCCAGAAGAGAAATGATGACTTAGAATAAATATAACAATTCTGGCTAGTTTTAAGATTTACTAAATATTAGGTGAAATAAAGGAAAAATAGGAAGAAAATGCATCAAATACAGTTAAACAACCCTATATTTTTCCATTTGAAACCCTATCAGACTAAGGTAGACTTTTACCATAAACACATTTTCTTTACTGCTGCTTTTGCATTAAATGTGCCTTTGGGGTTTTATTCATAGTTTCATAGTTTCTAGGGTCAGAAGGGACCTGAGCAGATCATCTAGTCCAGCCCCCTGCCATGGCAGGAAAGAGTACTGGGGTCAAACGACCCCAGCAAGGTGTACATCTAGCCTCCTCTTAAAGACCCCTAGGGTGGGAGCCAGCATCCTAGCCGCCCAAGTTGGTTCCAGATCCTAGCCGCCCTGACCGTGAAGTAACGCCTCCTGATATCTAGTCTGAATCTACCCTCTGCCAGCTTGTGACTGTTATTCCTGGTCACTCCTGGCAGTGGAGTAATCTGCTTTGTCCTGTAATTAAAGCTTGTAGAAATGATTTGAGAATGCCACATTTATCATTAAAGAACTGAAGAGCCATAAGGGCATATGTTTGTGCACATTTCACAGAGATTGGGACTCTCATTTGAAGAGAAATGTTTGATAATTAACAAATGAAAAGGAAAACTATCCAAAATATTAATGATCTTTCTCTTGAGAGAGAATTGGGCTTTAGCTGGTTTCATTATTGTTGAGTTTCCATAGTATTCAACATTGTCATTGCTTGGAATAATGTAGGTAAGACAATCTTTCAGAGAGAGAGAGAGAGAGAGAGAAGCACTCATGTATTTGCTTAACAGTGAAAAACTCACTGGAAAACTATCTTGTTTGGTAATCTCTTTTATTGGGCCAACTACATAGTTGAGAGAGGTGGTAGACAAGCTTTTGGGCACAAAATGTTCTTGCTCAAGTCGGAGAAGAAGCAGATACAACCTAAGCTAAGTGCCTGGTAAAACAATTACTTTTGTTTAGTCCAACAGCTGCAGATGGTAAATACTCTGGTGATGATGGGGGGAGGGGGAGTTCTGTATAAACTTTAGAAGTTGATGTTTCTTATTAGTTTAGCTCCTTTTTTTATTCATGCTGTGAATTTTCCATTTTAAATGGTGAATTTCAATATCTACTATGTTTTGGTAGTGTTGTGTTGTTGCCATGTTGGTCTAGATGCGAGGAAGGGCAGTTTGTGTTCTGTACATATCAATTCAAGAAGTAAGGTGGTTAGGATTTCCTGGGGAGAGGGGGAGATGCATAGAGACTGGCACTGACTTCAAGACCTGTTTCCCGTGTGTTCAAGAGTGGTGGCTTGGGGTGTTCGCAGATAATCCTTATCAACCCATTTCCGGGATTGCCATGCACACAACAGGGCTTGGACAGGCTTGTTTCTTTGGACAGGGCTTGTTTCTTTGCTTGTGCGACTGAACACTCTTGCTGCCTTGTGCAATGGGTCATTGTTACAACTGGAATGAGCCATCCCTGTGGTAGGCAGTCATTGGCTGCTATGCTGGCAGGAAGCCAGCCCTGTCCCAAGCACAGCCTTAAAAACCAGCATGGCAGACTGTCTATAAGCAAGTCTTTTGGTGACCTTGTTAGACCATCCTGGTACCTTGCCTTGATTTTTGTCCCTGCTCTTGCTCCCTCTTGCTGCATACTTGGTATCCATATATAGCTTCTTAACTTTGGCTTGCTCCTAACTGCTACTGAGCTACTGATCTGTGGGCCTTTGATGCTGTCCTGTTTCTTTAGCTTCCTGATTAGGATGTGATCTCTGGCATCCTAACTGCAACTTGGTTTACAGCTTCATGATTCTGGGTGTTTGATGTTGACCTGTTTCTAATCACGACTGGCCTCCAGACAGAACGAGGTGAGCTGAAGCACTTGACAGAAAAGAAAAAGAACCGCTGTTGCGTAGGAGGTGTTGTGGTGGGCCCAGCCTTTGTGCCATGAATTGCCTACTGAAGACCAGATTTGGGCTGTATCAGGGATTTCTGTCTAGGTCTGACCTCTTGAGGAAGGTAACCCATTTGGCTGAACATTGTACCTCCAACTCTGCATCCATAAACATCTTACTGTCATTCCTGTATCTGCATCTTTTTTCTAGCTCCCTTGTAGCTTTTCACTCCATTTACACTATGGAAATCATTACCCCTATTGCTGTTGTAGATTCCACAGCTTTGTTAATTTTGTGGTTTTGGAATTTGCTAAAGCCACCTGGATCCTAGTTCAGCATAAGGGCATTCCCAAGGCAAACCTGTGGACCTATTACATTCAAGTTGGCTCTTTTTGAGGCTACTTTCTGAATCTATTGTAAATTGTTACAGTTTTGGTTTGATCCACTATACTTATTACTTCTTGGCTTGCCCTACATAGCTCTACCATCCAGTGGTACTCTGAAAGAATCCAGCCTTATTTGGAATACTACTTCCAAAACTAACCTAGTAAGGTGTGGCTGCAAGGGAGGTAGGTCCCTGACTCCATGGCAGTTGGTCCCAATGTGTCAGGAACCTCCAAAGTGGCTGCAACACACCACACAACACTCCAACAACTTTTCCCATATCTTGCAGAGTCAGGCAGTGTGAAACCCACTGCAGTACCACCAGCTGAGTAGTAGTGGGGTGGGTTTCCATTTGTTCAATAAGAGTCAGCGATGTGGGTTTTCCAGAAAATTTTCCAATGCCCTAAATAGAGTGTGATCCAATTTAGCATGTTTATTTGATTTATATTTAGTAAACAAAACTAAAAAACTACCCCAATGTTAATTTTATGTCCCAATAGCCACAAGTATTTGAACTCAAATATTTGATTAGGAAAAAAAATAGAGCGCACTTAATGTGGTTTAAATGTTATATTCAAACAAATTCAAAGTTTTATAGTAGAAATAAATGATTTAAATTGGAATACTTGTAAAAATTTAAAAACAATACACGTACTTCCCTTACATTGTTTGTTTAAATTTAAGAAAAAAAATAAAGGTACTGAAAACTGTTGGCACACTAATTTTAGCACACCCAAAGAACTGTGCAGGATATGCCATGGTTGTCCACTCATCTACGTCAACAGAGTTTAACTCTTCCACTGAGGTCATTGTGGCACCTCCAGTTTCACTGTCACCATCTGTAGAATCACTTGCATTGATTATTAGTTCCATTTCTGAATCAGATTGAGGCAAATCTGATTCAGAACTACTTGAACCACATTCTCTTTCATTAAAGAATGGTTTTACCAGTGAGTCTATGGGCAAGAGCAACTTTATCATCACACTGCATCTTCTTCACTAATTGTGCTTCTGACTGATTCTCCAGAAGCAAGAGATTTTGAGAAGCAGAAACAAGCTTAGCAGTGCATTCATTTGTTAGTCTATTCCTCTTTTGTGTCTTGATTGAGCTGAAAGTCTTCCAGTTCTATTCACAAGAAGCTGCTGTTGGTGGAACACTTAGGATCCTTAGAGCAAACCTGGACAGCAGTCGGGTGTTAAAGTATCCCTACCACCACGTGAGAGGAGACGTATTCTCTGCTGCCTGCCAAATAATGTCTTTGCTCCAGAGTTTTTGTTTTGCACAGTACTCAGCAATGTCTGTCATAACAATTGCTTTGTCAATGTTGGGGGCATTCTTAGCTACTTCCATAATTGTATCCAGAGCAGTAGATAATTCATCTTCTGATAAATGTTGTCCTCTGCATTGATGATCCAAAATGTTTGTGCCAGATGAACTGTATGAGAGCAAAACTCAGATCTCTTAGTAAACATTTATTTTACTACTACTACTTCTTTTTTGGATTGAGGTGAAGAAAACAAAAGCTGAATTAGATTTTCCTTCAGTTGTCTGAATCTCTGTAATATTTGAAAGGCTCGGTGTATCTCCTTCAAGTTTCTCGATAGCCACTGAAACTGGTAGTAGCAAATTGAATGCTCCTTGAACTGGAACCCAGAACATATTGTTACCAAGAATCTGCTTCCAAATGTTCACAGGAATAATCTGGGATCCTATGTTATCTATTGAAGCACAATGCAAACAGTTCTTTGTGCACAGCAAACTATGTAAACACTTTGTAGCCCAGCCCCATCTAGTTTCTCTTGGCAATAAAAGTGCACTTTTCTTCCCCTGCTTCTCTTTCTGTAATTTCTTCAAAGACTGATTAGCAACATGATGATTGTTCAATACCTTCACAATTGCTTTGCAGTTTGCCATTATTGTCTTCATTGTATTCACACTTACTATGTCTTTTGCCAGAAGATTCAACCCATGAGCAAGACAGCCAAATGCTATTAAATGAGGATATTTTGCCTTTAATATTTACCATGCAGCATTCATGTTACTCGCATTATCAATTACAAGGGTTTGTACCCTTGAGGGACCTGCACTTTCTATCGATTCACTCAGTAATTTGGCTATGTATTCACCTGTATGACAAGAAGATTTGGTAGCAATTGCTTTCAAGAATATTGGTTCAGGTGTTGCTAACATAATGTTCAATAAAGGATTTCCTTGTATGTCAGTCCATCCATCTGACATCAGAGTTAGTGTTTGAACAATCCTTTGAATAACCATTGTTTAAACTCTGTCATACTTTCTAAGAGAGAATGTGATAAGCGATAACGTGACAGTAACTTATATGATGGGTGTATTACTTTGTAATGTCTTTCTAGTATTGATTTTCAGTTATGGAAAGAGGTGTACCACTTGCAAATATAGATCGAGATAATGTCTCATCTGATTTTTCTTGATCTTCTTTTGACATTTTGTACACAAAGCATGATAAAAAGCTTGACTGTCTTGAACAGCTGCTCACGGTGGATTGCATATCTGGTGACAGTGATCTTGGAAGTGAAGATCCTGCTGCTTCTTCTCCCAGACCTGAAAGCTCAACACTCATTTTTTGCAAATCTGCTATTTCACTTGAGCTGCCAAGTTCCTGCAACAAAAGGGAGAAAAAATTTATTTTAGCCTATTCTAGTCTACCCTCATCCATCAGAAGAAGGAGAAATGGCAGGGAGCTTGCTTCCCCTCCCCCTGCCAGAAAGAACACTGCTGTTCAGCTGCCCTGGGACTGCAAAGCCAAGGGGAAGTATAGTCTGGCATCTGTCATTGGCCAGAGGACTAAACTTACTCTGCTGGGTTGAAATAGTTAACTATTTATCTATTACGTAATTTTAAAATATATATATTGTTAAGCCTAAGCGACTTTGGATGCTTAGTGCAAGCAGAAAATCAGGATACTTTATTATTTTTAATAAATAAATAGTAGTTGAGAGTTGCATTAACTTTTAAAATTATAATGTTTTAAAACAATATAGGTGCTAGTCTGTACTGTGTGGTGTTTAACATATTAATTTGTTTACTTACATAGGATTCCTGAAGTAGACTTTTCTCAGATGATGCTGTTCCACAACTGTTATATTAGCTTTCTGTATATGGCTTGTACTCTTTCAGGACAGTTTCTACATGTTGCTAAATGCTTCTTCATTCTTGCTGCATTGTTAGCATACTCCTGCCTGCAATATTTACCTCTACCAACTTTCTTCCTTCTTTCAGTGGCTTGAACTTCACTAGAATGATGCCACACACTAGTTTTTTTTTCTAATTAGGCATTATTATGACTTCTTGAAACCAAAAGCACTAAAAAATAACATCTCTTTTATGCAAACACTTCCACCTTCCCAAACTCAAGAACAGAAATGAGACACTGCTGTGTGTGTTTGCTGAACTGAAAGTGAAACAAAAATGATCACAGTTTTAGTTTTAGTTTTGCTTTCACTTTGGTTTTGATTTGGCCTGCACAGCAATTAGGTGAAATAATAACTTGATTTTTGGTTTGGATTATTATGTGAGTGTATTTACCCTCATGTTTACAAATCAATAAAACATATATGTATTCTCTTACACACTTCCTAGGGATAATCACCTGTAAAACACTATTTACAACTTTGAAACTGCCAAGCTTGCCTAATATTGTTATTGGCATCCATTCATTGTTACTAATGAATTTTATGAAACAATGAATTTTTAGAAACGGAAAATTTCCCACAGAAAAATAAAGCACTGCATTTTGGAAAACTTTCTGCCTTAGATCTCTGATAAGAGTGTCTACCTGATTGACTTATTTTTATTTTTCCATCCTAGGGTAGCAAACCAGTAGCCTTTGGTGGTCTAAACTTGCTATCAGAGGCTGAGTTCTGCTATCAGAATTTTCAGCTCTGAGAGACTGCCTCCAAGACAAACTCACTCATCTCTGACAGCTGTTTTAGTCATTTTCTTTTAAGAAGGACAGGTCATTGCAGTTCTGTGTAGACTGAGATCTGTGGTGGGTTACCATTCAGAATTGGTATACACTCCCCCTAAGGGTCATACAGTTTGATCTACCTCTGCATTGTTATGCCTTTCAGTCTTATGTCCCAGTTAAGTTTCAGACTTGTATAAACAATATTTTTATGGATGTATTCGACCTGTTTGAAGTCTCATATTTGGAAGACATTCTTATTTTCTCAGAACACTAGACACAACACAACTGCACATTCACCTTGTCCTGGAATGTCTCCTTCAAAATAATATGTTTGCAAAACTGAGGGAAAAAGTTAATTTGACCAGACCCAAGGGAGTTTTTTGGTAATCTCTATAAAGGATTTCTAAAAGATTTCCTTCTCTTTGGCTTCTACATGGGTTAGTGGCTCTGGCTACATTAGGGCAAAGTTAAGGGTTTCTTGTGTTATTTAAATTCAGCGGGGCCCCACCTCCATCAGTTTTCCGTCCTGGTTGTTTCAGATGCTGGGGACTGCCCTCTTTATCAAATCAAAAACAAAAAAAGCAAGTCAGAGAGTTACAATCTTTCCTCTGTTTTCCACTGACTGTTTCTTCATATCAGCTCTGAGGAAGCGTGCCTGACAACCTACCTAGAATTTTGAGACTTTGGGAATTCAGACGGTCAAAGCCAGGACTTTTAGGTTTTCCAGGAGTATTGACTCCCATCAGCCAGCCAGACTGTCAAAGAGCCAGAAGGGCACGGTGCCAAAGAATTGCAAAGTATTAGACAATAACTGCTCCTGTCTTATGAAAGGAAGAACTGACACCTGCTCAATCATTTGGAGTTGGAACACTCTTCTGGAGCTAAGTGCTTAGGGCTGTAGCGGAAAGTACCACCCCAGAGGAAGGCATCTAAATGCCAGAGTCAGGGCTTAAATCCTACCTCTCTTCTCAGTGTTTCCTGCTTGCCAAGAACATCCCCCTTGCTCCAAGAATAATCCTGCTCTTTGATGCCTGCTCTTTGATGCCTGCTTCTCCCCTGTCCTTCATACAGGGAGATGTAGGTACCCAAGTTGGATATTAAGAATCAACAATATTAGACAAGTAGTCAATCTTGTCTAATCTGAAAGTTAGGCATCACAAACAGTATTAAACCTCTTCTGTGGAACTGTCTCCATGATTACTTAAGTTTTATGTTGTAATGTACTGTGATTATCCAGTTTACACAAATTCTCTCTTGTTTTAGTCATCATCTCTCTTGCATACTGCAAGGAAAATCATAAGACTCTTCCTTTATCTGTTCAGTTTTTAAAACATAAAACACCATATAATAAAGTATTTCATGATGGTTGGATATGCTGATGAAAAATGTGCAAATTAAGATAGACAAAATGTTTTGGATGATATTTTTTATTGGACAGTTTGCATGGTTGGGATAGACTTAGATATGCTTTCAAATTCACTGCATTCTTCTTCAAGTCTCCCTCTATTTGAAAGCTTGTCTAAGTCTATGTGAACCATACATTTTTGTCCAACAAAAGATATTTCCCACAAAAATTCTTGCCTCTTGAGCATTTCCTGGTCCATCACAGCTACAACACAACTCCAACACAAAGATGATTCTTAATGGAAAGTCATTCCTACAGATTTTGAAATAGAAACGAGGTATAAACTGATGAAGGCTACACTTCCAGAAGGTTGGGAATTAAAAGAAAAAACTATCTGAGCTCCATCCAGTTGTAGTTTGTGGCTTTCTGTGGTCTCTGTTCATAGAAACTGGGGGTGGGAGGGAGCGGGGAGGATTAGCCAGATTGTCTGCTTCTACTCATCAAATCTATTCTTTAAGCATCTCCATTTGCCACTCCCATCCCCCATCTCTCCTTTTCCTTCCAGGAATGCAATAACTGGCTAAGCTTATGGATCTCAAAACATTGAAGAAGCTTTCTTATCTTCAGCAAACCTGATGTCCCAGAGTATGTGAAAGGGGACAGAGCTAGGAGCAAGCAAGGGCAAGCAAGAAGATTTAGTCCACCTAGTCCAGTGAGAACAGATAACTTCACAGGAAAAGAATAAAAGGAATAGGCTAGAGTGGCCCCAAAGTATGGTTATGGGTAGTGAGATGAAAATGAATAAATTACTTTAGTGGACTATGAAGAAATTATTCTAAAAGTAAACTGTCTTGGACTAAAATCATTTCCAAAGGAAAAAAACTGCAATGCCTGATTCCTTACTGGACTGCAGTAAATAATCCTATGCTTCCGGGAACAAGTGTGTATATCTGAAAGATGGACAACAGGATTTCCCATTTCTTGTTTTTCATAATTACCTCAATGGCTAAATTCTGGCTAGATATCAATCAGTGTATGCATTGGAAGATTTTAATGACTAGATTGACTGACTAAACAAAAGCACCAAGAGAAAAAGATATCTTTCTGTTATATTGAAGAAATAAATACTATTCTTCATAGTCTTCCATTTAGAAAAGTTTTGTTCTGAAGTACAGTACTTATTTTAATTTTATTCAGTGTCATTTAATCATTGAGAGAGAGAGAGTGTGTGTGTGTGTGTACATTTTACACACACACACATATATTATGTAAATTTTAAACCATTATTGTCAAGTATCCTTAAAAAATGACTATAAGCAGGTATGGACATTACACTTTTACCAACTATAAGTGATCAGAAACTGGTCTATACTGTACCTGTAACTGAAGAGAAGCTGGGCACACAAAACCGGTCTATACCCATAACAGAATCGAAGTTCAGTGCACAGGCAGGTTTAAAAATGGCAGAACCTGGTCTAAGATATGCCTCTCCCCTCTTCTCCCCCCCAAGTGTGAAAGCGTGTTCTGTTCATTGCCGATTTAAACTGCACCACTTGCAGAAAACCGCGTAACGAATGTCTGTCTCTAGCCTATGAGTCCACCGTCGCAAATAGCAGCTAAAGTTTTGGTTTACTAGCACAGACCCTGCCAATGACAGCGGAAGAGCCAAGCAACTTTTTTTCCTCCATATTTCTTTGTAATTTTTTATTTCTTTAGAAGATACTACTAAAGGATGGGCTTCCACCCCCTCTGTTTCATTTTTCATTCATTTTCATTCTCACCACATGTAGTAATTACAGTGTGTGATTTTTTTTCTTCAGCAAAATTTATTAGAGTGATTCCATACACATTTCCATAATTAGGGTTGTGTCAGCATTTCCTTTCTAACCCTTTATTTTTCAGATGTTTAGCGATCAACTGTGAAAGTTCATTCTGAACTGAAATATGGCTTAGAAAAACTTTAAGTTTTTGCTTTTACTTGAAAAGTGATAAGTTACAGAGGTGCAGCCCAACCAATGAGATTAAAAATGTTAGCTGGTGATGATTATCTTCTAACTTCTAAATTAAATAAATAACCAATATCATAGTGTTACTCAGTCACTGCAGAGTTTAAAAAGCACCTATTTCCAGTCCCACCTGAAAAAAAAATGTCTTTTCCAGTTTTTGCCAAAAAGCAGCAATTAGTTGCTCCCCTTCCAATGTATTGAAATGAATGATTTGTAGACAAGGATGTAACCAAGCTGTCCTTTTAATTTTAGTATAATAATTAAAAACATATTAATCTGTCCTCAAAAAATCACAATTTACAGTGACATTCAAGGATAAACCTATGAGGAACATCTTCTAATCAGCTGCTAAATAAGAAAGCTCTTCTTCTCCCACCCAGCTGAGCCAGAGACCAAATACCTCCTTTACATCTCCAGTTTCTATAATCCTGTGATTCAGAACCAACAGGAGTCTGTCATAAGTTTATCTTTCTCTGGAACCAGTGAGGCTGAATCTCACCATTATAGTGATTGACCCTCACAGATGTTCTTGAAACCATGAAAACTGCAGCAATTAAAGGAAGTGATTTCTTATGGACCTCCAGATTTTTCCTGTCACTCTGCCTCCCATCACTTAAGCTCTAGTGTTATCTGGATTTGACTAAACTGGGTTTGCTGGGTTGAACACCTGTTAGTGTTTTTTGATTGCTGGATACTTGTTGAGCATATTGATGTGTTGATCTGTATTTAATGCATGGCATTAAACATTTGGATTTGTGGAGGAATTTCTCCCTTGTGGTAGATTAGTTTTGCTTTGGAGAAAAAATGTCATCCTGCCCCCCCCAGTCCCTCCCCTACTATTTTGCAAAGATGATTAGATCACAACTACAGTTTTGTCTTCCCATCGTTAGAAGGTAATTTTTATTGTACAGGTGATGAGACTGCCAGTAGTGTACATTGTTCAAGAGTTTTCAAAGTATTATCTTCTCATATATATATTTGCCTCTTAATGAACTTAAACCAGCGAGCCTTAGTCTCCCTACATGCAGCTTATGCCAAGATATGCCAAGATAGCACCTCTCTTCCGGTTAATTCAAAGCTGCAATGTTAGGGGAGGAGGTTTTTAGCTTTCTTTAGAAAAGAATTGGACATAAAGGAGCCCAGATAGCATCATGTACTACAGCCAGTTATAGCTGTGCAAGACTGAGGACTTTTCTTTGGTTTAACTTTTGGACTTTTGGAAGACATAATGAAGATATTACCAGTAGCTGCTAGGAGTTACAATTCTATAGATTTTGGTTGTTAAAAGTAATGTGCATATAGCACTGTAAATTCAGATAATACCATAAGTCTCATGCTTATATGATGTAAATTTTAAAGACCCAGCTTCTGAAGTCGTGTAGTTATATAAGCATCTTCACTTTCTTTATTGACTTTAAAGGGTGCATTTCTGTTCCTTAAATCTACATAGAAAAGTTGGGAAATCTGAACATTAAAGGGAAAGAATTGTGAAGAAAAAAATCCATAGTTTTTTTTAATAACTTAAGATTTATCATTCACAAAGCACCATCAGAAATTTTTTAAATTTAAAAATCCATTAAAATATTGTAAATTTTTCTTTCTCCTTTATTAGTAAAGAATTTGTCAGGAAAAAAGCAGCATATGATTACAATTTTCAGATTTATTACATGTACCATCAGTTTTTTACATAATATAAACTGAAATCCAGGAATAAATTAAGAAAGAGGGGAATATAAGACATATAACAAATGTTTTATAAGGTATTTGTGTTATACACAACTCAAAGTAGTCAGGACTAATTGAATGAGAAAAAAGAATAAGAAATGTTATATATTTCAAATTAAAATATCCCTGAGCAGAGGTACACTTTTTAGCATAGGTTGCATAAAACTAATGATAGCTGCATGTAATCCACGTGTATCTGCCTTACTAATGTGTATGTTCACACACCTATAAAAACACAGAATTTCAAAGCAAGTTCATTTAAAGGTACCTCACTAAAATACTTACCCAGAAATGGCAGTAAACTTAAAAATTGCAGTACAGATTGGAATGTCCATTAAGAGGTCCTGAAATGGTCAGATTTTACTTCTTGCTTCATGAATCTACTCTGTGTGACTGATTATGCATCTGTTCATGGGAATTTACATGAGTGGTGCTTATCTGGCATTCAGAAGGTTAAAGTCAGTGTACAGTAATGAATCGGGCAGAAGCCCAAATTTCATATCTTTGTTCTAACTCCCAGCTGACAATCCTGTCTGCTAATCCCAATGGAAACTTCAGTTTGAAATACAAAACTATTTTTGAGCTTGCATATCGTTCCCCACAGATGTTTGGGGCTTCAATGACGTATTTCTTTTATGATTACTTTAAATGCTTGGAACCAAAGTCCTGGAGCTTCACTCTGCAGTGACTCTTTAAATATTCTTTTGTAAAAACTATTTTTTGTATTAAAAAAGTTTATAGTTACCAAAATACATTCAGAACCTTATTTCTGTATTCTGTTTATGAGTTACACTCATATTTGCATTATTGGAAGTTTATTCTTTTATTTAGTTAAGTATTCAACATGGTTTTTAATAATTACAGTTTATATTTCTAATTTATATTAATACAAAACCTAATAGTCTGGAAACATTTTAGCTTTTTTCTTGAACTCGGTGAATTTACTTGTAAAATGGAATCCTCATCTTAGCTACTGAGTATGAGAATTTCAGTAATTTTTACAAACCAGCTTACCATACTTTTGTTGCTAGTAGTAACTTGTGCAACCTTTCATCTCATGAGTCAATCCTATAATTAGTATCCTTCTTTGCCAGAGGCACACTGACTGTTTGTTTTAGGTACAGAATGTCTGCAAGAAATTTAACTTAATCATTACTTTTTAATGGAGTAGGTGGTTGGCTCAATTTCACTAAGATTAAAGTGAACTTGAAATTTTTGAGTTACAAAGAAGGAACTAATAGTTGACCTGTATTGAATAAGTACCAATTCCTGTATTCTTTCGCATATGTTTACTTATTAATGTATTTGACCCTTTGCTCCACCTACAGAACTCGAATTCATTCAAGTATGTAACTGCTTTGATGTTAGACTATAGTATTCTTTAATAATTCATGAGTAATCTTCCACCAGTTAAAGGTCAGTACAAAAAACCTGATTGCATGTAGTGGCTCTACATGCTTGTTACTTAGTTCAGCCTTCATGTTATTCAAAATTAATTGCAGTGAACTAAAGAATTTTTTTTCAAAATAATTTTAGTATGTAATATGTTGTTTGAGATAACCTGGAAAAAACAATTGGTCATAATACCGCAGTAAGATTTCTGTGCAGGATTTTTTTATCTGGTTTCTAATTTTCAGAAATGTATTCTTCACTGAAAAAGTTTTGATGGCTTTTTTTCTAATCTTGTGTTTATCCTGAGTATATATTAATTTCAGTTATTGTCATGAAATGAATTGACCTAGAGAAAATTTTGCAAAAAATTCCAAGACTTAGCCTTTCACATTCACCCACACAAGTGAATATGACCAAACAAGGCAGCTGCAGGGTGACAATGAACCGAGTACTGTTCCTCAGTGGATGGAAACGGGTGTCACTTTTTATCACCATTGGGACAAAGGTCAAACAGAGACATCCATATTCCTTGTCATGCCACAAATGTCCCAAATTTGTGGTCATGACAAAGGTGGTATCAACTTGTGTTACTGTTTCAGTGTCTGAGAGATGTTCAGACATCTTTATACTTTATGGCATGAGTGCCAACAGCCCAGAGCTGCCCATATTATCTGGCTGCCCTGGGCAGGTGCTCCAAGGGCTTGAGGGGCCTGATCCTGCATGCTCTGTGAATTCCCACGCAGTATTGAGCCCCTCAAACTTTCCCCTCTTACAGAGACTTGCCCCTGGGATCTCCATAAGTGGGGAAAGCTGGACAGGTACTTGAGGGGCCTAATCCTATGTAGGGATTCCCAGGGCACCCAGAACCAGGCCCCCCAAGCCCTAGGAGAACACTCCATCTATTGTCCAGCAGCATCAATAGGTGGGATGCATCCTGGCACAGATGATTTGGTGACATTTTTTAGCCTTAAATAAGGATAGCAGCAGTCAGTAGGCCCACATACACTGGGGATCCCAGCTTAGTAACGTTATGAAGAATACTGAGGAACAAGAGAAGGATTGGGATATCATACAAGAGCTGAATGACTTTGAAGTCTGGAATAGAAATAGGATGAAATTCAGTAATCCAAAATGGTGAGTCATGCACTTAAGGATTAATAACAAAAATAGTGTATATTTGACACCAGATAATTATATTGTTCTTTTTAAGATTTGGCCTTCCTCATCCCTTATATTTTTGCATAACTTTGAGGTGAAAGAAAAGAATTTATGTAATAAAAATTTGCTTTTGTTTTTCTGTTAAGATACCCCTTATGCATATTTGATAAAATAGTTATTACATATCAAAAAAGCCCACATTCTAAGAGCATGAAAATAAAGTGGTCAAGTCACACAAAAGTTAGAAAGTTCCAGAATCTACCCTATTCTGGCTTCCTTGTACACATGCATTGTAATACAGTTTTTATTTACTCAGTTGCATACATTTTTTCCGTAGCACTTTCTGCCTTAACTTGGAAAAAGTTTGGTTTAAGTGACTTGACCACTGACCAGCATCACATTAGATTTTTGTGACAAAGGGAGGGAAAAAGTCCGGGTTTCCAGGGTGGCATTCATCTGGCTCAACTAGGAAACCATCTTTTTCTTTATGCAGTCACTTGATTCATTCAGTGGACATGCCCTCAGCCTCTACAACAAATGAAGCAAGAGGTTTACACACAATAGCCTCCTATTCTACATAACTCTGATTCATCTGTGCAACTCTGTCTATCCTGTCTCAATAAGACTGGGATCCTGTAGAAAAAAATTGTATGGGAACGTGTAAAGATGTATTGTAACACAAATACAAAAAATTGGAACTAAACCTCAGTGATTTAACTGGGAGTTTTAGCCTACTGAATACCTTTCTGAGGATCTGTGCATTGTGAGGGTATGCTTAGAAAGCAAGGTGCTAAAATACAACAGTAACAGGAGTAAATATTGTAGATGGATGATTGTGAATTGCCTAGTGCAATGAAAACCTTATCCTTAATTGTGCCTGCAAACCACACCTAATAGAAATGATACATGCATTTTAATTTAGCAGCTCTTATCATCTGACTTCCAAGTTGTGGCTTTAATCCTTTGTTCCTGAGGCCTTTAAATCTTGTTTGTTGAACTACACTATATACCCTTATTTACAGTAGAAAATAGGATACTGCAAATACCAAAATAATTGTAACATGTTGGTAGTAAAAGTATAGCTTCTGAAAGTGCATGTAATAAAAATTATTTTAAACAGTGACTTTGATACGGTGGATTTAGTTGTCACACACGCACACAGGTACACACACCATGCTACATACAAACCAAATCTTAAAGGTTAGGAAATACTAATTATGTTTTCCTGTTCAATTTTAATTTAGCCAAGTTAAGCATATACTTTATGATAGCCTTTAATTACACGGTCATACATTGTTCTGTCCATGAGACAAACATTTTCCTAATGCCTTGTCTTGGAAATGGTTGAGCCACTATATTTGGACATTTAAAAAAAATAAAGATCAAAGGCAGATATCTAATATAGGCAAACCAGAGGCTGTCAAATCTATTAGCAAAAAAACCCAGAGCATCTAATAGTAGCCTTGAGTAGAGATGGAGCTATCGATTTAATTATTTTGCTTTCCATAAATAGTTAACTTTTTTAACTACTTTAAGACATGATCAAACTAGCCATGCAGCTGATGTGATTGATACTGAGTTCAGACCACTTTTCTCTTTTGCAAGTCATGTTTTTCTATGTATAGTATTGGGCTTTTTCTGAAGTTTTGTTTTTATTGCATCTTTTGATAATATTTGAAAACTAAAATGAAGAGAGAAAGATTTACCAGTTCACATATTGATAATATTCCTTGATTCAGTCTGAATGAATGATATACCTGTAGGGTCTCAATTTACATGCACATTATTGGCGGCATAAATCTGATTTTTATTAGAGGTGCAGCTAAAATCCATTTTGGTTAGATTGATTGGGTTTATGTATCCAATAAACAGTAAAATGGCTCCCAGAGGAAGGGGACAGGTGCATACGTGTTTGAAATCTGCAGGAGAGAAGGGCTGTAGGAATGAATAGCTCAGTGATGATGCACAGTAAGAGGTGCATGAAGGAAAGGGATTTTTGGGATGACTGTGGGAGAGAAGGAAATTTCTACGTTTAAGGAAAGAAAGGATGTGAGTTAGATCCAATAGAGGGCTGAGGCAGAATTTAGGTACCTATGCCTGGATTGAAAAAGGGATTTAGGTACACTAGTTGATTTTTAAGTCGGAATTCATGGGTGTGTATACACGTAGTCTGGGGTGGACAGGGGGGAGCCTCTCTAATTAAAATGCCTGCAATGTCATGTATTTACAGTCTTGTGTTTCAAATTGGTGGCTGGGGCGCTTTAACTAAAGCTCAGTCAACAAGCTTTAGTTAAACTGCCCCAGTTGCCATTTTGAAATGTGGGGATGCTGAATACATGTGATGTAGAGGCTGCTGGAGTGCAATAATAAGCACGCTCCAGCAGACTTGCGGCAGATTCAATTAATCGAGTCTACTCCAACACATGCTAATTAGGACACATCAGAGTAGAGGTCTGTTACATGTATAGGTATGCTATGTGCCTTTTCCCTATTGTTTTGATTCGAAGTCTACTCAAGATTTAGGCACACATGAAATCATAGGCATTTTAGTGCAGATCTGTGTATTCTAATATTTAGATGAGAACAGACTTCAACATTTGAAAACATAATTATTGCACATGCTCAGTATGTTATCATCGGAATCTTGATTAAGATCATTTGGAGGTCACAGACTAAGCTTCCCTGCACTGAAGTACCTACAGGGCCCAATCTGTTAGGTTTGCTAGAATGTACCTAACAAAGGAGGAGAACCTATCTAACCCAGTTTCTAGTCCCAACTGATCATGAAGATTTTGAACCCACATCTCCCACTTACAAGGAAGGTACCCTACTAACCAGTCTGTGGGTTTTGATAGGCTGAGAGCATCAGCCAAAGCTGGCTTATAGGGCCATGAAGAGAGGAGGATGTTTCTGATTTTGATTGTTGATCCAATGCTGTTTATGAATTTTATCCAATCACTGTTTAATACAAAATGCATTAAGCATAAGCAGTCCCAATCTTGTCCTCCTCACTTACAGCTTTGGATGTAAACAGGGGTTTCGGATTGTGAATCCCTCGCTAATAGAAATGCATAATTTGGTCTGCAGGTGGTGTGTGGTGTTAAGTCTGGGTTCTCTACCTTTCCCACAGTCAAGGAATTCAAATCCACCTCTCCCATCATCCAGGAGTATGCATTAACTAGTAAACTACAGATTATTTTGTGCAAGGTGGGGGGGGAGCTCTACTCGTCCTGTGGAGCTGTGCTATTGCTCAGAAAATAAATTATAGTTTGCTAGGTTTAAGATGGTGGTCTCCAACCTTTTACAGGTCACCTTAGCCTGACAAAGGGTTTTTGAACCCGAAAGCTTGCTTAATAATTGTTTTCCAACTATTTAAGTTGGTCTAATAAAAGATATCAGATTCACGCAAAGAACCTTATCTGTAGGTTGTAGCCATGACCTACACCTCTGAGATCACCTTTGGCATTTAAAAACAACCCAAAACATAGCATACACCACTGCTTTTAAAAGAAAGTTCTTCAAAACAAAAGAGGCATAAACTTCTGCATTCAGGAGAGGGTTCAGGACCCTAACGCAACTTCAGATAAAGATTTCAGACTTGCTCCCCTCCTGCTGGGTTAGCTCTAGCAATTTGCATGCTGGGCATGCTGATGCTTGCCTCAGTGTGGAGGCTGTATTGGTTTCCTTTCTGAGGCATGTGATTCTCCCATGTACTATATAAGAAGCCTAGGGCCTAAAACAGAGTTCTGAATTGCAATCTGGGGGGTCAGGGTGCCTAAAAGATAGAGTACTAACTTGTAGGCACTATGTTCTTTATTAGATCTGACCCTTTGTCTGTATCTGAAATGTGAACCACCATATGATGACAGCTGTTTTATATACATGCTGATTCTCCTATTTAGATTCCTATCAAGGCAAATCTGAAAATAATTGGATGTGTGTATCCTCTTTCTCCTGTATCCTCTTACCTCAGGAGTGACTTTCTTAAATTTCATGCAACTGTTCCTTGCAGTATCTTTTATCTTTTAATAAATCAAATGCTTCCAAAGCTGAATTTGATTATGGATTTTTCATTCAGTGTACTCTTACCAGTAGCCAGTTGCACTTAGCTATTGGAAATGAGATTGTACTAGCTTGGAAAGAATTCTTAATATTTTAGCCTGTGCCTGTTTTGTGTTTAGCTGCAGAGCACATTTATGCAATAGAGAAGTTTGGATGAATGAAAAAAGTGTCAGCATTAAGCTAATAATGTCAGCTGACAAGAGAAATTTTCCTGAAAGTTAATCTTGCCCAGTCAGTTTTGTAATTCAGATTTAGTCCGAGAAGGAAAGAGGGACCAGCTAACTCACAGCTCCAGTCAATTTAGTTACCACTGACAGCAGAGTTGTAGTGGTGTAGCTGTGCACTTGGGGTTGCTACCACATGCAGGGGTGATTCTGTGGCTGTGGTGGCAGCCCTTTTTGTTTTTTCTGTCCCCAAAGTTGGCACCTCTTGCGGTTGCTCCAGTCACCCCTCCATAGTTATGCCACTGGCTGACTGGATCCTTTTGCTGGGAAATCCCAGCTCCCTATGTGATCAACACAAGATTTTTTCTTAATTGAAATTAGTGAATCAATAGAGATCTCAGGGTTTGAGGGAGAGGGAAGAAAAATGACACAAAAGACCATAGTTCCCCCAGATACTGGGAATCATCAGCCATCTTTTAGAGTGAACTATTTGTATTTTAAAAAGATAGTATCTATTATGTAAAGTTATTTAGGTAAAAATGAATTGGAAAGAAGTAGGAGTACAAATTAGTTGCAGACTGTCTGATGAAAAAACAAGTATCTGATTAATAGAAACAAAGATTATAAAAGGGTAAGAGGATAAACTGTTTATCATCCCTTATATATCAGGTTCCTTGTATATCAAGACTAGTGATGACTAGGCAAAAGTAACATCTCCAGAAAGAATTGTTGTTTTTTACCCTGGAGCATCACGTTAGTGATTCAGCTGAGGAATGGGATCTTTGCAGGGCATCAGTGTAGTCCACCCATGTCATCATCAAAATATTCAGAGTTAATGCAGACAGTTTTTCATTCACTGTATTTAAATGGACTACAAGTTCTCATCACCTAAGGGAATACTGTTTGATAATCATGTAAACTAGAATATATGTGTTTACACTCAATCAAATAAAAACCAATGGTTATTTTTCCATATAACCTTGGGTCTTCAAGATATTCTGTTCATGTATATAATCCACAAACCACTTTACCTTCCCACTAATGAAGAATTTATTATGGATGGTGAAGGAGCAGAAGGTTACCTGAAGTGGTCATTTCCTTTTATGTCCTCACTTGGAGATACAAGAGCACTTGCAGGATTACACAAACAAAGGAATCGACTTAGTTCATGTTTTCACAGAAGCTTTGAAATCTGGGACTGCTTGTGAAATCTGTGAAATAAACAAAAAAACCAATTGAAATGAAAATAAAATGCTGGCTCCCCAGTGAAATCCACAAGGGGAAGGCGCTGGCTGGTGGGGTGGCATGAAGGGCAGAAGTCAAGATAGCAGGTGCCCCTTTGTCCCTCCTCTCCCCACTGGGGCGTCTCCACCAGTCAATGCCATGGGGCAGGGCCACCACAAAATCCCCATGAAATCATCTGCATGCCACAAGTAAGTCATAAAAACCTGTCTCACCACAATTGTAGTGGTTCCCTACGCATATGCCATTCAGCAGAGTACTGCTGATTAAAAGTGTCCAGTTTGATTGCACTGGGAGTGTACATACTCATGAAGCCAAATGTATCTCAAAGACACATGTATCTCAGAGAAAACAATTCCTATAGAGACCAATGACCTTTTTTTAAAAAAAACCAAAACAATAGAAAATTTATTTGCAACTATGACTGTAGCAACTGTGTATGTTGTTATTAACCAGAATAAATATTAGTTATTTCTGAAGGCCCTTATCTTTAGCCTATAGTTTTGTAAGAACTTTGAATCTATTTATGTCCTATTAATCATTAATCTAGGTTTAATAATGCCTTATCTATTCTTGTGTATGTAGAGTATTGATTAGATTGATATTTGTGATGTTAGTGGGAGTTTTAAGGGGGAAAAACACCTATGTTTTATAACCCAGTATCATTAAATGCTGAAGAAAACATTTTGATAAATATACTTTTTTCCCCTCTCTCATGGTGTCATGTGCTGTTCATATCATATAAAATTCAAATCTGTCCATAAAACGTATAAATGTGATAATACAAGAATAGACATAGAAAGGCACTGCCTACCCTGGGCATTACAAACTTCTGTGAAAAAGAGAAGATGTATACAATGTCGTACCATAAAATAGAAAACACAGGAAGAAAAAAATGTGGCTGCAAAAAATGTAAATGGCTAATATGCAACCTGCTGTAAGTACATTTAGGACTTTAAATAGTTAAACTAAACACTAATGAAAAATGCTTTGTGTTAACAGTAGAACACAAGAAAGATAAAATAAAATTGCAAGATTTTCCAAAGGAGGAGTTACTGGACACCTTGAATACATTTAGAAAAAAACTGACACAGGCACTGGGGTTATATTTTATATTTTAGTTTGAACAGAAAACATCCTAAAATATTACATCCTTATTCCCTGA
>NW_017728906.1:168716274-168765636 GCF_001723895.1 Crocodylus porosus | reverse complement strand
TGAATCTGGCCACAAACACAAAACTCAGAAATTAAATAGAAGAATATTAGTTTTTCCAGCTCTTTGACAATCTCACAGGCCCTTGGACAAACATGATATGAGTTTGACTCAGGAGATGAGAACCCAGCAGCAAAGTAGGGCAAAATGACAGTTCTTAAAAAATGGTGGATATTAAACATCTTCTGATTTCAAAAGGTGCAAAACAAATTACAGGAAGCAAAACCCAAGTCAATGTTGTTTACGTGACACAAATATTAATAGTTATACATTTTCTGTGCCACGGAGATATTTTCATAAGCATATTTTACTTTAGATAGTTTTATTTATACCTAGCTTTAAAAATATCTTAATTCATTTTTAAATATCACACTTATCAATTAGAGTTATTTAAAGATAGCCACTGTAATAGGAGTGACCTTGAAAAAGAAAGTTCTAGTTATCTGTTTTTAAACAAATGTGAGATTTCCAAATGAGGAATAACAGCAAACATATCTGTTATATCCCCCTTCCCCATCTTTCCCCTTACTCCCCTCTCAAGGATTCTTGGTATGCTAAAAAAATGTACAGGGCATCAGCTTCAAAGTCAGCAGTTGGTGTGTATTTGAAAAATGTGGTCTGACATGATGAACTTTTGGATCAAATCCAGGCATTCAGCTTTCTCCTTTGCGAATGTTGAGACAATCTGTCCAGTGTTTATTTACTACAGTCACTGATGGTCCTGTTTAATAATGTTTCTTACTTCTCCCTTCAAAGATGAGAAGGAAATGCAGTCTTCTCTCTGTGTGAAAGTTCAGAAATGTAGTTGGAATTAATAATTTTTCCAAGATATTAACCATTAGTAATACTGAAATATACTATCAGTATGGTCATTTTTTTGTTTGGTATGCACATCTATTAAACATTTTGAAAAATTAATTCTAATCCAGTTTATAGTATTGCCTTGAACCAAACATAGAATGAATAGGTAGTGCAAAACCTTTTGCGCATGTTTATAGCCATGCAAGTGTTTTTTATTTTTATACACAATCATACAGCCATATAATCCAGGCATTTTGTTTGAGATAAGTTTGAGTTCATTTTCTGTTCTTGTTCTCAACCCAGATCTTTAGGATGTGCCATATTACCCAAAATGGCAACTGTCCCTAAATTGGAGTTTAATTAGGTTGGTTTTATTAACTAAAATCCCTATTGGTTAACACTGATTTTGCTTGTCTTAAACAAAAAATTTGCATAGAGTTCTTGACCTTAACATCCTGGGAGCTGATAGTAATTATTATGTCCATCAAAAGCACATGCAATTGTAAAGTCCTGAATTCTGGTTTGAAATGATTAATTTGCTACAAAAATCCCACTAAGTTAAGTAGTTATTCAAGTAAATCATAGTTCGTGGAAGAAAATCTGTGAAAATAAATATGAATTAAATGACAAATGAAGTCTCTTTGCTTTTTGTCCACTACCTAGTTGCTTGGCAAAAAATGGCTGAAAAATTTATGGGTTTTTTGTTTATTGGCAGACCTTTTAGTGCTACAGCTGGGATTCATATGTTTAGTATTACCATAGATATTGCTCTTCAAGCATTCTGGATTAACAAAAAGCTTATTCACTGTTCAGAAACACATCTCTGCGTACAAAGAGACTGCAAAGAGTTACTGATTAATCAAGGGAGGACATTTATTTAGTTTTACTTTGAGTAATCTGTACAGGACATACTCTAAAATTCTTCTCTAACATTGACTATTTCCCGAGTACGCTGAAACTACGAATTTTGAAAATTAAATACAGTATTTTTGTCTGGGTCTTTTTAGTTTATTTTTATAATGTGATATTATATATCATTTCATAAATATCACTACAGGATGACGTCTCCATTTTTTGGACTTATTGGCCAGTTTGGAAAAGGACTTAATCATGTGTTTAACCATAAGTATATACTTAAATCCTGTCAATTTAAGTTTAAGTGTAGGTTTAAAATTAAACACATGCTTCAGTCCTTTGATGAATTGAGGGTAGTAAATGTGTAGGATTGAGGTGTGAATGAGATTATGAAGATTTGCTCCTGAATTATGTTGAATATATGGTACTACAAAAGCTGGTATCTCACCTCTTGCTGTAAATATGATACTTATCCATTTTTAGTTATTCTCTCTTGGAGAAGAAATAAGTATTATTATAATAGAAGTATAATGAACTGTTCACTACAGCTGTTTGAAAAATACTTTTCATCTTCAAAGTGCCATATAGATGATAGTCATGAGCAAGAACAGAAATTTGATTATTCATGTAAAAATATACACACTTTTGAATGGTTAATGGAGGTTTTCTTTTTCTTTCTTACCCCAAGATTATTTGTGGAAAAAACCTATCACTTTATTTCTGTAATTGCTAAGAACTCTGAGATCTCTATGAACTAGGTACTGTAGATTCACTTCAGATGAATGGAGGTTTTGAATAATCTTGATTTGTAAGATTAATAAAATGTTTATACTTAAACTTTATATGTAAATTTAAGTTATGGTTAGTAAAGTAATTGGGAGTGTACCGATGCAGTCAGGCACAGGAGTAAAAATAGCTCAAGATCTGAAGTTCTCATTCTTTCTTGAATCTTGAAAAGTACTCAAAACTTTGTCACATTCAACCTGAAGGCCCAAATTCTCAACCATCTGGTCAAGGGGTTGAAATAAATGACCCTTAAGGTCCCTTCCAAGCCATAGAGTTCTGCAAGAGAGCAGAGCCATAGAACCTACCATCTAAAACAAACACTAGACAGGCCATGTGTCATAATTATAGCTAATATTTCAGTAAATGGAAAAAGTTTCAATACACAGTACCAACAAACATGCAAAATTCATGGCCTGTCACCCCAGCAGCTTCTCTGAAGGTGTGAGTTTTGAGAGAGAGATATGTGTGTGTGTGTGTGTATGTACACACACACATACACACACACTTTTTTATACTAGATACAAAAGTGCAAAGATTCCCATTGTTAGTTTGCTCCCTGCATCTCTGATATGTGTAGGAACTCACTGGCAAATAATGATTCTAATGGAGTTTGATTGCCTGTGAACTTAATTCTCAACAAGTGGAAAGAGTTTCTCTTTAGACCTAATAGTCAGTAGGGTGTGCAAAGCGGCAACGTTTCATTTTGACTTCCATTTCACTGTTTTAAAGAGACAGTGTTTCATTTCACTGTTTCGTTTTGTCGAAAGTGTTTCATTGTTTTGATGCCTTTTGCTGTTTTGCCCATAGGCAATAATGGGGAATCATGAAAATGCTTTTTAACTTTGTCATTTCTTGCCTGATTCAGATGGAAATTGTAGAGATGGTAGCCCCTTCTGAGGGCATGAAGCCTTCCAAGTTTCAAGGAGATAGGTGCAGGGGCTTCTGGAGAACTGCACCTCAAACTTCTGACAAGCAAAACTCGTATTACTTGCTGGCAGCGGCAACCTACTGTCACCCCGCATGGAAATCTGGGTGCCTGTGACCCCTGGGAGGGCTGCGGTGCTGTGCCAGACTCTTCCCAGGGAGCCTGGGCCCCCAGATCTGTGCGTGGAATGACATCAGGCTGCCGCTGCCAGCTGGGACCAGCGCTGTGCATAGCCTGTACCGAGCACCGGGAAGCCTGGTGGTGCTGCAGGCCCCAGCCAGCAGCAGGAGCCTGCTGTCATCCCACGTGCAGATCCAGGGGCCCACACTGCAGCAAGCCCAACTTCGAAACTCAAAATGTTTTGAAACTTTCAAAACATTTTGAGTGCCCTTGTTTCATTTTGAAGCTGTTTCAGAGACTTTTGTTTCATTTTGATTTAGCTGTTTCAAGCTCAAAATGCATCAAAACAGCTTCGAAATGAAACACCCATCAAAATTTTGCACAGCCCAGTAGTCTCTGTTGCAATTGATAGGTGTCACATTTGTGCTGGGAGAAATGTCTTTCTTCACAAAAACAAGTGTACAGGCATTAAAGGTTCTTAACATAGAAGAAAACAAGCTGTGCCACAAAAAAAAATAATAGCATTTCCAACCAAGAATTTCTCCAGAGAGAAAATTTTCTACCACTAACTCTAACACCTCTGTATTTCCGTTGGGGTCTCTCCCCACACTCACCAAGACCCACTCATCAGTTGGTTGGCAAGAGTAGGGAGGGAGGGGAACATTCCTCCATGACTCAAAATCTCCTGGGACAGTTTGAGCCCTGCAACCTCTGCTCCCACACCCTTTACACAGAACCAGGGTGACAGTGATAGGCAAGTCCAGGGCAGCAGCCAAGGCTGTGAACTCAGCCCCAATTCATCTGCAGGGGTGAGGGGTTGCCACATCCCATACCACATCACCACTGCCAGAGGCTGTGGGCCATGTTTGAAAACCCTGGTTGCAGCTCTGGGACTAGTTAGGGTCTCAGCACAGCAGCTGGGTTTGCCTGCAAGAATGGGAAGAGAGTGGACAGCATGCCCGCGCCCCGGCAGCTCCATGCTGAACACAGCACTGGTTGGCTGTATGGGACTGGTCACAGTCCCTATCCAGGTGGTCAGAAGCTACTTCTCCCCTGACCCACACCATGGCATCAGATAAAGACAGCTTGCTAGCCATGAAGGCAAGAGAGGAAAGGAATAACTCCCTATCACCCTTTGTCTAGAGAGCTCCCTTCTAGGGTGACTTGGTTGTTCTCCAGTCAGAGGACTGGAATGCCTGCACATTTTCCTCTCTATGTTTTCCAGTGCTGTAAGTTTTCCATAAATTTGAAGAACTGGTATTGAATGCTTGTCCCTAGCCTATATTTTGGTGATAAAGTTCCTGGCTCAGTCTTCACTGACAATTAAGATGTTTTCTAGGGCTGTGCAAAGCTTCAGTAGCTGATTTGATTTGGAGGAGATTCAGCCTGATTCAGGAACCGAATCTCCAAATCTGAATCAAATTGGGAGACCAAGTAAAAGCTCTGAATTGATTCGGAAAAGCTTCAGAAAAAGATATGCCCAATTCAGAGATTCGGCCGTAAACTAAACAGACAGCTGACAGCCGCTTCTAGCTGGTAGGTCTGTTGGGTTTGGGGGAGCGGGGAAGAAAGGGGTTGTGGGGGGGAGATCAGAGCCGGGGTGGGGGTCATGTTACTCAGGGAGGAGGGTGGGGCGCGAGAGACAGGCACAACAGCACTGGGAGCGGGGGCTCTGCCCTGCTGCCGCTTGCCCAGCCAAGGCAGGAGGGAGGGCAGGATACAGGTGCAGCTTGCTCTGGGCAGAAGGGGGCAAAGTCATGGCCCCTGCTCCAGCACTGCTGCGCCCACATCTCACACCCCTGGCTGTGCCTGCCTACCCCCAGCTGATCTGAACCACCGAATCTCTCCAAATTAGCGCCAAATCTTCCTTAGCTGATTCAGCCAAATCAATTCAGGACAGTGATTCAAATCTCCAAATCAAATCACTGTCCTCCAAATCGGCCAAATCTGAATCGAATACTTCCCTATGCACACAGACCTAATGTTTTCTGTGTTTGTAGTCACAGTTCGTTCCACATCTGTTTAGCACATTGTACTCTATGTACACTATACTATTTAATACCACGTGGTTTATACTAAGGTATTTGAGAATAAACTGTCTTAAAAGTATGTATATATTGCAAGATAGAATGTTCTTTTTTCTCTTTGCCAAGACCATTTCTAGTTATATTGCAGAATTTTCCATTTACCTGAATTAATATCCCTAGAATAGTGACAATGTCTTAACCATGCATTTAAATATGTTTTAGGTACCGCTAAAGTGAACCTTGTGAAGATCCCATCAACTGCTTCCAGTCCTCGGGACACTGCTCTAGCAGCTGTTATATGTAGTGCACTGGCTACAGTCCTCTTAGCTCTTCTTATCCTTTGTATTATCTACTGTAAGAGACAATTTATGGAGAAAAAGCCAAGCTGTAAGTTTCCAACTAATAATATTCATCTAGAAACAACAGTATTGTACCAGGCATTACTAATTTGTGCATAACCTTACTCCAAGGCAATCTCTTTGCACAGTCGGAACATTGGGCATTAAAATGTGAATGTAAACCTGCTTAAGCTAATACAAGAGACACAATGATAGAATTGTTACTTTAAAGTAATATTTTTATCATAATAATTTTATTAAGATAAAGACAAATCAGTTTTTTGTACTTAGCAGTTGTGTCAACAGTTCTTCAACATAACTTTCAGGTATCTTAAAATTAAATTAATATTTTCTTGCCCTTCATTTAAATTAAAATAAGAACATTGTGTTTTCTTTACATCTTAAAAGTTATTCTTAATTAAAATCCCCTAATGACATAAGATGAGTCTTGGATGTCTAAAGAGGGAAATGCTAAGTAGGAAAAGGAAGATGATATTGCCTCTGTATATGGAATGGGTAAGACTACTGGACTTGAAAAATTGAAGAGGGTTCATAGAAGAGCTATAAGAATTGTTCAGGACTGGGGAAATGTCCCAAATGAAATTTTAAAGAGTTTAGTTCATCTAGCTTACCAAGGTAAGAGAGGTGACTTGGTCTTGATTATTATGTACATAGATTAAATGAATGCTACTGGTGGTAGAGGGCTATTTAATTTAATTAACAAAGATAAAGAAGTACGTTCCATCAGCTGAAGCCAGGAAAAGTTACATTAGAAATATGTCACAGGGTTTGGTTTTGGGTTTTTTTTAATACTGAGATTAGACTAACTATTAGATCAGTTGTATTCTCAAGAGATTCTATTCAAAATACAGTTTCTTTGGCTTGATGCAAGAATATCATTTGTTATGCAAGAAATCAGGTCACAGGATTGTCATGGTCACTTCCAGCTTTGAAACTTATGAATGTGAAATGAAGCTCTGAGTAGAAAAAGATATTTCTTACTGATACATTTTTCCCCCATTTTATTCAAAGGGTCTATGAGATCACAAGATATTCATTACAATGGTTCTGAACTGTCATGTTTTGACAGACCACGGCTTAATGAATATGATCACAGAACATGTTGCCAATGCCAAAGAGACCCATCACAGACATGTGGTAAGTTAGGTCTTAGGCAATTTTGGGAGAACAAGGGGTCCAAGCAGCATGAACACATGGAATCATAAGCATTTATCTAGCCCTTTAGTTGTTATGCTTGGTTTCTAAGGTAGAACTGGGGTTGTTCTTATGTGGGTTATAAGAATATGGCCATCTCTTTAGAGGGCTACAATTTCCAAGCAGCTGTTTAGACAAGCTTTTCCTTATTATTTGTTTCAGTTGTTTCCTTACTTCAGTAATTTTTGTGTTTAGATACATGTTTGTTTTCTGCTACTCGTTAAAAAAAGGAGTTTTAGTTCATGCTTTGAGATATAAATACATGTGTGTGATTTGTATGCCTCAATTTAAGCATTTTCATAGTGTTTCTAATCACAAACTACATTCAATGCTTGCACATTCCAAGTTATTCAGATGTAGTAAACATATATTGGAAAAGAGACATTATCACCACGTGGTGCACTCTCCAGCTATAAGGGACTGCTGGTTGGGCGGTAGAGGCCAGACTGTCATTGACAGCTGCTGCTTCACAACTGGATCCTAGTCCTTGTCCTGCAGCAGCAGCTATCAGAGACAGACTTGTGGGTGGCTGGAGATTGTATTTGACAGCTTCCATTGCATCCCAGCAGGGAGAGGACTGTTCCTTCATCCGCAGTTTTTCTCATTGCTGCTACTGCTGCCAATGGGGACACCAGCTCTTGCGGACACCCCTGCAGTGGCAGCTGTTCCTTCTGCTTCTGCTGCCACCAAGGAGCCACCAGGTCTTGCTGCCGTTCCTGTGGAAGGAGCAGCAGCTCTGGTCCCCACTATTGTGGCAGCAGAGTCCCAGCAGGGTGCTGTGATAGCCCACCACGCCTAGGAAGGCTGTCAGGGTGCCAGCTACTCTCCCTTCACTGCTTTCCCAGAGGGGGAGGGGGAAGGAAAACAGAGCACTGTGAGTTGCTGGTAGTCCAAGACACTGTATAGCGCTACATGGCTTACAAAATAGTGCTACAGTGACGTTCCATTTCAAACAGGAACGTTTCTGTAGCTCTGGCACCATTTTTGTTACACTTGTGACATTTTTATAGTGCCACAAACAATGTGAACGTTGGTACACCCGCTGTTTATATCAGTACAGGGGCATTTGTAGTACTGCAAACATAATGTGTGTCCACAACTGACCTGCATCAGCACACGATTACTACTCACGATACACCAGCCCACGATACACCAGCACGATACACCTGCCTTGTTACTCTACAAATAATCTTAGCTGTGCCTCACCAGGCATGTGTCATACAAGTGTGATTGGCAAACTGATAATCCCCATGCTTCACTTCTTAACAAAATCCAAGTTTCTACTTGTTTTGGTCTTGCAATATATAATGTGTATGAAAATGATACAATGTTTGCCTACATTTGGGGAGAGAGAACGTTCTGATGTGTCAGCTGCCTGTTCACTTTCAAAGGGTGACAACTCCAGTGCCAGGGATGAAACTTTAATATCAGCAACACTAAGTTCTTCACTGCTCATTAAAACATGTGACAATAGAAAGCAAGCATCAGCTTATAAAGATTAAAAGAGTGTTATGTGATGGTTTTTGTGTTATGTGATGGCTCAACAGGGCACAAATGTTTTCATTTTCCTGAAGGTTTGGGCTTTTTAAAGTAACACTATTTTAAAAGAATAAAAGAACCCATTTTACCATGATAGATCACACCTCCATGAATCCATAGTCTAATATAAAATTTGGAAGAGAATAAACTGCCTTTGAAAGAATAAAAATCTTAAGCTTATGGTATAACATAAACAAGGATGTTTTACTTCTTTTCAAATAAAATTTTTATTTTGCAGGGCCAGTTCATTTGATTCCATCACTGTGCTGTGATGAAGCCTGTAGCATAGAGCACAGCAGTCACAGTTGCACTTTCCACTCACAGACTACACTTCATGAAAGGTAACTTGGTTCCTTAGATTTGTATCAAACACAAACTCTTTTGCATGGTAGTCATATTAATATTCATACAGGATACACCAGTTCTGATTCAGCTGAATAAAGAATTAGAATTGCTGGCAGATCTTTTTACAGAGTCATAAAAAAATGTATATTAAAGTGAAATAAGCACTGCATTTTCACACAGAATAAAAAAAAATTACATCGTTCAAGCCTTGAGATTGGGCACTAGTAAGAGAAAATTATACCTTTCCTCACAGGGCGTCTTCATTTCTACACAGATGAATGTTCCTCCTCTCTCTCAGTCCTAATTGATAGCCCTCCCCTCTTTGCTGCAGAGCTAGCAAGATTTTTGTGATCTCATTCCAGTTACTGGTTTCCTGGAATGGAGTTCTTCCAGGGAACCAGAGTTATAGGAGCCAGCAGCATAGCTTTTAACTTCCATGAGCTCAAGGTTTTATATATAAGTTCACAAACTTTAAATTATTCCCAGAATTGGAGGAGCAAGTCTAGTATTTTTGAGATTCTATGAGATCGTTTTTTGATTTAGGTATAAATGCCTTCTCTTGGAAAATGTGATGTTGATGTGTCCCACAGTTCTAAGCTAGCTATTTACTTCTAATCAATTTTGTCTGGTTGAATATATGCACAGTAGTGGGACATGCATCACAAATTCCATGCTGTATGTAAAAATAAAAAGCTTTTGATGTTATCTGATATTTCCTAACTGTACATTCAATGCTGGATTTTTAATCACAATTATTTTCCATATTAAACTCAAATTGGCTTCTAGCTGTTTTCTTCTTGTGGCCAAATGTAGCTAAAATTTTAGATGTGGCTTTTAAATAGCTGCTGTTTATACAATATAGCTTAGTGGTATAAGCATCAGATGTATTAAAAAAACAAACTAAGCTTTCTGAAAGCATATGTTTCCATGTCGGCAAGGTTGACACGACCCCCTCCATTCTTTTTAGATCAACAGAATGAGTTTCATAAAATTAGTGCAGGGTTTTTGGTTTAGACTTTAAAACTAGAGCTCACATCCACTGTTTGCAGACATGAAAGATCTTATGGTGACTTCCATACAAATTAGGGTTTGTCCCAATTCCCTTTGCCAAAACTTATCTTTCCTTCAGCTGTTGTTCAGTGTTCTGGCTGCTGGTCTCCAGCTGTAAGGATGTTTCAGTGTTATTTTGTGTGTATTCTGGAACCAGGAAAGCATTTTAATATTTTTGGGAGGGGGCTTTATAAATATTAGGGTAAGGATCATTAATTCAGGATATGTTTTGGTTATGCACATCCTTAGTATATACTAGGTATAATAACTTAGTATCCTTAGTATATATTAGGCATATTAGGTATAGGTTCTAAAAATACTACAGGTATTTCTTTAAAATAGTAATACCTTTGAATACATTATTTTCTGTCATTGCTTACTATGCTGTATTATACTAAAGCCCAGCCAGTGTTGTGATCTCAGTAAGGGTATTTATAGTGCACTCTTGCATTTAGATACTATGGTGAAAATGAAGATTGTGATTTGCCTGGAAACTGCTTCCAGTTGCTTTCTGCCTCAGGCAAAATAAAAATAGTCCTCCTAAAAATAAAATTCTTAAAATAGCTGACACTACTCTAATGCAGGGGTGAGCAAAATGGCCAATTTGGCTGGTAGCCGGACTCCATTTCCCAAGAGACCCTGCCCATATGGCTGGGGCCGGTCTCCATGGCGACCCTAGCCACAGAAATCTCAATGCTGGGGTTGCCATGGAAACCAGCCACAGCTGCACTGGCAACACACATGGCAGAGCAGAGCGGGGGACTGCTCCGACGGTGCTAGGAACTTGCAATGGGGGCAACTCGTTCCAGAGCCAGGGCAGAACTGCGATCTGTAGCCTGCACGTTCTGAGGAAGAGCACCTAAGCTAGGAATCACAGCTCTGCCCTGGCTCCTTAAAGCGGTGACCGCATGGTCTGGAACAGGGGCAGAGCCGTGATCCCCTGCCTGCTTGCCCCTGCCCGGAGCATGCAGGCTACAGGTAGCAGCTCTGCCCTGGCTCCAGAGCAAGCTGCCACCATCACACGTTCCCATTGGCTCTGGACCAGCCCCCTGCCCTGCTCTGCCACTCATGCTGCCAGCAGGACTGTGGCAGGTATCCATGGCAACCCCAGCCTCCTTTCCCACACAGCTGCAGCTCCATGGAGACCAGCCCCAGCCATGCACAGGGGCAGCTGGGAAACGGAGTCCAATGCCTGTCCCCACTCTCATGTTATGTATGCTGAATATGAGAGGGAGAAAAAGCATTTTTTTCATGTTAGATACCACTTGCAAGGTTAGCTGCACAGTGAAGTCTAAAGTAGAGGGATACTGGGCATGTCTACCCATGACACTATGTCACCGTAGTAATGCTGTACATACATGGGCAAAACCTGTGATGCCACAGATATGTCGCCATAGCAATATTTGATTGCACATACTATCTCTGGAGTAGCATTTTAATAGAATCTTGTTCTTATTTCAGTACTTACAGTTGACATTTTGGACAAAATTTTGAACCTGTCCCTTTTATTTCATTGCAGGGTTTCAAATTCTGTTGGAGAAATGATTCCTGCCTTTCTTGGTTCTCTTTCACATACTGTCTGTGGAGATCTGTCAGATGTTTGGCCTCTTATGAAAAACCCTACTTCTTGTGATAGTATTTCTTTCTGTGAATCTTATCCAGAACTGACTGGAGGAACTGCAAATTCCTTCCAACCAGAGGCTGAAAACATAGTCAGTATAGATTCAGACAATGAGCAGGATCTAAGTGATGTACTTATTTCAGCTAAATCTGACTCTGAAAAGTGTGCAGAATCTATTGAAGGTTCCAGACATAGCACATGTATGGATGCTTCATTTATGCAGGACTCAGCAGCTGCCAAAAAACAGCCAATGACAGGGCATGAGAGAACTGTTAATGTTTCTATAGACTGATAAAAAGGTAAAATACATTTCTGTAAATAAGAAACAAAATCTGTGGTACACCCATCTGCTCACATTAAGAACCCTGAGAAAGACAAAGAGTACAGATAAAGGTGTCCACCAGCCTCGCTGAAAAAAATAATCAAATAGTAAAAGATGGCAAGGTTCTGTCCATCCTTGGGCTGTGTCTGAGCATTGCTAAGGTGAATATATTCTCAGAAGAAATAGACATTTCAGATTGTCATATTTTAAATCCATTTTGAGTATTTGAAAAGTATAGTTTTCACCATAACAAAGCAGTCATGTGGTTATTTATGCAATTGTAAAGTTCTCTTACTAGAGAGATTTTAACAGAATATATTTCTATTTTATCATTGTATGTTAGATTATCACTTAGTAAAGTTCATCTTTATTTTAAGAAAGTCTAATTATAGACGTTTGCAAATTGTTTTCAGTGTGAAAGGTCATACAGCGTCATAGAGTGTAAACTCCTTTGATCTGTTATTGTTTCTAATAATAGATGTTGTACTAACAAAGATACTGTTTTGTGTTTAGAAAGCCCAGGGCCTGCTGGCACTTTGGGGCAGAGACTGCTTTTTCAGTATGTGACTGTACAGCACAGAACAAGAGAGGGCTTCATTGTTTTCCTGGGGCCTTTTTTACCAAAATGTAAAATAAATGCTGATTTGGCTAAAGGAATTCATATAAGATGAACAATTTTGAATATATTTTGGAATTATGTGTATGCATAATTAAATTTAGACAAGACTGAATTTAAGACAGAAATTCAGTTTCAGGATTTTTTCTCTTTTTTATAGTATGAGAGTGAATTAAGTTAGATGTTTTCAGTGTTTTATATAAAATAAAGGATTTCATATGGTATTTATGAGAGTGTAACTACTCTTTTATCACTTTCTCTAGGAAGCCACAAATATTTCTACTGGCACTAGAACTGCATGCTATCCTCCTCTTTCTTTGCTAATGCTTGTGAATAGAATGTGGCCTGGTCCTCAATGTTTCCTAGTTTCAAAAACAGCTGAAATAAACTGGCAGCATTTTAGACCTTTCAGGCAGTTGCATCTGAGCCATAACAGCTGTAAGCTGAAACTTCAAGGAGCAATTGGAGAGAAGACTGAAGGTGGATTCATGATACTTTGCAGCTCTTCTAAACAACAATCTTCTGTTCTTCATGGGTGTTTGAAAAACTTAATGGATTGAGCTTGCAGCTATGTATAAATACTATAAGAAATAGAATTACATTAGCGTTTTTAGACTGATCTGTTAAACAGAGCTACAGATGTCAGATGGTGTGGGACAAAAGTTTGCCAGTTATTCTGCTTGCAAATTTAAGCTTGCATTAGTTTTTTTCCTGGCTGGCTGTAATCTTAACTCACATTTCTATTTATGTAAGGGTTAAAAAATAAACAATTCCATTTATGTAAGGATCATGCATTAGCAAATGGAAGCTTGTACTGTATTACACATTAGCTAAAAAGCTGCTTTAATGAATCAAGGAATTTGCATGCCCCAATAATATGTATTTTAAAGTCCCTTAAAAATCACCATTTTCTTACGCCAGAACATTAGCCTTAATTTAGATGTAGCTTTGGTGTAGACAGCACATTGGACTTGTAGCTATATTATATGACTCTAAATGTTGAAATAATAACACTGAAATAATGAACTCTCATGTCAATATCAAATTACAGCAGATACAGCATGAAGCATTCACACAGCTGAAAGTCACTGAAAGGTTGCCAACAGGGGACAGTTTTTAGGGGTTAGTCTACAGTACATCATAGGGTGTGTATACACATCTAAGTTAATTTAAAATAAGGTGACTTAACTAAGTTGACTTGACTAAGCTGACTTAAACCACATCAGGCATACACACATACAGTTCCTTGACATAATGGTAGCAATCTTGTGAACCCCGCCCTGCAGTAGCCCTTGGCTAAGTTAAATCAACTTTGCATACACACACATTTAAGTCAACTTTAAGTCAACTTAATTAATGCCACTCAAGATAATACACCTTGGAGGTATATTACCTTGTGCCACATTTAAGAGAACTGTGCTCCACATATACGTGTATGCTGTGACAGTTAAATCAACTTAAAAAAGTTAAGTTACTTAACTGTCAGAAATCTAGTACCTGTGTATGTACCCATGGTGACCTAATCCTTTTATTCTACACAGACTTTTTTTTCATCAATGCCAATACCTCCTGTAAGTGTCTCCTTAAATTTTCTACCTTCCTCACTACACACAAAAGTGAGTTAACAGCAGTTGTTTAAAAATACCATTCACCTGAACCACAAAATTACATGGATGCCCAAACTGAGTAAGCTTATTATCTTATGGCCGCAACTCTGACACTTTTCTCTATAATTTCTTATCTATTACTTACATTGCATCTTATAGTGGCATTTATTCTATAAAAATCTTCTATCAGAGGTACTATTTTTTCCTACTGGGGGGAGTCCCAATGAACTCCATTAAGTGTTACATTAGGCAGGATATAGCTCTGAAATTGTGAATTCTTAAAAAGCATTCAGTATGCTCTTAGCAAAATACAAGTTATCAGCAAAATGATGCAAATACATGGTACATTTTCTTCCTGTAAATGAATTGTACAACAGTTTGCACAAGTAACATAATATTCTCTTTCCTTAAAGGAAAGATGCTTTTGCTTGTGACATATCGGCAGAATTTTGGGCCTGTAAAAGAATAATTAAATGCAGTACTGAAAGCAAAGATGACAAGATGCTTTGCCAAAAAACAGTGGAACTTGTTCAAGTAACTGCTACTCATCATGAATAACACTTGCATGATATGGCCCAAGGTCAGTGAAGAAATTTCCTCTGAATATTAAATGCTACTATTGACTCCTTGACTTATTATTGTACTAAATAGCCATGCTTGTGTTCAGTTGTTAAATACTTTGAAAGACATATGCAGTTCAGGCAAAATTAATTTTCACATCCTTTTTACGTTAGATAAACATGTCAAAATATTATTTTCCAACATTTTTTACTTGAAGAAATGTTTGGTGTTTTTGTATATGCTTTATAAATAGAAAAAATCCAATATGCATTTCAGTATATTGCAAAATATTGCTAGAGTACGTATGGAGATTAAAATTTTAACTGTCAGGAATACCATGAAATGGTATGATCAAAAACTTTTTGCCAGTATCTGTCACCAGTAAGTATGTTTCCCATTGGAATTTTCACTTTGATCATTTTTGTCCAGCAACTACTATATTTACTCATACACCGTATGCACACACCTTTTGCCCAAAAAGCAGTCCTCCGAAATTGGGGTGCATGCTTTAAGTGGAGAAGCTGATCTTCTTTGCTGAACTAGAAACATGGACAGGGGCGTGTCTACATGAGATGCTACTGTGCAGCCATTAATTCGCATTTTTTAGTACTTGTATTAGCAAGTACTAAATAAGTGCACAGTAACTGGAGTAACTGTACAGTATCACCAGCGAACATCTTTCAAGTCACACTATGGTGCAGTAGCGTATTAGCACAGTCCGTGCTGTAACACGCTACTGCGCAGTATTATTTGACTACTGCACAGTCAGCATCTTGTGTACTCATGTCCAGGCTGTGCTGCAAAATAGTTACTGCTCCTTTCTGGGACAGCAAGCAAGCAGAGGCAGTATCCTATGTTAACCCTTTCACAGCTGCTAATGAATTATCAGTAGCTTTTTTTATATTCTGCCTTGCCACAATAAGGTGTGTGTTTTATTTGGGGACACGTGGTATGCAAGAAACTATGGTGTATATATAAAATTCCTGTAAATGAGTGAGAACAAATTTTAAAAAGAATTCAAGATGCAGAATAGCGATTTTTACAAGTATTTGTATATTATGTATATATTTTTTTAACATAGTTTTTCTTAATTTAAGCAGATTGAATGTGTTTATATTGCTTGTGCCAAGCAATGTTGTACATGGCAATACAAAACAAATACCACCAGTGCCATTTGACATACTTTTTAAATCTGTAAATTACAACCATGTAAATTGTTTTGTATTACTTTTTTTATTTGTGAATAAACTGTTACATGAATTGTTCTTCATTAATTGGTCTCAAATTCTTAATATTACCAATACTCTGTATAAAGATGGGTGACATTGGGACAACATTTTTTAAGCAGAATTCCCCATTGATTTGGGTTAGATGTGCTATATTCAAACAATGTGGTGATCTGGCTCCACATTGTCAAAGTTGGAATTACTGTGCCTTCAAACTGTGAGAGGTTAAAGAGACAGTAATTTAACATCATCCCTGAAGTTATAGTGCCTCAGATCTGGTTTTTAGCTAACGTGGAGAAAAAATTATTTAGTGAGACGTCAAACACAAATGCTTTAGGGCGCTTGTACATGTGATGAAATTGGCCTTTTAAGCAGTTTAATTGCCCTTTTGTACCATTTTAATGGAGTCACCATATACACTTGCAGTGATGTATTACGTTTTAATTTTGTCCTGCTGTGCGTGTGCAGTGGTGTATTTTGTTTTAAATGACTTGGTTACATAGCAAAATAAAACTCATCAGATGTGTTTTAGTTTGCTATGTAACAAATTGCAGCGATTATATATCTAGAGAAGGCGTCAGGGATGGTGCACAGGGTGCTGGAAGCCCAGGCATATATGGGGAAGCTTGACTTGGAGGGCTTCCAGCACCCCATGCACCATCCTTGCCACCGTCTACAGCTGCCAGCACATGCAGCCATCCTCCTGCCACCTTCCCACACTACCGTAGGTGCAAGCCAGCCCATTCTTGAGCAGTGCCAGGCAGTGGGAAGGCAGTGGGGATGATGGTATACGAGACACTGAAAGCCTGCCAAGCCCAAGCTTCCCCGAGTACGCCCAGGTGTCCAGTGCCCATGCATCGTTGGATCAGACTGGGTGCTGCCTGCAGGCTGGGGCAGCACCCGCCCACTTGCAGCCCACCTGGGTGGCTGCAGGGGGGCACCGTTGTCATGGAAGGAAGCACCAATCCTTCCTGGCAGCTCAGGGCCTGCACAGCCTGGCAGCAGCTTGCACAGACAGGATCTTCTGTGGGGAGGGAGTGACAAAGGTCCCACTTTTTCTTTTTTTTTCCAGCAAAGCCTGCCCGCCTCTCCCATGGCTAGGAGGCAAGCTGCCAGTGGGTTCTGAACTACAGGGGCCCCCAGACTTGCCCTCCAAAGCAGTAGCACCCCTCCCCTGGGTAGCACCTGCCCACTAGCACCCTGCCTAGGCAGTCCTGGGGGGCACTACCATCACAAAGGGAAGCACCAGGGTCTCTTCCAGCTCAAGGGCTGCTCATCCCACCAGCAGCTCACCCCCAGCCATGGGAGAGGCAGGCAGGCTCTAAGAGGAAAAAAAGGCCCCATGCTACTTTTTTCTCTTTTTTTCATCAGTGGAGCCTGCCTGCACCAGCTGCTGCTGGATTGCACAGCTCAGGCCCACCAGCAGCTCACCCTTTGGCAGTGGGAGAGGCTGACAGACTCCAGGGAAAAAAAGGATTGAGCCCCTCACTGCCTTTGGGCTGCCCAACACGCAGGCTCCAGGAGGGCAAGCGGGGTGGGGCCACAGCTGCTGCCACCGTGCGCAGCCCCAACAGGCGAGCCTGGAGCTAGCGTGGGGCCCAGGCTGGCAGCAGGGCTGGTTTACAAACTGGTGCTGAGTGTAGGAAAAGAGGCCCCCTCACCCACCCCGTGTCTGGTGCCCCATGCTGCAGCCGCTCACAGCCTGTGTGGGGCTGCCTATGCCTGCTCAGGACAGCCCTGCGTAGGCTGCGAGCAGTTGCATCAGGGAGCATGGGCCATTGGGCAGGGGAGGGGACACTTTTCCCTGGACTCTTTCCTTGCCCTTCCCCCAACCCCCTTACCTGAGTTTCCAGTGCTGTGCAGTCACATGGTCCCAGGCCAGAAGCCCCTGCTGTGTCTTTCGGCTGGGAGGGTGGGGCCAGGCAGTCCCTGCTGTTGCAGGAGCCTGCCAGGCTTCCCCTGGGTCCCACTGCGTCTGGTTTCTGTCATTTTTTTTTACAGGAATCAAGGACAGATCAGTATTAATTTTCTAAATTTTGAGGGGCCCCACGGGCCAGATAGAATGGCCTTGCAGGCCAGATGCAGCCCGTGGACCATATTTTGCCCACCCCTGGTCTATAGCATTAGTGAAGCCATTACTGAAGTGTTCTGTTCAGTTCTGGTGACCAGACCTTAAAAAGGATGACGGTAACGGGGAAAGGGCGGTGTGGCTTGCCGGCTCTTTCACTAACCTGCTGAGTGACCTTGGACAGGTGTTAGCAGCTTGTGTCCCACAGACTGGATCCAACCTGTAAAGAGATTGGAACCAGCCCACAAAAGTCTTATTCAGTCTGTGTTTTATTAATGGTGTACTAATGCCCAGCTTTCAATGCAAACTGTAATTTATGCCGCTCAGTGTAATTTAGGTGGTAAGAATGTGCAGAGATACTACATTGTACTAATGATTAATTTGAAAACTTCATAATTAAAATATGGTTGAAGTTTGATCTTAAAGGATTAATTCTTTTTTGTTTGTTTCATGAATGAACATGAATGAGCCAAATGAGTATAATAATAGTTAGCAGGTTGTTCGCTAGGATTTTTTAACTTGAAATGCTCATTTTTTATAAAGCGGGGGTGGAAAGCCGGTATGGAGAAAGTTTCTGAAGCTTTTGAAACCTCAGGATTGCAGCCATTGTGGAGCCAGACTGTTGGAGTTTATGTAAAATTGCCAATATCTGAAATTGTTTTCAGTGGCCAACGTCCAAGTAAATTGGGAGCTGCTCTGTCCCTAGTGTTTTGTTTATTCCCATCATCCATTGTTATTTTCTCCAGTTGCTTAATTCTATAATCCAGGGCAGCCAGAAAAAAAGCCATTGCAAGACTCATAACAGCTATGCCCTCCTTTTCAACACATTAAAAGATCTAGGGAATCCACCAAAAATATGTTAGCATTTAGGAACATATGTGCGCACACACAAACAAACCATCATGCTAAAGGCTGCCTTCTAATAGACAGGTTAATTAAGCTAGGGTGGACTAATTAGCTCATCCAAAGCACTGGATGCATACAGCCGCACTGCTTCTCATTAGGATCAGAGTGGTAGTGTAGCCAGGATGGTCCAAGAGACATGCAAGAAACCAGATTTGCATCTAATTAGACCAATTGTATACTGGTTTTTTCTTGCAGAACACGTTGTTTTTTTAACCCTAAAAATCTGCCTTCCCAAAACTGGGGTGTGTATCTCTAGCAGGAAAGCTCCAAAACCAACTGCTTTGCAGCAGCATTAGCATTTCTTGTCAGGCAGCTGAGGGAGTCAAGTGACTCATTATTCTTCACTGTACAGGTGTTAACTATCATCTCGCCTTTTTAATAGTCTTGATGTTTTACTAAGCAAGCTAATCAGCCGGCATTTTGTTATCTCCTAGTTAATCCTGGTCTCTCCCTCTCTGTCACAGCCTTGCAGACTGTTTTTTTTAGCTCTGTACCTGTGCAGCTATAACTTTGGAAGTATCCTTTCCTTTACTCTGCCATCCCAAAAACAAGGTACATATTCTATTTCTGTGTGCATTTTATGCAAAAAATACACTATTTAGCATACGCTGTATCAGACACTTCATGTCCAAAAAATCTTATCTAACATCTCTCCCAACTCCATAGCTGGTCTAATAAAAGAGCAAACTTTGCTTCTGGTTTAGGACATAACATGCTCAGAACAGGGCTCAGAACATCAGTATATTCCAGGATGGTGTTGCTGGGCAGAGTAAAATTACAATGCAGACCTAGTCCTTCTTTATCTTGCCGTGAGTGACTGGTGCCTCTTGGATCTGGGGGCGCACCCACAGAAGCCACCAACTCTGTTGGGGGGGGGACACCAGCCCTACTGACAGCATCAGTGGTGGCTGTCAGGGGGGCATATGCACCCCATACCAGTCACCTATGTATCTTACTAATGTTCTGACCCACTATAATAATCATAATCGTAATAATATGTCCAGATCCTTTTCTGCAGAACTGTAGCTTTACCAGCCATTCTCCATCTTGTATTTGCAGAGTTGATTATTCCTACTTTGAACTTGTCCTTATTAAATTCATCTTATATATTTCAGCCTGGTTCTCCAATTTGTCACAAATAATTTTAATACAAATCCTTACTTCCCCAGTGCTTGCAGTCCTGCCTCCCCTACACACGTTGGTATGATCTGCAGATTTAAGACACCTCTCTGTGTCACTCCCCAAGTTATTAATGAAAATAAAGAAAAATAGCAGATCCAGGACAAACCCCTGCACAATGCTTCCCTCCCCACTTTTCAGTTTGACAGTGAATCACTGATAACTGTTCTTGGAATCTGTTTTCCAACCATTTGGGCATGCACCTTACAGTACTTTCATCTAGACTACAGTTCCATAGTTGGCTGGGATTATCCTCACATCTGCTTCTGCTTCACAAAGGTTGTTATCCTGGCATAGAAGGAAATTACAATATCTTGACACGACCTGATCTTGATAATGTCATGTTGGTTGTTACTCATCACCTTGGTGATTATTGGTAGGTAGTTTAATCCAATTCTTTTCTGAGAATTAAAGTTAGACTGACAGGTGTATAATTCTGTGGGTTCTCTCTTCTCCCTTATCTTTAAAGGTAGGAGCCACATGTAGCCTTTCCCAGTCTTCCTGAAGTTCAGATCATTGAAGAGCTCATGATTTCATTTCCGCCTCCTCTTGGAAAATTTCCTATCTTACCTTTCTGTTGGGATAGTTTGTTTTCATACTCTAAATATTATGAAACTGCTGACTCCCCTGAGTGCCTTTTCCCTTACACTTACTTCCCACACAGGGGATATTACTTACCTCTCTAGATTTATTGAAATCTGCTTTTTTGAAAGCTAAAATCTGGATTCTTAAAAATCAGTGACAAATCTGTCTGAAGTTCATTTTTACATACAGCAGAGCTGTCCAACTGGTGGCTCACAGGCCACATCTGGCCTCCACGGGATTACCCAGCAGCTCTCCCAGGCTTCTGGTCCAGGTGCTGTCCTCCCCCGCACTGCATTGCTTTCCTGCTGGTGTTCTGGAGTTTGCAGGCTCATCCTTCTGCCTTCGAGGTGGAGCAGCATGGTCCGCTGGGCTGAGGCAGAGAATGGCCAGTAGGATTGGGAGAACCTGGGCCCATGTGATATGGGAGCACTGGTGCGGTTCCCTTGCAGCTGTGGGGGGCTGGGAGGTAGCTATGCAGTGTGCCATTCAGCTTATGTGGCATCCAGCCTGGGACCCCCTCCTCCCCCACCAGCCACTCAAAAGTTAAACAGCCCTGAGATAGAGGATGTTAGGACAAGAACAAAGATAAGATGAAGAGTTTTAGTATGATAGGACAGGGTGTTAATGGTTCAACAATCCACATATGTACAATATGTAAAAACAAGTATTTACAACCCCCATGTTGGGTATGGAGATGGCTTTCCTGCAGTACAGTTGATATCTAGCAATCCCATGTTCCAGGAATTTTGCTGGTCCCCAGTATAGAAGGTCCCCAGTATAGAAGAAGGAATTTGTTTTACCTCATGAATGCTATTGGCTTCCAGTGGTTTTCTCTCCTTTCCCTGCTTTCCTCTGAAGTATTTGGACACTGGCCAAAGCTGAGTGTGGTTTTTGCCTGGGATGTACTGGTACTCCTAGCAGTCCTGCCAGTACTTGGAAAACTCAGAGGTCCCTAGTGAAGTCTTGCTTTTCTGCTCAGGCTCATACCAATCTCCAAATCCGAGATCAAGAAGGAACTCTTCCCCAAGGTCAGTTTAGCACAGACTGTGGAGACGTTTGCTTCCTCTTTAGGATGAAAAAATGTCCACTTCCTAAGAACCTTGAAGGATATATTAGCCACCTTGTTCTCTGTCACTGCATTGGCAGGACATTAACAGTATCTCCATCTCCCCTGCTTTTACCTATGGGATATTATAGGGTGTCTTTAGCACTGAACCAAGCAGTTGTTTATACAAGTTTGAAGAGGTGGTTTTTGAGGATCCTTGCATAAAAGGTTCCCTTCAAATACCAGGGATTAAACTCAGTGGTTCAGAAGGCCCTTTCTAGTCCTATAGTCCTAATTATTATTTTAAACTACTTTGAAAAATGTTGGTTTGACAGAGTTGAAGCTTGAAGTCTGTTTATCCAGATTGTATGCACAGTACAGCAAGGTTCCCCTATGTCAGGTGTGGGCAAAATACAGCCCATGGGCTGGATCTGGCCTGAGAGGCCATTCTATCTGGTCCGTGGAGCCCCTAAAAATTTAGAAAATTAATATTGATCCTGTACCTTGGTTCCTGTAAAAATGACAGGAAAAAGGGGCAGTAGGACCTAGGGGAAGCCCAGCAGGCTCCTGCAACAGCAGGACCTGCCCTGCCCTGCACAGCTGGAAGTCTTATCAGGGGCTTCTGGCCTGGGACCATGTGACTGCACAGCACCAGAAACAGGTAAGAGGGGGAGGGGGAGGGCAAAGGAAGGAGCCCAGGGAAAAGTGGCCCCTCTCCCACCCCATGGCCCAAGCTCCCTGCTGCAGCTGCAGGGCACCTGTCAAGCTAGATAGACACCTTGCTGGGGTCATTTGACCCCGGCATTTTTTCCTGCCCATGGCAGGGGGTCAGACTTGATGATCTGCTCAGGTCCCTTCCAACCCTACTGTCACGGGGAGAAACAAGGGGGAAAACCCCAAGGAGCTAGGGGGGAACCCTGGGAGTAGGAGCTGGCCGGGGAAGAAAAAAGGGAAAAAAAGAAAACAGAAAAGCTCTTACCTATAGCAGGAGCTGCAGCGAAGCCGGAAATGGCAGTGGGACCTTGGCAGCTTGTTAGCCGCGCCTTTATACAGCTGTGGCCAGCAGAGAAGAGGAGCAGCGAGAAATGGCCAGGGAGCTTAAAAGGAACTGCTGGTGGGACAGCAAGGGAAAGACCAGCAGGAGCACCAGACGGGAAGTCTCTCCCAGAGTCTCCATGAAGGGGAGGAGCATGGGGATTTGCAGTACAGGAGGAGAGAGCAAAGCCTGTTGCGGGGAAAACACTGCTGGCAGTGACACAGGGGGTGAGAGTGCTGAGGCACCTTACTCAGACCAGGATCCGGGACCCGGAACCCTGGGGACAGAAGACAGCAGGAGGGACTTCAGACCTGGAGTTACCTGCAAAGAGTCAGAAGAGTCGGCAGAAGCCAGAACACCAGACCAGGTGGGACCGTAGAGGGCTCAGGCAGCCTCAAGGAGGTACCTCAGGTTGGGGGCTGAAGGGCACAGTCAGCGGGAAGGACAATGGAAGACGGGCCCTAGCACTATAGAGCCGCCCCACCAGGAGACGTGCGGAAGACGTGCCAAGCGGGATCACCAGGGGTCCAGTGAATCCTCAGACTGGATAAAGAGTGGAGGGGAGGACATGGAAGCCAGCAGGCTGATCCGGATTCAGTCTAGGGCTTGTTAGGGGTTTTAGGGGCCAGTTCCGGTTGGAGTAGGGCAGTCTGTGGGAGCAGGCAATAAAGGGGGTGAAGGCCATCCCTTAGTATCTCATATTTCTTCATTGGTGATACTTTTTTTGTGGTTTTCCGTTGCCCACTTTTGGAGGGGTTGCTGGGTGAGGAGCCCAGGTAGTTTACAGTTACAGACATGGCTAGTCAGCTGTGAAGTGTAGGGGGCAAAGTGGGCCTTTGGTCTGACTGCTATATAGCCTGCTAGGTAAAGAGTGTGAAGCCTCAACTATCATAGGGGCTTGGCCGAAGATCATCAGGATTCAACAAGGTGGGGTGTAAGGGCAAGGTAGAGGGGAGGTGGAGCAGAAGATCATCGTCCAGCTGTCCTATGCATGAGAGACGCCAATAGTCAAACCCCACCACTGGGATAAGATCAAAGTCGTGGCAGGAGAGGTTGGGGGGAGACTATCCGGGTCGAAGACACCGACTCGGCAGGACCACAGGGACGGACAGGCAGACAGACAACCCCCAGCATCCAGGGACACGTGGTGTGTGACTGGATGTTCAAAGCCAGGTGGGTACACCTACAAACTATGAAACTATCACAGTTTATACCACATGTATCAGGCTACTGCACAGTCAGCGTCTCATGTAGACCCAGCTACTGTAGGGGGGTTTGCTGTCCTCTGTACTGGAGCAGGGGCATGGTCCTCTTTCTTGAGCATATTTTAAAACCCCTTTCAGCAGCAGGACACTGATCACCCTTGTCCCTCTGTGGCAGCTTAGGGTGCTGTGCCTAATAGCCATGCAACAGAGTTGATTCTGTAGTTTTAGTAATATGTTAGAAAAGGATTGACCATTTTTTCGAAAGCATGACACCTGGAGAATCACTGTTTCAAAGGTTTAGGTACATGAAACAGAAAGGTACTGAAACCTTCTGAGTCAAACTGTGTGGGGGGGAAGGGGAAGTGCAACAAGAGAGACCTAACTGTAGGCATATACTACAGACCACCAAACCAGGGGGAGGAACTCAATTTAGAGTTCACCCGAGAACTGGCAGAGGCTGCACAGGACATGATCATCATGGGCAACTTCAATTATCCAAGTAATCCCTTGGGAGGAACACTCAGCCAAGTTGGATCAGTCACATTCCTTCCTGACCTGCACTGAAGAGCTTTTCCTGACTCAGGAGGTGTACAAACCAACCAGAGGTAATGCTATTCTAGACTTGGTCCTGGACAAGGGGAACAACCTGGTGACCAACTTAAAAATAGAAAGTAGCCTGGGTGACAGTGACCATGAAATCAGCATGTTCACTGTCCGTCACAAGGCAAACAAATTAGGTAGCAGGACTGAAGTTATGAACTTCAAAAGTACAAATTTCAACCAAATCAGGTCACTTTTAGGAGGCAAAAGGCTGCAGGACCACAGGCCAAAGGTGAAAAAAGTGCATGAAGAGTGGTCGTTCCTTAAAGACATGATCCTCAAAGCACAAAGGAAGTCCATTTCCATGCGGAGGAAAGGTAGCAAAAGGGCTGGGAAGCCTTCTTAGCTAAACAGAGATCTCATGGTCCTCTTAAGAAAAAAGAAAGAGTTATACAAACAATGGAAGCTTGGGGCATGCCCCAGGGAGGACTATACAACAATGGTCTGCATTTGTAGGGAACAGATTTGAAGGGCTAAGGCAGCAACCAAACTAAAATTATCAACAGGAGTCAAGGACAAGAAGTCCCTCTTTAGGTATGTAGGGAACAGGAGGAAAACAGATGGAGGTGTGGGGCCACTGCTCAACAACTCAGGACAGCTGGCTACCAGTACTCAGGAGAAAACTGAACTCCTGAATGACTACTTTGCTTCAGTCTTTCACCAGGCCAAAGGCAAAATCATGCCAGAGTGGGTACAGAACGATCAGTGTAGGAATGACTGCCTTCCAACTATTAACAAAGAACTGGTGTGTGATCATGTGAAAACATTAGACATATATAAATCAGCAGGACCGGATGAACTTCATCAGAGAGTGCTGAAGGAGCTGACCAAAGTCATTGCTGGATCGCTGGTGAAACTTCCAAAACTTGTGGCACTCCAGAGAGGTTCCTGAGGACTGAAAGAGGGCCAATGTTATGCCCATCTTCAGGAAAGGGAGGAGGGACGACCCAGGTAACTATAGGCCAATCAACCCTACTTCTATCCCAGGGAAGATCCTGGAAAAATTCATCAAGGAGTCCATATGCAATAGGCTTGCAGAAGGTAGGATTCTGAATGACAGTCAGCATGGCTTCATCACAGGCAGGTCTTGTCTTATCAACCTCATCTCCTTTTACAATCAGGTAACTCACCACCCAGATAAGGGAGAGAAGGTTGACATTGTATACCTTGACTTCCAAAAGGCCTGTGATCTATGGTCTTGTGAGTAAATTGGAGAATTCTAATGAATGGATCTGTGTCATCTTGCCAAGAAGTGGCCAGTGGTGTCCCTCAGGGGTCAGTGCTTGATCCACTGCTTTTCAACATTTTTATCAATGATTTGGATGTGGGAGTGAAGAGCTCACTGGCCAAGTTTGCAGACAACACCAAGTTATAGGGGCGCATGGTCACTCTTGAAAATAGGTTGCAGATAGAGTCAGACCTAGACAGGCTAACAAGTTGGGTGGATCAGAATCAAATGAAGTTCAGCGTCAAGAAGTGTAAAGTGCTCCATCTGGGGACAAAAAAGTCTCTATACACCTACAGGCTTGGCAATGCCAAACTGACCAGCACCACAAATGAAAGGAACCTGGGGATAATAACAAACCACAGTATGAATTTGAGCCAGCAGTGTGACACTGTAGCTAACTGGGGAAATAATATCCTGGTATGCATCAATTGATGCATCTCCAGCAAAATTAGGGCAGTGATTCTTCCACTCTACTTGGCATCGGTAAGACTGCAGCTGGAGTAGTGCGTCCAGTACCGGGCTCCGCACTTCAACAAGGACAAGGTAAAGCTCAAGAGTCCAGAGAAGGGCCACCAGTATGATCAGAGACTTGAACGTCAAGCCATATGAGGAAAGGCTGAGGGACCTGGGACTCTTCAGCCTGAAAAAGAGAAGGCTGAGAGGGGACTTAATAGCCACTTACCGCTACATTAGGGATATGCATCAAGGACTTGGTGAACAACTGTTCACCAGGGCACCCTTGGGGAAAACCAGGAGTAATGGCCACAAACACCTAGAAGACCATTTCAGGCTCAACATTAGGAAAAACTTCTTCACAGTCAGGGTGTCCAGACTGTGGAATAAGCTCCCTCCGGATGTGGTGCAATCGCCTACCCTGAAAATCTTCAAGGGGAGACTGGACAGTCATATCTCTGGGGTCACCTGACCCCAGTTGTCTTTCCTGCCAGGTGCAGAGAGGCTGGACCCAATGATCCCCCAAGGTCCCTTCCAGCCTCACAATTTATGAATCTATGAAATGTAGGGACTGAGAAGCGTTTGAGATAATGGAAGACAGGGCAGATTGAACAAGCATCAGACTGTGATCTGTAGTAAGAGAAGGAGGATTGAGCTGTTTTGCGTAAGGATAAACCAATTAGGAGATCTGGGGTATGCACACACAGCACATACGTGGTTGAGTCTGCACAAGTTAGCTCTTGAACCTGAAGCACTGTAGTCACATTAATGTAAGTCCAAGCACAGCACATGCAGTGCTGATGCTGGGTATCTGCACTGCTCATAGAACATAGATACTTTGGCAGTAGGGACCATACAAAAACATACAGATTTAAAAAAAATATGAGTAAGTATATAAGCCTGAGTATTTAGCCATATCAGTGTACAGGAATACAAATTACAAGGATGAACCATAATTTTCACATAGGGGATTCATGAGTAGAACATTTGAATAGCTTCCTTTTTTACTGAAGAACTAGCAATTAGTATTTACCACCGCTAAATATTCTAGATATCATTAATCCAAAGGCTAACTTGTCATAGTTCTGCATATTTATTCCAACATAGATCACAACATTGCTTGAGCTACTGTCATCAGTGCAGGCTGAATTATAGACATGCTACTGTGCTTCAAAATATTAGGATGATAAGCAAAATGTATTAAACCATAAGGTCTGGTTGAGATAGAGCATAGCTTTATCAATAAATCCAGATGACAGAAAATAAGCTTGTTAGGATGACTGTATTTGGATCTTGGGGAGCACTGGATTTGCAGCTGTATAAAGGCTTTAATCTGTGGTTTTAGCAAAGCTGCTGACCACAAGGCAGTTTTCTAACAATGCCATAGTGTTATAAAGTATAGAGCCCGTTGTGTAAGGAAAACAAGATGCAGCCCACCAGCTATCGTCAGAAGATAAAGCAGAAGTAAGACCTTGGAGATGAAGAACGAGTCAGCAAGAAACCAGAAAGAACCAGCAAGTGACCAGAGGAAGCAGAGGTCAAAGTCTTAGGCATGCGTTCATAGCAAAAAGGCATGTAAATAAGTGAATGCATAGGCAATTCCATGCTAATGAAGTAAACAGTAAACAGAGGCAGAGCTTGAGATAGGAGGAGAAATGAGCGGAACAGAGGAGAGGCAAAGGTGGAGTAAATGTTAATGAGTATGAACCAAGGTGTATAAATGTGGAAAGAACTAATGTTCGCTGTGGCTCCCCAGTTTCTTTGGGAGCTAGTCCAAAGCTGTCTCCATTTTGAATAAAGCTGTTGTCATGCAATTTTTGCTGGTGTTTGCTCCCTGTTTGCTCCCCGAACAGCTGGATCCCTGAGCAATTAGATCGTCATCTCCCTAGTCGTTGGGTGCCACATGGAGTCAGGGTCTAACAAAGCTCATAATTTAGATGATGATGGGAAATCTTGAATCTCTGTAACTATATATATTAAACAAACAGCCCAGCTATGGATAGCTAAGAACACCAAACATTTACTCAATTTAGGATGGTTGGTTACCTCCTTTGTGGCGTAAAGTTTTGCTTCAGTGCATACATGCATGCAATGTTTATGTTACCTCTGTAGCCAGATTATTAGAAGTGTGCAAAGCAGGCCCTATTTGATTCAGATATGACCCAAATCAGGGACACTAATTTGATTCATTGATTCAGATCACTGTCCCTGATTTGATTCAGCTAAATCCGAATCTGAAGATGCGATCCTGAGTTGGAGAATCAGTGATTCGGACATAGACACAGCTTTAAAAGTTTTTTCTACATACCTCAAGGTAGCAGGTGCAGTTCATGATTGCTGTGATGCTGGTGTGCATGGAGCATCCCACAGGAGTGGAGACCCTCCACATGCTTGGTGGTGAACCCAGGCCTGCTGGGGAGTGTGCTAGGGGCCTCCTGCTCCACCCTGGCTTGGCGATTGGCCACAGGGGGACCTCAGGTGTCCCCACCTGCAGACCCAGGAGGCACCAGTTGCTGAGCCGGGGAGGCACGGGGGGGTGGGGACAGCACGCTCCCTGGTGTACCCAGAAGTAGACTGGAAGTGCTCCGTGATTCTGTGGGATGCTCCATCCACCCCAGCATCACAGCACTCACGAGCCCCTGTTAGCTAGACATATGTAGAAAAAACATTTAAAGTTGTCTCTATGTCCAAATCTTTGAATCTTTCCAAATCTCTCTGAATCGATTCAGAGGGTTGTGATTTGATTCAGAGAGATTAAAGGGTCTTCCGATTCAATTCAGATTCAGAGATTTGGACACCAAATCAGGCCAAATCTCTGTCAAATCAAATTAGGGACTGAAGTTTTGCACAGCCCTACAGATTATGTGCTCTTTTGAAAGCCAAATTAATAAGGTTATTTAAAAGGCAGGTAAAAAGTCATAGGATTTTTTAGAATTGTTTTAGTGCCAGGGTTGCAATGAATCAAAGGACTCTAGAAACAGCACATGCCAGTTTGTTATGTTCTATTTGAAAACTTTAATTTGTTTTGAAAAAAGAAAGCAGCGCTTCTGCCTCTGCCACGTAGATGCTTTAAGGCTAGTGGTTTTGTAATCAGTTTTAGGATAACAATAGGGTGCCCTCATAAAAATATAAAAGGAATGCCTTCTTTTGTAGACAAAGATAAAATAGGCAGTTCCCCAAAACTTGCTAAAATGTTTCTAAGTATAAAAGACTTAATAGATATTTGATCATCCCAAACTCCAAATACACTTATAGTAGAATCCAATAAAAAAAATTCTTAAAACTTTTTCTTTGGGTTTCTTTTAAGTAGAGAGATGTCCAGTTCCTTTTTGCAAGGTGGACCCAGGTATTAATCCAATCCAAATCATTACAGCAGGGGCTTGAGATAGTAAGAATTTCCCCTTTGTTGTGGGCTCTTTGGAGGCATTAAGCTTGCATTCCTGTGAAGTCCCTCCAAGTGACAGCCCCCTGGCATTAAATTAATCCCCTCTCTCTGACTTCAGTGACTGAAGTTTAGATTACTACCTGCAGCACATACCATTTCAGATACTGCTTTTTTATTTTAAAAAGAAACAAACAAAGACTCCTTATTAAAGCTAGTGACTTGCTCTAACAGAGAGTGAAGCGAGGTAAGGTTGTGTACGGCGTAACTAAGCCATACAATGAACACTTTGTGCTAGCGGGTGCACTTTAATCCATATTTAGTTTAGGCATGAGTGTTGGCAAAACCTACTTGGCCTTCACAGTGCATATGAGCCATTTTGATTATGTCTTATGATGGTCTGCTTTCAATAGGATAAAATAATAGTGGGTGGATTTGCCAGGGATCCTGCTGTTTTTCACATCAGTGGTGAATGATGGGATTAGGGGAAATGTTTTATAATAGTGTATTGACAGAGAGGGTAGTTTACTGAGGACACACTAAGGCTCATAGTAAGTGCCCCAACTTCTCCAATAGGGTTATTTGGTTAAGATTTAGTCTTTCCCATCATTTGAGTTTATATATCCTTCCCCTATAACAGTGGGAACTTTTTGTGTTGGCATTACAAAGCGAGATTCAGCTGTTCAAAAGTTTGTAAATGACATTTTTTCCCTAAAGCATTGGTTGAAATAGACTGAAAAATATGTAGCTTTTACGAAGTACTTTGCCTTATCAGGGTCTTTGTAAAGTTTCCCTTGTTTGCTGTCTAAATTGTACCTTATTATCAATGCTATGTATGGAAGTTTCTCAAAGCTATGTATGGAAGTTAGGTACAGTCTATACATTTTTATAGGTTACTCACACAATGGAAATATTCTTCTTTGGGTAGCAAATAATATCTTGAAATCTGTTTAGATTAGTAATGGTTTAAGGCAGGGGTTTTCAACCTTTTTAAAGAAGTGTACCCCTAAGGGTGGTAGCAGCTGGGCAGGGGATGGGGCTTGCCATCAACCACCCACCACCCCACACCACCACCACTGGCACCCACTGCCCCATGCCACTGCACCCCACTTCCCCACAGTCAGTCACACTTGAGGCTCTGCAGGCTGCTGACTGGCCTTGCACCTAACCAATTGTGCACCACCCGTCACCAGCCCATGAAGCCACATGTGTGACTGGCTGTAGGAAAGTGGTGTGCAGGGTGATGGGTGGCAACAGCCACATGCAAGCTTCCCCCCACCCCCTGCATCCAGCTGGCCGGGTGGTTCCTGTGCAGCCTCCAGAGGGGTGCTGCTGCCCTCGCCCCGCCCCCCCCAGCCCTACTTCTAGGAGGCAGTGGTGCAGGATGGTGGGTGGTGGAACTCCATCCACACCTGCCCATGCATACCCCCAGGACCTTTCCAAGTACCTCTGGGGTATGTGTAAGCCTGGGTGACCAGGAAAGCCAAGGCTGCAATCGAACTCCATCTAGCTTCACATATCAAGGATAATAAAAAGTCCCTTTTCAGATATGTAGGGAGTCAGTAAAAAGCAAGGGTAACATTTGACCCCTGCTGAACCAAATGGGACAACTGATAACTCAGGAAAAAGCCAACCTGCTTAATGGGTACTTTATGTTGGTCTTTCATCAACCCAAAGGGACCGCCCTGCCTAGCATGATGTGGGACAGCCAGGATGAGGGTATATTTATACCCAGCATTGGTGTAGGCCTTGTAAAGGAACATCTTGAGAGTCTGGACATCTTCAAGTCAGCTGGTTCTGACAGATTACACCCTAGAGTACACAAGGAGCTGGCAGGTATCATAGCCCAACCACTGGCAAAAATATTCGAAAACTCGTGGCACTCAAGTGAAGTACCTGAAGACTGGTAGAAGGCCAATGTGGTACCCATTTTCAAGAAAGGGTAGAAAGTAGATCCCAGGAATTACAGGTCAATCAGCTTGACCTTAGTCCCCGGTAAGATTCTGGAGAAAATTATCAAAGAGACCCTTCTTGATAAATTGGCTGATGGCAACATCCTGGGGGACAGCCATCACAGGTTTGTTTCAGGTAGGTCTTGCCTGACAAATCTCATCTCCTTCTATGACCAGGTGACATATCACCTGGACAAGGGAGAAGAGATTGACATCATATATCTGGACTTTAAAAAAGCCTTTGATCTGGTATCCCATGATCTCCTCATGGAAAATTGGCCAACTGTGGCCTTGGCTATACCACAGTCCGATGGCTGGGGAATTGGCTCTGAGGCTGGACCCAGAGAGTAGTAGTCAATGGAAGCAAATCATCATGGCGTTCCATGACCAGTGGTGTCCCACAAGGCTCTGTCCTTGGGCTGGTTCTCTTTAACATCTTTATCAATGACATGGACATTGGTGTCAGAAGTGCACTGGCAAAGTTCACTGATGACACTAAATTTTGGGGCATAGCGTCCACATCTGAGGATAGGCTAGTGATCCAGGCTGACTTGGATAAGCTTAATAAGTGGGCAGATATAAACCTGATAACGTTCAATACCAAAAAATACACGGTACTCCACCTTGGGGAAAAAAACCCGCAGCATGCTTATAGGCTCTGCAGTGCTACGCTTGCTAGCACCACAGCTGAAAGAAACTTGGGGGTCATGATTGACCACAAGATGAACATGAGCTACCAATGTGATGTTGAAGCTAGTAAAGCAAACCGAACTCTGGCTTGCATCCATAGATGCTTCTCAAGTAAATCTCAGGATGTTATCCTCCCAGCGTACTCAGCTTTGGTGAGGTACTGGACTACTGCATCCAACTCTGGGCTTCACAATTCAAGAAGAATGCTGAGAAGCTTGAGAGAGTCCAGAGGAGAGCCATGCACATGATCAGAGAGCAAGAGAACAGGTCTTATGAAGAGAAGCTGAGAAAGGACTCTTCAGCCTGGAAAAGCACAGGCTCAGGAATGACTGGTGGCTGCCTATAAGTATGTTAGGGGTGTGCATCAGGATCTGGGGGAACACCTGTTCACCAGAGCACCCCAAGGAATAACAAGGACCAATGGTCATAAACTCCTCCATGACCATTTTAGGCTGGACATAAGGAAAAACTTCTTTACTGTCCAAGCCCCCAAGGCCTGGAATAGACTCCCTGGGACCTCACCTACTCATTCAAGAAACATTTGGATGCTTATCTTGCTGGGATCCTTTGACCCTAGCTGACTTCCTGCCCCTGGGGCAGGGGGCTGGACTTGATGATCTTTAAGGTCCCTTCCAGCCCTAATGTCTATGAAATCTATGAAATAAAAGTGGCCTAAAATAGCCTTTTCTATTTACAAAAATAGCATTATTTTAAAATCCAGTATCTCCGACCCTTCCAGGACAGAGCAAGTACCACACAAAATCCACTGGGAATGTTCTGTTTTTGAACTTATACAGCTATTATGCAGAGGCATTGTGAAGGATTCTGGTGCCTTGGGTAGTAGGGAAAGGGGTGCACTGGCATGCTGTAGGGGAAGGAGGGAAAGACTGCCTAATGCTGGAGCACTCACTTGTTCTTATCTGCAGTCTTACTTTCGTAGTGTCGGTTGATGGATGCTGCAAACAGTTATATAGGTATTACTTATTTATCTTTGCTTTCCTTATCCAGGATGAGAGTCTTCCTTCTGGGATAGTTTTCCAATGCAAAAATTTGCAGACATCCAACATCTTCCTTCTCTTGGAGTAGCAGTACCCACCATAGCTTGTTATGCCTTGCTAGGGGGATATATCCTATGGCCTTATGATTAGTGCACTTTGCTGCAAGTGGCAGAGGCATTTTCCCATCCCTTTTGGCCAAGGGAAGCCCAGAATGTATGTATCCCCTTTCTAGGGTAATGCCCTAGCCATCTGGGGGGTTGAATTAAAAGCTAGGAAGACTCTCCTCTTTTGTTTCACTAATGGCACATTTACATGCATCTGGGCAATCCTGTTCTGCCACAAGTGCAAATAGAAGCCCAACTAAGTGCCAATAATTGCATATATACCACTCAGGCATAAAAAGGCAAAATGAGACATAGTAGGGCTGTGGAAAACATGATTGTTTCATTTCAATGTCCATTTAGCCATTTCAAAGGGACAGTATTTCGTTTTGTCATTTCATTTCGTTTCAAGGCACTGTCCCGTTTCATTTAATCTAAACTGTTTCACTGTTTCGACTAGTTTCAACATTTCGCCCAAAGGCTATAATGGGGAATCATGAAAAAGCCTAAAATGTTGTCATTTGTTGCCTGATTCAGATGCAAATTGCAGGGATGGTAGTCCCTTCTGAGGGCACGAAGCTTGCCAAGTTTCAAGGACATGGGTGCAAAAGTTTCTCAGAAACCACACCTCAAAATCATGGGAAAAAAATTGCTGGCAGCAGCAGTCTGCTGTCATCCAGCACACAGATCCAGGGGCTCGCACCCCCAGGAGGGCTGTGGGGCTATGACAGACTCCTCCTGTAGGTACTGGCCCCTGGATCTGCACCCCAGATGAGAGGAGGCTCAGGCTGCGGCAGCAGCAATCTTGTCTGGTGCTGGGTAGAGCCCATAGCCAGTGGCTGTCCCAGGTGGGAGAGGCAGCCTGAGGCTCCTGTCATCTGGGTCATAGATACGGTGGCTTGCACCCCCAGAAGGGTACAGGCCCCTGGATCTGAGCTGGATGACAGGAGGCTGCCACTGCTGCTGCCACCTGGGACCAGTGCTGGGTGCAGCCTGCACCCAGGACCAGGGAAGACAGATGTTGCCACTGGCCCCAGGCAGCAGCGGCAGCCTCCTGCCATCTGGGTGCAGATCCGGGGACCCACACCTCCGGGAGGGCTGCGGGACTGTACCAGACTCCTCCCAGGGGTGCAGGCCCCCAGTTCTGTGTGGAATAACAGAAAGCTGTCACCTGGAACCAGTGCTGAGCTCAGCTCACACCCAGCGCCAGGCTCCATGGAGCTCAGCCCAGCAGCGGGAGGTGTAGCGCAGCCCCAGTTCTGCCCAACTCTTGCCTCTGGGTTGCCCTCTTATCAGCCCTGCCAGCCCCACAGACTGCAGCCCGGCAACGGGAGACAGGAAGAGCTGGGGCTGTGCTCCCCCCCCCCACTGCCAGGCTGAGCTCCATGGGGTTGGTGGAGCCAATCGGAGTGCAGTCCAGCAGCAGGGGGTAGGCAGAACTGAAGCTGTGCTCCCTGCTGGGCAGAGCTACATGGGGCTGTGGAGCCACTTGGAGCACAGTCCTGGTTCTCTCCTGCCTCCTACCACCAGGCTGCTTTGAAACTTTTGAAATTTTCAAAATGTTTCGAGTGCCCTCATTTCATTTCAAAGCTCTTTTGATGCTTTTTGTTTAATTTCTATTTCTCTGTTTTGAGCTCAAAACATGTCTAAACAGCTTTGAAATGAAACACTTGGCAAAATTTATCACAGCCCTAGGATATAGCCCAATTTCCCTTAGTATGCCTGCTGGAAATTCATGGTGCTGGTGGCTGAGCGCCATCTAGTAGTAAAGACCTGTCTTCAGACAATGGTGGATATGGCAGAGTCCATTTCAAGGGTTATAGTCACTGTACATCACTCTTTGTGGCTGGTTTACATGTCAACTAAAGATTATGGATTTACCTTTTAAGGTGTGCAACCTCTTCTCAGATTAAAAAAAATAAGGCTCTGCCTTCCTTCAAGTATTCCTGAAGAACTTTCAGCTCACCTGTAATGTATGCCCCTGTCCCAAAGCAGATACTGTCCAAGTCACGGTGGGACAGCAAGTTTGGGAGCCATGCCTCAAAATGAACCAACCTGAGCTGCTAAGGGATGATACAAGTAATGGAGAAAACTTTCTTCCTTGCTGGTTTGACTCTTCAGTCAGCTCCCAAAAAGCAATCTATTTCAACACAGCATCAGAGGAAAAAATCACTGGACCTTAATCTTCTTTGCCCTCTCTGCCCTTTGAGGACAGATTGGGTCACCTCCTTTATGTTTGAGAAGTTATAACAATAGGCAAGCAAATGTTTAACACTGTGGGACTGGCATACCTGGTATAGTTCTATTCTATTTCCCATTCCACTCCACCTCCAATCATTCTCAGGTGCCCCTCATGTGTCTGTACACTCTGAAAAGGTAAAACCTCTTCTATATCTCAGCACTAAAAAGGAAGCGCCCTTACAGCATGAGGAAAAAATTCTGTTCCCAATACTTCCTCATTCCTAAAAAATTAAATATAAACAAAAAATTAAATTGTTGAGTTACCTCTCTGGTTTTCTCTATTCCTGAATCCCAGAGATTGGTAGGCTGCTATAAACTTACAATAGTGTAAGAGGGATGTTGAAGCCATGATGGTCCAGAAAATATACAAGAGGTAAGGATTTCTTAGGGTGATATCTTTGATTGGATCAACTATCCAGGATAGAGCAAATCCTTGCCTCTCTTAGAAGGCATTTACATCCATATGGCCATACAATATCAGCTAGTCATTCTCCAATCCATAGGCATTCAGCATTCTCGATCCCCATCATGGGGAGCTTATTGAAATGTCCTTTCTGTCTAGCTGAAATATTCACGTAGTTCCATTATTACACTATTGGAGTGTGTAACAGAGAGTCTGGCCTCTCTGTTCCTTTAAGAGAAAAGTAGCCCAGCAAGGGAGCACTGCAGGCCAGGAAGGGCACAGCAGCTGCTGGCCACCATGGCAATGGGGCAATGAGACTGATTAGAAGGCCAAGTTTGTCTGCTGACCAGAAATGGGCAGGGCCCTGGGAGGCATATAAGCCCAGGGCCTGAGGTAACACCTTAGTCTAGCTCTGCCCAGGAGACTACCAGGGGATGCTAGATGGACTGCTATCCTGCCTGTGAAACCCCAGTGAGGCTCAGGGAGCTCACAAGGATAGCCCAGGATTGGGAGGTATGCCTGGCACATGAGGTGAGGGAAGGTTTTCCCTCTTAAAGGAGCAGAGAACTGCTTCCCCTTTTATGTTTATATTATAGCCTGGGGGCTTATTGTTGTGGTTTGGAGCCAGTAGTTTGGGTTGGGACTGTAGGGGTAGTATATGGAAGTCCCATTAGTGCCCTAGGGGCAGTGCAGTTGCCTTGAGCCCTGCCAGGGGCAGGCTCAAGGCCCAGGCAGAGGTTGACCCAAAGCGGAGGTTGAGCCAGAAGCAGGGAGTGTGGAGCCACAGAGCTGCACAGGGGTCAGGTGCCCAGTGCCCGAGGGGTGTGCAGCTACACAGGGGCCAGGGGCATGATGCCTGAGAGAGCTAGACCAGAGCTGGTACCACACAAAACCAGGTCCAATACAGTGGGCCTGGGCTAGGAGGTCTAAGAGGGAAGGAGTGGTGGGTAAGGAGACCAAAGCCCCAAGAGGTGATCACCATCACAGTAACACCTGCAAGGCTTGAGGTGTGGTATAGAGAAGGAATGGAGCCATGCAATTACTCATTAAGGCTATAGGTACCCTGCAGCATCACACCCATAGAGAGGCCCAGCGCACATGGGCAGCCTTAATATTATTTCATCAAGGCATGGTGGGCAAGACAGAAGGGAAAGCACCCTAGAGACAGAGAGGGGCATAGTTGTGGAGCCACCAGGGGGCATCATGGCCCCCTCTGGGACCATGCTGTAGTACAGTGTCTCACAGTCTTCAATGTAATGTTACAAAACTCCTTTGTAGTAGGGAACCAGTACACACAGACAGGGAACTGATCCATGTAGAAGCTAAATTACATGCTCTATATCACATAAATGTTTGTGGTGCAGCATGGAATTGAACCCAGATGTCCAGAATCTCAGAACAACACTTTGACACCTCTGTACAAGATGGCAGCAGCATTTGTACTTCTAATGTAAGCCTTTACTGTGTGAACTAAGGGAGTAAAGCCTGTATTAGGCTTGTATGAAAACAGGCCTCTGGAATGGGACAAAGCCACATTCATCTAGTGAATCACATGTTTGGCTTGCCTGCAAGGGATTGCTTGTCCAGAAGAGCTAATGTCTAAGCTTCACTCTTTAATGGTCTCTTGATTCAGGTAATGTTGCCCACACCGCTGTGCTAACCAGTTACTTCTCTCCCTCTCCATCTTTCAGTCTCTGGCTCTTGGCTTTCAAGTGTCCAGTTTTCAGGCTCTCAGTCTCATAGCTCTTTGCTGCCTGCCTCAGCTCTCACACCCCTCTGGTTCCTTCACCTCCTGGGAAGTCTTTCCCTCAGGAGCCCTCTTAACTTCCTGTGGGCTAGCTCATTATCTGGATCAGCTGCGCCCAGTCCTCCTAGGCAGCCTGTAATCATGTTTCACTGCCTGCAGCTGGCCTGTAGTTCATATCAGCCTGCAGATTGCTCCCACTCTCCTTCAGCTGGCAGTCTGCTGCACTGCTACAGGTACCTTTAGGTCTGAAACTCTGCCACTTAAACTGAAGTAGTTATTTCACTAAAATGGCAACTTCATTAAACTCTAGAACAAGACACAGACATTGTCATACTGTAAGTAACACAAGTATCTGATAGCATTGATGGTGGTGATGCCACAAATCAACCCATGACATGTACATACAAAACCCCAGACCAGCTTAGGAAAATAAATGTAATTTTCAAGTGTTAACATTTTCTAGAGGAGAAAATTTTAAAAGCGTAAGTTAAAAACATGTAAAAAAAACCCAAAACCATTTCAATAACCATTTAAGTAAAAAAAAAAAAAGTTGACCTTTGAAGTAGTAATTAGTTATTCCAAAGAGATAGCTAATGGTAATAACTGAAAGAGCTGGCCCCAAGATGATCATTCACATATCTATTTTACATTGGAAGGGTTGACAGTGCACACTGAAAGAACCTGTTCCTTTAAATAATATAATACTTATTTTATTGAAAGCTTAAAAAGAGAAAACTCCACAGTTTCAACACTCACATATATTTAAACAATCTATTGGCGTTTTAGAAAAGAGCTCAAGAATGCCATAAATTATATATACTGTGGCTTTCAACAACAAATACATAGTGTTCAAGTTTACACAAAGATGTTGGCAGATCTTGTAGTAGGAATTCCTGCAAAAAAAAATGTTTGCTAGATGAAGTTCCCTGAGAGACAGAATTTCATTGATAATGTATTTCATATTTACAACCAGCTGGTTTCTTGTCCAATACATAAGTCTTTAATTTTTTTCATCCCAACATGAAATAAAGACTCAGATATGGCAAGAATGAGTTCCAGGGTACTGGATGCAGTTTCTAGGAGGCCAATTTCTGCCAATTCTGTTTTCCTAGGGAAGAACTGTTTTGTTATATTTTTGTATGATATCAGTGTTTCCCTAAAGAGTAACCAGTGTTACAGTAGGTACCAATTCCTGCTCTGATTTTGATTTCTTGGACTCACATGCTGTAAGTTAAGGTATTAAAAATGCCCCATCTATTACAGTCTTGTTCCAGCACTACTGTATTCATACCATTATTAGCCAATTCAAAAAGAAATTGCTTGATGATCTTTGAAGGTGACTAACAATTCCTCATTGATGTAGAAAACCAAAAGATTAGGGATAGAATAAGAATTTCTGAAGGAAATAAGAAAAATACTGGAAAAATTTGTTGGGCAAATCTCTCATTTGCATAATAGAAACTGCTGCTAACCTGACCAATAATGACACAACTGCACAGGTCCCAGGAAGGAAATATAATTGTTTTCTTTATCTTACTCATTGAAAATAACCAAGTATTTTATCCTAATATCCTTATTTAAAACCTCTAATGTGATGTTGCAAACTAGAACCATGGACCCAGCATGCCTGTATTAGATCAGGAGTGCTTAGCTACAAAACCATACACGGGACTCAGAAAAAGAGTGCACATCAGCTTAGTTAAAAATTAAACTGGGCTGTAGTAGGTATGCAGCTTGTAACAGCCTGTAATTCATTTAAATTCCTTTTGAAGATGTGCCTAGATGTCTCCAAAAGTTTTTAAATTGGGAATGTATCTTGTAATTAGTGACCACCATAATCTGGGCATCAGGGGATTTCAGGGGAAAGCCTGAAATTTAGCATTTCCCCTGAAACTCCAGAAAACTGTGATTTGTCTGGAAATGGCCTGAAACTACAGAGGAGAGGGCAGGCAGGGAAAAAAGGTGTTTAAAAAAACAAAACCCAAAAACCCCTACCTGAAGTACAAAGAAGAATGGCAGCAGAGCTCTGGAAAAACAGTGGAAGCCCTATGTGTTTCCAAGGGCAACAGGGTATCAAACACAAAGATATCAAAGGCAAAGTAAACAAATAAATAAATAAAATAAAACCTAAGAAAATATCCTGAGTGGAAAAATAGAGTAGCTAAAAGGCCATCAGACCTGAAGGTCTCTGGAAATACAGAGGTCAAGTGGAGAAGATTTAAACAACAGGAGAAAATACAGAAGAGCTTGTGACTACAGGCAGTCCTCAGACTTATGACACAATTGGTTCCTGAAAACTGGCTCTTAAGTCAAAATGTTGTAACTCGGAACCGATTTTCCCATAGGAATAATGTTATAAATGGGGCATTGGTTCCTGAACCAAGGTCTGATACCCTATTTTCAACAAAAATGGCCCAGAAATTTGTACTTAATCAATTATAGATGAATAATATAGCTACATTAATGTATTTATATTGTAAATAGCAATCATATTAATTTGGAAGGACTTCTTTGAGGTGCTTTGCTGGACTTTTTGAAGGGCTCTTGGCTGGCATCGTCTCAGGAGTTTTAGCGACAGGTTTTTCTGGAGTCTTATCTGTTTTCTTAAAGAAAGTGTCCAAGGAAATTTGGACAGATGTTCTCCAGGGAGATGAGTGACATAGTGAACTTGTTCACTGGCATGGCATGGCGTCAGCTCAAGCATCGTAAAGTCGAAAGTGACGTCAGAAAGTCAAAACAGGGTATGAATTTATAAACATCTTAAGTGCGATTTGTTGTCACTCAAAACATCTGAAGTTGAGGACTGCCTGTAATCTAAAACTAAAGGGCAAGTCTACCTGGCAGCTTTAGGAGATTGAGTTCTGATAAGGGACTAGAATCACTGAATAGTCACTGGGATCTGATTTAGGGGGAGAGAGAGAAAGAGAAAGACTGCTTGCAAGACCAAGGCTGAAAAGAAAACCTCAGGCAGTAGAAGAAAAACAAGCAGGCTTTCAGGATTACAATACTGATCTGATCCCTACCAAGGAAGTACTAAGGGTATATGTAAAGAAATGGACAAAGCTAGTGTTTGAAATACAACCAGAAGGAAAAAAGTACCCAGTCTTCATTGAAAAATATACCAAGCCCTTGGTCACTTCAAGAGGGTACAATCTTTGGAGGATGAGTGAAATGAAACAATTGAGGAAAAGTTTGAGTTGGGGAAATAGGAAAGCTCTTAACAGACCAGAAGCTAAAGCTGACAAACAATTCCATGATTCACACCGCAGGGAAGGTTCCCTTGAATCTAAGGCAGAGAATAGATAGGTTCATTGCAGAGACTTATGACTAGAACCAACAGATTAGGTATACCTACAGATCATCAGAGAGGAAAAGGAAGGAACTTCTTAATGATGTGTAGACCCAAAATAATTACATGAAGATGTAGAAAAGGAACATTTTCTATTACCTACAAGAGGAGAAATACTGGAGACAGAGACGATGCCTTGAAATATTTTCCTCCACTTAGTGCTTCTGCAGGGTTCTGGCAAGTGTCCTTAGGAACAGCAGAGCATAAGTCTGTGCACATTCAGCCCTTCCTTTGGGACACAACATTTCTTTTGCCATTTGGGTGATCCAAGTTTTTCACTAGAAAATAACATATATAACAGACTGTAGAGCAAGGGTACTAAAATTATTTACATAGGGTGTGGTCACACAGACACTTAGAGCCCTTTCAAAAGGGGAACATTTCAAAAGAACAGAAGCTGGTACGTTATGTTATGTGGGAAGGAGCTAAGAACAGTCCATTGTAGCAAAACAGCTCCAACTTTAACATGTTTTCATCCAAAATTAAAGTTGGAGCAGGTTTGTTACATTTGAGTCACTCTTAGCTCATTCACACAACAATTGGAACATACCCGCTTCCCCTTTTGAAAGAGCTCCAAGCATTGGTGTGTCCACACCCACAGATAATATCCTAATCTGGAAATAACATTAGAGGAGCATGACCAGAGATAGCTCTGGAAATAGCCTGGGTAGCTAGGCTAAGGATAAACAAAAAAAATGCTGACAAACCCAAGAAAAAAGTTAACAGAATAAGGTGTACAGGTGTGCACATTACCAACACAGCAGACATGGAAGGGTAAAAAGGGATGAAGTAGGTAGGGAAGCTTGTGTCTAGTTTAGCTACCTGAACTAATAATCCAAGAGTACTACTATGCAAAGATGTCCACTGGCCATAGGACACAAATCAGAACAAATCCAAGAAACTAAAGGACGAGCACAAAACTAAGCTATACATGGATGTCTCCAAAAGGCATATTGGCACAGACCTGGTCAAAACCAAGGACAACTGACTTGTGTGTTACAGGTCAAGACAAAAAATGAGGGTCAAAATGCTCAAACATAAGGACATGTTATCCTAGTGTAAAGCAAGTAATCATGTTTATGACTATATTTTCAGCAACAAAGTGCAATTTGTATTGAATACAAACCTGGGAGAGGTTTGGTGGTTGAAGGCACGTTCTCTAGAGATGACCAAAATGCAATGGAGCAAAGTTCAGAACAAAATTATAACATAGCCATCTGATTTTTAAAAATAATATATGATCACAGCTAAAATATGAGCTGTGATTACTAGAGCTATTGCTAAAGATGATTACACAGCAGAAATTAATTCAGGCTGTTAATACAGGGTGGCTGGGAAAGCACATAGCCAATTCCTATTATCCTATTGAAAAAAGGAGCACTCAGTGCTAAATAGAATTTTGTTTAAGGCACTGGAAGATGAGCCCTAAGGCAGTAGAGAAAAAGTATATTAGAAAGCATCTAAGAAAAAGGCCAGGGATCATTTATATTGGCTGCACATAGATAGCGGTATTGACAGAAGCAGATAAACCTTATCATGTATACCAAAAATTCAATACAAGTCAACAAAAGTGCACACATTGGTGGCACTGGAAAACTGGTTCCTTAAAGCATAGTAGACATAGATTTTTTTTTATATTTACTGAAATGTATTTATCCTGACCTATTAGTGTCCCTTCTCTGAGGTATCATTGGTAAGTACTACATTGTTAATTAGATGCTTATGGATATCTAATCTATTCCTACTACACATGGTATGACTGGGGGTACAATTTACACAGCATAAATGAACAGTAGTTTGCAATAGACTTGGTACAGGGTACCTCAGAGACTATTGAACATTTTGTAGCTAATAGGTTGCTTGTGTGCATGTGTGTGTGTGTGTATGTAATGTAATGCAATATAATTCTGTCTTTTGTTAATAGCTGCTATTGTTAGGTTTGGCTGGGGAAGAAAGATATGGGGAACCATATCTTTAAGAAGCTGATAGGAATCATTCGGAAGTGGTGGTTGTGTTGTGCAGAGTCTCATGTTACATAATACTGACCAATAAGAGCTCAGATATCAAATGAAGCAGGCTTTGGCTCCGAGTGATTGTTGACTAACAGAGAGAGGAGTTGGGACCCTCTGCTTCTAGAGCCCTTTATCCTCAGCTTGAGGGAGCTGTGAGCTGCACCCTGCTGAGAAACCTTCAAGTGTGGAGGAAGTAAACCAGATGGTGTTGAATGCAGGGAAGACGCAAACACTGGAAGAGCAAGTGTTTCACATCTGAGTCACCTGTCAGGCAGTTTGCATGGCTTGTCTCATCAGGTTGATAACTGAGAGGGTGCCTTTCTCCTGACATGTGAATACTCCCTCCCTCTTCAGGTGCTTACTACTGGATACTCACAGCATTTCCAGAAACAAGGTATTGTACAATACAATTAATATTCTTAGATTATTGTACAAGACAATGAAACCCAGATACTTTGTAGGGTTAGGTTCCTTACTCCATCGACCCAAGGTAAAGATGAAGGTTTATGAACCAGTTGGAAGCTGCAGCAAACAGCTCTATGGCTGGTCTTCACTCAGTAATTAACTGCAAACTGCAGATATGATAGGCTCTACTGTGTTAGAATCCAGGGAAACAGAAGTTGCATTGGTTGCAACTAGGCAAATCAATACACCTTTTACCTTGTGTTCATTTAACATGGTCCCAAAGTAAAGCAATGTTGGTATCAGCATCCTCTTTTGCAAAACAAAACATCCTCTGTTTACTTGAACTAAAGCAGTGTGGGACTATATGCTGGCAGCAGTATATGCTGACTGCCTACTGTGACATCTTCTGTGCAATCAAATTCAGTCATACCAAGTCATGGAAGTAAATATTTTACATGAAAGACTGCCTTTTCTGAATGCACTACTTGATCTCTTTCCACTATTTAAACCATTTGATTCCTCCATTGCTGAAAGTTGTGTGCTTCAATGCCATCAGCCCTAAGATGTTGGATTCTCTTTGTACAGTTTGCTGAGCCCTGGAGGGGGCAAGGGTACATTTTTCCCCCTGTACAAATTCACAGAGCCTGAGATCCCTTGGCAGAGGCCACACTGTGAATTCCCATCATTTTTAAAAGTGTGCCACACATTCGGCTAACTGTGCTGTGCAGACAGCTAACCATGCCTTGGAATCCCTCAGGGTGCAGGACTGGCACACTATTTTAAATTGCTATCACTATTTGAAATTCTAGATTGTTTTATACAGTTGCATGAGTGTAGTGGGAGATCTAGAAATCAGAGAGGCAGTTTCTTTTCAGCGCAAAGTCCTCTTAGGACGCACACAAACATAGCATTTGAAGCAGGACAAATTGTCACAAGGTTTAAACCCGATCAAAAAAAAAATGCAGTACCAGTGCAGACAGATGGGCTGCCTCCAAATGCTATTCAGTGGGTGTGTCTACACAAGACACTTTACCATTAATAAACTAATCAACTGCACAGTAAAGCATCACTGTCTATACACGTGTGCACCATTTACCGGACAGTAAAGTAGTCTACTGTGCAGTTAGCTACTACCTGTCAATACAGGTAGTAAACTAAGTGTGTAGTATCATAGAGACAGAAAATTAGGGTTGGAAGGGACCTCAAAAGGTCATCTAGTCCAGCCTTTCCACCCTGCTCCACCCTCCCGCATGAGCTGCAGAGACAGCTCCGCCTATGCCAGTCTGCAAGGCTGCAGCCCCATGCCTGTTGTGGGAGCACAAATCTGTGAGGGGAACGTGCCCTCCATACCCCATACACTGTAGGTAGGGGGCTGGGGGTGGGGAGTAGCAGGTTGGGAATGAGGAACAACAGCAGGATGGGGTTGTGGGGCTGTGCATTGGGAGTGAAGGGCACTGGCAGAGCCAGGGGGCTTTCAGTCAGAAGTGAAGGGTATTGGTAGAGCTGGTGGTGTGGCAGAGAGGTTGTAAGTTGGGACTGAGGGGCACCAGCAGGGCTGGGGGGCCGTAAGTCAGGAGTGAGGGACACTGGCAATTTGCATTGTGCAAATTGGACAATGATGAATTTCACTTGGGAGTAATGGGGGGCAACATGTTGATATTGCGGTTCATGTTTTCCTGTTGATTTTGATTTCTGTCTTTCAGATTAAGACTGTTGAGCTGCTTTAACTTGTGTGTAATAAGTATTTTGAGGACAAAATACTTATGTGTTTTTTACTTAAATTATTTACTGGGTTGGGACTGGCCATCAATCTTTACAAATGGGTCCTAGTACAAAAAAGGTTGAGAACCATTGATCTAGTTCAACCCCTTGCTCAAAGCAGGACCATCCCCAATTAGATCATCCCATCCAAGGCTGTGTCTAGTCAGGTCTTTAAAAACCTCCAAGGATGGAGATTCCATAACCTCTCTGGGTAACCTGTTCCAGTATTTTACTACCCTTCTAGTGAGAATGTTTTTTCCTAACCTAAAGTTCCCTTGCTGCAATTTAAGACCATTGCTCCTTGTTCTGCCATCAGCTATCACTGAGAACAGTCTATCTCCATCATCTTTGGAAGCATGGTAGCTGAAGGCTGCTATTAAATACCCTAGATCAGTGACTACCAAACTCTAACAGACTGCACACCACCAATTTAAAATGATACAACCTTAAGTATCACCAGCAATTTTTCAATTCAACCCTAAGTACCACCAGCAAATTTTTGTCCCACAGAGCAACTGAGGATGGCTGGCCAGGAGCTGTTCTGCTTCTGGGGGAGCTAGCTCCCCAGATAGATTAGTCCTTGGCATGACCCCCATAGAAAAGTCAAACCTGACTAAGGTAACCATGTGTATTTAAAACAAATGTGAAAGGATAAAAAAATACTTGGATAGACTTTACCATTCAGTGCATGAAATGTGGGAGGGTGCCATCTTTGAACATGGTGACAGTCACGCTTTGGTGACCGGAATCTCCTTTTCTAAGTACAGTGCAAGGGTAATCTCAGTGGCTAACCCAGTGTTTTCAAGGTCAAACAATAAAGACGTTTCCAGTGCCATAGTGACAAAAGAAAGTAGGCTCTCAAGCTCCACATCCATGTCATTGAAATAATTGGTACCATATATTGCCCTACCAAAATAAGTACTGAGTTTGTCATATATCATGGGGAAATTCCTTTACCTGCTCATTTCAGAAAAGAAAACTTTATACTCACTGCTATAGATAACTTTGACCATGAAGACCATTCAACAAGCAGTGGCATGCACAGTTCCCATGACACAACAAGTGTTCTGTTTCAGATGTAGCCTGGCCCAAGTGAAGTTCCAGTAAAGTCAAAAAAATCTGTAACCGATATGGCTAGAAGTGGAACACATTTAATGAATAAGATGCAATGCTAGAAAATTTGAGATTACAGGCAAGCACCTACTGAAACATGCCTACCTGCAGATTTCCGGGCTGATGATTCTATTATCAACTTTGTGTTCAAAGTTGAACTACAAGCAAAATCAGAGTTTGTTCTCTCCTTGGTGAAGAATGGGATTCTAGGTGAAAGCTCATGAGCCACACCCACTCCTGCATGGGCTGGATGTTGTGCTTTATTATTAAGCAAAAATGCCACTGATGCATATCTCCTGCCAGTAATTCCAAAACCTGTTACAGATTATGCAATAGATTATACAGCCCTTAAAAACCTTCCAAGTGTTTGCTCTCAACTGAATCAGACAACCCTACCTGTCTTTTGTGATGAGGGAGAATTCCATATAATCACAAATATAATAATGTGTAACCCATCAGAGTTTACAGGCATTGTTCCAACGATGAGAAATTTTCATTGCACTAAAGTTGTCATGCTCATTATTGGGAAGTACCTGCCTGGAAATGGTGCTCAGGATGCTTTGGTGGAATGTGGTATATTTGGTGTAAAAGTTGTAGAATCAGTTATGAAAGGTAATCACTATGTGAGGTCATATGAGGGATTTCTCGTCTTGTCAGAAGTCGTACAAAAACTGAAATAGGATGCCTTCTGGAAAATCACTCCTGCTGACAAGTATTCTGCAGTCCTCAAAAACATGAATGACTGGTGCCTCCTGAGACTCGGGAGGAGGGCACAGTTTGTGGGCAGCAGCATTGGCAGCACTGGCAGTGGGGTGGCAAGTGGTGACTGCCCACAGAAGCTAGAGGCAGCGTTGCGGGGGGGCAGGGGGGCTTGCGAGCAGTGATCAGTGACCATCTGCAGAAGCCAGTGGCAGTGGTAGTGGCAGCAGAGGTGGGGTGGCGAGCGGCAACTACCCACAGAAGCCACTGGCGGTGGTGGCCAATCTCGGGGGGGCACATGCCCCCCTGTGCTTCTCCCTATAAGTCACCTATGCTTGAAAATGCACAAAACCTGAAGACATCTCTCACAGATAAGGATGCAAAGACATCTCAGGACACCTATGAAAACCTTTTACTGCTGATTAATGATCTCTATGAAAATTAAAAGGCTTTCAGCGCTTCCTTTCAGCCAAAATTTGAAATGTGCAAGTATTGGGATGGTTTCATAGGCTAGTTCAGATGCTCAAAAATCTGGTAGCCCCTAACAGAGAAGGTGATTGGGAATCACATCTTCAAGCTGTACAGGACCTCCTCCCTATGTTTAAAGAGTTTGACAGCATTAATGACTTGTGCTATGCATCTTGGTACCTTGAAAATATGAGATCTTCAGGCACAACATGCAGATATATACCACAAATTTTTAGATGGCCATTTTGTTGTCTGACAACAGAACAGGTCATTCTGTGCAGTTTCTGCTGATATGAAGCTGAAACAAATTATTCAAAGATCTCAAAAAAGTCCTGGTAGAGGTATAATTGGACACACTGGGCAACAAAAATATGTTAATGAATGGGAACTTGTTTATCATGACATCCTTGCAATCAGCAATACATTCTGAGAATTAACAAGTTCTGACAGAACTAGATATCGTAAGGTATCCACTCACCATGAGTTGCCTGGAAGTTTGGCCTCAAATAATGCATCACATGTTTCCTGTGTGTTCCGGTTCATGGATGGTACAGGGATCCCACATCCACTCAGTTGCAACTTCACAATTTCATAAGCAAGCAACATGTCCCAAAATAGACGTAGCTGAAAGACTTCTTTCATTTAGAGAACATGCAAAGGAGGCTTATATGTAGTTTAGAGATGGATGTTTCTTTAAGAAAACAAAGAAGCTTTCAGATATCATTAGGAAGGTAAAATGTCCAGGATTTATTTCTGATGAAATCCTACCCTGCAGATGAGAAAATCCTACTCATAGCAAAGGGTCAAGGAGAGCCTGTTAAGAACATACTGAAGTACATTCTACTGCCACCTATAACACGTTATTTGATGATTGTGGCCTTCTTACTAAACCAGCCAAGTCAGTTCTTTTAGTGGTGCTTGAGAAGAAACTGAATCACAATTTATATCAGAACAGCAACAAAAAACTGTGGTCAGTGTAGTCTCTCTCTCAAGTACACCAAGTCCAAAGCAAAAAAATGAAAAGTTTGAGAATTTTTCAATACCATATGGACAAAAGCTACTCAATTCCAACTGGTTCAGAGAGTAGATACTGTTTGACAGTTATATTGAGAAGTCATTGAAAGAAGGTGAATGAAAGAGGAGAAAGACTATTACACTAGTAGAGTTTGGAAAAATGGATCCTGAAACTCCTTTACCTGTTCAGATGAAGACATTTGGGCTTTCTTCAGCAAACAAAGAGATATTACAACTCTCAGCCAAACAATACTTTTTTGAAAAAGGAAGAGAGCATAGAATCATAGAAATTAGGGTTGGAAGGGACCTCAGGAGGTCAATTAGTCCAACCCCCTGCTCAATGCAAGACCATCCCCAATTAAATCATCCCAACCATAGCTTTGTCTAGCCAGGTTTTGAAAACCTCCACAGGTGAAGCTTCCACCACCTCTCTGGGTAACATGTTTAAGTGTTTTACTACCCTCCTAGTGAGAAAATTCTTCTTAATGTAGTTTCATAGTTTGTAGGGTCGGAAGGGACCTGAGCAGATCATCAAGTCTGACCCCCTGCCATGGCAGAAAAGAGTACTAAGGTCAAATGACCCCAGCAAGATGTTTGTCTAGCCTTGTCTTAAGGACCCCCCAGGGTAGGAGCCAGCACCACTTCACCTGGAAGTTGGTTCCAGATCCTAGCTGCCCTGACAGTGAAGTAGCGCCTCCTGATGTCTAATCTGAATCTACTCTCTGCCAGCTTGTGACCATTATTTCTAGTCACTCCTGGTAGTGCTCAGGG
>NW_017728906.1:168706694-168716029 GCF_001723895.1 Crocodylus porosus | reverse complement strand
TCTCCATGTTGTCCACATCCCTCTTGAAGTGCGGTGCCCGAAACTGGACACAGTACTCCAACTGCGGCCTGACCAGTGCTGCATAAATGGGGAGGATCACCTCCTTGGACCTGCTTGAGATGCATCTGTGGATGCATGACAAAGTGCGGTTGGCCTTCCTAACTGCCTCCCCACACTGCCAGCCCATGTTCATCTATGACTCCAAGATCCTTTTCTGCCTCTGTACTGACGAGAAGGGAGTTCCCCAGCCTGTGGGTATGCTGCTGGTTCTTCCTCCCCAGGTGCAGCATCTTGCACTTGTCAGTGTTGAATCCCATCCCATTCTCATCCGCCCACCCCTGTAACCTGTCTAGGTCCTATTGTAGCCTATTGCTCCCTTCTAGCATGCTCACATCTCCCCACATCTTAGTGTCATCATCAGATTTGAACAGGGTGCTTTTTACTCCCTTGTACAAGTCACTCATGAAGATGTTGAACAGTGCAGGCCTGAGGACCAAGCCCTGTGGAACCCCACTGCCCACATCTCTCCAAGTCGAAAATGACCCATCCACCACCACTCTCTGGGTGCGGCCCTCCAGGCAGTTAGCAACCCATTTGACTGTAGGTGTCGATACTACTGTCCCCTAGCTTTTTAATAAGAATGGGGTGAGAGACTGTGTCTAAAGTCTTCCTGGACTTTCGGAAGGCCATGTCCACTGCTACCCCTGCATCTAAGGATTTGGTGACCTGGTCATAGAAGGCCACCAAATTGGTCTGACAGGACCTGCCCTTAATGAACCCGTGTTGCTTGCTCCTAAGCATAACCTCCCCTGCTGGCGCCGCGTGGACATTTGCCAGAATAATTCTCTCAAAAAGCTTGCCCAGGATTGAGGTAAGACTAACTGGCCTATAGTTTCCTGGGTCCTCCTTCCTCCCTTTTTCAAAAATGGGAACCCCATTGGCTGTCTTCCAGTCCTCTGGCACCACACCAGAGCACCATGAGTGCTCGTAAAGCCGTGCCAGGGGTCCCGCAATGACCTCAGCTAATTCCCTCAGCTCTCTGGGGTGGAGATCTTTCGGTTCAGCTGATTTAAATACATCCAGTCCCTCCAGAAGTTCCCTGACTAGATCCTCTCTGACCCTTGGCCTAGGTGCGCCTCCCCTGGGCCCTGAGGGAGGCCCGGTAGGGGTGCTGATCCAGTCCCTGCTCAGGAAAACGGAGGCAAAGAAATTGTTAAATAGGTTAGCTTTGTCATCTGGTGTGGTGACCAGATTTCCTAGCGTGTCTTGCAAGAGCCCCACCTTACCCAGTACCTTCTTTTTGTCCCCTATGTATTTAAAAAAGGACTTCTTGTTGTCCTTGATCCGGGTAGCTAGTCCCAGTTCCATCTCTACCTTGGCCTTCTTGACCGCCCCCCATGTCTCTGACCAACCGCAGTATAGTCCTCCCTGGTGATGGCCCCTCCCTTCCATTGGGTGTATGCCTCCCTTTTAGCTAGGAGACATTCCCGGATGCTTTTGGTGAGCCATGGGGGCTTTTGCGCCCTCCCACCCTCTTTGATCCATGTTGGGATTACCTTTCTTTGGGCTTGGAGGATTGTCTCCTTAAGGAGCATCCACTCCTCTTGGACACCCAACTCCCCTCCCCTCTGGGACCTCAGTGCTTCCCTGACTATTCCCCTTAGCTCATTGAAGTCCTCCTTCCTGAAATCTAGGGCTGCTGCCTTGCTGTCACCCAGGTGGTCGAGCACCTGCAGCCCCTTCACCAGGTCATCGCCCGTGGCCAGCACCAGGTCCAACAAGGCATCTCCCCTGGTGGGGCTGTGCACTTCCTGGGTTAGATGGAGGTCCTGCATTTTGGCTAGGAATCTATATGAGCGATCAGACCTGGCTGACTGCTCTTCCCAGTAGATGTCTGGAAAGTTCAGGTCACCCATGATGACCACGTCCTTTGACCTAACTACCTCCATGAGCTGACTTAAGAATTCCTGGTCTAGCTCTTCCCCTTGGTTGGCTGGTCTGTAGTAGACCCACACCATTAAATCTCTTTCCCCTCGACTGTCTTGTATTTTAACCCAGAGCACTTCAGAGTGCCCCTCCTCTGACCCTGTTTTACTTGATGAGGATATGTATTCCTCCTTCATGTAGAGCGCCATGCCCCCACCTTTTCTTTCTGTCCTGTCCCTCCTGTACAGCTTATAGCCCTTGATATTCACCACCCAGTCATGCATTGGGTCCCACCACATTTCTGTGAGCCCCACTATGTCTGGGTTGGTGTCAGCTAGCAGGAGGGTAAGTTCCTCCTGCTTGTTTCCCATACCACAAGTGTTTGTATAGAGGCATTTGAGGCCTCCTGAGGATATGTGCCCCCTAATCTCAGCATTGCCCTAGCCCCTGTTGCTTACCTGGGTATATGTTCCGCTTATTGGTCTAGGCTGGGCTGTATTTGTGGGTGCTGCTTGGTTTAGCGGTCCAAGGCTTCCTCCGCCCTCATCTTCCCCTTCCCCCAACGAGCTAAACTAAACTTCCCTTAATGCAACTTGAGACTGTTGCTCCTTGTTCTGGTATCTGCCACCACTGAGGGTGCACTCCATGCCATCTTCCAAGTCATTGATGAAGATATTGAGCAAAACCAGCCCCAGGACTGACCTCTGGGGCACTCTACTTAATACTGGCTGCCAAGTAGATATTGAGGCATTGATTACTACTCTCTGAGCCTGATGCTCTGGCCAGTTTTCTATCCACCTTACAGTCCATTCATCCAACCCATACTTCCTTAGCTTGCCTGTGAGAATGTTGTGGGAAACTGTATCAAAAGTCTTGCTAAAATTGTCCACCGGTCTCCCTGCATCCACAGAGCCAGTCACCTTGTCATAGAAGATCAGGTTGGTCAGGCATGACTTGCCCCAGTGAATCCATTCTGACTGTTCCTAATCACCTTTTTCTCCTCCAAGTGCTTAGAAATGGATTCTTTGAGGATCTGCTCCATGGTTTTTCCAGGGACTGAGGTGAAGCTGAGTGGTCTGTAGTTCCCTGGATCCTCCTTCTTCCCTTTCTTAAATATGGGCACTATGTTTGCCCTTTTCAAATCATCCAGGACCTCTCCTCATCACCATGAATTTTCACAGATGATGGCCAGTGGTTCTGCAATCTCATCAGCCAACTCCCTCAGCACCCTCGGGTATATCCCATCCGGCCCCCATGGACTTGTTCACATTCAGCTTTTCTAAGTCGTCCCTAACTTGTTCTTTTATCACTGAGGGATGCTCACCTCCTCCCCAAACTATGCTACCCAGTGCAGTAGTCTAGGAGCTGACCTTGCCTGTGAAGACTAAGACAAAAAAGGCATTGAGCACTTAACCTTCTGAAAGAGGATGCAGAAAAGGCTGAACTCCCCCATTCAGCAAGGGACCCACACTTTCCCTAGTTCTCTTCTTGCTGCTTACATATTTATAGAAACCCTTCTTGTTACCCTTCACATACACTGCTGGCTGCAACTCCAATTGTGCTTTGGCCTTCCTGATTTTGTTTTAGGTTTTGCTGAAGATGGCACATTTTCTGAGGATGTAGTTAACAGAGCCAGAGAATACCTTGTTAAGGTCCTGAAGCCATCACTTCAGTGCAAAATATTTGACGAGCTTCGTTTTGCATTGTACAAAAGTAAACCTCTCTCACAGATTCCCTCAACTTCTTTTTCTATTCAAAATGGAAGAGGCTTCTTTGTGGCATGGGAATGCTTTAACCTGGATGATAGCAGCTACAGAAGTATGTTAAATCTGAAAGATTTTGGCTGTGTTATGAAGACCTAAGTGGAGCTCTTCCTGAACAAATGTCTCCATTCTGTTCCTGATGAATTGTTGCTGACATGTAACTGCAACATGCAAAACTACACAATACAAGTGCCAAAATAATTACTTGTTTCTTGTATTGTAAGTATGGTGAAAACTGTATAAGGAAAACCAGATAGTCTAATTGATGATGTGTTGGATCACTCCAAAACATTAAAAGAAAATTTAATAGTCACATTAATTTGTTTAATATCATGTTGCATGTTAGAGCACTTCTTATTAATTTCATATTAATATTCCAATTTTAGGTTTCAACTGGTATGTAAGAAAAATTTTCATAAAAAGTGTTGAGATAATTTGCCTTGAGAGAATTGCAAATCCTACTTTCTTTTGTCACTATAACAATGGAAACATCTTTATTGGGTTGTTTGACCTTGAAAACATTGGGTTAGACACCAAGATTATCTTTGTACCATACTTAGAAGAGGCGATACCAGTCACCAAAGAGTGACTGACGCTATGCTGAAAGATGGCATCTTCCCACATTGCATGCACCGAATAATGAAGTCTACCCAAGTATTTGTTTATTCTTTCATATGTGTTTTCTTAAGTATAGGTGGTTACCTTAGTCAGTTTTGACTATAGGGGTTTTGACTTTTCTATAGGGGCCTATGCCAGGGACAGGGCTAGGAAGCAGAACAGCTCCTGGCCAGACCCCGGCTGTGTGAAAGAAGCCTTCATGTGGATTTAGTTTTTCAGTTTTAGTCTCTGTCTACCCCATTTTCATTTTCAATGCATCTCTTCCTCATTCATCATAGCTTTGGATTTTGGTGAGCCAGAGTCAATTTAAGCTTTCCTAACTTCAGCCTCAGCAGCTCTGACTCACTTCTTCAAACAAAAAGAAGCAGGGAAACATTTGTTGAAAACATATTTCCACAAACATATTTTCAGCCTCTATTTGGTAATATTTGTAAGTTCAGATTCAAGCTTTAAATGGTTTCTAACCTCGTATAATATTTCAAGCAATTTCAAGATAATTTTAGCATTAAAACAATCACTTTTTAAAGCTAGTGTTAATGCTTGTGAAGTGCTAGTTGACTGTCCTGGAAAGGGAAGACTTCTGTTTTTGCACAAGACCAGCTACAGAAGTATATACTCCAGCCATGATCAGGAGGGAATTTTCAAGAGTTGGAAGGGTAAAAAAGTGTCCACCTTTATTTCTTTACTGAGTGTCAATTAGTGGTAGTTGTGGCATCCAGTAGGAACTGGATTGAGACCACCAATTCATGTTACTTTGAGAAGAGCCAATGGCAAGTAACAAATCTCAACTAGTGACCTAAATGTGAGAGGCTTCCTAGCCCTTCATCTGGTTTCAGAGCTTTCCACACTATTCACACACACACACACACATACAGACACACACACACACACACACACACACACAATTTTGATTTTTTTGAACAGGTGCCATACTCAGTTACACCATTAGGGATGCGCCATAACCATTTACAATGGAATAGTTATACTATCCAGTTACCAACTTTGCTTCCAGCTATGTGGTACATTTGACATATCTGGTTGGTGAAGTTAAAAATATTGTTATGCATTTTAAATGATACATGCAGAGCCCACAGATAGACATCATATTTAGTGCTTGTACAAATTTAATGAATAAACATAAGCAGCTTCCAAACCAGGGGTCAGAACCCCAAACAGGTCACCTAAAATACAGCTACAAATATGATAGCAATTCAGTTAGACTCAATACAAAATTTGTCCATATGACTGCAATGGAGCCAGGGATGTGACTTGTAGCTTCTTGGTCCTCTCAGCAAGTATATGAAGATAACTAAGATTTAGACCGTCTTATAATCAATCTCAGGGTGTGGATATACAACACATCTCTCTCGAGGTATCCGCCTGCAAGTAGGCAGTATTATGTCACCTCACTACTACGTGGCACGGGACTAGGACAAACCTATTGAGCAAATGGCTATGCTGAGATAGGCTGGCTAGGACTAAGGACATTCAAGATGTGTAACTGAAGCCCAGGTCAAGGAACAGGACAGCAAGCTCCCTGCCAGCTCCTCACACCTGAGCCCCAGAAGTGAGAAAGGGCAGGAGTTTGCCCCACTGCTCCCTGTGCTCTAAGCCCTGAGGCTGAGAGCACAACAGAGGAGCAGCTGCTCCAGGCAGGGGTGGGGGCTTTGCCCCACTGCTCCTCTCCCCTCCTGGACTGGTCTGGGAGGGAAAGGAGTAGCAAAGCACAGTCCCTAGCCCCTTTTCCAAGCCAGGGAAGTACCCTAATGTCTTCTGCCCATGACTCGTCCCCAAGCCACACACTGCTCCACCTGGGGTTGGGGCTAGGGCTTTGCCCCACTGTTCCTTCTGCTCTGCTCCCAGAGAGCAGGAGCAGAGTGGAGAAGACTGCTTCCCCACTCTGTTCTCCAGAGCCCAGTCTGGGGCAGGTGCAGGGAGTCTTTCCCTGCTGCTCCCACCCCCTGGGAACCAGGAGGAATGAATAAGGTACTGTTCCCCTCCCTACCCCACAGTGGCAATGTGTAGGGGGTGCACAGACACCCCCTGAGAGTGCTGGTGCACCCCCTGACAGACAGTGTTCCCCACTTAGGCAACGAGCAGGGGGGCAGGCGAGAGTGCTGGTGCCCTCCCCCGCCACTGACAATGTAGTCCGCGGAGTGGGGGCACCAGAAAAAGCAATCCCTGCAGTCCCACTGTGGTCGATCACACCAACCGGAGGCGGGGAGGGGAGGTTCCCCTGCAGCTGATAGTGCCGACCTGGAAGTCAGCACGATCAGCAGGGGGCTCACTTCTCCTGACATCCCCACTCCCCGGGGGAGACCCCTGGTCACTGACTGGCCGCTGCCGGAGAGGGGACAAGTGCCCCTTCTGACTCAGGAAGAACCAGTTGCCCGTGCTTCCCCAGGTGAGGATTGCTGCAGTCTTGGGAAAGCAGAGAATAGGGGAGAGGGAGCATCTGCAGACTGAAACTCCATACTGCTCCCTCTCCCAGAAGGATTTCCACCAGGGGAAATTTCTCAGAAGTGAAGATCTGTATGCAGCCTGAGGAAATCCTGATGGCATATCTCACAGTGCACAGACAGAAGAGAGGGAAATGCAATAGAAGGAGAATGAAAATGAAACCTGTCTTGCTTGTAACTTACACTAATTGTCCCTTGTAGACTGACTGAGCAGAATTCAGAGATAATGGGGGGTCATATTGATACAGGGTATATGTGTGTGTGTGTGTGTGTGCCAGTCTGTCTCTTTCTCTCTCTCTCTCTAAATTGTCAAAATTGGCCCAATAGGAATGTGCACACAGGAATGTGCAAATTACACTAGCTTAGACTAACTCCTGAATTTGGGCTAATACCTGGAGGCTAATTTGCCACTGGATATTTTAAACATAGCTATAAAACAAATAAGAATTTGAAACTTCTTGCTTCAGTAACCAGTACATGTCAGATGAGAAGATTATAATACAAAAAACCAAGAAAGGGTCAGAAGTGTATATCCTGTTTTTGTTAGCGTCTTTCATAAGACTTCATTAAAGATGTGTCATTTTCCATTGCTGTTAATCTTTGACAACAGAAAGACCATTAATTGGCTGGCCACTCAACCCTTTTCTAGCAAGTGAAGACAGAGGAAAAGAACATGTGCCAAACAAAACAGACCAGATCATAACATGAAGTCCTACTACCAGCATTTTATCCTTTCTAACAAAGAAGAAGATTATGAAACATTATTTATTTTACATTGTCAGGCCTGACTTTAATCTGTGAAGCCAAATATCTAAACCCATATCTTTAGAAATTATTTTATCCAATTCTGAGTGCAAAAATGCATGGACATAATTTGCATATGTAACCACAGTATTTGTGCATAAAAATCTTATATGCACATTTTTGAAAATGTGGGTCTGTGACCCCTGGTTTTCTGAATTTTTGTTTTGCTGAATATTTGGATTGCATCATTGTATAAACAAATAAACAACAAGGCTAATCTTGTAATGTTGTCTTTCTGTGAGCAATGTCAACATGAAAGATCTTGTTAGGGAGTTACATACATTGAATTATGCTAATTGCAAAAGGGTGGAATCCTCCCTGTGGAGGTGGTAACTTTGAACAAAAATGAAAAGTAGGCATTATAAGCTCAAGGTAAAAGATGGGAGATAAAACCTTTTATGTGCCTCTGGGAAGCGTCTTCTTTTTTAACATGCAAAACCAAGGTGGTCCAATGTAAGCTGCACAAGAAGACCTGAACTGCTTAGTGGCAACATGAGTGCAGGGGAACAGCAGTAATATATCTCTGGAAGTCAGTGCAAAGCCTGACTTCCAATATCCTTCAAGGAAGACTCTTTGGGTACTGAAGTTCTCAGTGGACTTGGAGACCCCATAGTGACTAATTTCTTTAAGTTTTTTATATGGCTATAAAATTTTTACTCTGGAAAACAGAGACCTCTGAAATACCTTTCTACAAAATTGGCCAGATACGAGAAATCACCCTAGTCTCTGAAAAGTTTTGCATGGATTACATATTCCATGATAAATGGAATCCCTGATTTAGTGCCTGAATATATGTTTCAAATTATACAGATGCTCAAAGTCCTTTGAGCAAAAGGAAGAAGTCCATGGAGTAAAATAGGGGTAAGCAACTAGCAGATAGGCAGGCGGCGAAAAGCAGATCAGGAGACTAGGCAGGAAGCCCAGGATGAGAAACTTTGCCATATCTGCCATTGTGCTGCCTGTCCATTCTCCCATTTACCACATGCCACACACACTGAGGGTGCCCATGCTACTTCTGGCACCTGTACCACAAGTTAGTCACTCCTAAAGTAGAGTACCCAAGAGCAGTTTAGTTGTGGTAGCATGTTACTAATTTCTCTTAACAAAAAGCAGGGTAAATTAGTTGGCATTGATTTCCATGCTCCTGCAGCTAAACTGCTTCCAGATATTTGACCTTGGTCTTTCCAAACTAGTTTAGGTTTCTCTACCCAACGTAACAGTCTACAGTATGGTAATGCCCTGGCAGAAAACAGGGAGAGCAAGGAACTGACATATTAAATCTCAATTTCCTACATTTTAATCAACTTAACTCCATTCCATTTCTGTTTGCTGAACATTTTAATTAACTACATGAAAAAATTGGGGACTGTGGTGTCAACACATATACAGTCAAATGGGTCACTAACTGGCTGGAGGGCCTCACCCAGAGAGTGGTGGTGGATGGGTCATTTTTGACTTGGAGGGATGTGGGCAGTAGGGTCCCCCAGGGCTTGGTGCTCAAGCCCGCACTGTTCAACATCTTCATGAGTGACTTGTACAAGGGAGTAAAAAGCACCCTGTTCAAATTTGCTGATGACACTAAGATGTGAGCATGCTAGAAGGGAGGAATAGGCTACAATTGGACCTAGACAGGTTACAGGGGTGGGTGGATGAGAATAGGATGGGATTCAACACCAACAAGTGCAAGGTGATGCACCTGGGGAGGAAGAACCAGCAGCATACCCACAGGCTGGGGAACTCCCTTCTCGTCAGTACAGAGGCAGAA
>NW_017728906.1:168697059-168706594 GCF_001723895.1 Crocodylus porosus | reverse complement strand
CAGGGGGCAGCAGGGCAGACCCTACAAGGAGAGGCTACGGGACCTGAACCTGTTCAGCCTCCATAAGAGAAGGCTGAGTGGGGATCTAGTGGCCTGTTACAAACTAGTCAGAGGGGACTAACAGGCATTGGGGGAGTCCCTGTTCCCCCGAGCACTACCAGAAGTGACTAGATATAACGGCCACAAGCTGGCAGAAGAAAGATTCAGACTAGACACCAGGAGGCGCTACTTCCCTGTCAGGGCGGCTAGGATCTGGAACCAACTTCCAAGGGAAGTAGTGCTGGCTCCTACCCTGAGGGTCTTTAAGACAAAGCTAGACAATCACTTTGCTGGGGTCGTTTGACCTCAGTACTCTTTCCTGCCGTGGCAGGGGGTCAGACTTGATCATCTGCTCATGTCCCTTCTGACCCTACTAACTACGAAACTATTCCGAATCTTAACTATTTTATTTAAACTGGCATATGGGAATATTAATTGCATACAAGTGTCAACAGGACACAAATGTAGGAGTTGTGGATTTAAACCAACAAGGAAATGAGCAGCTCCATTTATACAAAAAGCAAAGGCTGGCTCTGTCTTGTAAATTCACCGTATCCTGGGGGAACTCTGAAGGCTGACCCATATAGGCAAATTCTGTTATTAATCTCACACACAGGGATAGCATCTTAGAAGCACAGAATCATAAAAAATTAGGTTGGAAGGGACTTCAGGAGGTCATCTAGTCCAACCCCCTGTTCAAAGCAGGACTAGCCACAACTAGATCATCCCAGCCAAAGCTTTATCTAGCCAGGCCTTACAAACCTCCAAGGATGGAGATGCTACCACCTCTCCACCATCTTCTGGCTGCTAATTCTGTTCAGTAACATCAACTCATTATTAAGGGAAAGGTGGCACTGGTAAATTCTTTGAAATGCACTCCAGACCACAATCCTGTCTACCTTTGGGAGATCAGCAGGAAATCAACATCTATCTGCGGGAAAGAAAAGATAAGGGATGCAAAGATGAGGGAAAGTAACTAAGGAAGGGGAAAAGGGGAAGCCCAACAAGAAACTGTCCCAACATGATAGAAGCACAAGAGTGGCAAGAGATCAGTGTGGCTGCACAAGGAGTTTCTAAAATACCCTAAATATAAAAGGAAAGCATACAGGCAATGGAAGAAAGGGCAAGTCACTAAGGAAGCATGCCAGGAGATCACCAGAACCTGCAGAGACAAAATCATGAAGGCAAAGATAAAGAATGAGCTGCACCTGGTGAAGGAAAACAAAAAGATGTTCCCAGAAGGACTAAGGAAGCCATGGATCCCTTGTTAATAAGCCTGGGGGAACTCCTAACAGAAAATGCAAAGGAGGTGGAACTACTCAACAGTTACTTTGCCTCAATCTTCACACAAAAAATTAAACAACAACCAGAAACCTAATAAGGACAACCTGGATAAGGAAGGGAGCAATCTGAGAGAGAAGATAACAAAATAAATGATCAGAGAGCTTTTGATGAAATTCTGTCTAAATAAATTCAAATTAGCAGGGCCAGGTGAACTTCATTCCAGGTTACTGAAGGAATTGGCAGAGGAGTTCATGGAGTCCTTGGCAATGATCTTCATGATGTTGTGGCGGATAGGCTAGGTACCAGAGAACTGGAAAAGAGCTAATATAGTGCCCCTCTTTTAAAAAGGCAAAAAGGAAAATCTGGAGAACAAACCGGTTAGCTTCACCTTAGTCCTTGGGAAGCTATGGGAGCATATCCTAAGAAAGGCCATTTGTCAGCATTTGGAGGAAGAAAGGCTGGTCACAAGCAGCCAGCATGTATTCATGAAAAGAAGTCAGACAAACCTGATCTCCTTCTTTGACAAAATAATCTCTTGGCTGGATGAAGGGAATGTTGCAGATACAGTGTATCAGGGCTTCAGCAAGAATTTTAACAAGGTCTTTGTTTAAAGGGACTAAAGTATGCCTGCTTCTTTAAGGGCAGAAGCATCCTAGCAAAGAAGCCTTGCAGGCTAGGCAGAGCTCCACAACTGCAGGGTGCCTGAGCAACAGGCCAATAAGGTAATTAGCCAGCACCTGTAGGCTGTTAGCTGAACAGAAGGAGTCATAGCCCAGGACAGAGGCATTGCATTGGGGGTGCACGCAGATGCACATGCACCCCTTGAGCGTGGTGGTGCACCCCCTACAAAAAGACTCTGCCAACACTGTCAGCAGCACCTGCGGGAGGTTGCCACTTGCCACCTCCCTGCTGACGGCAGCTGCAGGTGGTTGCCAACCCTTCGTCAGCACTCCCCACCCCCCACTGCTAACAGTGCTGGCGGCAGTTGCAAGAGCTCCCCCACCTACCACTGCTGCGCTTCCTCTGCTCCTGCCCCTGCCATGCTTCCCTAGCTGCTGGGGGCGTGCATCGCGTAGGGCCCAAGAAATATAAGCTAAGGGCTGGTGCTGGTTGGGTTCATTTTCTCACTGTCAAGGCTAGGGGAAGGAGCTCTCGCACAAGAGAGCTACCTGAGACACTGTATTGCCTATTTTGCTACCTCCAAATGCAGTAGAACTCTAGAAGCTCACAAGGTACCCAGGGCTAAGGGGTGTGCTATGCTAAGGATGGAAGTTGGTTCTCTTAAAGGGGCAGAGTTCTGCCTTTATTGTTAGTGTTATGTTATAGCTCAGGGGTTTAGGTTTGTTTTACTGTTTGAACTGGTGGTTTTGGGATGAGGCTATAAGGGGAGGTGGAGGCCTCATTAGTGCCCAGAGGGGTGCAGCTACAGGAGGCTGGAGAGCCCGGTGACAAGGGGAGATTGGTAGAGCTAGTGCCTCAAAGCTGGGCCCAACGTAGTGGGTCTAGGCTAGAAGGCCTAGTTAAATTAAAGGGGTGGGGGCAGAGTCCAAGGCCCCAGCAGAAGGTATAATATCTGTGTAACACCTGCAAGGCATGGGGCATGGTAAAGGGGAGGTTTTGGAGCCATGTAATTAGCCCATAAGGCTCGAGGTGTGCTGTGCGGCACAATACTGAGGAGAGGTCCAGCAAAGGGCTGAATGACCAGTGAGTTCTGGTGAGGTCCAGTGGACTAGGGCCATACAAAGGCCCATGGGCAGCTTCCTGATTTTTTTTACCAGCAAGACATGGCAGATGAGACAAGAAGGCAGAGCCAGCACTGTTGTGGAGCCACCAGGGACATCACAGCCACCACTAGGGACACTGCTTCATGGCAGTCTTGTACGACCTTCTTATAAACAAATTGGAGAAATGTGGGCTGGCCAAAACTAGTACAAGGTGGTTAGATAACTGGCTCAATAGCCTCAAGCAAAGGGTAATCAAGTGGAGTCCCAAAGGGTCTGTCCTAAGGGGTGGAGTCCCAAGGGATCTGTGCTGGTCAGTGTGTTTATTAATGATTTGGATGCTGACACAGAAAGCTTCTTGTGCAGATTTGCAGATGACTCAAAACTGGGAAGGAGTGTGAACGTGATGGAGGACATGAGTGCAATTCAAAGGATCTCAACAGATTGGAAAGCTGAGCTAGAGCTAACAGGATGAAGTTTAGTGTGGACAAATGCGAGGTGCTCTGTCTTGGGAGGAATAATCAAAAACACAAATATATAATAGGTAACACCTGGCTAAATGGTAGCCTATGGAAAAGGACTTGGGAGGCTTGATAGATCAGATTCAATTTGAGTCTGCAATGTGATGCAGCTGCACAAAAGGTGAATACAGTTTGGGAATGTATCAATAGAAGCATTAGGTGCAAGACATGAGACATCATGGTGATTCTCTACTCAGCACTGGTTAGGACTCATCTGGAGTATTGTATGCAGTTCTGAGCTCCACATTTTAAAAAGGATGTGGAGAAGTTGGAGAGAGTCCAGGGGTGGGCAACAAAGATGACAAAGGACTTCAAAAGCAAGGCATATGAGGAGAGGCTGAAGGTGCTAGGCATGTTCAGTTTGTGGAAAAGGCACTTAAGAGGGGTATGATAATAGTCTTCAAATACTTAAAGGGCTGCCATAAAAGGAACAAAACCACCTTTTCTCTTGCTGAAGAGAGGAGGATGAGGCCCAATGTCTTTAAGTTTCAGCACAGTAAGTTTAGATTGGATATCCAGGTAAACTTCTTCACTGTTAGAAGAGGGAGGCAGTGGAAAAGAGTGCTTGGGGAAGTTGTGGACTCTCCATCACTGGAGGTGTTCACAAAGAGGTTGAACAGAGGTTCTGGGCTTTACTGGTTACACCCCCCTCCCCCCACTTCCTGCTACGTGTGTCAGAGTGTTTTTAAGCCTTCCTCAGAGGCATTGGATGTTGACTACAGCCAAGCCTGGGGATTTTGACTGGGGTGTGCTAGTGCTCTTGCTAGGACCAAAGCTGGAGGGTCCTGGTTGGAGGGTCCTTCTCCTCTGCTCATGGTTAGACTGATCACCATATTTGGAGTCAGGAAGGAATTTTACCCCATGGTCAGATTAGAATGGACTGTGGGAGATTTTGCCTTCCCCTGTAGTTGGGGAGCGTGACCCTCTATTGACAACCTTGTAGATGCAGGACATTGGCTGCCGTGGATCCTCTGCACAAACTGTGGCAGGTTAGGGTGTTACGTCTGTGTTGTGTCAGGATTGATGGTAGGCATCCATAGAGTTTAGATTAGGGATTATATAGGATGGTTTGGATAGGGATGATCCTGTTTTAGGCAGACGGATGGACTAGATGACCTCTGGAGTTCCCTTCCAGCCCTACTTCGTTATGATTTTATGAAAGTGAAACTAAATATATAGAATGAAAGTAGAAGTTCTCACCCCAAAGATCCAGGATCATCTGCATGTGAATGGGTTATACCACCACCCTGTCTTTCCCATACAGCTATGGGAGAAGCAGGGTTTCAGTCACATGAGGAAGGGCTCCCAAAGGGATAAGATAGTTACAGGGCTTTCCAGTATGGAATAGACTGATAACCAACAAGGTAAATAAATATTAATGGAGTTAGTACTAGGGAGAGAGTGGGATTCTAAAGGGTGAAAATGGCTAGGTGAGCAAGGCCAAGTTAACAAAGAAGGAAGGTATAAATATATGATACTGTGAAAACATGAAGCTGATGGAAAATACAGTCCATGGCAGAGAGTAAGTCCTGACACACATTACATTTATTGTTCAATTGTTGGTTAAATGTATAATAGATATGCAAAGCAATTGTATCACAATACGAATGGCTGAGCAGCAACAAATATGGCCAAACAGCCACAAAGATGTTGCTTGAAAAATATAGAACATTTTTATAGCTGGTTTGTATCACAACTTAATTTGAACTTGTGGCATGTCACACACAGGGTGGTAGTGTCTCATTAGGTCCTCTAGCATCCTCAGTCCCTGCACCTTCTTCCTGCAAGGAGACTCTGCGACTCATGCTGCCTTGAGAACTCTGCTGCCACAGGGTGCCTCAGCAGATGTCATGCGAGTCACCATTCCTTCACCCTTTTCCCCAACTAGCCTTCAAAATTGCTTCATTAGGGAACCATGAATGCTGAACATGACATGCTTTACTTGCATACAATCATAATCTGAGAGAGGGAGGGGGAAGAAATTTGTTTGGAAATCTTGTGGTAGGGATGAGATGGGCAGAGGAAAAGCACATAAAGAAAAATGCCCCAGAGTGTTTTGGGATAGTTCAGGCCCTGCCTCTCCTGTCCTTCTCCCCTCCCCCTTCACACCGGTCTCCTCTGCTCTGCACAAGGGTTAGGTGAATAGTTTTAAGCTCAAAAACCACTTCTCATTAGCAACTGAAGGTGTGGAAGAAGGGCTTACAGCCACTGCCAACAGCTCCCCATGCTGGCAGAGCAAATTTCCAGTGCACTTTTTCCCCCTCTGGGAAGCAAGTAACATGGCAAGCTAAGTGTTATTCACAAGGCATGACAGTTGCCATCAAGCACTAGTACCTATTGCTTAGTGGAAATCATGTCTGCTAAGGACCTTAGAGGTGCATTAAAATCTAAAAGGAAAAGTAATAAAAAACTTAAAGAAAGCTATTTAACTTTGTCTCCTTTACAAATATGGTATTAAAAGCTTATTTTAAACAACAATTCAAACCTATGATTTAATGGTGGTTTGTGCATTTTCAGCCAGAAAATAACAAGTTCTGAAAAATTCCCTGGTTTGGCATTGGGTAGATATGGCCCTCTTTCTTCTCTATCACTGCCAGTTTTAAATCATTTTCCATTCTAAAGTGTATGAAACTGTATAGCCATTTCTATAAAGAATAAATTAATACACATTCCATGTTATCATCCTTCTAGATAAAAAAGGCCTTAAAATAAGGAATTTCAGAGTGTTTTTGAGTGACTGAGACAATCGTGTATCTTATGCTAGTTTTGCAATGCTAAGAAAAGCCTGCTATATTGGAACCATTTTAAATACTTGCTCCACTGTTGACTGATTGAGAAACACGGTTTTAGGGGATTGCACTGATGACTTTTGTAGGGAGGCAACAGGTCATGGGCCCTGCAAGCTGGGGATTCCTGTTGGAGGAACTGAGTTTCTGTAGACAACTAGAGAGACTGACAGCAAAAGGGCGGGCCAGACTGAGCAGTGAATTGCAGCCCTTGTGCTATCAAATCAAAGCTAACGCTATTGCACAGATGAGAGCTAGTATTGCAGGTTCAGTAATGTCTTTACCAAATAGTATTTTCTAATGGAAAAACAGTATTACCTGTCTGAGAAATGTTCCTGTTCATTATCCTTGACACAGTAAATGGGGGCTTCTAAATTGGTGGGGACTGCACTAGGATTACTCGAAAGTTGCCAAACATAGAAAAACAAAGCATCTGTCACAGTCATATGTGCCACTGACCATCGTTTGTTTTTGGACCCAGGATGGAGGCCCCATTCACACACCCCTAGAAATTATCTTCATGGCTTCTGGACATACCAACACCAACACACACTGCACTACTACATCTTGTTCTGTGCCTCTGCAATCACAGTTGTAGTCTATCCTAGCTCAGCTGATACATAGGTGTAAACTGTTAGCAGCACACTTAGATATTTTCCCAGCATTTTCTGTGCAATCCAATAGGCTTTTGTACAAGCACATTTTACAGCAAAATGCCCATTGAATGGTTTGCCAGAATTATGTATTGAATGGAAATAAACCAAGTAAATAAAATAGGGTTGATCTACAGTGTATTCTCTCTAGTAGACCTAACATATCTAATTTCCAGGTTGTGAAGCCTGTGCGCATTGATTCTGATCTAACACAAGTTAGAAAATACTAATGCCAGCTCAAAAGCCCATGAAGGGTACACCTGGAAAGCTGCCTTATTCATTTAGGTTGTTCTCTGTATTCCCATTTAGATTTAACAGAATCAAGAGTGCCCAACAGCTAGGCAAAGGTGGGGACGACAGGCAAATTCAAGACTAGTTCTGAGTTTAGCAGCCCCCTTGGCACTGACAAGCCACTGGCATGCACTACCTAAGCAGTTAAAGTGGGAAGGGTGTGCTATAGGTTCTGTACCTATAATGCACGATTGCACCTGGGGACAAATGCAACACCTTTTTTGTTTTTGTTGTGTGTGAAGTAATAGTTAAGCTGAGATCTTGAAGTGCTTAGGCCTTCAAAAGCACCCAAATCCTATTTTCAGAAGTGACATAAGCCCCTCAGTCATCTTAGAAACAGGGATTTAGGCTCCCAAGTCATTTCAACACTTTTGAAAGCTAGACCAAGAAAACAATTAAACAGAACAATAAAAAAGACTCTTAAAAGTTGACAGTAGAATAAAAGAATCTCTGCTGAAAGAGACTTTTAATGTGTATGCACTCATCAAGAGTTATCACTGGGCACTGTAGCAAGCTATCTTATGGTAAAGACTCAAGATGGTTTTGACTCATAGCAACTAAGATATCTGAACATTAATTCTCTTTTAGCTCAAAAGGCAAAACTATGGCTGCCAAATCTAAGCATTGCCAGGTCAAACCCCAGTAGGGGTTTATTCCCATCTCACTCACTTCTTTAGGAACAGTCATACACTTAATTAAATGGATTACTTTTAAAACATGTGGCTTTGGCTAGAGAAGTGACCGTGTAAGAAGTCTCTTCTCAGTCAGAAAGGATTATATCTGTCCGCTTTACTGACATATGGGATAATAGCAGTCTTAACTTTGGTTTCATTTAGGTCTAGTATGCATAGGTTGTTTTTGTCATGGGTAGGACTATCTGAGCTATTTCAGCAAATAAACTGCAACTTCACATCTCTTGGCAGTCACACTTTTACCAATATGAAGGTGCCCTGGACCAGAGAGAGCTTATTCATGTGAAGAAAGGCAATAAAAGGTGTCTTTATACATCTGTGTCCAGCACCAAAAATAACTGACCAGAGATGTGTGCAGGATTTTAACAATAGTGCCATAGTTAGATATACAAATTTGTGTTTAAACAAGGCCTTGGAACAACTTGCCCAGTGAGCTTCGCATTAGCAACTGTGACTTTTAGCAATTGAAAACAAAGGACAATAGATTAGAAATGCGTCAGCAATTAGCCTCTTGACCCTTCCCAGAAGCTGACTTGGTAAAAACTCCACAGGAAAAACAATACACACTCCTAATAGAGGAACTTGGCTTTAAGGCTTGTCAATTCAGGAACAAATACAGCACTGGCACTACTTAAATCATTAAATCAACAGTGGCTTCTAATGAGTGGTGTATATGGGTATTATCCAGTTATTTGTACTTTGCATAGGTGGGCAACATTTCTACTCTGGCTCAATTACAGCATGTACAAATTTAATTCCTTTCCTAGAATTTGGCATTACTGGTTACTCAAGTGAAAACAGAACAAAAAAAACCTCATCATTTTTCTCCCTCACTCTGGCTGTTCCTAGGGTTTCCTGAAAAACCTCCTTTTCTCTGGACCTAGCTCTCTCTGGCATGTAGAATCATACTCTTTTCTCCTGTCCAGGAGGAGCTATCCAGCTGTATTTGCCACCAGGGTCAAAAGGCTGACCCCAGCGAATTCAACGGGAGTTGTGTCATTGGCTTCCAGGAGGGCAGGATTTCACCTGCCAAAGAAGCAAACACTTGGCAGCTTTATTTAGGGTTCAGACAACTGCAGAATGGCAAGTTCATGACAGATCTTGCCAGTCTGCTACACAATGCTGCAGGCAGTCACTGGGCAGAATCCTGTCATATAGATTTGAGATGGCTTTAAACTAATTGCTCAAGATCCAGCAGAAACCAGGTCTGTAGCTGGGAGGTAGCACCATATAGACTGTATACCCCAGGGCTTCCAGGATCCTCTAATCTGAGGTCCTTCCTCCAAGGGCGGTTCTACCATGTGGATGGCCTCAGTGGCAGGACTTCCTAGGCACCCTGGCTACATGTTAGATATTCATAGAATCATAGAAGTCGGGTCGGAAGGGACCTTGTAGATCTTCAGGTCTGACCCCCTGCCCGGGCAGGAGAAAAACTGGGCTCAAATATATTCCAGCTAAGTAGGCATCAAGCCTCCTCTTAAAGACCCCCAGGGTAGGAGCCAGCACCACTTCCCTTGGAAGTTGGTTCCAGATCCTAGCCGCCCTGAC
>NW_017728906.1:168681487-168696327 GCF_001723895.1 Crocodylus porosus | reverse complement strand
TGTTGGGATGGTCACCCCTTGGGCCCCGAGTATCGTCTCCTTAAGGAACGGCCACTCATCTTGGGCACTGAACTCCCCTGCTCTTGAGAACCCGAGCACCTCTCCCACTAATCTCAACTAGTTGAAGTTGACCCTCTTGAAGTCTAGGGATACTGCCTTGCTGCTGGCCCTTGACACCCTGCACTGGATGGTGAATTCCAGCAAACGATGATTGCTATCACCCAGGTGGTCAAGGACCAGGTCCAACAGGGCATTTCCTCTGGTGGGACTGTGCACCTCCTGAATTAAATGGAGGTCCTGTATCTCGGCCAGGAACCTCCTGGAACGGTCCGACCTGGCTGACCGTTCCTCCCAGCAGATGTCCGGGTAATTTAAATCGCCCATGACAACTACATCCCTTGCCTTAAGTGCCTTTGCAAGCTGACCCGAAAATTCCCGGTCCAGCTCCTCTCCTTGGTTGGGGGGTCTGTAGTAGAACTCCACCATTAGATCCCTCTCCCCACGGCCCCCTTGTATCTTGACCCAGGGATATTGTGCAGGGAATAAAGAAAAATATTAGAGACTCTTAAGTATGATTTTATATGATGCTATTTTTGATGAGTAAATCATAATCTGGTGGGTTATTTTCACAGTCTGATTCATCAACTGTTCTTCCTTCCAGAATCAGGGAATCCCAGCAGATCTGCCTCTGGCTAGGGCTTGGGTCCAAACTCCCAGCTCTGCAGCATGAAGCCTGGAAGCCTTAATATCTCCAGACTGAGTTCAGGCGCTAAGGTCTAAGGCTCCCAAGGTCTCCAGCAGGGAAGCTGAGACATCTTGGAAGTTTTAAGAGCTCCAGCTTTCTAGGCTTCCTGCTACAGCTTCTGGCTGGGGTGGGGCTCTCAAGGCTTCTAAGGCCCTACAATGGTTTTGGGAACAAGGGAGCCCTCAGGAATTGGAAATTCCAACCCATTTCAGAAAAATATTAGGCAAATGAAGATTTTCTTCTGCTACTTCAGGAAATTAACAAAGTTCTAGTTTCTCTTTCAGTTTGGAATGAATAATTATTTTAAATCTCAGGATTTCCCACATGACAGAAATGTTAAGTTTCAACCCATTCTGCAAATGAGTATGTTTTGTGGGGTGGAGGTCTCCTTGTGAATAAGTCCTAAATCCACATCCCTTGTCTAGAAAGCTCATCTCCAGACAGCAGTCTAGGGAAGGAAAGCTGTTGGAGTCTTGTTCTGAATTCATCCTTTGGTGAGGGGTGCTTGTCCCAAAGCAGTTGGCCTTGGAGAACAGGCAGTAGCAATAGTCAGTGATTTGCTCCATCCACACAGTCTCACCCTCCAGGGCATACAGGTCTAAGCCAACAGATCTGAGCTCTGCTGTGCGGTGGTACCAGTCTAGGACTGTTTGGGGTCCCACACTTTCAGGTTTACAGTCATTTTTCTTCCCATACCTGCAACCCAGTTCTGCAGCACAGATTCCTAATGTGTCACCATGACATCTGCAGAATGCTTGTGTGAGGACTGCTGAAGGGCTGCCAACATGTACACCACACAGACCCTTTTTCATAACTGCCAGATGTGCAGTCCACTTGCAGCCTCATACCGCTCCAGAGTGAGATGCAGCACTGCCCAAATTGCTGTAAAGGGCTGATTACATGGTGTTTCCCTTCAAGGACCGTTTTGGTCTGGGGCTTCTGGAGGCTGTAAAGGGAGTCAAAACAGGGGATTTAAAAAGCACTGTAAGCAGACTAATGAAGGCTGTCCTGTGGGCTGGAGCCAAGTGTTATCATGAAAAAGCTGAGCACTCTGAAGGAAAGCTCTAGTGCAGTGGTCTCCAAAGTGGGGTGCGCAAGATGATCCATTGGGGTGCGGGAAGAAAATATTAGAACTTTTATTTATATTTATATAAATAGACATATATTGGGGGGGTGTGCTCAAAAATTTTTTTACTGATAGGGGTGTGTGATCAAAAAAGTTTGGAGACCACTGCTGTAGTGCACAGTGTTACAGCAGTGGGCCCTAGGGAGTTAAATAAATAGCTACTCCATAATAGAACAAAGCGTTTATAGAACAGGCATTTAGAAATGCACGTCACTGCTTCAGTAGCTCCGCTCAGTGAATAGACCTCTTGTCTCGCTCTCTGTGGGGGCTGCTGTATTAATGACAAAGTATGGTACTTGTCAGCATGATTCTGACTTTGATGCAAGCTACAATTGTGAAGATCCGCAGGCTTAGCTCTTCAGGCTGCATCTGCACTAGGTTCGTTGTATTATAATTATCACTTCAAACTAGTACTGTTGTTCTGCTGCAATGATACCATCTCTAGGGCTACATTTTCTGAACACCTAAAACAATTTAGGTGTCTATGTCCTAAAGTGACTCCGGAAAGTCATGGATTTTCATGAAATTAAGCCCCTTGTACAGATTCAGCCACGGGCATTTTCATCTTAATATCATCTAACCCGGTGCTGAACAGGTGTGCATGGTATGGTTGTTATAACACTGTTGCTTTGTCTACTAAAGTTCTTATTGCTGCTACTACTGGGGGAATTGCATCAGCTGGTAACAGCTGGAAGCTTTAAGAAAAAGCCTGGTGTTGAGAAGGAGCTGGACACACTTAAGATTCAGAAGATTTTAATACTGTTCTATCATTTCAAAATAGTTGCAAAAATTAAAAGTTAATTGCCATTAAATTATTTTGATTATGTTTTGTAAAACTACATGCTCTTTTTGAAATAACCTTAAAAGGCATCTGATGCAAAAGGGAAATCTGCCCCTTGCAGCTCTTGACTGTGATCCTGCAAAGATTTCTTTGTACACATAACTTTATGCACATAAACACTTCCACTGAAGTCAGATTTACAAGTTAGCAAACTCACAACGTATATGTACGAGTGGAAGCCTTAGGTTGCAGCATCAAGTTCCTATTGAGAAACACAACTCTGTCAAAAATAGAAACTCAAAATACAACTTCAACATTCATTTCCAATTACTTTCTAATAGAAAAGCCAGTCCTCTCCTCAATCCTAGTTTCCAGTATCTAAGACATGTTTGGCTTGGCTTTCAGGGAACATGGGACTGGAAGGGACCTTCTTGCGTCATCAAATCCAGACCACCGACATTTCAGAGACCAGATCATAAAATCATTCTCATAAAATAATCAAGTTCCATCTTAAAACTATGTGAGGTTCTTGCCCCTACTCCTCCTGAGAAGCCTGCTTCAGAGCCTTATTGCTCTGAAACGTCTTTACAGGTCCCCCCTTGCGTAGGCATGTGGTAGGGGGTGCATGTGGGGCAAGAACAGGCATCTCCAAAATAAGGAAGGAGAGAAATACTCTACAGCTCTGTTTAAACAAGGACAGCATTTCCAAATTAGGAGAAGGAAGGTAACTTGTTTCCTGAAATGTTTTGACTAGAGATTTAAGGGTTTGGTAAGAAAAGCAGCAGGTCCTAACGCGAGCTAAAAAGATCTGGAGCTGGAGACATAGGACAACAAACAAATGTGAAGTAATGAAAGAAAAAAATTCTACACAAGCCATATGTATATTATAAGACATTAGAACAGGTGAACATACAATTCTGACAAACACAGGAAAAAACTGGGTATGCCTTGTGGATAAAATGAATTTTAAATGAGACGGTGGGTGTCAAAGACTGGCAAATTGAAGTTCCTCCATATTTACACATCCAGTGTTAATTCACTTACAGTCTACCACTGTGGTGCCCAACTTCTCTGGCCCTGCAGACCGGATGAATGACATGGGGCTGGTTTGCACCCCTGATCCAGCATGGGAGTCAGTCCACAAAGGTTGGATCCAACACATTTCTGTGCTCTGAATCAGATCACAGTGGGACCCCATTTACTGCCCTGCTTGTGCCAGATCCAGCCACAACGGGATCTATCGGGCTGTGTCATCCAGCCCTTGGGACTCCTCATCAGTCTGGGAATTTGCATTAATTTCTGCGGCCAGTGGAGCAATTAATGTTGCCAGGGCTCCCCTGCCACCAAATTTCCAGTTGCGTGGGGAGCCCCATAGGACAGATGGTACAGTTATATGGACTGGAGGTTGAGCACCACTGATCTAAAATGGGGCTGTCCAAATGGTGGCCCATGAGAGCTTAATAGATGAACCCTGGGTTCCCACCTGATGACTGCTGCCCTTTGCCCTGGCTCTAGCTGTCCTGGTCTTGGGGTGCCCTCTCCCTCCCTTGGCTTTGCTATCACAGTGCCAGCCACAGTGGCCCCAGCCCATCCGTGCAGTGCAGTGCAGTTGCTACAGGTGAGGTGAGGTTCTGCACCATGCAGGGTAGAAGGTGAGAGAAAGCCTGCCTGCCCATGCACTTGCATGGCATGAACCCTGGAGAGCCTGGGCCCCATGACTACAGCCAAAGCAGTATGCAGTCTAAGCCAGTGGTGCCTAATCTTTCAGTCCCAGAGGTGGATGTGTGGCATGGGGTCAGTGCATGGGCTAGATCCAGCCTCTGGGTGTGACCTGATGTGCTGGGCTGGGGTGACTCCCCGTGGCCCCATCCCCCCACACTGGATCAGGCCCTGGCTCTGGCCCTTCACACAGGGCCATGCCATCTTGGGTCTTAGAAACTGGCAACATGGAAATGGTGGCAGTGTTAATTCTCACTGCTCCCCCCGCCACTAAATTTCTGGACCCATAGGAAGTCCCGTGGGCTGGATAACAAGGCTCCACAGGCCAGATCTGGTTGGCCAGAGGTTGAGCACCACTAGGCTGCTCAACATTTGCCCAATGAGCCAAATCTTTTCTGCAGAGCCTTGGTATCTGGCCCACAGGGCTCCCCAAAGTTGGGAAGCTTGGCAGTGGGGGAGCAGTGGCATTTAATATTGCCACCACCCATTGCTACCAAATTATCAAGCTCTGTATGGCCATATTGGGGCTGGGCCATGCCCCCTCCCTCCATGCAGCTGGATTGAGGCTGCACCATGCTTCCTTTCCCCTGTGCAGCCAGATCAGGGCAAGGCCATGCCCACATCCACCCTGCCTGTTATGGGCTGCATCCCTCTGTTCAGCTGACTGGGGCCCTGCCACACAAACACTGGATCAGGACCACCAGCAGGATCTGATCCACAGACAGATGGGGCTGTGCCCATCTAGCCTGTCAGGGAAAAAGCTTTGGCACCACTGTTCTAAAACATTAGAAACTATAGGAATAGAAAGAAAACCTGGCTAGAAAAACCTGTGATTCTAATCTAAGTGAGCTGCAGTAGAAATTACTACTTGGTCTCTGGAACTTGGCTGTGAAAGGTCAGGAACTGAATCAAAAAAGACAAAATTTTCTGAGAGCATAAGGCTAAGTACCTAAATCTATCATATTCAAATATACCAATGAGGCCAGAGTTAGTACCCAGCAAGTGACAGCATGTTTTCATAGTTTCATAGTTGTTAGTGGCTAGAAGGGATCTTACAGATTATCAAGTTCAGCCCCCTGTACTTGGGCAAGAAAAACTGCTGGGATCAGATTTCATAGACATTAGGGCTTGACGAGACCTTGGAAGATCATTGAGTCCAGCCCCCTGCCCCAGGGGCAGGAAGGCAGCTGGGGTCATAGGATCCCAGCAAGAAAAACATCCAGGTTTCTTTTGAAGGCGTTCAAAGTAGGTGCTTGAACCACCTCCAATGGGAGGCTATTTCAGACCACGGGGGCTTGGACAGTAAATAAGTTCTTCTTTATATCCAGCCTGAAATGGTCTTGCAGGAGTTTATAATCCTTTTGACCTTGTCATCCCTTGGGGCACTCTGGTGAACAAATGTTCCCCCAGATCCTGGTGAGCACCCCTGACAAACTTATAGGCAGCCACCAGATGGCCCCTGAGCCTGCGCTTTTCCAGGCTAAAGATTCCCATAGATCTCAGTCTGTCATCATAAGGTCTGTTTTCCTGACCTCTGATCATGTGTGTGGGTCTCCTCTGGACTCTCTCAAGCTTCTCTACATCCTTTTTGAATTGTGGAGCCCAAAACTGGATGCAGTACTCCAGCTGCAGCCTCACCAAGGCCGAGTACAAGGGGAGAATGATGTCCCGGGATCTGCTTGATAAGCATCTATGGATGCAAGCCAGCGTTTTTTGCTCGCTTTACTAGCTGCAGCATCACATTGAAGGCTCATGTTCATCTTGTGGTCAATCCTGACCCCCAAGTTGCTATCATCCTTAGTGCTAGCCAGCGTAGCTCTGCCAAACCTATAGACATGCTGCAAGTTTTTCCTCCCAAGGTGGAAAACCTTGCATTTTTCAGTGTTAAACACCATCAGGTTCTCGTCCATCCATTTCCCAAGTCTGTCAAGGTCAGCCTGGATTACCCCCTTGTCCTCAGGTGTGGATGCTTTACCCCAAAGTTTGGCAGCATTGGCGAACTTGGCCAGTCTGCTTCTGACACTAATGTCCACATCATTAATGAAGAGGTTGAACAAAATAGGTCCAAGGACAGAGCCTTGAGGGACCCCACTGGTCACAGGGCACCACGACGATTGACTTCTGTCAACCACCACCCTCTGGGTCCGACCACAAAGCCAGTTTCCCAGCCAGCAGATCATGGTGGACTGCAGTTGGCTAGTTTTGCCAAAGGTGATCATGGGATACCAGATCGAAGGCTTTTTTAAAGTCGAGATATATGACATCAATCTCGTCCCCCTTGTCCAGGTGATAGGTCACCTGGTCATAAAAGGAAATGAGATTGGTCAAGCAAGACCTAGCTGCAACAAACTCATGCTGGCTATCCCTCAGGGTATTGCCATCGGCCAGTCTGTTACATATGGCCTCTTTGATAATCTTTTCTAAGACCTTCCCCAGGATAGAGGTCAGACTGATGGGCCTGTTTGCCGGATCCACTTTCTTCCTTTTCTTGAAGATAGGCACCAAATTGGCCTTCTTCCAATCATTGGGCACTTCACCAGAGCGCCAGGAGCTCTCAAAGATTCATGCCAGGTGCTGGGCTATGATGCAGGCCAGCTCCTTGAGTACCCTGGGGTGTAGATTGTCAGAGCCAGCTGACTTGAAGGTGTCCAGCCTCTCAAAGTGTTCCTTCACGAGGTCAGGTGTCTGTCATCAGTTCTCTCTTCTGGTTTAGCAGGGGTCCAATGTTGCCGTTGCTTTTCCTCTGGCTCCCCACATATCAAAAAAAGGACTTTTTATATTCCTTGATACTGGTAGCCAGTTGGAGTTCCATTGCAGCCTTGGCTTTCCTGACCTCAGCAAGATGGGTGTCAAGACATTTTTTGAAAATCGTTTTTCCGTATGTCTAGCCTGAAGTGATCTTCAGTTTGTGCCCATTATTTCTTGTCCACCCCTGGGGGGCCTTGGTGAATAGATTCTCCCCATGGCCCTGATGTATGCCCCTGATATACTTATATGCTGCCATCAAGTCCCCCAAGTTTTCTCTTCTACAGGCTGAACAGTTCCAAGTCTTTCACCCTCTCCTCATATGACCAGGTCTCTAGACCTCTAATCATGCACGTGGCCCTCCTCTGGACTCTCTGGAGCTTCTCCACATCCTTCCTGAAGTGCAGCACTCAGAACTGGATGCAGAACTCCAGCTGCAGCCTCACCAAGTGGAGTAGAGCGGGAGGATGACATGCTTAGCCCTGCTTGACATGCCTTGGTGGATGCATGCTAGTGTTTAGTTAGCTCTGCCAGCTACGGCATTGCATTGGTGTCTTGGGTTCATTTGTTGTCTGTCATGACATCCAGGTCTTGTTCATTTGAGGTGCTGGCAAGTGTAGCGTAGCACTACCAAGCCTGTAAGTGTGGTGTGGATTATTTCTCCCAAGATGGAGCACTTTACATTTTTCTGTATTAAACGACATTAGGTTGAGGTCCACCCACCTCACGGGCCTGTAATACCAGCCTATTTTCAAGCATGACCATGCTCCTCCATTGTTTGGTTTTACAGATCCCTGATATTAAAACAAGAGGGGAAGGACATCTTTCATTATTTCGGCTCACAGATGTTTTTAAAAGTTATAGTAAGCTGGAAAAAATATTATGCAGCACAATTCAAGTGCAGAAACAAGCAGGTCAACCTTTTCCTCAGAATCTGGAAATACCTGGGTTGAAGACATCCTACAGAGAGGATTTCTATAAGTTATCGTTTCTAACACATATAGGAATCAAAATGGAATGGGTGCTCATTGAACACTGCCTCTTCCCTCAGGCACATAAGCAATTAAGTCCCAAATTCTCAAGATTTGTAGATACTATATTCCTTTTCCAACCTGATTGTTATAGGAAATGTTTTGTATGAATTTTTAAACGAGGTAGTAAACTATCATTTAAAGACACATTTGCAATAAATGGGATTTACTATGGCTAATATAGTAACCATTCTGATAACACATGTAATTAGTTACCTGGGGCTCAGCTATAAACTTATAGTTACAACTTCATTCTTGTAGAACTATGTAAAAAGCAGACAACTAAATCACGTAACAAATGAAATCCCTCCATCCAAGGAATATGAAATGCAGTTTTGCTGTGTTTGACATTGCATAAGACAGTTTGTGAACATGCTCCCTCCTATCTTGTCCCTTTGCATCTTCTGCATCATATGTTTTATTTCCTAACACAATATGATACCAGTATCATTAACATTTCAAAGAGAAGATGTTATTTTCTCATTCGCTATCAATCTGCCTTTTACTAAATTCTCTGTTCAGTCTGTTACTTCAGGAAGCAGGAAACAGTTAGATTTAGGCCCTTGGCACATGTAACCTGTTAACTGGTTAATTGCACATTGAATTTAGACATGCTACATGTGCCAAGCAGTTATCACAGATACAAATGGCCAATGAGCCACGAAGTTGTTGCTTGAAAAATGTAGAACATATAGCCTGTTTCTATCAAGCTCTAATTTGAACATGGCATGTCATAGGACAAAAGAGTTTGGCCAGGTTGTCCAGTATCCCAGAGTACACTGTTTTTTCTGTTCTCCCTGCTTCCTGCAAGGGGACTCTGCACCTCATGCTTAACTCTGCTGCCTCTAGATAAAGAAGCAGGTGTCAGGACTCACTGCCCTTCTTCCTTGTCCTCAACCAGCCTTCAAAGCTGCTTCTTTAAGCCACTATCACACATCTCTGGGAGTGTCTACATGTTCATTATTGCATCTTAGACACTGAGAATTTACTTCAGTACTTCCTTATGAAGTACTAACTGAACGCGCAGTAACTAGGATTACTGTGCAGTAGCACTGGTGCATAGCTTTTTATTGACACGTACTGTGTATTAGCCTAATAACCAGGGATCCTGGTTTTCTTGGATTTAAACTCCCCACTTTCCCCCAATTTCAGAGGAAGCCAGGATCCTTGCTGACAATACTGTGCAGTAAGCTATTAGCACAGTTTTTGCCATGACACGCTATTGCACAGTATTATTAGGCTAATGCACAGTAAGCATCTCATGAAGACATGCCATCTGTGAAACCCAGTGACACTCAATTGACATGCTTCACTCACCTGACACAGAGATGGAGGGAGGGAATTTGTTCAGAAACCTGTGGGCAGGACAAGCACATAAATTAAAAGCACTCATAAGGACCCTGGAGAGTTTCAATCCTGCCCTTCTGCCCTCCCTGCTCTTCACATGGGTCTCCTTGGATCTACACAAGGGTTGAGGGTGCGGTTTCTTCACCCAGGGGGAAGCTGCCTTCTTATTCCCAGCAAAGATGACAACCCCTGCCAGCAGCTCTCCAGCTCCCCTTGTTGGTGAGTGCTGACAGAGCAATTTCCCAATACATGTTTTTTCTCCACTGGCTAGCCTGCCCTTTGAATGTGAAGCAGGTCGCATGGTATAAGTTTCCGTCGAGTGATGTTGCCTGTTGCTTGATGGAAACAACATCTACCATGGGCATTACAGAAGCTAGGTTGCCTTGCAAATAACCTTGGGTCAAATCCTCAGCTGGGGTAAGTAACACAGTCCTCTACTGACTTCTGTTGAAGGATGACAATTATGTCACACCCCACCGCTCTGTAGTTATAGTTGCTAAATGGTAATCAAAGAACAATGAGGGGGTTGACACAGCTCAACTTTCCCAAAATAAGGAACTTGATGCCAATTAGCAGAACTCACCCCATTGTATGCCTCATTGTATTTCTTGGTTTATAATTTTTTTTCTCTGCCATACATAACTGGTTATGACCGAATAATAACTGTGAAGATCTCTTTACTCCTCAGGGCTATTTTGCAAATGGCATTGGTAAGAAACACACTTCACAATTTGCACTTAGTAACTACCCTATTATGTTGCTGCAACTCCACTGAAGACGCTATTCAGACACTGGCCATCCACAATTTCACAGTGCCTGCAAGAAACCATCTTTGTGATCACTTGCTCAAGGACAGGTCTCGCATTACATCTGAAGCCTAGTTGACACTACAGGGCATGGTAAGCAAAACTCTGAATGCAGCCCCACAAAATCGCCTAACAGTCATGGAACTCACTTTCCTGTGCTTTCTGCCAAAAAAACTGTACTGTCTGTCCTTGAGCAGGTGGCTTTTGCTGCTATTTGGCAGTAGAAGCATAAAAACACTGCTGTTCCTTCTGCTGGCTTTGGTGGTTCCTTCAGCAGCTGGTGTGTTCTGGGAATGCACTTTGTGCTCAGCCATCACGGCTGCTGCACTGGAGCCAGGCAGAGCGGCCAGAAGCACATCTGTGTGCATGACATGTGCTTTGATGGCACAGCAGTTTCTGTCTCCTACAAGAACTTCTGACAGAACCAAGCAAGCACAGACAAGGCCTGAGCATTTCCTCATCCTTTTTTTCCGGGACCAAAAGTTTACTTCACAACTGGCAGTTGTCATTTTGCAGCTATCAGTATAAAGATGATTGCCCTTTAGCTAAACTTTACTCCACCCTGCCTTGGCTTTACAACAGCTCACCTTCTCTGCATAACCCACCTAAGCCATTTCATAGGTTTTCACCTATCACATAAAATGTATCCAGAGGAGAAACCAGGTAAGACTCATGTTTCAAGTAGGACATAATCTAGATTGGGGATGGTGGGAGAGGGGGGTGAGGACAACGATAGACGAGGAGAGAAGAGGGGCTACAAAATGCATAGAAAATAACCTGCTGGAAACATGGGAGTATGGCAAAAACGGACAGCGGGTGAAATAAATATGCCATGTCACTATTTTACTTTGTGCCCAACAAAATGGGGGCTGCCTAGCAAAAGGCAAAAACATAGAAAGTTAATTCTTAGTGAATATTTTCTACTTTAACTGTTCTTTGTATTTCTGCTCAGCATTTTTACAAATAAGTTTTCCCTTTAGGTTTGTTTTTTTTTACCATCTATACAACAGGAGTAAAATATTTGTCTGTTACTGTGAGGTGCCCTAAAGCTAATTTGAAAAACACCATGTTCTGTAAATGCATCATTTAAAGTTACAAACTGGTCATAGCAGGCTTACTGGTTTCTCAGGTTATGCACCATACCAACAGTGGCAATTTCATTTCTGACAGAGAAAGAGCCTTGCTTTTAAAAAGCATTTGATGCTAAATAGCATTAATGAAATCATATCCTCCAATATTCTGGAGTTACGCATTAGTAGAGCATAAGTTAGCTAGCCTGTGTAAGCTTTATTAGTGCTTATACCATCACAGCCTGTCTGCAAAGAGCTATCTGTTGAAGAAGAGCCATGGTGTACATAAGGAAACAAATCTTAAGACACACAAGATCAGAAGGGCCGACACACAGTACTCCATTTTCTCACTTATACTTCCTTATTGTTTCTCTCTTGCTTCCCTCCGTCTGAACACACTGGTTGGCTTTTTTCCCTTCACACTTCTCCCCATACATTCTTCATTCCTTCTCCAAACATTGCAGCCTTCATTTCCTGATTCTGTGAAACACTCTCCTTTCTGTATTCCTTTTCATGGAAGGCAAATCTACTCGTGTAAAATCAGCACTTGGGTCAATTCCTGTTATCAGATTAATAAACTGCAAAATAGGATTTTCTAATATTTTGCCCACAAGCATTTTGAAATGCCAGACACATTGACATTAAAACAACAAGCAGAAAAGCATTTTTAATTATTCCCCTGCCCCTTCCCCCCACTTGCTATTTCGTGCCTTCTTTCATACTTCTGTTACCTATATTCAGAAAAGCCTCCCACAACATTTCTTGTCCCTGCTCCCATACACTTATGGGAGAAAGGGAGGGTTAAAGCACAAGTATTTTATGGATTTATGGGCCAGATTTTCTCTCAACTAATAGATGTTTAAGCGTTCATTGATATCCTATTCTGCCATGATCAAGTCCCTGAAAGAACTGGTCACATGCCTACATTTGTAAAGCAACTTCATCTTAGCCTTCAGGCTAAGTCACAAAAAGCAGAACCCACTCACTTTCTGCACTGACTTGTTTTTCAGGGACACATGCAAGGTGGAAAAGAATTGCATGTAAGACGTCCAAGTAGCAGACCTGATCTGGGATCTGGTGGGCCTGGATCTGCTGGAGCTCTTCCGAGAGCACCTGCAGGAGGGCTGGCTGACTGGGAGGGCTGACTGGGAGCGGGGCCTCATGACCCTCCTGTACAAGAAGGGTCTGAGAGAGGAGTTGAAGGACTGGGGGCCGATCACCCTCCTGAACTTTGGCTAAAAGCTGCCGGCCAAAGTCGTGGCCAAGCGATTTAAAGCCATCCTAGGTGCAGTCATCCACAAGGACCAGTCGTGCAGGGTGTTGGGATGCCACATCCATGGAGCCCTGGTGCAACTGGGAGACACACTCCAGCTGGAGAGGGAAAGAAGTCAGAGCCTAGCCATCCCAAACCTGGACCTGGAGAAGGCCTATGACAGCGTGCCCCACTGGTTCATTCCAGATGCTGAAGCAGATGGAAGTCCCTCCGGCCTTCATCGGCTGGATCAGGACCCTCTACATAGATTGGAGCAGCGAAGTGCAGATCAATGGCTTCCTGAGTGCCTGGATTGCAGTGGAGTTGGCGGTCCAGCAGGGCTGCCTGCTCTCCCTGATCCTGCTTGTCTGGGCCATTGAGCCCCTAGCTCAGTGCCTGAGGCAGGACCCAGGGATCCGAGCAGTCCATAGCCCGGGTAGGAGCAAATGAGAGGCTAAGGTCCTGGCCTGCACTGATGACTTGAACATCCTGTGCTGGAACAAGTGGCTGGTAGAAAAAGCCCTGGGGCACACAGGTATATGAGGTGGCAGTGGAGACCAAGCTCCCTGTGAGCTAGAGCACCTGCCTTTTCTGCAGGCGAGCTCAAGAACCTGGAGTCCCTGGGTCTGTCCCCTGCGAGGGGGTCAGAATCCTTGGGATAGATTTCGACCCGAAAGTGAGCGGCAGGACAGCGTGGGAGAAGACAGAGGCAAAGCTAAAGCAGAGGCTGGGACTGTGGCACTCCCTTTTCATGGGGGTGTGCATTGCGCTTGTGAAGGTGGTGTTCTTACCGGTGCCTCTGTACACCACACTGGCCTTCCCCTTTTCCACGCATGTCACCCACAGGATCCAGAGGGCTGTGTGCATTTTCTTGTTAGGCTCCAGATGGGAAAAAGTTGTCAGGAAGACCTTGTACAAGAATAAGAGGGCAAGGGCATGCCAGACATCCTCCTGTTCCTGTGGGCCAAGTAAACGAGCCAGATCTGCAGGCTGGTGACGGGCACAGAATCCAAAACCGCTTTCCTGGTGAGATATTTTGCAGGGCACATCCCAACACGCTGGGGGGTGTTCACCCTGACCAACCACAGACCGTGGATAATGGGCTCACCATGGAGATCCTAAACCAGTGCTGCAGCTTGTATGGCCTACAGAGTGCAAGCCCTGCAACCATGAACAACCACAAGAAGATCCAGGAGATGGTGAGGCTAAGGGACATCACATCTCTGTGGGCCTGCTCCCAGGCGACATGTGCCAGGCTGTGTGGGAGCTCATCGACCACATGGACCTGTGCAAAGGATCACATCGATCACAAGGACCCAAATTAGCTAACAGCCCACCGAGCCCTGCCAGAGAGGGCCTGGAGGTATAGAAAGGGTCAGCTGGGGAGACCCAGCTGCCCATGGCCCAACTGCAACAGAGCCACTGAGACAATAGACCACCTCCTCTGGCTCTGCACCTGTGCCAAGGAGATATGGAAAAAGGTGAAGCAGCTGTGCAAAGCACTGACTCACTTCAAATGGCTTACCAGAGAAGCAGCGCTGTATGGACACCTTGCCAAACATCAGGGGAACCCATTGGCCGTTTTGACCAGTTTGCATCCTGTGTCAGGAGCACCCTGCAGAAGGCCAGGAACTTCCTATTGTACAGGCGGTACAAGAAGTAGTAGGCTGTGTAAAAATGCCGCTGAGCGAACTCCACAACTATCACCAGAAATTGGTACTGTAGGATGGAAACGTGGCCAGAGCCACCTGGCACAAAGATACGCAGCACAGGATCTTCTAACTTCCCCCTAGCGGGAAACAGGGTGGTGACAGCAAGGAAGAGGAAGAGACAAATGGAACTGAGGATAGTGACAGCAGCAGCAGGTCCTCCAGCAGGAGCTGGAGTGACAGTGACAGCGACATGGATGACAGGTAAACTGAGTATGTGACCCTGCAAGCAGGGCAGGGATGAAAGGAAGGGGTTGCCTGGTCAAGAGACCAGAGTTTGAGTGTGTAGCGCACAGTGCGGATATTGTAACAGGTTCCAGTCCCAGCAGGCCTTTGTACAGATGCGTGGGCTGTGCGGGTGCAGTTTTTGTAATGGGTTAAGGATTTCTTTGTGGAGTGATACTCAGAGTGTAGACATATATATATTTATTTGTAAAAAAATAAAATAATAATAATAATAATAATAAATCTACACTCTGAGTATCTACAAAAAAAATCTTCTAGAGTGG
>NW_017728906.1:168654961-168681387 GCF_001723895.1 Crocodylus porosus | reverse complement strand
AAAAAAATCTTCTAGAGTGGTATCCAATCTTGGTTTAAAAATTTTCAGTGAAGAATCTGCCAAGGCATGGCCAGTCATTAGCTGTTCCAATGAAGTTCCCTTCCCATTAAAAGAATTATGCCTTATTTCACATCTAAATTTATCCAAGTTTAATTTTTAGCTGTTGGTTTTTGTTATCCCCTTGTCCTCTCTCTGAGTCCCCGCTATCAAATTTCTGTTCCCATGTAGGTAGTCAATTACAATCAAGACTTTTAACTTCCTCATCTGTGAACCTAAACAGGCTGAGCTTCTTGGGTCTCTCACAAGATAACAGATATTTCAATGCATTTGTTAGAGCTGCTTCAATGTTATCCATCATTCATTCCTATGGCTCTTTCCTGAACTCTCTCCAATTTTTCAGCATCCTTGCTAAACTGTGGACAGTAGAACAGGACAGAACGTACCAGTAATATTCATAGCAGGGCTAAATACAGAGGTAATAAAAATTCCCTACGTGTCCTTGACATCCTCTTGCCAAGAATTTTATTATCCCTTTTGGCTGCAACACTGGAATAAAAACTCATGTTTATCTTATTATCTACCACAGTCCCCAGGTCTTTTTCAGAATCCCTCCTTCCCAGGTAACATCCCCCATTCCTTTTAGTATGGCCTGCATTCTTTGTTCCTAGATGCATACCCTTTTATTCATTTGGCTGTACTGAACCGCACATTTTCTTGCAGCACACTTATGAATCAATCCATATGGGTCTGTGTCAGTGATCTGTCCTCTTGATCATTAACCATGTACTCAATATTGCACCATCTTTATGAGTAAGGATGTCACATTCTGTTCCAGGTCATTGTACTGCGTCCAGTTTTGGACCCCACAATTCAAAAATAATGTAGAGAAGCTTGAGAGAGTCCAGAGAAGAGCCATGCACATGATCAGAAGTCAGGAAAACAGACCTTACAGCACCAGGCTGAGCGCCACAGGCCTCTTTAGCCTAGAAAAGTGATCTGATGGCCACCTATAAGTTTATCAGGGGTGACCACCTGTATCTGGAGGAACGTTTGTTCACCAGAGCGCCCCAAGGGATGATGAGGTCAAATGGTCTTAAACTCCTGCAAGACCGTTTCAGGTTGGACATAAGGAAGAATTTCTTTACTGTCCAAGCCTCCAAGGTCTGGAATAGCCTGCCATCGGAGGTGGTTCAAGCACCTACTTTGAATGCCTTCAAGAGAAAAATGGATGCTTATTTTGCTGGGATCCTATGACCCAGCTGACTTCCTGCCCTTTGGGCAGGGGGCTGGATTCGATCTTCCAAGGTCCCTTCCAGCCCTAATGTCTATGAAATCTATTAAATGTGGGCAAGCATTAGGGCAAGAACTGACCCTTGTGAGACCTCATTAGATACATGTCCACTTGTCAATAGTTTCCCATTTCTAATTCTTTAATTCTCAACTGAATCCAATATCAGCATTCATTATTTTTTGTTTAGAGTGATACCAGGTTATCCATTTTACTCTTTAATTACTGATATGCGCATATTTAAAAAGTCCGAAGTTTAATATCCTCCTAAATTACTGGTAGAAGTTATTTTCACTCTCATCATGTGACTAATTCCTTAATTGGCTTTTCCCCCAAAGACAGAACATAAATATTTTGAATAACCCTACCTTTTTTGATTATTGACAATACTACTATTTCTATTTAGTAATGGACCAAAATCATTGAAAGGATTCCTTTGGCTCCAATAACCTTAAAATTTTCCTTTTTTCCTAAACAGATTTCTCATTGTATGCTTTTTCTTCCCTTACCAGTTTCCTACCATTCTGAGCTTCTAATTTATATTCAGTCATAAGTCTTCACTTTCCTGCTCTGAGTTCTTTACCCCATTCTTTGCAGATGATCATCCTGTACCCATCTTCTCTTTAGCAGTTAAGCTACTTAGGACATGGACAGTGTAATCTTCTGTCTCTGTGAAACACCATGCGCATCTTTTTTTCCTAAAAAAATAATTATTAAGCAATAATGCAATCTGTGCTTGTTACTTCAGAAAAAATAATCCCAACCATTGTAGCACATGCATTTTTCTGAAATTACTAATTCCATTCCAGTAATGCCCAGGGCCTTGCTCATGGGCACAATAAAAAATATGATCCCTCCCCTAAACACTTTTGGATTTAATTTTATACCAGCTGAATATGGCACACTTATTCTACAACACAATTCCAAGTTACTGTATTTGAAAAAAAAACAAACAAACAGTTTTTGGGTAGTTCGTTCATAGGCCCCAATGGTAAAACTAGGAATGCTGGAAAAGATCTACAGTGGCTTTGACACTGGTCACAAGAGACATCTCAAATTACTAAAAGTATACACTGTTGTTGGAAAACAAAAGTCCCTCAAAGAAAGTAAAATGAAAGGAAAATGAATCAGACATTTGAACAGCTGGAAACATTTTTAGAACCACCAAATGAGGCAGGAATTTTCATAGAATAATGTTTCTTTTTCTGTAATAAAAATCACAGCAGCAAAACAACACATTCTCAAGAGACTCGATCATGTCTACTTCCCAAAGATATTCCATCAAATGAAAATTAGCAAAGTTGACAAATTATATTGTGTCACAAAAATCCAAAACTAGAATTGGTTATTAGCTTTCTTTATCCCCCTGCCCCCAATCAGGCTCACTTTCCCCAAATTTGGCCTATTCAGTGAGCATTTGAGTTGCAGCAATTTCAAGTCCACTCCATTGTGACCAAAGGTGACATTTCCTTACCTTTTTCTTTTGTATCAGATTTTGATAATGAGATACAGTTCCAGGCAGCTTTCTAGAAATGTGACTAGTTTAGAGAAATAACAGGATGATACATAAACACTCCTTTTTCAGCTGAATAAGTTAGGGAGAGAGCTGTTGGACAAGTTGTTGGGCTTCACATGTCCTCTCAGGTCATTTCCAAAAGCATGTCCAACAGCTCTCTCAAATACAGTTAGTCCAAAAAAAATTTCATAAAAAATCTTTACCTCTTATACACTCCCTGGAACATTATGGCTACACTGCTGCACCTCTACTAAATGAGGGAAGTTACAGTAGTCTCTATGGAGGGAGGAACAGTCAGTATAGACAAACTCTTACACCTGTAGCAGTTAGGGTGATTTAACACACTTGCACCAATACAGAATTACACACATGTAACAGTTACAGCATAACAGCTACTGCATGATGGGAGAAGCAGCTCCCCCTTCCTTTTTTGCAGCTACAACAAGCGTACATCTGTCCATATCCAAAAAACCCAATACAGATATTTTGTTATGGACACAGACAAACAAATCACTATGAGTTAAAAGGGGGTTGGGCCTTTCTGCACATCAGCTACTCTATGGTCACTATTCTGTGTACCCACATCAAATCCACAGTAAGCAAAACTATGGTAAACCGAACTATGGTAACTTAATCTTGTTTCATTGAAGAGCAGCATGGTTTAGCTTTATTTTGCTGCAAGTAAATACAGACCGACAGACACTTACCATGGAATAGCTGATATGTAACAGGTCCCTTTTTAGCTCACTGTAATACGGTCACTGGTCCATATCCTAAACTTGTTTAGACTAACACAACAAATAAAACTTAAATGGTTTTCAATCTAGTTAATGGGGATTTCTTAGCTTTAAATGCTTTCATTGTGCTGCTGGTTGTCACAACACATTTGTATTACAGTAGTGTTTGAAGTCCCAGAGACCAACACTAGGCACTTCACAAATGCTTTTAAAACTGCTAAGAAGTGAGTTTTTGTTGATGACAAGTACTTAATACTCCCAACATGAATCATTCAAACATGCATTGACCTGGATACGATTGGCAGTGTGATTCTCTGCAGAGTGTGTGTAATAAATTATTTCAACCCTGACATTCAGATTACCATGAGGATATCCTGCCATTCCATTCAACACAAATCCCCTATACATATTCCATGAAGGACAGATATGCTCAAAGTTATTTTAGCGTAACCTCTGAGAAGTCTGAGTCTTCAAAGCATGGGTACTATTAGCATCTACCTCCAAATCAAATAAGATATTGTGAATATTGATGTTTTTATGTTTAGTTTATTCCTATTTCTTTTACAAAAGTCTCTCAACTACCATAGGCTAAATTTACTTGAGTTGCTATACTTTCTTCTTAGGGATGAAATAAGTACAGAAAATACTAGATCATGGGTATGTGGAGATTAATTTGGGGGGAGGGGCTGGCACTGTTTACACATACTGATATCTTTCCAAAGTAAACTAACTATATTCCTGTTTAGTCTCCATCAACAGTTAATAACAATAAGCATGAAAAAAGTCAGTATCCACAGGAGTTAGCTTGTTGTACACACTAAAGAAATGGCATGACAGCAGACATTTCACATTAAGTTAAAGGACACAGGATAACAAAATGTTGACAAATCAGTAAGAGCATGGCTGAACTAACATTTAAGCCCAGGTAAATGCCCAAGCACACTCTTCTTCATAATCAACCAGTGGCAAAGATGAAAATTCCCAGTGTAATATTTTTCAGTGAAAGTTAAATTATTTGCAGCCTTTTTCATTCTTTTCTAGTTCTCTTCCATATTAATTTTGCCTGTCAAGCACCTGTTACTTTCTTCCTGACCCTCACCCTCTATTTAGTCTTGTCTTGTTTTCTACGGCTCTGCTTTCTCTCTCTGCTCTCCACTTGAATTCCATTTCTGTATCTGTACTGTAGATTTTCCTTTCAATTTTTTCTTACCACCGCCACACCCTTAGATTTTCATTCAAAAGCCTTTAGGAAGATCTTTCTTTCCCACATGCTCCTTCATAGGCTCCATCTTAAATGTTTCTGGTTTTCACTCATTTCACACTTTTCTTCAGTTTCCCCTCTCCGCATAGCAAATCACGCTGTTTTTCTCCCATTCTCTGGTGAAGAACCTCTAGTCTTCAGAATTATAAAAAAGAAGACAGAATAAGTTCAACAAAGGTACTGGTGTGAGTAATGTGAGAGGGACCAGATAAACAATTCTGTCGAGACATTGGAGTTTTTTTGTTGTTGCTAATTCTGAATTCAGCAACTGTGTATTGAAAGATACATCATTCTTACCCCCCACCTTGGTGCCAGCTGGATTTCTAAATGGCCACATCCTTGACAAAGATCAAATTTTCAAAGAGGTATATGTACATCAGAGGTACAGGTTGCACCTCACACCTTTGGCAAAGCTGCTGAAAACTTTAATCCATCTTCTTAAATGAAGACACATGTGTTCCATTAAAACTATTTATTTTTAAATTCTACCAATATAAATTTCCACAAGTTGTTTCAGAAGTGTTCACTGAGAGGCAGAAACAAACACACACAATAGCATTATGTCTGTTATTATTACGATATGTCATCCACCTTGTGAGTATTCCATTCATTCCCATATTATTCTGAGTCCATGAAAAATGTTTCGAAGTCCTGATCTAAGTCTGAAACAAGGGCATCCACAAAGTCTTCAACTGATGGGGCCTTCTGAAGCATACCTATGAAAAGGACCACAACAGCCTCTTAGCAAGAATTATACAAACATTAAAATATTGAAAAAGACTATGTTTGACTTGAACTAATTTGCTCATTAAAGTTGTTAGGATTCATAATCATGAAAGAGGTAACCATTTTACATGGGAACTGCCTAGTGCCCAGAGTATCAACATCCCTCGCATGCTCCTCACTAGTATCCCTGTGATCCAGGAAGAATGATCTCCACTCCACAAGCAGATAACTAAGGCACAGGGTAGACTGGTTTGCAAATGGTCACAAGGAAAAAGAGCAGATCACCAGGAACTAGCCATATGTCTGTTGAGTCTCCACCTGGGGTTTTCATTTGCTAAAAGAGCTAATCTATCCTGATACCCCACATTATACTAAAAAAAAAAAAAAAAGCCCAACCTCTCACATGAAGAACCATTAAGATACATTTATCATCAGTGAAGCATGTCACATGACCATATAGTTTAAAATCCTGTCAGGTGATCTCATTTCTCTCATCATGCTGTCAGCAAATTCAAGCTTTGATCCAGAACCACAGTACAAGCAGTACCAAGATGGGGGATTTTTTTTTTTTTTTTTTTTTTACTGGGGTATTAAAACACAGCACCCTATGGTGCTGATTTAAAAAAAATGCAGCCTTAAGCTTTGTTTATATAGCATTATTTTATTTTACATAAATTTAGAAATGCCTAAAACATACTACTGTATCAGAACAGAAAACCTAAGTGGCAACATTTATTTTTCAAATCTTTGCTTAAAAAAAAATAAAAAAGACACTAGTCTCTATTAATAAAGTACATTCAATTAAAAAATAATCAGAGGATGTTTGTCAACATGCATTGGCAGGAAACTGTCAACACAAACTGGATTTGCAACAGGAAAAACACATTTTCTTTAAAAGCATAAAATTATATTGTTTAAATTATTTTTGGGTGGTCCGTTGAATACAAATGCAAGACGCTAACTTGCTGAGTGGCTTCTTGTTAAGATTTTAAACAGAATTTTTTTTTTCACATGTAGTGGAAAAAAAAAAATCAAGAACAGTTTATACAGATCCAGAGTGTGTAAATAAAATGTAACTGCTGTGTGGCTTTGAAGTGATTAATTCTTTCTGACACAACTGCCAACGTAAATATAACCTTGCTCTACCCTTTAGGATAAGTACACCTAGTGCACATCATTGCATTCTTTCACATCCTTAAGACTATTCAGTTTCGATAGAAATAATAAGAGTGGCATTTATGATCAACAAAATCTTTCAGTGCAGCTTTCAACAAAATCTGACTAGAGCCAACTGGCTCAATTCAATGTTTCTTGTAAGTACAGTAACTGCTAAATATAATGGTTCAAAAAGAAAAGAGACCAGGTCTCCAGCAATTGTCCCTAGTAACTAGGACAGTTTCCTTGCTAGGATTTTAGAGCATCCTGCCTTAGTTAGTTTTAAACATGTATTGCAAGCATCAACCTGAACTGCCGTAACACTGTGGGTTAATACCATGAATTACAAGAAAAAACAAAAAGTTCACAGTAAAGATGGCATTAAAAGGTAATCAAAGAATATTTGCATTCAGTTATTTTTAAAACCAAAGGGAAATAAATGGGTTTTTTAAATGGCCTACCATGATCACTGCCCTAGTTTTTGTAAAATAAAGTATTCAATGTACTTTTAGGGCATGGACAAACGTACAGCCAGAGTGGCTTCACAGTGGGAGAGGGACTGCTACCAGGGAGTTTGCAGCAGCTGTTACATGTCCATGAGCCTGTAGCCATGCTAGTATACTCAAAATATTCTCCTAGTGGAAACTGCAAGTGTACAAGCATTCTCTCAACTTCTGGGGAAAAAATGCCCCTTCTGGAAGATCTTCCATGTGTCCACCTTAAAGATTTCCCATGCGAGAGAAACTCTCACATAAGATGTATGCCTGTAGACTCCCCTCCGTGGTGGTTCACGAAGAGAGGAGAGGGGAGCAGCGGGGTAATGTTCCTTGACCCTTCCCCAGACTGGGGATTGCCCACTGTCAGAAACCCCTTCAACTGGCCTGGAAGGGGAGGGGAGCAGCAGGGCAAAGCTCCTCTACTTTCTCCCTCCTTTGTCATGGCACTTTAAGAGCCACATACCCACAGTATCATTGGCTCCCCAGACCAGGGCCTCCCAGTCTGAGCAGCAAGTAGGGAGCTTTGTCTCACTACTCCAGGACCCCCCAGGACTGGAGAAGTGGAACAGCTGATACACCCTATGCCTTCCCCAGACAGATCCTCAATCTGGAGAAGGGGCTGAGAGCAGGGAAGAGGGGGAGGCTCCAGGATGAATATATGCACTCCTCGCCTCCTACAACAATTTCTAGCAGTCGCAATTTCTCAAATATTGCAAACAGAAATAAATGCCTGTGTGAAGCCAAAGTGAGGGCAATTTAGCACATTTGTATGGATACAGGCTCATTGTAGATGCAAGTTACAGTGTAACAGCTGCCACACACTCATAGTTTCATAGTTAGTAGGGTCGGAAGGGACCTGAGCAGATCATGAAATCCGACCCCCTGCCATGGCAGGAAAGAGTACGGCAGGTGTTCGTCTAGCCTCCTCTTCGAGACCCCCAGGGTAGGAGCCAGCACCACTTCTCTTGGAAGTTGGTTCCAGATCCTAGCCGCTCTGACCGTGAAGCAGCGCCTCCTGATATCTAGCCTAAATCTACCCTCTGCCAGCTTGTGACCGTTATTCCTAGTCACTCCTGGTAGTGCTTGGGGGAACAGGGACTCCCAAGCAGCAGTTCTCTCTACCCTTCTGAAGCCACTCTAAGAGTACATTGGTCCACACCCATTGTTCATCAAGAAAAGGAGGTGCCTTTTAGACATGTACCTTATGTGGGTGGAAACACACAATGGTGTGCTGAAAGCAGTTAGGGTGGATAGAAACACAAACACCATTTTGAAGACAGATCTGCAAACAACAATCCAAAAACAATCCACCCCAAAAATCCACAACCTATGTAGAGAGGGGATTTTCTGTGGGAAGACTTCCTGCTCTTTAGTGGATTATGCATCTTGCCACACCATCAGCTTAAGTCTGCATTACTTCCCAGTAGTTTCCCCTGCAATGGAGATACCCTTTTAAAGAAGTCCTCTAGAAATTACTAGCAAGCTTAAAACATGGTTCCACTGAAGCTATACTACTTACGGGCAGCCACAACAAACAGGCTGCAAGAGTCCCTGTAAGTCTGTCCCTCTAACAGAACCATTTGTTCCAAAAGCTGTACTCCTTGCAGGTAACAGAAATCTTAACAGAACACAAGTGATTTTTTTGGTTACCTCTTCAAAATATTGATTAAAAAAAGATCAAAAAATATTTTAAGAAGTAATATATTGTATAAAATCAGCCTAACTAAATGACACATACTTGTTCTGTCAAAAAGAATTAGTTAACAAACTAACTGTGCAATTGACAACTCCAGCAAAAAATGACATGAAGATATGTACTAAAAAGAAAAAAAATACATGCAAGTCAATTTGAAAATAAAGAGATGTGATCTGAAGAAGGAAACCCAAGACAATCTGATTTATCTCTTCAGTAAAATAGCAATTTATCATAAAAATCCTCCCACTAGAAATTACAGTAAATCAAAGGGAAAGAAAATAAGTATAAGTTTATTTTAATAGAGCTAAATGCAGCCTCACAAAACCTTACTGAAAAAATTATTTCAAACTGGATTCAAGTGAACTGAAAATTACTTTAAAAGATACCACCAACAGAGCTGGTGTCAGCCACTGTTTTTAAGCCACAGGGGGTTAAGATCGAGATCTGTATAAAGAGACTGTGGAAGACTAGACTGTAGACTGTCTAATGACGAAATAAAACACTGAACACAATTAAAAGTCTAAACTTATGATTTAGAATTATGCTACAGCAGTGTTTCAAACTATTGCTGTATGCAGGTCACACCACAAGATCAGAGATTTTAAGGCCAAAAGGGACTTTTTGCAGGTCTTGAAAAATGATGGGTGCTGCATAACACTTCAATCTAAATGATTCAGTAAGATAGTCACAAAAACTGGCAGTTGCAGCTTTCAAAACCGTGAGCATATTTTACAAGTTCAGCCTGATTCCTTTTCCAAGGCAGTCTCTCCCAAGCCTAGGGCAACTGCACAGCTCACCTCCTCTGCTTTGAAGTTGTCTTCCACATTAAAGCACTGAGGTTAACCACACCCTTCCCAGACATGGTTAGCCATAACCTACAATCACCTGTAAATGGAAAATTATAAAACCTGTGGCAAAACATGGCCTCTGCCCCCTTGGAACCTTGTAATTATTTTGTTTCTGTTTAGTTTGGAATAATATTTATTGCCATTCATAGCTGATGTTATAACCACATTTATCATTCATGTAAAAGCTCCTTATATAAGGCTCCGCAGGCCATATGTTGCCAAAATCTGGCCTATAATATTCACAAACTACTGTAAGAAAGACAAAAGCACTTCCTGCTCTCACATGGGTGTGGAATAAGATGAAAAGCCACCAAAACCTGACTTCCACTTTGACAAGATTAGCAGGTCAGGTGACAATTATGTTATTAAGTTTTGCACTGACGTTCTTTTAAATAAACTACTTAAGTGTTAAAGCAAAAACAATACTAAGCTGCTAATTTGATATGTACATTTTGGTTTGACTTGCACAGAGCTGTAACAAGCAGAGTTGGTGCTCCGGGCAAAAGCTGGGGGGTGGGGGTGGGCAGGGAGTCATACTTCCAAGAGTGGGGGAGTGGGAAGGCGCAGGGATTCTGGGTTCCCAGAGTTCTTTTTTTTTTTTTGAGGGGCACACATGGGATAGGGTGCAGCACAGCAATCCCACCCATCTCCAGAACTCCTAAACAACTGAACTCCTGAGCTGCTGCTGCCATATGCCCTGCCCACGCCAGCTGTTGCTCTTAAAGAAGCAGCAGCAACAGCAGTGACAGCAGCAACAACAAGGGGCTGTTTTGAGTAGCCATGGGACTGCTCTTGCTGCTGGGATGCAGACCACATGGAGATGGGGGGTGATTCCAATGTCCCTCCTAACTTGGTACTCAGGAAAGTGCCCTTTTTCCCACTCCTAGTTACGCTTCTGGGTTCACAACCCCTTACTGCTTCCACTGCTCTGGCAGCAGTGCCAACCTCACCACCCTGTTACTTGCTACTCAGACCTGTTGGCATGATTTTTACTACACTGCCTGTTTAACCACTGTCCTTGTCCTCAATTTCAATTTGCACAGCTATTGCTCTCTTTCTTCAGCTTAATACTCTCCGCAGACTTGTTTTGTTCCAGAGGACTTATTAAGAGGCAAGGATTTTTGTGGATAATGTCCTTATTGGACTAAATGCATGATTGAGATAGACAAGCTTTCAGATATACAATAATACCCTTCTTCAGGTCTCTTAGACAAAGTTTCTCTCCCAGAGATCCAAAGGAAGGAGGCTCTTTAACTATCCGAAAATCAACATTTTGAAACTTAACTGACATTAATGGATTAACGATACTTTAAGAGCTCAGAGGAAAGGTACTGTGTAAGCATAAAGCATTCTTTCATTGAGCACCTAGCTTATATGTTTCAACAATGACATTTACATAGTTTACATACTATATGTGCTCAATGAAGGAGAAAGGTGTTTACTCTGATCACATAATGCAAAGAGATTTTAAGACACAGACAACAAAGAATGTCTGAAGGTTGTTTTCATCACGTTTACCTTCTTTTGAAGATAATTCATAATCTAACTTTTCAATTGCTGATCCTAGAACACAAGTTCCAACCCACTACTAAAAGTGATAACAGCAGGGCTAGGAGAGATATTAGTTGAAACACCAAATAATCTTTATTTTTGCTTTATACTGAGAATGAGTAGTCATAGCGCTGGTGCAGGCTGAAGTATTTTAGTGCTGTGAAAATGAAATGGCACAAAGACTTCCTGTTTGTCAGCACTCGCAGAACCAGCTACTGCTGATATTTCATGCATTATACAAAATTGGTAGGCTAGGGCAGATTCAGTGTTTATCGGTAAATGTTGATAAGCATCAATTTCACCTCACATTCAGATGAAGGAAAAATATTTCCATCGTTAATAATCAAAATTTATAGAAAGGGGATGAAAGAAAAATGATGGCTGACGGAGTGTGACAGTGCGGGGAGCAGTCCTACAGAACCATGCTGACTGTAGTTTGAACAGCAAATCCCAGAAACCCCAGGGGACTGGGAACAAAGGAAGAGGAAGTGACAGAATGGACAAGGGAACTACAGGAGAATGAAGCCAGGACTGATGGCAGTCCTACAGCAGTTATATTTGTTGCAGCAGGTGGTTAAACTGCACAACCCTGAAATTTCAATTTGTATCAATTAAATTAAGTGCTTAAAAATAAACATCAATAATATCCATCAAAATTATTAAAAAATAAAAACTGAATCCCGCCAAAGCTAAAAATTGGCTTAAAAAAGGAACACCCCTCCTTTATTACACCCACCTGGCTGATTCTCTGTGAGTTCTGAGGATATTTTATAAGACACCCCCTCCTTCCATCACTCTGTTCCTATTGCTAGAGTTCTAAAATTAGTGGCCCATAAAGCATAATTTAAGAACTAGTCTGTCTAATCAGATAAATCTAACACAGCCCCTTCAGAAATTCTATGAAAACACTGGTTAGATATAAAGGATCGAATACAAAAATACCATTGAATTATTGATTACTAGCCATCTGCTTATAAAAGCTTATACCCCACATCTCTGATTTAGTCTATAAAGGTGTAAATCTAACCTGCCTTCTGCTTGACTTCAGATTAACACAGCTAAGTACCTTTATTTAAGATGCAACCACAAAAGTTTGGTAAAAGGTACAAGACATTCTGGCTGAGAAATAATAATAGCAACCCTCCTTTTCCTTTTACCTTGAACCATGAGCATGGGCTCTTTTCCTCCACCATGTACCAGCATCTCTCTGCGATAACGTTCACCCATTGCCCTGAAGGAACAGATATAGTAAGATTATAGCCAACCGCATTCACAACCTGCTTGGCTTTCATTCGCATTTGTCTCCAGCTTCTTCAAAGAACTGACACAGAAATAGATCTAATAAAGCCTGCTGCCATGAAGCAATCACTGTCTTCATTCCACTGACTCCAGAACTGCAGAATTTACTTAAAATTACAATATAAAGGACAGAGCTGGATAAATGTGATAAAAATAAATTGCTAATTATTTAGTATTTTAACTTGGCAAAGTACTTCTTAGGATTTGCTGCAATTAAGAAGAAAAATTAAAAAGTTTTCTGTAGCTGCTTAGAGTACTCAGTTAATTATAAGAATGGTATGGTATCATTCATTTCACAACATATCCTCAAAAGAATAACATAACTTTATAAGTGATTTTATAATGCAAAATCCATTTGTCAGACTTATTCAAATAAGGACCTGTGAATACATTTCTATTTTTGCTTTATTTTCCTTCAGCAGGCTGAATATAGAATACTTCATCAAACTTTTCATGTCTCATTAACTTTATTTGTAGCTGATGAAATGCCTAAGTAATACCTCAGATAGGGCTGCCTACAGCATCCCTAAGAATCAACCAGTAATGCTGCACGCGTCTCCCAGAGTGCTGCATGAGTCACATGAGGAGATCCAATATCCGCAGTGTTCCTAGTTCCTATATATGAGGGGAGCAGGTGACTACCCTGGGCACATTTGGGATCCCAGCTTGATCATTACATCTGAAGTGACATCTGTAGCTTCATTTAATTAATAGCTTTGAAATCATTAGGAAATGCAGATATTATTGTTTATTGTCATCAATTTTCACACATCTGGAAGCATTTCCTTATTTTAAGAAATCAGTTTGAATTTTAAACATCACACATCAAAACAACAGAAGTCTGATGTGCTGAAAGGCGCTCTCTATAAATAAGACTGATTTTGAGAGCCCGCATGATATTTAAATTAAATGCTAATTCAATGCGAAAAGTAGCTCGCACAATGCAACAACCAATTTACTATCTGTGGATAGACAAATCAAAAGAGGCTACAAGGAAGAGAAACTGGCAATTGACATAAAAGTCAGTTAGATCCACTGAAAGCAGCATGGTAGAATTGCCTCTGAAGGAACATCTATGCAGCGCAATGCCAGTGTCATGCAGAAATACCTGAACTAGCCAGCTTGGGTACTGGAAACTGTAGAACCATGTAAGAATAATGTTCTGCCATGGATTATTTATAACCTACTATTGTAACCATCCTACCACAAGCATCTGAGTAAATTTAGATACCTCTATGTGGCACTGTAGAAACAGTGCTGTGTAGATATACCCTAAATGGGACCTAGATGCACACAGTGTAAGAAGACTTGCAACAGATGAGCTCAGGGAGGCTACACTATGTAAAAGAGGCTGAAAAGGAAAGGCATAGAAGAGAAGATACAAAAAGCCAACAAACAAGCAAATGCAGCTATGTAGACTGGTAGAGCAGGGAAATGCAATGCAAAGGGAAATAACCAGGTAAAGTATAGGAGGCTTTGAAGTTTGTGATAAAAAGTTTGTTTAATACTTGCAGCTCCTTCAGACTTCAATCAAAGTTACAGGTAATTAGCCACTCTGAAAATCAAGCTATTTAATTAGAGGTCTAATTATGAATTTGGGTGCTTCCCACCTGGCACCTATGTTTTAAAATTCTGGCTTGAATTCTCTGCATCACTGAACATGTTCTAAAATACACCTGTGCTTCTATTTCATTACATTTTTGAAAATTAACCACAGTGAAAAACAACTGGAACGGGATAAAAAAGAATGCAAGATGTTAATACAGATACAGCAAGGGTGCTTCCTGCTTGTCAGAACAAGCAGGCCATTAAATACCGCTCTATACATTTTTTCTCTTTTTACCTGTCAAATGGGTCCTGAGCAAAACACTGTTTCCACACCATGGAGGCGACAGCCCTGGACATGAGGTAAGAGTAGTATTTAGCACTATATCCCACAAGATGGCTGAATCTTAGCTGCCAAGCCTATAAAGGAGAAGAAATCAATGGAATTCATGTCACTTCTATCCATCAGATTATTTTGATGTTACATATTATCCTTACAACAGATTCTTTCTGGCAAAAAGTGCACAAACTGGACGTTGAATCCATTAATTAATACAGTGACAGCTGGAATAATATAAAGGAAAGACTCTGATGCTAGTCATAAGAAATGGCCAAAATACGAACATAAACACCTTATTCTATTTAGTATTATTTGAGCAAAATATTACCTTTGTACTTTGGTGATCAGCATAATATGAGTAAACAAAGCCAAAAGCAGAGTAAGGTAAGTGTAAATAGTATAAAATATGGACATACTTAAGTATGACTAAATTTCTATTTGCGGTTAAGAGAAAAAAAAGAAATTCACTTATTACAAACAACACCATGTTTTATCATTTTCCACATGGATAATTGCAGTGCCACATTTGAAAAAAAAGTTAAATCCATAAGCTTTTGCCACAAACAAAATTATAGGAGAGGCTTGTATTTGGTACTATATAAAGTAAAGCTTCCCACATGCCAAAATACAGGCTCAGAGGTAGATGAATTACATCCACATGCCAGACCATTGTTTGCAGATTTGTTTGTATATTTATAACAGATTAGGCTGTAATGATACAATTGTTTGTCTGTGAGCTGTCACTTAGCTTTCTGACTCATTCCAGGGCTGCTGGACTCCCCTCTTAATGCTGTTTTTTGTTTACTATTTGGCTGTTTCTTTAACAGAGAAACTTGGAAATATCTGTTCTATACACAAGAAAAAGGTCCATGTTTTTAGAGTTTCCCTGCCTGTAATGTGAAAAGGACAGCAAATTTAAATCGAAAACACATATGCTTCCCTGCAGTCTTCTTACATGCTTCTTCAAAGTAAGTTACACCCAAGGAATAATGGATGAATGAGAAAGCCTTAGTTGCCTTGCTGGCTCCTTCTCAGGAAGTAAAGAGGCAGTCAAGTCACAACACTTATTTGTCCAAATATAATCCAATCTCCTCTCTGGATAATAATTTGAATGTTAAAAGCACGAAAGAGAGGGAGCCTCTTTCATATGAAACTGAGAAACAAGGTCAGAAACACTTAACCTTTCCTGAAGTCTTTTGGGCAGGGGAAGGAGGAAGCAGCAGTAAAGAATCTTCTGAAATACTTTTCAGACTCAGCTTCTTCCTTTAAAGCAGGCTCATGAGCATAGTCCAAGTCAACAGATTCTGCAACTAAAAAGCATTTTTGGAGGGAGGCCCACATAAGGACCTTCAGCTTCTATGAAGGCTTTATGTAGGAGTCTGGGTAAGGCAGGTGCACTTTACTGTTTAATTATTTTTATTACTGCAGTGCATAGGAACTTCAGTCATAGAGCAAAACACTCTTGTGCTCGGTGCTGCTTACACACTGGGGCAGAGGGGAAGGGGGAAAGAGGGTGAATCTCTACTCTGAAAAAAGATAATAATTCAAATGTAGACAAGATGTGATAGATACAGGCATTATGACATAATTCTGGTCACATGGTAGGCAGTGGTCTCAACGCACTAGAAGTACGCACTGTCAAGATTTTTATAGGCACCACAACAAAGGAGAATTTTAACAGGGGATTTGAAGGATAAATGAGTCCATTTTAGAGGCGTTTCCAATCAGAATCAATGGACTGTTGTTTTTGTTTTTGGGGATTTTGTTTTGTTTTTTTTTTTTGGGGGGAGAGGGGGGGAAGGTTGGTCCTAACACTATTGGATAAAATTCTGAGGTAGACTGAGCAGAAAGAAGCTAGGAGCATACTGGAAGTTAAAATCCAGGAACAAAAAACAAGATCTAAAAGTTTGATTTAACCCAATCAAAAACAGCAGTCCTCTCATTTGTAAGAGCAGAGACTGGCAAAGTTAGTTTCTTGGGCTTTATGAAGTGCTGGTGCACTTTTGAAGCATATGTCAACTGAAACTACTGATTAAGAGAGATTTTTGGTGCAAAAATCACCTGTGGTTTCTGCTTCAAGTTGAACAGAAAACTTGTTGCCCACTGGCTCAGATCCTCACAAAGAGAATGATGACAGATGAAGCTGGCTGCTCCTTTCTCTGTGAAATGTTAAATAGTCCCACGTAACACCACAGAGGGGTACATTTTTAAAACGATACAACTCCCAAAGAAGTGTCTGGAAAATGGATTCCCGGTTTGTACTACAATAGCATAAATCAAAGCATCCTACTTTGACCTCATTTAAAAAGAGGCTTCTCACAACATAGTGCGGAGCATAAGCCACACAATGAAAGAAAATTTAATCAGTTTATAAAATTTCTCTTGCTGGAATGAAATATAAATAAATAAATAAATAAATCACACTAAAAAGTACCTTGTGACTTGATGCAAGTTCTTAAAAATGAATTTTTAAACCCAATTATCCTACCCTAGGATAACACATGGTTTGAGACTGCGTTCAGCTTGCACTAAGAAGTTCTGCAGTTATGCAGTACTTCTGCACAACATCTACAATTTTTCTAGCAACTGCCTTAATTTATCCATAATCACTAAACTGAAAACACATTTTGAAACAGACAGAGAGGATACTAATGTTAAAAGACTGAACCAGGAAAACATGCCAGTCTTTATTTTATTCTATAATATGTCTTCAATCTCATAGGTCAGAGGTTCTAAGTTTCAGCTTGAAATACAGCAGAATTTTCCCAGGGAAAAAACCCAAATAAACTTTGTACTGTTCTTTTTTTTCCCCCACGTACTCAGAAGCGTAATAACTTCCAAATCTGTGTGTATGAAATATTGAAAGAACACAGCATTTTTGGTACTAGGGGAGAACCCTTTCCAGAAGCTTGGCATAAGGGAGACTGCTTCATCCTGCCTTATGTCCCCCAGTAAGTAAAGATTCAACAATCTCCAACTGAAAGACAGAGCAGCATGTCTCTTCTTCAAGAAAGGGAGCACATCCATCTGGCCCTTTGTTCTTTCTACTGGACATCTATAAAGTACTATATCCAGCATAAGGGCTTAGTTTATCTTTAAAGGTACTCAACAGTCTGAGCCCAGAGTAACTACAAGATCCCTGATAACACCTCCATTCTTCAGGGCCAACAGGCTGGTCACAAATAAGCAGAAGACAGATTTTCTCAAGTTCTGGCCCAAGATGGTAAAACAAATTTCCTGCTCGAGTTACAGGGCAGGAAGGATTTTATAAGAAGTTTCTTAACCCCCCAAAAACTGTAGACAAGTCTCCCATTGCAGAACACAATTCTTTAGGCATAGCTCTTTTGGTTTTTTGCAGTGTCCCCACACAAAGTGGATCCCAACTATTCCCATCCTTAAAGCAGATATCAACTCCCCAAATCCAACTCCAAGACTTTTCAGTATTATACAAGCAAGTTTTCCCAGTTCTTTAGCTATTAACTCCTAAACCTAAACCTGGCCCAAGGAAGTCAAGTTTTAAACTTTTACAGTAAAACCTGTGTTAACTGGCATGAGTGGGGTAAGGGGGGTGCCAGGTATCTAAAAATTCCAGTTATCTGAGGCAAGGCTTTTCAACCTTTTTGAAAACCCCTGTGGAGCTGGGAGGGGGAAGCAGCTGCACGCAGAGTGGGATCGAGGGGGTGGGGGCATGGCAGCAGCCGTACACAGAGCGGCAGCAGTGCAGGGTGACATGTGAGAAAGCTGCGTGCATTTTTCCATGATTAAAATGAAACACCACGATATATATGGAGGGGGAGAGAGAGAGATAAGTAGACAGATAAAGGTTCAGTTTAACACAATGTTTTATTGATATAGCTACAATTTTAAAACAGTCTGGAAGCCTCCCAGTACCTCAATCATTATAATAAAATAAATTTGAAATACCTATACATTTTGGCATTTGATTTAGGTTATTTTTATCATGGAAAATCAGAGCTCCCTGCAGCAGGGCACTGGGATGTGGCTGCTCCTTTAAGGGCACAAGCAGCCCGAGAGGCCGCTTGCAGGTGGCACAGACGGCTAATAAGAGACTCACCTGACCAGAAGAGGGCTTAGGCTGGGGCTATATAAGCCCAGAGCCCGCACCGGTCAGGCAGTCTCTCCTTGGCAGCCATGAAGTGTGAAGCTCCTGACTGCAGGGCTCTTGAAGGGACCTGGATTTAACTAAACAACTCTGTAGGCCTGGAAACAGGAAAACAGAGGCAAGTTCCCATGGCAGATAAAAACTGGGTTTTACAGGCAAGCAGCCTTTGTTTTATGTTAAACCCCTAGGCTAGGGACAGAAGTTACACATTAACCAGTTTATATGATCAGAAACTGGTTTAAATCTTTAACAGAACAGAAGCTCAGTGCACATAAACCAGTTTCAAAATGGCTGAAATTGGTTTCAAATACACCTAGCTGAATGTAGTATCAGATTTAACTGATTTGAGTCAAACTGGTTTATGAAACTTCTGTCCCAGACCCCTTCCTGGTTAGAGTTTAAATCACAGTCCCCCAGAAGAATCTCAGCATGCGCTCCAGCCCTGGGCTGAGCTCAGTTGGGCTGGGCTGTGCTGTCTGCTCCAGAGAGCAGGGCTGGCTGCACCCCTCTGCTCCCTAGCTGGAGCAGTGAGAGCTAGCTCACTGCCCTCTTCCCCCTCCCCCTCCCAGGCAAACCCCTGCTGGGGTCTGGGGCTGGGAGGGGGGTTAGATTTCCCTTCCCCTGGGTACGGAGATGCTCTGCCCTGCTTACTTAGTGCTGGCTGCAACTGTGGACTAGAAATCCCAGAGGCACCTGGAAGCAGGAAGAGGAAGTAATGAACAACCCTACAGAGTCTTGCTGCTGTGAGTATGGGCTGCAAATCCCAGAGACCTCAAGAGCAGCAGGAAGAGGAAGCAAATACACAGCCCATGCTAGCTACATGCCAGAGAGCCATGCTGTAGTACTCCTCGGCTTTTGGCTTGAGCCACTGCAGGCACGTGGCTGCATTTCCTGAATCAAAAGCGAATATCTGTTCATTTGCTTATTAGTTCAATCTTTGCAGCTCAGACTAACCTGCATAGACTGAATCAATTCAGCCTCAGGCTTTTTGACTGTCTATACTTAGCCCTAGAGGGTTTGAGGTGTCTGTCAGAGGGCAGCGATGCTTCTTGTTTATTTGTTACACCAGAAGCTTAGCCTTGAGACCTGCAGTGACAGGCTCAAGGCCGATTTAGAAAACCGGTAACCCAGGAGCCCTCAGATAGAGTGGGGCCCAGCAATGAGTCCAGGAGCCTAGGAAAAGGCTGAGACCTGAACTAGAAGGTCCACATGCCCAGGGAAAGGCTGAGCCAGGCCAGAGGGTCCACAAGCCTGGACCAGGCTGAGAACTAGAGGGTCCTGAGCCCAGAGGAGTTGAGTGCGGGACCAGAGGTCTGAAGGCCCAAAGGAGGGACTGTGTGAAGGCCCCCCGCACCCCATAGTATCTCCCAGCTCTTCATCCCTGCATGTACGGGCACTGGCGATGCTGGCCTAGCCATGTGGCTCCCCATCACCCCAAAAGGGTCCTCTCGCCCCCTTCCCCTACTAAAGGGAAAGGCTGATCCCCTTGCCCCCCGCCCTGCTACAGCCCCAGCACCTGGACACCTTCCCCCAGTGCCAGTAGGCACCCGCCCCCTTTGCATCCTGTCTCCTCCACACACCTGCCACAACCTCTCTCCCCCCATCCCGGATAGTCCCCAAACCCTGGCCCTCCAACCCCCGCCTTCCACAGACCTACCTGAATCCAGCTGCCAGGGATGCTTCCACCATCCGGTCTGACTGTATGCTGGCTGTGTGTGTATGTGCATGTGTTTTACACACATATGCACGTGTTGTCCCCTGCCTCCAATCATCTTCCCCCCCCCAACCCTACCAGACCCAAACAGCTTATTGCAGGCTGGGAGACTGCCATCCTGCATGGGGAAATCCACCATTTCCCATGGTTTTCTCCTTTAAAGAGGAAAACCCACATTTTTCTCCATCAAATGAGAAAATCCATGCTTTCCTGCAGCAAACAGAAAACCAGACCCCTTTGTAATTATGCATCTTGTAGCTTAAAATTTTATTTTATGAAATTTCTTATAGGTGCAAATGTTCCCGATTTCCAGTACTGAATGATTTCTCTATACCATTAAAAAAAATCCAACATATTGAATAACCGTTTTGAAAAGGCTGCAGGATAGACAAATTATTAGGACACATTTCTTAACTGCAACTTAATGGAACTTTAACAATGAAGTTAAAGAATTTTCTAAGTTTATCCACTATTTTAAGGATATATGTAATAACCATGAAAGTTTCATGAAGACATTCCTGGAGTTTATTAAAGAACAGTATATTTCTGCAGCTTAGCCTAGGGCTTAAGATAATATGCCATCTGCAGGTCATGTTACTGCCTGTTATTTTTTATGGTACAGCTGACAAAAATAAAGATGCATGACTGAACCTCTGAAATTATTAAAGATACTTATTTACCATAAGTTTTCCAATTACCATGTCTACAGAATTTCCAAACTCTTATTTACAAAAGCCTTTCTCATATTAAAAAAAACCTGTAAAATTTTAAATAAGGTACATTTGCTGTACCCATATATGAAACAGCACTTTAAAAAAATTACATTGTTCTACAAGCTATTGAAAAAGTGAAATGATTTTACTAATTTAACCATCCCCAAGCTAAAGCATGAGTTAAGCTTTAAAAATGTTTCCAACTTATGTTTATCAAAAATAGGGTGAATTATCAGAGACAGCAATGTCAAAATGACAACAAAATCAACTAATACACAACTTAGCATTGATCCCTAAAAGACTCAACCAGATTTTAAAAGGACTAATGAATTAAAATTATTGTGTACTTTAGTATACAGTGTATTATTTGAAAGTCAATTCACTGCAAGGTTTTCCACTGACAAAACCATCAGCCTGCTGTTGGGTTTTGCTTGCTGGCAAGACAAGTGCACATTATTTATTAGTGCTTTGAGATTTTAAAATATTACCCAATACCATATTTTTATATTTCATGCTGTTTTTAATATATGCTGTGCAGTCGAGTAATTATAGTTTTTAGCACCTCGTGTTGTGGTGCAGGTTTTGATCTAAAGGAGTATAAGAGGCATTTGTGATTTTTATATTTTGAAGAAGAGTGTGTTAGACAAACTGTGAAGGAAGAGTGCTGCTGTAAACTGTTTGTGGTCTTGGGAAGAAGTCTGCAATGTTGATTAAGCACTGGAACAGGCTACACAGAGGCTGGAAATGTTAAACCAGGGATGATCCTGCCTATAGTTCAGAATTTTGAAATACCGTCAATTTCTGAGGTTAGGAGTGAAACGGGGTGCAAGATAAACTGACTAAAAGACACCAAAGGGACTAAAGAATGGAAGTTGAATAAGAGATTCAAGGTTCAATGTATAATACTTCTGTGTTTTTATAATAATTCATAAACAAATCTAGAAAGACAGGGAATGTAAATATTTTCACAGGAGTTTATACTGGGGAAGAGGAAAGGAATGTAATGTACAATTAACCACTTAAGTGTTTCTGCTCATGTACTATATGGCCTCTGAATTATATAAATTAGATGAGAATGTGTTTACAATAATGTCTATAATCTATCAAATGATTTGACTATCACAACTCAAATGCTCAAAAACTATTTACACCTATGCTCACATACAAGAGTGAGTTGTGAGAATTATTTTTGTGGTTCAATATTGCTCCACTGTCTATCAGATAGTTAGTTTAAAATTCAGGCAAAGCAGAACATAAATAAAGATTTAGGGCATCTAAATTGGACTATTTACTTAAAACAGACTTTGTTATATTTGTACATGTGTTACAGTCATTTTTTTTTTTAAAGTAAAATAGCAACAAGATGTATAATCTAAGAACTTGCAAATTAATCCTTTTTGTTCCAACAGATACCTACCTTGGATATTGATACATATGCAGCACATATACAACAATGAACAAAGAATATTAGAATCAGGGTGTATCCCTAAGCTTTTCCTCAACATAAGTTCAGGCCTCAATCTGTCTTTCAGAGCAGCAGTAGCATACTGGGATTAAATAAAATAGGTCAATACTTTAAGGTAATGTAGAGAAACACATTTTTGCAAGAGGTGTTAATTACTAGTAAATATTTGCATAAAATATTGGCCAAAATTTACCAGTTTGCAGCAGTAGCATACTGGGATTATATAAAATAGGTCAATACTTTAAGGTAATGTAGAGAAACACATTTTTGCAAGAGGTGTTAATTACTAGTAAATCTTTGCATAAAATATTGGCCAAAATTTACCAGTTTGCCTGAGTATTTGAACATACTAGATCAGGATTCAGGATCCTACTTCTAGCAATCCTGGGACTTTGAGCCAGTCATGTGATTTCTCTAAGCCTCAGTTCTTCATATGAAAGACGAGGGCCATAACACGCTACCTAACCCTTTTCTGCTTTTTAGATAGCTTTTTCAGGTTGTCCCTTATTACATGCTCATACAGTGCTTAGGAAAAGGGGCCTTGGTATCAGCTGGGGCCTCTCTATAAGATATTTATTATATACATAATAATACATGGGCAGTTGCAATTAAATTGCCATGCACATACATAGCACTAAGGCTGCCATCCTGAAAACATTAGGAATTTGGCATGAGAAAGAACTATATTTTGTACACTGACTAAATGTTATAGGAAGCAGATACAAACATCTATTTCAAATGCTCCCAAATCAATTGTAAAAGTTACTTAACTGATACCTGTATCTGCTTAATAAAAATAAAAAAAAAAAAAAAAAAAAAATCAGTCTTATTACACACAAATATCACTAAAAGCTTGTTTGAGTTTCATGGGACTAATGATTGTAAAAATAAATTCCTTAAAAGCGTTTCACTATCTTATGATTTCTGTAAATACTCTGCTGCCACAAACATAGTTGTCCTGTGAATAGTATTATATTACTTCTAGAAAGCAAACATTTCAGCATACTTGTTATCAGGATTTTTTATTTGTCATAAAGTGAACAGAAACCCTTTAAAAAGCCAAACAAATCTCCCAGAGTGACTTTAAGACCCTCTGAAATACCCAATGGCTTTGAACTGCTTGTTGAACTTCGCGTCTCACCAATTCTTTTCAAACTGCTTTCAGCTGTTAATTATTTATAGAAAATTAACTTCTTCAGAGTTCACAGAGTGTTTGTTTAATATTCCTCTCCTCATACCTAGACCCTGAAATCTGATGTTGCAGTGTACTTGAAGAAGGCCCATTTGAAAGCTAATCCAGCGACGTGCACTTTATGCAAACAACTGGGGCTTCTTCCGGTTTGGCAAAGCACTAACTTATTCTTTAGAGGTTACACAAACTTCCTGAGGGACTGATGGGTATACCACTTTCCAGAACGCTCTAATGAGTTATAATTAGAATGGCAACAGTATCAGTATAAGTAGCTGCTTAGTACAAAAAAAGAAGAATCAAAGACTCCATGCCTTTATCATCAAACAGGGAAACTAGGGAAACTTTATCATCAAATAGAAACTCTATGCAAATATCATCAAATAATCTGTATCTTTGATGCAGAATCATAGAAATAGGGAGCTGGAAGGGACCTGAAGGTATCATCTAACCCATGGATGTCAAACTCACTTAGGCTCCATGCTGGATCCAAACTGTTAGATTCCTTGTGGTCTGGAAGCAGACCAGGGCACAGGGGCAGCTGCCTTTGGCCACCGTGTCAGCAATGACAACAGGTTCGTGGGTGGCAAGGACTTTGGAGGCAGCAGGTCCTAAGATGGTCCAGGGGTATCAGTAGGATTTGGGGACAGCTGCAAGCCAATTTTGCTGCTGACGGCCATGGCCTGTGGTGCTGAAGGACCCCACGTTCTATGGCAGGTCACATCCCCAAATTTCAATAGCCTGTGGGCCACATTGGACACCTCTGAACTAGTCCACTTTGTAAGTATACCTTCAGACCATCCCAGACAAATGTTTACCTAACTTGTTCCTAAAAGCCTTAAAAATTAAGATTTCACAGTGTTCCTATGCAGCCTGCTGCAGAGTTTTACAACTCTTCCTTACCATCCAAACCTAATCTTCCTGGCTTCAAATTAAGTCACTTTATTCTTATCCTGCCCCAGAGAACACAGAGAAGAATGGCTCACCATCTACATAAAAAATTCAGCAGTAGAAAAAAGACTCTTTGTGCCAACAGCTTCAGTCTTTCCTGTTTTGGAATATACTGAGATAAAATTTGAAAACATGAAAATTCTGCTAAAAAGGGATGGATAACCTATTAAGGCAGGAGTAGGTAATTATTTGGGCTGGAGAGTCACTTAAATGAGTTGGTGTCCTCTTGAGGGCCACATCTCTCCCCCTCTCTCTTCCTCCTTCCCTCCATGGAGCTGTCTATGCCCCAATCTCCATCCTCTCTGCCTCTCCCCCTCCTTCCCTCTCTGGAGCTGTAGCACATCCTGATCCTATCTCCCCCGCTGCTCCCCGCCCCCCACCAGAGCTGTAGCACACCCTGATCCTCACTCTCTCTCCCTCCTACCCCGGAGATGAAGCAGCCCCAAACTTCTCTCTCTCCCCGCCTCCCTGGAGCTAGTTCACACCCCAATCCCCTCCTCTCTCTCTCTCCACCCCTCCCTCCTTATTGCTTCCTCTGCCCCTCCCCCTCTGCCCAGAGCTGTAGCACACTCCAATCCCCATCCCCAACCTGGAGCCTACCAGCCCCATTCACAGCTTACACCACCACCTGCCCAGCATGGTGGAAGCAGCCCCAGGCAGGCACCAATGTCAGCTGTGGATGCACCCAGCAGGTTCCAGGTGGGGAATCTAGGCATCCACTTATGTCCACAGCTGATGCCACTGCATCAGTGCCGAGCAGCAGCAGTCCTGCCTGCCAGCCTGGCACAACACAGTGGCTGGAGCCAGAGCTGCTAACTGCCCACAGGCCAGATCCCACGAGTTTATAGCCGCCTGCCTGCGGGCCAAACAGTCAGTTGGCAGGCCAGATCGGGCCCCTGGACTATAACTTGCCCACCCCTGTATTAAGTGGCAAAGTCCAAAGACACAAATATTTCCAAGCTTTCCGCTTTAAAGCATTAAAGCATAAATGTTATACTTACAGTATTAGATACATAAGGCAATCCATAAAATTTCTCCTGGGTTTCCTTTAAAATGTCTGTGGTTGATATCTTTAGAGGATGTTTCCCATGATAGATCTGATCCAAGACAGCATAAAAGACCTAGACAGATAAAATATATACATATATATATATATATTTTCAGCTTTGGTTCACACGCTTGGCATTTGGCATGTGGTTAGCCAATGGAGATAAATGCAACAGCATACCTCATGAAAGTTGGGAAATGCATACAGTTTCCAGCTGTTCTACTTTCTGTGCAAAATTAAAAGGGAAAAGGTCTCGTCCCACTGATGTGCTCAGTATGATTAACTCCACCTAACATAAACAGGTACCAACTGGCTCATGATCTTGTAGGATTAATCTTTTAACACTTAAAGGGCATTGTCACCTTTTGTGAGTTTATATATTTGTTTACCTACCTTAAAACTGAGACCTATTCCTAAAGGCTTCTAGAAATCCATCTTTTCATTGAAAAAGTTTTAAAATACATTTAATTAAAGATCTACTAACACCACTCTTGCATTGCAAGAAACTCAGACACAGGACAGCACAACATGCTCTCTAGGACAGCATTTCTCAACCTGTGGGTCTTCTAGTGTGAAACTATATGAAAGGGTCATGAACAAATTTTAAAAAATGGATTCTCCTTTAAAGGAGAAAAACATGGGAAGCCGTGGCTTTTCCCTTGCAGGCTGACAGAGTTCTAGCCTGCGAGGGGCTGCTTGGGGCTCCCCCTACCCCAAACACCTACCCGTTGCCCCACACATTGGGGGGCTGGGGCCTGGGGGTA
>NW_017728906.1:168641657-168654830 GCF_001723895.1 Crocodylus porosus | reverse complement strand
GGCTAAGGCCTAGGGGTGGGGGACAACAGGTCAGAAGTGAGGGGCACTGGATTGAGACTGACCATTGAAGTTTATGAATGGGTCCTGGTACAAAAAAGGTTGAGAACCAGTGCTCTAGGACATGTGGTGGTATGCATTCAACCATACAAAAGAGCCTGCATCTGCTGTGAAGTAGGTTTGGGCTAAACAATGGACATCAGAAGTCTCTTGAGCAGCCATTAGCAGTATCCCCTATAACTGACCCACTAGAGTGCTTTGAGAAAAGCGTCTTCCCATTTGCCAAAGAATAGCAAGAGGTAAGGGAAACTGGAAAGAAGCACTTCTGAAGACTGCTATTTTACAAGTGCTTTGTGATGTGGAAGTCAGACTCTGTGGGTCCCAGAATGTAAATGCAGGGTACTGAGGGTTTGCCAAGTTTAGAAACGGGAGATGTGAAGAAGTATCATTTTTGTGGCAGTCATGGGAGAAAGAAGGTAAGAGACACACATAAGTAGTCCAAATCCATGATATTCTTCAGATTATTGGTGAGGTCTATAAAATAGGATCAGACTGCTCTATAGCAACCAACCATCCAATGGAGCAGAAGTGATGCTTAGCATCCTAAGGAACTTTCAGGGATTTTTTTTGTGAGTTGAACTGGGGAGTCTAGATGAAGTCCTTGCCCAACACCCACTGAAATCAATGTGTTGATGGGTTGGAAAGAGTGTAAAGTACTGTACAAGAATAGTGTAAATACTGTACAACTTCTACTCCTCTTCAGCCTGTGATGGGAGTCTTCAGGTGTTTGTGAGAAAACAATAATTGCTGACAGGCTAAGGAAACAGCAAACCTGCACAACTGTGCGTGTCAGGAAGGAAAAGATCACTTTCTGTTATACTGCGCATGTATTTAAGAACAACTAACTTGTAGACAGAGCAAGACCTTTATTAACTTTCATGTGATACAGTGAGTAGGGTTATAAAACAGTGCTTACTTATTTATGTGCTCCTTCATTGCCATGAGAGCCATGGAACAATTCAAGAACCTGTATTAGGTGTGTACTAGGTGTGAACTACCACAACAATGAAGCTTGTAAAACAGCCACATATTCTTTTCTTCTACAAAATTGTTTTATTTAATGTTGGCTATGAAATAATGAACTTGATTTTATCATGAAAAAGCTGGTTACGATACTTAACATGACTACAGAACATATAAATGCTCAACTATTTCTTTCACGATTTAAATGTTGATTAAAAAAACTCCAAAACAACTGAGTGCTTATGATTTAGCTGGGATTTATTCATTACAGATTTAGTTTGGATTATAACCTCATGTAAATCTATGCATTTGAAACATAAACACTTCCTAAGGATTATGTTGCTTCTATGTAAATGACTACTCTTCTAAACATAGTGTGCCTTACTAAACCTTTCAACTGTAGTTCCAAAATGATAAGTTGATAAAGATATGCAAAAGTTGCTTTCCCATGGAAAAAAGGGAATGCTTTAGATGTTAGAGAAAATGACTGGGTATTGGGACTTGGGGGATTTGTTCCTGTATTCTCCGCCAACTTACTACATGATCTTGAGATAGTTTTGCAAATTTAAGCCCCCTATCTTTAATATATGGAGCCTCAAGTCTGCATGCCCAGACTCAGCTGGTGAGGCCCTGTTAAGAGGTGCTGAACATATACAAGCTCGTCCATTTATAACACAGACTATGTACAAAGATATCAGCCAAGCAGATAATTTTTCAATTAAGGCACTGGACAAACATTAGTGAATGACTGTACATTCAGTATATTAGGAACACCATACTTTTTAAAGATAACTTATAGTAAATGTAATGCTGGGTAACTTCTCACTTCTCACGTCACAAATGGATGACAGAGGATGAGAGTACTTTCATTGATTTTTGTGCCCAGTCTGAGCAATGACAAACCTGAAGTGCTCCTACAGCAGCTCTTTATTAGATATGGAGGTTTTATTTTTTTCTTTCTCCATCTGCTGGTATGAAGAGGCAGTTTTGGATGCAACAAGATCTTCGCTGCAGTGGTCAATGATAGTGAAATAAGGGGGAAATCAGTAGATAAGGAGGAGAACTTAATTATTGGTTAGAAAAGATTCTCATTTTAGGATGTTCTATGCATAGATAAAAGGGTACCAGTAAGAGTTTAATACTGAATGTTGAAAAATTGGAAAGGACAGAAGAAGCCACAAAAACTATTTGAGGATGGGAGAAAATACTTTATAGTGAGAGACTTAATGAGCTCAATCTTACTATCAAAGAAGATTGAAAGGTTATTTGATTACAGTGTATAATATATCATGGGGAGGAAATACCAGGGAATAAAAAGTCTTGACTCTAGGGGAAATGGGCAGAATGAAACCCAATGGCTGAAAACTGAAACCAGACAAATCTAAATTAGAAATGGAATGCACACTTTTTAACATCAAAGATGATTAATCTCTGGAACTAACTACCAAGGGATGTGGTTAATTTTCAACCTTTCAATATCTTCAGATCAAGACTTAATGCCTTAAACCTTTACAAAAGCACAAGTTATGGGGCTCAATTGTGGGGTAAAAAATGAAATTCAAATGGACTGTGATATACCCAATATGCCAATGTAACTTTGATAGACCTAGCCAGCTGCCTGCTCACCCCCTTGATATACCCAAGGTATAATGATGATATCATCACATGGACACATGAGAAGGAATCTCTAGAGAAATTCCACCAGCACATCTACAACGTCCACCACTCCATCAGACTCCATTATAGAATACTCCACCCACATATTCATTTATCGGATACCACTGTGAAAGTTTGTAGGCCTTAAGAAGGGCTAAGAACAGTTAAAATCTGGAAGTCAAGTTCTGTGGAAAGCATGGGACTACACCAGAACATTTGGAATTTTGTCAAGAACCCTGTGATGCAAGGATCAGTACAGCCTTCCATACTAGATAAGAAAAATACGTAGGATAGTATAATCAAACCTGGTACATACCTGGGAAGATATGTAAGAATGCTGTAATTAAGTGCATGGCACCAAATGTGACTGATCATGTGTGGCTAATGATAAGGGCTTAAAAGTAAGTGCTTCTAATGGCTAAAAAATAGAAATGCACTTTGGATCTGTGTTTAACCCTGCACTACCTCTGCTGTCAGCCAGTCTGATCACCTGGCTGATAGTATGAATAAAGGCTACACTAAGTTTATACTCACTAAATAACTGTGCCATGTGCTTATTTGAACTGTGTTGCAGTAGGACTTAACAGGACCATTGTGACAGCAACACTTACCATCATCACATTGTATTGGAAACCAACCAATTGCTAGAACTACCTCCACGTCAACAACTCATATCCTAAGCACACTATCATCTACAGCCAAAGTATGCTACAACCTATCTGCTCTGATCCTACTGACCAAGAAGATGTCACCTTACGAATATGGAGCAGAGATTCCTAGACTTACAATACAATCCTAAAATCACAGTCACTCAAAGCAACAATCAGACTCAGACTCTGCTCCGACCTGCTTACAATAGCAACTCCAAGAGGAGGACAAATTTCACTTTTCCCCTTCATGTCTATTTAGGCCCCTGAACATTTGGCATGCCCAATAAAACACTGTGAATTCCAGAACTTTGTCGCAAAAATGGTCATCTGGCTGAACACAAGGCCTCAGACATTTTGTTTTCTGTTTCCCTGCCTTGCTGGGACCATCCTGCAACTACCCCTTGTTCTCCAACTTTCCTCATAGGAAAGAGTGGAGAGTGGATCACAGTTCACATTCTCTGTACTGATCCTTGGAGTCAGGAAGCATGTGGTCAGAAAGCTGGAGCTGAGAGTCCAGCTTGCAGCCAGGAAATGGGGGAAACCAGAACTAAGGGAAATTGAGGTGGGCTAACTAGAGAACAATGTAGCAACAGAGCATTAGGGTAATGAGTCACCGAAGCCAGCTATAGGTTTCCTTCTTCCCTGGCACATATAAGGCGTGGGAAGGAGGCTATGTGAGCCAGGCCACCTGGAGAGCACAGTGAAGAAATCCATCCTTGAAAATAAACACCAGTGAACTTTACATCCATAACTGTTTTCATCTGCGAGCCACAGTTGCGGGTGTTTGCAAAGGGCCTTAAAGACAGGAATGAAAAATATTTCACAATGCCACAGACTTCAGGAGCTGTTGATGAGGTGCAGGCAAGACACTGCTTTTAAGTGTTTAGACACTGGTAGATTTCTACAGTCAATGCTATACATCTAGAAAATTTAAATACAAAGGAAGCAGCATACTGCAGTAATTATTATAAATTACTACACTGATTACATCAAATTGTACAATTAAAATGTTATTAGCTTAATGATATGATTCCAGTTCATTCTAGCACTCTGCCCACTTATTAGAATAATTGTGCAATGGGTTATACAAGTGCCATTAAAGTTACTCCAGGTCCAAACACATCAGAATTTATTTCACATGACAAAAATGTACCCCACAAGAAGATGTATATTTAAATGTTGTTAAATTCTTGGGTTTAGTCATACATCTCACTTCAATATTCAGAAGATCCCAGAAACTCAAATTAATGTAGTGATACTCCAATTACAGATGGAAAAAAACCCAATTTAAAACATAAATCTTTTTTCAGGTACTTCTGAAAAAATGTTTTGCTGTGGTTTTTGAGTAGGCTAAGAATGCTTTTAAAATGTTTCCCTGAACTTGGAAACATCCAAAAACATTTACATTTTTAAAGGTCAAATGTGGCATGGATGGTGTCACTTAGATCTTACCGAGAAATGTATGCTTTGCTTAGTTTGAAGGAAATGTGCTTGAGTCATCAGTTATAATTTTGTTGACATTTCTGGTTGTAGTGTGGTTTTACAGGCAACTAAATAGACACATGTGAACCTAGCTGGATAACTGCACATCAAAATAAATGCAGGAGTGTGGCAGAGCACCTTTGGTGCCTGCCACTTTAAGGCTGGGAGTAGGCAGCCAGCAGGTGCAGGCCAACCCTGATCAGGTGGCCATTTTAGATCCAGGCTCTCAGGGCTGAGGCAGCAGTCTGCTGCAAGCAGCCAAAGGACAACACCCAGCTGAGCTGCTGCTCACAACACCCTGGCAGTATGAGAGGAACTATGGGGATAGCAGGAGGTTTCTGGGGCCCCGGCAGGGTCCTGAGTCCCACAAAGAAGGCTTGGGCCTAGAGAAAGCAAGGCCCAGCCTAGAAAGGGGGCTTATAACTTGTGGGCCTATACAGGGGCTAGGTAGGCCCTGATTTAGAACAGGCAGGGGTGAGGCCTGGGGCTCAGGTGAGCCCAGTTGCGAGTAGAGCTCTGTTAAGACCTCTGGGGCTCCAAGTAAGCCTAGAGTGAGAGAGAACCCCATTGTCTAAGGAGGTGAGCTACTGCAGGGCTGAAACCAATGAACACTGACTGGTCAGTGCAAGAGGGCCAGGGCCAGGGCTAGAAGCCCAACATGAGGGGCAGGTCTGGGCTATCTGGCACCCTGACTGGCCTGGAGGTGGGGCCAGAGCCTAAGGAGGCTGAAGGTCCCCCAAAGGCATGACATCACAGTCAAGGGGAAGAAAGGTCCAGCGAGACAGTAGGCTGAAATAAAGAAGGCTGAAACTCAGCCTCTGGAGGGGAGGCACCCAATGTGCAGTTTGGAGAGTTAGGCTAGTGAGAGGCAGCCAGCAGTAGGAGGCTGCAATAGAAGGTCCAGTAGTGACAGCAGCCCAGGAACAGCATATAACCCAGTAGGAATAAGACCAAGGCAGGTTGGCCTGCTTTGGTCCTGGGTATGACTGAAAACTGCACCCTGCTGGGGAAAGATGGTCTGGTGGGGCTGCCTGTGGCAGGGCAGCTCCCCAGAAATGCCAGGCCAGTTGCCTCCCCAGTGAAAGGTGGGTAGGGGCACCTTAAAACCCCAGCTCCCACATCCTGGTGGATTACCCATACCTAGGGACAGGCACAGAGGCTGGGCACAACTATGGACACCAGAGCCCCATGGGGTGCAAGACACTGGAGGTCCCAGTGAGGAGGCAGATATGCAGAGCAGCCCCAGGGAGAGGGCACATGTGGAAGGCCCCAGGGAGAGAGCAGTTAGGCCAAGGTAAGTCTACAGACACCTGAGGCTGCAGTTGGGCCAGAGGCTGAGACTCCAGTAAGTTCTCAGACATGGTGAGGCCAAGTTCTGGGTCAGAGGGAGACCTCAGTAAGCTCTCAGATGTTGTGGGGCCAAGTTTGGGTCAAAAGAACTGCCCAGTGTGAGGGCATTCTGACTGCGAGCTCCAGTGGGGAGTTCGAGTCCCACTGAGACTCTGGAGCTTGGGTCACAGTATAGGGCACTGGAGCAACATGAATGTCATCTGCAAGGCATAGGCTATGGTGTAGGAGTGATACAGAGCCATGGACAGTGCCCTCTGGCATCGGGGCATTAAAAATGGGCAGCCTCCTGTATTTTACACCAGTTTTAGGAACAACAAATAGTGGCAGGTGAGACTGAGCAGACTGCCCTACTTAGACAGATGCCCCCAGATCTGCCTGGCCATGAAGAGCCCAGCCCCAGCCTACCCTGCACAGATCCAGGGGCACACAACTCCCCCCCCATCCCAGACGAACAGTGTGAGCCGTGGCAGGAGCCACCAGACGAGCACCAGATGAGCCCCACACAGCGACAGGAGCTGCCTCCCTTCCTACACTTCTCCAGTGAGCCGCGCCTCTGTCCTGTGCCTGCCCCAGCCCCAACCCCAACCCCATACCCTCCCTCACTGTAAAGTCCTTGATCTGTGCCCCCATGCCCCTCCCCATCCCCTATGCCAGACTTAGCAGCTGCATGCAACTCTCCGTGCTGCTGGCTGTGCTCCTCACTGTTGTCACGGAGCGGGAACCTACGAGCGGCCGTGTCAATTAGGCCTAGCGCCCCCTGCCGTGTCAATTAGGCCATCCAGCACCCTCGACTCGCCTGTCACGTCTGTGATCTTAGGTTCAGTATGGGAGGCTGCCTACTTGCACCTATGACACCGCGCTGGTATTACCTCCGTTCCAAATGGGGTGCTCTCACCCCAGCCTTATGGGCAGTGCGTGCCTCCTACCTCCCCTGTAGCACGCCCCAAGCCTCACAGCTCTTCCTGGACGTTGTCTGGTCCTTAACCTTCTGCGCCCTACCTGGCGCCCCCTGGGCTGGCCCGCCCCCAACGCCCCTTCTCTGGTGTCCCTGGGCTTAACCCACAACCAGCGCCCCTTCTCTGGTGCCCCCCGGGCTTGGCCCCCCTACCTGGATTAGCTCTTTACATCAACTGGGCTCAGGCGGCCCGAGCCCTACCTGGCCCCTTCTGAGTCCTGTCAATGGTGATCGTCCGATTAGGCTCAGGTGGTACTCGGCACACTGTGCCCCTGTGGCACTGCTCGCTGTGCCCCCCACCGGGCACTGGGAACCCCCAAGCTACTGGGGAGTCCCCGTGAGGCCTCCTTTCACCCCTACAGCCTCACCTGGTCCTCCGGTGTAACCATAAGTAAACCAAAGAGTCAGCCAGCTGGCTACAACATAACGTAAGTGCCAGGCTTATAATACAAACCCCACACAATGCTGACTCTCACCCATACGTCTGTCCAGGCTCTCTCTCTCCCCTCGCATCATTGCAGCCAGTCAAACTGCCACCATTGACTCTGCTGCTCAGCTCTCCTGCAGAGCTGCGGCTCCTGCGGCTGCCAGAGGGGAACTGTTTGCTAGGCTCTGGCCCAGGCTGTTTATAAAGGCCTAGCCCTGCCCCCTTTTGGCCACATGACCCGCCTGGTTGCCCCGGCAACCGGCACTTGAGCTGCCCCATTGATTGGCGGCTCTCTTTATTTCCTTTACTTAAGGCACAGACCACCTCAGTGCTCCTGTGACAACTGTGTACGTGCTGAGCTGTGGCTGCGTGCACACACGGGCATTTAGCTGACAAATTATTAGCCGCATCAGGCTGATTTCTGATACAGAAAATTTTCTTTATATTGGTGCCAATACATCACACCAATGTATCAGTGCACCTCTATTTATTAGGACTGAAGATAATGAAGTTTCCTATTTTATTTCTTTTTTGTGAAAAGGCAATATTCTAAAATATTTCAATCTAAATTTTTAATCCTTTTTATTTTAATAACCATTACTGAGGTGTACCTTTATTCAACTGCACCCACTCACTACCAGTGAATGCAAGGAAGCTCATGAATGCTGACCAGGGAAGTTTGGGTTTTCTTTTTAAAGTAAGTGTTGTAAAAGACAGATACGGGACTATACTCACTCAAGAGCTTCAATAGTAAAGTAATAAGGTAGATGAAGAGTCAGGACTGCTAACTTTTGACAACATTCATTTAACAACAAAGACTAATTCTCAAACCTAGGTGCTTAAAATGGGCACTAAATATATGTTTCACAGATGAAATAAAACTTACTTGATTGTAAAAATTAAATATCTTGATTTCCCCCAGACTTTGATGCAATTTAAAGTGTTCAGTACTTCAAGTTAGTTTTAGTTAGGTGCCTCAATTTGGATTTTGGAGCTTAAACTTAGGTACCCAGGTTTGAAAAATGTGACTGATTTTTAACTTCCTGTGCTAAGAAAGAGCCCTCCAAACCAATGATAAAATGGGTTTTAGATAGGTCACAGAGAAAATGCTAGCCAAAACTGAAAAAAAAGGTATTTTAAAATAATGTGCTTATATTTAGGCTACAGAGAAACGTCACTAAAGCAAAGTTAAAGAATGAAAAAAAAAATAAAGATTTCACAAATTAGGAGACTAGTTTCACCTAGTTTCCATAATTCAGGATTTTTGATTTTGCATGTGGAGAGAACTGAAAACAAAGAACATACCTGAAGTTGCATATCAGCTGCTGCACAAACTTTTTTTGATTCACAAAGTCGTGACACCATGCTTTTTGGCAGTGGCTTGAATGAAAAAATAATAAATCAAATTACATTTAGAACTAGTCAAATGCTTGAGAGCTTCATTGCACTACATTTATAACTAAGGCCAAAAACAAGAACAGCAAATAAAGCAAGAAACTTATGATAATGTTTATATACAGCTGTGATTTTTAAACGCATTAGATTAGAAAACTTATATTGACCATTTAATTTCAACAGGTATTGTTATCTAAAAGGTTTGAAAATGTGAGTTCAGAATTGCAAAATGATAGAATAAAAAAATTGCAGGAACTTTTTAATTAGTAACCAGAAATAACCATTGATTGACTCAACCATTTTTCTTTAATTATATAAAGTGACCCTTTGTTCTAAGTATATATACACGTAAAATATAACAGCCTTTTTAAAACTATTATGATACATAATTATAGCAATTATTTATTTCTGCAAATAATTTTAGAAAAAGAAATACAGACAGGACAGGCAAAGTCCTTTAGGGTCATCTAATCCAATCTTCTGTGGAAGATATCAGAAGTAAAAAAAACCAAACAAACCAAAACTTGCTAACACTAAATGTGTTTGGCAGAATTTCCCATAAGTTTGAACCAACCCCAAAGAAGTAGAGGAGCACAAGATTAGGTTTTATGTATTTACCAATATAAAAAATACTTCACTATACTGAGCAGCAAGTATGTGCTTTTATACATGATCTGTTTCACATTACTAGAATTATTTAAAATACACCACACAACTCTTAGGAAACTATTAGATAGATGTTCCCCAATCTTCAAACTATTTTTCCCTTTGACTTATCTAGAATTCTATAAATATATCCAGAGACTGTTCGTCGCCAGATTTTAAAAACATTGGTAGGTGAAAGCGTAACATTACATTTCTTGTGACTATTTCTTGAATAAATCAGTCTTCCAAATAAGTATGTTCTTTTCTGTAAGTTTTGTTTTATTCAGCTAACATGTTAAATACAGTTAAATTAACTCAGTCCTTGCAGTACTGTTCAAAAGATATTATGGGTTCTGCATTAGAACATAGAGGTTTAATATTAAAGAACTCTGAAAGCATACCTAAAGTTTTATAGTCTGTTGAAGTTTTTAAGAGCCAATACATCACAGTTTATAGATTCTAACAGCATATCCATGTGTTTAAATTCTGTACAATTAATCTGACTTGAAGACAAGCTATATGAATGTTCATAGAATAAAAATGTATTTTTGCAGTAGCTTGCAAGATCTGTAACATTTTTTCTCTGGTAAATGTATTGTGGTCTCAGGGTATTACAGGACTCGTAACGGGGTCAGCTCTTAAATTTCAGTATACAAACTGGACCAATGAACACAAACTCTGCCAGAGAATGAATTGTTTAAAATTATATGATGATTTTAACTCTCTATACTTCTGGCCTCCAGATCAAGAAAAGGATATCATGCAGAGAGAGATCAAAAATCTCACAAGATCGAACATGATAATAGTGATAATGCAGGAATTCAATGGACCACATATAAACTAGTCAAAAGCACGAGGATATAAAAATTAGAGAAAATTCATAACAGTTAAGAGATTTCTTCTCAATTTATTCTCATGTAACACAAAGGAGTTGATTCAACAATTAAAAAAACGCACTAAATAAGAGTAACCATAATATAGTCAAGATCCTAGACAGAAATAAGGCACCAAAAAATAAATTTTAAAAAGGTAGATTGTAATGCAATGAAAATGAGGTAGCCCCAAATCCCCAATGTTTAAAGGAAAGAAAATAAAATCTTCAGATGTAGTATGTATGCTTTCTGAAACTCTCATGCATCCAAACTACTGAATTAAACAAATAAATAAAAGAAAAGGACTAGAAAGCCATTATATCGAAACAGTCATACCAGGCTATTCAAGCCAACCCAGACTTCATATTAGAACAATCTAATCCTAATAAAGCCAATGAAAAGAAGCCCAGATTACACCAGGTATGATGTAAGAGGGGAAAATTGTAGCTGAATTTTTGTGGGTGGGCAACTTCATGCTAGGATCAGAGATGACCATAGCAGGGTGCAGGGCCCAGGGCAAATCAGCCAGTGCAGAGACCAGGTGTGGTGGCAAGGAGTGGCCGGATGGAAAGCCGACCCAGCTCCACCCCAACGCCCCCCAGGGACAGCTCCGGCTGGGATAGATTTAGACATGCTTAGAGGTTCCACCTACTTCCATCGGCCTGCTTCTCTCCTAGGCCCCCTCCACACCTTACAGGTACTGCGCAAATAATTGGTTCACTGCACAATTACCTGAAGACCAGCTACACATGCAAAGTAGCTACCATGCCATAAGAAGCTCCAACTAGCTATAAAGTTAGACCTCTAAAATGTGTACTAACTTTAGAGCTGGTTGCCAACGAGCTTTAAATTGCATACGTACTGTGCCTCCCCTGTGGCTTAGAGCCCTGTCAGCTGATAGGCCTCCCAGTTGTATGGGTGCACCATGCTCAGTGTAAAACCCCCAAGCTCTAAGGATCACAGCAGCTGTGATTGCTATGGCTTAAGAGTGCAGGAAACCCCTGGGGCTGAAGGATCACCACTGTGGCAATCTCCCTGTTCCAGTGGCTCAAGCAACCCACCAGACCAGGGCATGACCACAGGGGCAACCCCCCTCCCCCTGCCCTGGGGCCGAAGGAAACCCCTGAGGCTGAAGGATTGCAACAATCTTCTGGCCCCAGGATCCAGCTCCCCCTGCACTGGCAATGAGGCACAATGGGATCTAATGTGTAATCCCACACTCACACCTCCTGTCATGCACATGTGTAATGGTAGGAGGTGGGATTGTGTGAGTCATGCATTAGTTCCCATCATGTCTTTACCTGCATGTGTAGAGTGGGTCCTAGAGACTCAAGGAAGGGTACTGTGATATCCCAAAATTATCCTAACCATGCAGTTGGTCCAATACAAGATATCAACCACAAAAATTCTTGCCTCTCATGTTAGGTAAGAGGGAAAACCAATATGGATTTCTGAAGAGAAAATAGTTAAAAGCATAAAAACAAGTAATGAGGAATTCTTTAAGTATGTAGGAAGCATGAAGTCTTAAAAGGAACTTCTGAGTATGTTAGACAATTAGGAGTTAGAAGGAGAAATGAAGAATGATAAAAAGCTTGAAGCTGTATTGATCTCTTTGACTGTGTCTTCATGGCTGAAAATACCAGTGAGATACCAGACATAAGCAAATCTGGGACAAGGTAATAAATCTGAGGTACTCTTGCAAATTTAAGTTATCGTAAGAAGAAGTGGCAAAACAAATTCATAATTTAAGAAGTGATGATTTACCACCCTCAGATTGTATAAATTCAAGTAGCCTCTATAAAGAATTCAGGCATCAAGGCGCTAAGTTGCTAGTAAAAAGGTATGATTCCATCAAACAACACCTACCACACCAAAGGACTAGAGAGCAGCAAACATTGTACCTACACATAAATAAAAAAGGCTACAGAATTGCATATCTGTACCTGATGAACTGAATGCACAATTCACAACAAAATGAGAAAACTAAAAGATTAAACAGTACGGCTTAATCAGCACAGTGCCCGCAAATGACAACTATATCTCACAAATCATAGGAAAGTGGGCTGAAAGGGATTGGTTAATAAAGTAGTGACAAAGTCAGCATATATTATTTGGATATTCAACTTTGATATTTATTTAGATACTCAAAAATGTTACAGTAGTGTTAGAGTGATGTTGTAGCCAGGCATTTTTACACATGCAAGTGCTACAGCACTGGGCACTTTGAAAAGCACCCATCGGTATGATGCTTACAGTTGTATAAGCAGTGAAATGCATGTCAGTGCTGAGAAAATGGCAGAGGCACACTTTTTTTTTTTTTTTTTTTTTAAACTAAAACACATCAAAGGTGCTTTAGTTCAAAAGCGCACTGCTACCATTTTCTGCGTGCTAACGTGCATTTTGCCACTCATACAACTGCACACAGTGCAGCACGGGGCGCATCAGCTCGCATGAGAACCAGACTCGATTAGTTAATCCGAACCAGTGCATCTCTGGCACGTTGCAGGACAAAAAAAATATGTGTATGCCCTATGTAAGAGGCAAGGAATTCTTAGTGATGTCTTTTATTGGACTACAGGTCACCACATGAAGAATATCTTGCATTCAACTCTGAACTGTATCCCAACTATGCAGCTGATCCAATAAAAGATACCACCCTAAGAAATCCTTATCGCTAATAACATTAAAAAAGGCATTGACAGAGTTTCTCACAAGAGACTA
>NW_017728906.1:168622977-168641436 GCF_001723895.1 Crocodylus porosus | reverse complement strand
GATAAATGGTACATTTTCATCATAGCAAAATGTTACCAACAGGTACTTACTTCCCTGGGTCCAATATTTTAAATATATTAATTTCCTGAAAAAGGAAGCTAACTAATGAGATAACAAAATCTGCAACTGATCAAAAGTATTTAGGTTAGATCATTTTAGACCAGTTAAGTTATCTTGTAGGCCCCTATCTGGTAAGATCCCAGTCTTAGATCTCATGGAAGAAATGGTCTCTTTGCACTTGCACAGAGCACCAAAGACCTTGAAAATGAATCTCTTTAGGTCCCTGGGGTCTTCCAGTGCCAAACCAAGGAGTTTGGTGTGGATCCCAGACACACAAAGCTAGCTTTCTACTAATGGCACAAATATTTTGCACACAGGACAGTAAGAGAAAACTGGACAAGTATCTTTAAATTTTTCTTGGCATTACAAAAAATGATCATCTAAAATCCTGGCAGCAGTGGTGCATGTATTTTATAGTTATTATTTTGAAATGCTAGAACCTAAAGTATTGCTACAATTAAAGCCAAACTGGCTTTTTCAGTAAAACTTATTCAGTTTTATATTTTGGCTGTCTTATATAACAGCAAGATGAAACTAAGCACACAAGCTTTCAACCACTGTGATACGAAAAATAACTTTGCTAATTGGATTTCTGGTAAACCACAGTTCCACATATCCACACTGAAACAGGAAATACAGGTTTGAAGTTAACTAAATAGAGAAAATCAAGGTTCTGTAATGTGAACAGACACTGTACCTTCTGATTGGGCCAGACAGGGAGAGCCATCACCTCAGCCTTGCTCAAACACCCTCAGAACCTGTTGATAGATTGTCTAATCCACAGCTCATAGGTGGCCACTTCTCACAGCTCTCTCTCATAAGACAATATGATAGTGCAGGCCTAACCAACTTGGCCCCACAAGTGACTAACGTACGGCCCCCAGGCTCCTACTTGGCTGCCACAGCCCCATCACCCCAGCTGCCGCCTGACCCAGCAGCAGGGCTGGCAGCCTGGCATGGTGCAATCTGCAGTGATAGAGCAGCCTGGAGATGCTGGGCAGCACTACGCCACAGGGCAGTCCCCAGGGAGCTGTAGGTGAGGCAGCATGCTGCTCTGCACGGTAGTAGGGGTGGGGGTGCCCACCATTACATGTGGTGCGGTGGAATGGTGGAAGGCCCACCTATGTGCTGCAGGGTTAGGAAGCACATGCAGTGGAGTGGGGGGAAGTACATGGTTTGAGCCTTGGAGGCCCATGGGAGTCCACTAGTAGCAGTAGCCTTTCCAAAAGATCCTTGTCCCAGTTCACTTTTCCAGCTAGCTACTTAAAATATTTACTCAAATCTAAGATTATTCTGAATTTAAGATGACCCCACAAATCATTACATCCTGTACATAAAAATGTATAAGTTTATTATAATTTCCCACACATAGAATATTATTATTGGAAAGTCATTTTTAATTCTTTAATTTCTCCCCAATGCTGCAAGGAGGCAGGCAGTGTGTGTGAGAGGGAGGGTTGGGGGGCAGGTGGTATAGGGAGGTCAAGCAGCTTGCCCCTTGTGTATGCCTACCCCCCTGCCACCTGCCTGCCCCCTTCCCCCATAAAGCCTCAGGCCCCCTTTGCCCTCTGCCTCTACTCCCTTTCCTGTCCTTCTCCCCCAGCTTCTGCTCCCTCCTTCCTCCTCCCCTCCCCAGCCTCTGCTTCCCCTTCCCCCTTGTTTCTGTTCCCCCCTTCCTCCTCCCCTATAGAGACTCTGCTCCCCGCTCTCTCCTCCCTAACCTCTGAGCTCCTCCTTCCCTCCTACCCTCCCCTACCTTACTCTTGCTCAAAGTGAGCAGGTTGGCAGGCTCCATCCCTGTTGTAGCCTGGAGCACTGAGCATGGCCCCAACCCAGCCCCTGCAGCAGCCATGCGGGTTGCAAGCCACAGCAATGGCCCCAGGCTGCAATGTGCACAGAGCAAAGGGAAGGCAGGGGGAAGGGGAGTGAAAAGAGAAGTCCATGGTGAAGCAGAGGCTGTGTGGATGGCAGGTAGGGGCTGGAGTCCAAGCCACAGCAGCCACCTGTGCTCCCCACTCCCAACATCCTTGTACTCAATTCTAAGATTAGGTGCTCCTCCCATGTTAAATGGGTGAGGGGCATTTTATCTTAGAATTCAGAAAATACAGTATTTACTTTTATGGTCTTATTAGTGCTACAGGAGCAGAGACAATCTGTCAAGTGCATGAAAGCTAAAAGGAAGTCACCAGCTCTTATGACAATGCCTGTTGAAGAAAAAAAGCACAGAAAGACATCAATCAAAGGGGACTAGTACCGGCTCATGGATTTTGCTGAAAACAAAAATCATAACAAACAGCATTTCAAGGCAAAAAACAAAGGGTTTGATTTTGTGCATGAGCAAATTAGGCTTTATTAACAGAATAACAAGGACATGACCTATTTGCCTCTGTAGCATCTTTTGGGACTCTAACAGTAAAGACTTTGGGAAGCAAAAACTTGGACTCCTTACGATCTCCCTCGGATAGCTAAAATAATTTTGCTTTATCCCAGTCCCCATCTTTGTGTACGAAAAAAAAGAAATACTAGGAGAGGCCCAGGCCTCAGCACGTTACGAGACTAATTTTTTAAATCAACAGAAAACATTATTTCCCACATTTTCTATTCTGTTCTCTCCTACAAGTCTGTGTTAGTAACAGCTCCAGTGACAAACAGCTGAGTTAAAGATTCAGCAACAGAACTATTATTTTTCTTATCCCAAAAAGAAGTCCTTTAATTGATATCCCCCCTCTGGAAATAAGAACAGCTTTGGCTAAGATTGAATAACCATTCAATTTTTTACTTTAAATGTTATATACTTTACTTTGGTTTCTTCTTTTCCTGTATTTTATGTTCAGTAAACTTTAAGACCTTGGCATGAATGTTACAGTATATCTGCCATGGTGGCTAAGAAAGCTAAATTCTCTGGGCTCCCAAACTGTAAGCATATTTAACTGTTTGATGTCATATAACAACAGGGACATGCTAATACATGTTATTACATGAGCTTATTTCTTTACACAAATGAATATATCCCATCTTTCTAATTTAATCTTTCTTATTTTGGAAACCTAAAATTAAAAAAAAATATTACTTGAGACAACAAACTTCTCCCATAGCAAAAAGACATATAGTTGATAATAATGTAGTTTATAGAAGATATTACAACAGACATTTACCACGACTACCACATTAGTACCTACTTGATAAGAAAATCAAGAATGCAAAATTGCACACTTAAACAATTTTGTTACTTTCTCTGCACTAGTATTTTTAACTGGAATTTTAAATTAGCATTTGCTAGCTTTTGTATCAGTCAGCATTGACTCAGAAACTAATCCAAACCCCAAAGCAATATAAGAATTATTTTCTACTGAATTCAGTATGTTTTGGATCAGATCCTTATCTAGCCACATAAATGTGCATAATACATCTGCATTTTTAAAAGCATGCCTATAGAATTAAGGTTCTACTATGTGTGTGCTCAGTAAGCTATTTTCAACAGCTCATTTGTGTTATAAATCAAAACAAATTATTTCTTGAACAGGATTGTGGGTCAGGACCTTATCCTTTGAAAACCGACTTAGCAGCAAGTTTAGTTGCCATATTCAGAGACCAGACCTACATTACAAAAAGTTTTGTTGCCATAGCTATATTACCTACATGCATGGAGAAATGGACCATCCAGCCAACACAGGTAAGATGGCAAAATCTCTGCTGCAGAGATGCAGCTCTGCCAGCAGAAGGATGATTTCTTCAGCTTATCATAACGCCATACAGGAAAGTCAGCATGGCCTCTTCTCTGCAGAAAAACCTCACTCTATCAGTATCTCTGCTAACTATAATTATGTTGTAGAAGAGCCCTCAGCAGCAACAAAGGCTCTGTGGTGTAGACACAAGCCTGCACCCCCTCATGTGGGTAAAACAGAATCGAATTCTGGTCTCCATGACAGACATTACACTTTTAAAAAATGGCTGAAAAACTGCTAAAGAGTGCGTTTTGAATAATTCTTACGATGGGCAGAATGGATTTTGCCTTCATGTTCCAGTCATTCAAAATTATTAGAGAGAAATTTGTTCAAATTTTCCACAAAGAATCCACCTCAGACACAGGCCAAGCATAGGAAATGTAAGATCCAATAATTAATTTTCTGTGAATTAAGTGTGCAAAAAAGCCAACGTGTTTGGGTTTTTTTGGGTTTTTTAGAGAAACTATTTTGTAGTCTTAAATGTAGCAGTTGTTACTGCTGTAATAACAAATAGCAATAACCATTTTTCTTCTCTATTTTGTAACATTCATAAGTAAATCACAGCCACAGAAGTCTTTTCCACCAACCTTCTAAAGCACTTTAGACTGAATACTGTAAGGAAAAGCAGATTTATCCAAATCAGCCAATCTCAACCAGGGTGCCATGACATTCTGGGGTACTTTGAGATCATTTCAAGGGTGCCTGCAAGGTGCCAGGCAGTTTTAGACCTGTTAGGGGCACAACCATGATTCACAAGACAAATCTGAAGTTTTCAATTAGGGATACATACTGTTATAAAACATTCTGGCCTGTTGTGGTCTTTCTGAGCTCTTTATGACAGAAGAATTGCTCTATTATTTTTCTGTAGTCAAAAAAGAGAGAAAAGACTAAAAGCTGGCATTTTCTGAGAGGTGCTTGGGTTTATTGAGGGGTGCCTCAAATCTACTGATGGGTGCAATGAATCTAAAAGGGTTGAGAACCACTGATCTAAATTTCTGATTGCAACTTATATCCTAAATTTTAAAAGTAACACACAATAAAAAAGCAGCAGTTTAAAATCTCAAAAGCCATACTGCAGCTCCTGGCCCTATTCTTAATCTTAGAGCCCAATCCATTCTTGTTTGTCCTCAAAACTGAATTTGTATATTAAAGTTCACTCAGTTGCTTCCTGGCACACACAAATGCTGTGCCAGATTCCATCACTAATAAACAGAACGAATGTAAAAGAAAGTGCCAAGAGACATGATGGTTCTTAGCTTGTGCGTTAAAACAAAGCATGGTTTAGATTTAAGGCATTTTAAAGATAAAAAACAATAAATGTTGGGTAAATTGCTTTCAGATGTTTTTCCCAAGCTCAATGTGCTATTCAATCCAATTAGCTTCACAATGCTTGAAAACAACATTCAATTACATTTTCAAGAGAATACTAAAATCATATTTTTCCATCACTATTTCAACAAATATGCTACAGAGGTTTAAGTCTGGAAAATGATGAATTCTCCTGTTTTGAGCCCCTCTTCTGCTGGTTTCAACAGGAGTTTTATTAGGTGTGCAAGGACTGACAGCTTTTTAGGAAAGCAAATAATGCCACCTTGGTAAAATATAGAACGCTGCTTGGTACACTAGGCAACTTTGGGTAGTATAAGCATTGATGTGCAATTGAAGAGAGTTAGAACAGAGTGCCAACCAGGGTGATAAAGCCTATTGTAACAGATACCATTCAAACTATTTTTCTATCACTGCAAAGTTACAGCAGAAGCAAACAGAAAAAATGTTTCTTCCTACTTTCATACCACTGAAACACAAGTACTGAATATTCATTGCAGATAGATTTTCATACAGTGTAATACTGCCCTGTGGAAAAAACTGCAAATCACTGTGGATAAAAAAAAAAAGGCACCCCCAAAAAACCCACTGCAATTCCTGAGTACTCTGGATTCTGGCTAAACGTATGAAATAAGATTGGTGGCATACTGTTACTCTTTTGCATTTTTAAAATGGCTTAACAAATAAAAGCTATGTTCTCATGCCATGCCTAAACAGTGAACCAGTCAACAAAAGTTATTCTGTCCCAGCCAGCACTTTCTTTTCATTGCTCACTGTGAAGAGCCGACAGAGTTGTTTTATGTTAAAACAAAAATATTTGAGTTAATTTTAAAAACAGGAATCCAAGACTGATGAGAAATGAAACTGTGTGTATGCCATAATGTGAAATGTCTGGGTATATAATGAAAAACTGTATTTTCAATTATAAATATTTATTCACAACGTAAGTGTTTGTACTGTTTGGACTGTGCTTTTTTTCTTTCTTTCTTCCTTACTCATAATCTCTAAGCCAAAACAAGACAAGAGTAAATTCAACACATTTGTTTTCAACTGAATGAAGAAGCCTACCATTGGGGTTATTTCCCAGGGTTGACAACATATCTTCAACTTTTGGAATTATTATTATTATAAGGCTGATAATAAGAAAGAAACACGTTTAACAGGTAAGCTTCTTGTGCTACCATTTTTCTTTGTAAAACTGTAAAGCCTGACTCAAAAAGCCCTTATGAATCCTTACATCAAGCTTAGTATAAAGATGATAATGCCCTTTCACAAGCTATATTTATTTTTAGGCTTGATCTGGCCAATTTCCAAATGTCTCTTGCAATGAGAAAGTTTTCCAAATTCCATAGACTTTGAAGGGCAAAGCACATGTTTTGTCTGGTACCCAGGATATGTACCAACTTACGGGTGTTAATTATTTTAACTAAGTAGAGATACACTATTCAAATTTATTCACTGTATTTCAAATTGGCCAACAATAGTTTTGCTTAATAAATATAAAAACAATCATCTATAGTATTATTTCTACAGCTTTCAACAGAAAGTCTGATTTTCTTTTGGTAATATCCTGTGGGGTACACAATTTTTTTTTAAATTTAGGGAAACAAGCTCATCTACAATAAAAAGGACAAACTACTGAAATCATGAATCTAGCTATAACCATCTGTATATTCTCTGAAAGTAAATGCAAAGTTAATCTCTACAATGTACAGTATTCCTTGAATGAACAGTTTGCTCCATATACTATGGCCCCAGTAAAAAGGAACTTAAGTTTCAGGAAAAATGAAGTGAACTTCCAGAGCAATGGCCAAAGACTAAGGGACTAAGGTAAAAATAAAATTTTAAAAATGGATATAGGCCTGTTGTGGTATTATTATTTATGTTAGAGCAACTCCTACAAACCTCAACCAAGGATCAGGGCTCTGCTGTATTAAGCACTACAGACAAGTTAACCCCCTCCACCCCCTGCAAAAGTAGGTTCCCTGGCCCAGGGAAATCACAGTCAAGGAGCCCAGGGAAATCACAATCAAGGAAGGTCAAAGGACAGGACAAGAAAAAACTGATAAGAGGATCCGAAGCAAAACAGCAAAGTAAGGATGCTAAATACAAACGGGTAGTTTCATCTCATCTGTTTATCCATTACCTATAAAACACAGTTCATCTGACATCACAGGAGAAGTGAAGGCATTTTACAGCTGGATTTTTCTCCTCAAGTATAGGGAAAAGTAGGAGAAAGTATGAAGTTGTTGAATGAGAAGTAGAAGCTGACCACATTGGCTAGGTGCAGACATTCAAAAAGCCTGAGGTGAAATCGATCCAAGTTGCATGGTTTTCTGTAAGTGGCGCAGTTTAGATGGGCAGCGAACAGAACATACATTTGCCCTTTGGCAAGGGGAACAAGGGAGACAAATCTTAGTCCAGGTCCCACCATTTTTAAACCAGTCTGTGTGCACCAAACTTCTGTTTTGTTATAGGTATAGACCAGTTTCCATTCATTTATAGTGGTAAAAGTGCAGGGTCTCAACTGTTGCAGGCATACTTTTGCATCAGTTCTGACCTGGGCACCATGGTTTTTCCCTGCCACTGTTTCCCTCTGGCCCTCAGCTGTGGCACAGGCACAGCACCATACCCCCTGGAAACAGCCCAGATCCTTGTTGGCCTGGGTTAGCACAAGTGAAGCCTCTTGCTACCAGAGACCCCCCAGCTCCATGGGCCAGATCCAGGGGCTCCGTGAACTGCATCCAGCTCCCAGACCTTACAGTGCCAAGGCCTGGACTAGTAGTTAGATGACTGACCATTTAATTTATGACTGCAGACAGATGTCTAAAACTAAACTTTGTGCCTGTCAGAATACTATTAAAATGGAGTCCTCTTCTGAAAATCTGAATTAACAGGAAGTATGAAAAATGTAAACATAAAAGGGGGAATGGAACTGGACTGGGTGGTACAAGGCAGTGTAACTAGGATTATTGTGTTGTAACAAAGACAGACAGCACTTAGGTTTTAATTTTTTAAGTAACCTTGTACAATCTCAATTGAGATGTATAAAGCTAGCCAAAGTACTACCAGACCTTTCAGGGAACAATCCTGCCCTAGAAGTAGAAGCATCTAATTGCTTGGGCCAGTAGTGCTATACCTCCGGCCCACACAGCTGTGCTGTCTGACTCCCAGGGCTTCACACAGGTCTGGAAATTTGGCAGCAGGGACCAGTGCTAATTAATGCTGCCAAATCTCTAAGCATTGTATTGGACTCGCACAAGGAGGCCAGGGTGGCAGTCCAATCCACCATATGCAGGGGCAGGTCTGATCTCGTACACAGAGGGAGGCCAGTGGTCTGAACTGGCATGCAGGGCTGGGCCCATGCACCAAATGGTACCTGCACAATGTCCCCACACTGGATCAGGTCCATGGAGTGACCCTATGCATCAGACGAACTCCTCACTAATCATCCAGTCTATAGCCTGGAACATTTGGGCACCACTACTATAGGCCATTTCCACTCAACTTCCACGCTTGTGACTACCTATTTACTCACATCTAAAATGAGGTGTTTTTTCCACCAACTAGCATGGGAGGGAGGCCCCTCTCATCTTAGATCTGCATACAAGCTAGGGGGTGAGGGTGCAGGCATGCTCAGAGCCAAAGTCAGAGCCACAGAAGCCTCCTGTTCCTTGCACCATTTGCCCTCTGCAGTTTCTGTTCCCTTTCCCCCCATTACTGTCAGGTGCAGCTCAGTACCGGCTCCAGCTGGATTCCTTCCTTGGCACAAAATCCAAGGAAACTCCGTCCCCTGCCTGGCCGATTAGAAGCATCGATGCTGCTTCATGGCCAAGCAAGGACTGTGCTTCCATGTGCTGTGCTCTGTGCCCAGCAGGGAACACAGCAAAAGTAGCACCTAGCAATAAGGAGGGTGGGGAGAGGCAGACTGTAGGGAGCGCGGGGGAGGGAAGGGGCAGACTGTGGAGAGCTAGGAGTGGGGCAGCAGATGGTGGAAGGCTGCAGAGGGAAGGGGGGGCAGAGGGCAAAGGAGCCCCAGACACCTGATGCTTTAGCAGTAAGGAGGGGGAGAGATTAATTTAAGACAACCCTCCAATAATGGAGATTCTATACCTGGAAAATTATAACAAATTTATAAACTTTCCATAGATAGAATCTAATTACTGGAGGGTGGGGGTGGTATCTGAAATTCAAAGTTTTCTTAAGTTCAAGTAAATATGGTAGTATACATTCACCACTGTATTGCATCTATCCAAAGACAATAGAGATACTGAATTTCTGGCTTTGTTAATACAGAAATTAAAATACAGTATTTTACATAACTTAGCTCATACAAAAGCTTTTTCTTTGCTGTATGACATTTTACATAACTTCACAAAATGATTTTGGTTTAAAGTTTAAAAACTATCAACACATATCCAGATACAAAGATTCAATTTCCTTCTAAATACTATATATTATTCATTGTGCAGGAAGTAAACAGTTATTTTCTAAATAATCAGCATATAAGTTAGCAGATAAGGATTATTTATAACCATAATTTATTGGTAAGTTAATATTTCCTTGGTAATGTCAACAGAAAAAGTTATTTTAGGCTTTTACTAAATATGCTTATAATTTTTAAAGAGTCAGCATCTTCATTCTGTTTACCTGGCCAGTTTTATAATGTCTTGCAAATTGGTTAACCACACGATAGTCATTTGCAAAATACTCCATTAGAATAGAGGGAACTTCTGCAAAATCAGTAGAACATCTGGTCCCTTTAGGGAGGGGAAAATAAAAGAAAAACAAGAACATTAGTATAGAGCCAGTTCCATTAACACAAGTAGTTATGTTTCCAAGAGTTGTTAGCATTCAATTTGCTGTACTATTGTCTGCTTTATGGAGTCAGTATTTTATTTCTATAATGTTATAATACATACTGGGAAAAAAATCATTACAATCCTGCCTTTTTACTATGAAATCACAAAGTAAAACATAATATTTGAACAGCTGGATGAGGTGCTTTATAAAGCTGTGGGTCACACCCTTTCTAAAGGAAATTCGGCTGCAGCCAAATTGGCCCCACATGAAACACTGTTAGTTTTTTTCTTCTTTTTTAATTGTCCTAAGCCTAAATCAAAACTGTACTGTAAATAACACTACATTAATCCCATTCAGTTATAATTCTTATCTTCCATCTGTTTGCTGAGCTTACATATAAAAGCATAGATATTAGGCTCCTACAATACAAGATCAATCAATGTAGAAAAGCCCTTCTGAATTTCAATGCAGGTCCTGAATACGTGTGATAAGTAATAATTTTAGAATTACATCATTATGTTTTCATGCTTTCTCTTTTTTCAATACTGCTTATTACTCACGGAGTCACTAGAAAAGACTGCTGAAACAAAGCTGTACTTTTAGTTGTTAATATAAATGGGAGTTAGGCATATCACACCTAGGTTATATTTTGGAACACAGAGATGGTTGGGATCACAAAGTATTCCAAAAGAGGTCTCAAAATGGCATGTATTTCATATAGTCATAGGGAAGTAGGGCTGGAAGGGAACTCCAGAGGTCCCCTGGTCCAACCCCTTGCCTGAGGCAGGATCATCCCTATCCAAAACATCCCAGCAAATCCATAATCTAAACTCTTTGTAAAACTACCATCAACCCTGACACAGCACACGATATAATACCCTAACGTGCCATAGGTAAAGCAGGGGAACCACAGCAGCCAACGTCCTGCTTCTATAAAACGTTGTCAGTGTACACCCAAGAGGTCCTGGGTAGAGGATAGCGTCTCCCACTACAGAGGAAGGGATCCCATGGGGTAAAATTCCTTCCTGACCCCAAATATAGCAATTGATCTGACCCTCAAGAGGGACACAAAACCCTCTAGCCAGGAACCTCCAGGTTTAAGTCCTGGCAGAAGCGCTGGCACAGCCCAGCCAAAATCCCCAGCCTTGGCTGCAACCAAGCCCCCAATGCCTCTGGGGAATGCTTAAAAAATAACCCACAAAAACCCCTGACACATATAGCAGAAAAGGGGGGGAGCAGTATTCCCTCCCAGCCACATGAGGTAACCATAATAGAGAAATAGCTATGTCTATATCATCCCCGACAAGTAGCTGTCCAAGCTTTTCTTAAATACCTCCAGTGATGGAGAGTCCACAGCTTTCCCAGGCACTCTATTCCACTGCCATTTTGTTCTAACAGTGAAGAAGTTTTTCCTGATATCTAATCTAATCTTACTTTGCTGCAACTTCAAGCCATTGGTCTGTGTCCTACTCTGTAGCAACAGAAAAAAGATGCTTTCCTTCTTTTTTATGGCAGCCCTTTAGGTGTTTGAAGACTGTGTTCTTAAGTGCCTTTTCTACAAGCTGAACATGTCAAGAACCTTTAGCCTTTCCTTGTATGCTTTATCATCTTTGTTGCCTGACTCTGGACCCTCCATGTCCTTTTTAAAATGTGCAGCCCAGAACTTGACATAGTACTCTAGATGATGCCTAACCAGTGCCGAGTAGAGAGGCACTATCACCTCCCCTCCCATGTCTTGAACCTAACATAAAACAGAAACCTCCTGAACAATATCCCAGCCCAGCTTTGGTGGTTAACCTCTGCCCAACTAAGAAGGTCTTGCAGTGCATATGGAAGGGCTCTGGCAGGCATCCATGAGGAGGGAGTTCAAGAGCTGAAAAGCGACTGCTGGGAACAACCTCCATCAAGTATTTCCCTATCAATTGAAAATGTCTTGTTGGATACATCCTAGACACTGCATTGCCTTGCTCACATCTACTATATATTATTGGCTCAGTTGTTCTGTGACTGACTAATACATTAAGAGTAGAAATAGACGTCACCAAATAAAGCAGATCAACTGTGTCAGTGTGTCCCAGCACGGCTCATCTGCTTCACTGGCTAAAAAGCACATTGCCTGTTGTTCTGCCCATTGATGCTGCAGGACATCAGGTGATGTGTTCTTCCTGGGCTTGAGGGTCCTGATCCTGTGCACACTGGTGTCTCTGGGGTGTGCCTCAGTAAACAAGAAAACCTTGAGTTTCCCTGCTTACAGTGACATGTCCCAGAGATCTCGGGGGTGCATCTCTGTAAGAAGGGAAAGCCAGGCAGGCACTCCCAGGGCTTGAGGGTCCAATCCTGTGCAGGGTCAGGCTCCTCAAGCTCCTGGAGAGAGAAAGTGAGAAAGGGTACCTGAAAATTTAAAGATGTTGATAACAACAACTTAAGTCTCAAATATTCAAATATTCAGTTTGTCCTATCTACAAATCTTGGTTTTATTCAACAGCTTGCCAATCTTCTTTTCCACCCACAGGAAGATGAGTCCCTCTCTTTTCTATTATTTTCTTGAAGCATCAGAGCCATCATCATATATCTTTAGGTTGGACCACTTGGTGTGCCTATAGCCTGCCATCAACATAAACTGTATGTTACAGACAGGAACAAAAGTCCTCCTTCTGCTGGTCTTCTGACAATGGCTCAAGCAATGCAAAGAGTAGAGACTCCCTAAGGAGTCTTTCCATGAAAGATTGCTGCCAGCTAGGACAATTCTAGAGTGTATTTAGGAGCGGTACGCAAGGGCTTACAGTATGTCTCTGTCTCAAATAAACTGATGTTTCTGTCATCAATTTCCTGCTCCAGCTGGAGTATTTGAACATGCCCATATACATGAGACACTGGCAACAACAGGAGGCCCCTAAAACAGCTGATCTGGAGATGGACACATCTAGTATCCCTGGAGATCAAAACAGACAGAATAGAGTAGGAGGAGGGCAGCTGGCTCAATAAGTATTCAAATCTATTGGGTAGAAACTTCTATATACAATGTAATTTACATTAGCAAAGCCAGCTGCAATATACTGTTGAAGGCAGTTCTTTTTAATGTCAAAGTGCAAGCATGAGTATGGTTGCTTTTGAGTGCAAAATATGCCTGCTTGCAAAATGTGACGGTGACATATTCCTCTTAACAAGCATCCCCCTTTAACTAATCCCAATAGCATAATAAAAGTCCATGAGATAAAGCATATCTTTAAGACATGGTGCTTACAATTCCATTTTTTTCCACTTTTCATGGTGCTAAACAGTCATTCTGCCCCAACAACTCTCACTTCCCACCAAGTTCTTGTGTAAAAGTACATTTTAAACTGTTTGCAGATATTAAAAATAAATGGTATCATGTAGCTTTAACCATACCATGGCTTTAACCCACTAGCCATAGCTGTAAGAGAACCGTCAGGCCAGCCTGGCAGCTGCCATCAAATATGCTAAAGCTGACTGCCACAGTTTGAAAAGAGCAAGCTGAAGGAAAAATAAGCATGTTCTTTCTAAAGTGTGCTGTTCCTTTTGTGTGTATCTGGTGATCTGTGATTTGTTATCCAGTGTGTTCGTTCATGTTCATTTACTTTGATAAGAGAGCCTACTACTTACTTGCACACACTGAAATTATCAATTTATTTCATTAACAACTTGATTTTAAACCTAGTAAACACAGAACCTGGCTCTGGCACTTTAATACCACAAATCCTTTTTTTCATTTGTTTCTTAGAGGGGGGGAGGGAAGAGTGGGGGGAAGAGAGAAAGGAGGAAGGCAGGACCCTCTTGGCATTAGATTTTACACTGTAAATTCCCTAAATCATCTGCAACCCAACCACTCTATTTCTTTTTAGCTCAATTAGTTTCAATCAACCTATTCTTCTTTTATTACATCTAAAATGATGGAAAGGGGTGCCTTGCAGGCACTGGGGTAATAACATGAGAACACAAAAAGGGCAAGAATGAAGAGTTTGGAGAATCAGCTAGATTCCTTAATAAACAGGACAGCAACTGTGCATTTTTTGTACTCAAGAATCCAAAAAAAATCACGTCATCATCAAGAGGCTGGAGGTATTCTGGCAGCATTCCAGAGGCAGTAACAGACGTACACAAAAAAAACACTGGCATGAAAGAGAAAAATAAAAAATGGAGGTCAAAGATGACTTCAAGTTTCTGTCCTTCAGAACAGTATTAAGGTTTGAATTAGAGAGAGAGTCAAGAGTGAAAAATCAGAGACACAAGACATTCTTTGTTTTTGTTCCGAATCAAAAGATACTTTTATTCCATTTCATAGTTGAGGGGGGGAGTAAACAGAGATCCTCCGATAGCTGCATTTTTTCACCCTTGTCTTCAAAGGGTATACAGCATGGCAATCCTCACCTCTACCCTCATCAACGATGATGTCCCAAAGAGTAAAAAAACCATGCTTCTTCTCAATTGTACCAGCTTAAGCAGACAGGTACCTGAATCCTTGCACGATGCTGCAATAATTCCAGGCTACGCTTTAATAACTAATTTTTGGAATTAGTCAAGAGAGTAGAGACAGAGGGATCAACAAGTCAATCAACAGTGTACATGTTTAATTGAAACGTACTGTTTTCACAGGCCTGTCAGAGAAACATGTACTAACATACAGAAAGCTGCAACACACTGAAAGTTAAAAAGATAATGCAGAACTTTGGAAAACTAATAAATATATATAGTAATCAACATATATACACCATCCCATCAATGTTTGCTGTGTGAAGGATGTGTGCTATTATTCATGGCTTCACTTTTGCACATTAAACATTAAAATATGGTTTGCAAGTTATTAAAAAAAGAATTATTAGCTCACCAGGTTCAACATCATAAAGCAAGGGGAGAAAAAATATGGCTTGCAGGCCAAATTCCACTCACCCTGTGATTCTATCTGGTTCACGGCAGGCCTCTCAGTCCCATCTGGCCAAGGCACAGGGGCAGCCTGGACTATGGAGTGTATGGCCAGTCCCAGGGCCCTTGAGCATGGAGGTGCACCTGGCATGTAGTGCTAGCCACCTTATCCCTGTGCATGCCTCCTGGGCACATAGGGAGCTGTAGTCTGTGAGGCCAGGCAGCCAGACTCAGCTTCCCAGCAGCCCTTGTGGCAGAGCTCCTTTTGGCTGCCGCTACCAGTTTCTCTGCTGCTGGACCCAGCCAAGGCACCTCAGCCTATTTGTACTGCACCCACCACCGGGGGTACTGGATGGAGTGTACAGGTGGTCAGGCAGGGTCTCCATGGACACTGGCCCAGGACCCCTGAGGGCAGGACATACTTGGCTGGGTAGATGGGATGGTGCAATGGGTGGGTGAAGAGTAGCACCCAGTAGCTAGATGGGCAGGCAGGGCAGCGACAGTGTAGGGCCAGGGCCCAGGGCAGAACTGCAATCTGCTCCCCACACTTCCCTGCAATGGGCGCTGGTTCCACGGGCAGCCGTCAGGCCATGCCTGCAGAACCGGCACCTGTCACCGGGATGTGCAGGGAGTGGATCAGAGCTCTGCCCTGGACCCCAACCCCATGCTGTCACTGCCCTGTGATCCCAGCCCTGACCACCCATCCTGCTCCCTGCCTGCCCGTGGTCAATCCCATCCACCTGGTGGAGCACACCACTCTTTAAGTGGTCCTCCAGCCCAAATAATTGCTCACCCCTTTTATAAAGTTATTAAAAGCTAGTTAGACAATAATTCAGGAAATTAAAAGGGACAAAGAGATTATTCAAACCTTTTAACAACAACAAACATCATTATCATTGATTTCTTACCAGTGACATGTTGGTATCGAGTTCGTCCCAACATGGAATGCATGGCATGTCCCATTTCATGAAAAAGGTTTTCCATCATTCCAGGAGTTAGCAATGTTGGTATACTCCTGGTTGAATGAGGCAGACTCAGCATGAGAACAACGACAGGAAGCTGGTATTCTCCATTTTCTCTTAACCTGCCTCCCCGAACTGTGAAATGGCAATCCTTTTGAAAACAAAACACACACAGTCATGCTACATGTCTATGTTTAATATAGAAGGGTCATATTCTCTTCTCATTTATACCCTATAAATGAATTAGCTTCAGTTGAGCTGCTGTAGTATAACTTGACCCAAAACTTTATAAAGATATTTTATCTATGTTACTTTCTTTTCAGATTACACTGGAAGTAGCTTCTTTCATTTTATCAAGAGATAAAAAACTGAACAACTTTTAACGTATTAAACAAAACAGGTCTCAAAGTTACATTAAGTTTAAAACATGCTAAGAGCAAATATCACAACATTCAACTCTCCACCATTCTAAAAAAAGATTTTAAACAGTACAGGGCTGAGCTCTGCTGATGTGCTAATCCTACAATAATAATTTGTACATAAAGTACAATCTGTCCCCAATCATCAGTTGAGTTTTAAACAGTAAACTCTAAAGCAAGCACCCATATGAAGACTAAAGAAAAATCCACATGATACACTGCAGAACATTAGTATCATAGCAAAATTAGCATTCAAAGTGACCTCAGGAACTCATCTAGTCCAACCCCTTGCTCAAAGTAGAATCAGCCCCAACTATATCACTAGCATACTATAATGCATTAGCAAAAATAATTAATACCTAACTACAGGAGACAAAATAAATGAAGTAATACTGTTGTTTAATGTGTGTGCATATTCACTTACTTGCCAAAAGCTGGTAATTTGCAATAAGTTTTCAGATAATTTCTGCTAATTAGCAAGGGTCTAATGTATCTTGTTTTGTAGTTCTTATTTTGGACCTGGAATAGGAGTCACAATGTGTTCTAAAACTGTGGACAGCCCCCCAATTTAAGAGGAAGTTTGGGAATTGATCCAGCTGACATTTGACCTTTTGCCTTGGCACAGAGCATACGAGGTTTCAAATGCTAATTGTTCAAAAGCCATAGACAGAAAACAGGAAAAGAAATAATGATTCTTAAAATACTATTTAAAAAACAATGTACGTCTCACCTCTGCTGCACCTGAGGCTTCAGCCTGGTTACCACTACTTAACATGGACTGCAGAACTAACTACATGCTTCAAACTGTGTCAACATATACCACCTATGTACCCATGCAGCTCTATGCACAGGGTCCTATATTCTCTTCCAACTGTACAAAGCAACATAGATACCATATTTACTCGAATGTAAGATGAGGATTTTCCCCCAATCAACATGGGGATCGGGGAGGGAGTCCCTCATCTGACATCTGTATAAAGGAAACCTCATTAAATACACTGCCTATCTTTGAACTGCTGCTAAAAGCAGCATGTGCTCAGTAAAAAAAAAAAAAAAGTAACTATGAAGTTGACTAAATGCAGCCAACAGTGAGCATTACCATAAAGTACATAGCCTATATGGGGCAAACATGCTGATGAAAACTTACCACAAGAACAGGTTAATGCAGCCCATCTGAATAAGAGAAATGGTAGTGCTCATTAGGCACAGTTCTTCTCAGCACTGACTCTTTTTCAAGCCATGGTGAGCTACTACACCGCATATACATTTACTTCCTCTTCATTCCTACAGCTCAGTTCTACCTTGCTTTTCCATGGCCAACAATTCCTGTTTTTTCAGTAGTCTGAAATCTCTGGCAAACATCCCTAAACAGGGACCCAAACAGTTTACCCAAAAAACCTGTCACCACCTCTATTAACCTTTGAAATGTGATTAGTATGGCCCTGCCCTCCATGAAGTGAAGCCCGACCATCTTGCCCTATGCCTCATTTGCATATAAATTTTTGGAGGATCCCAGGACTCATGACTAGGGGTCTACAGAACTCAAAACAGCTGCTGGCTGATTTTGTGGACAGTCTGTGAGGCTGGCAGCCATTTTCACAGGTTAAGCTCAGCAGGCCCGCACCCCCATGCCTCTGATTGGCTGAGGGACCCTGGTAGTCCTACCTCTGATTGGCTGTGAGGGCTCTCTGTCATGCAACCTGACTCTTGCCACCAGCTGGCCACATGAGGGGCAGGGGCAGCAGCCATCTTGCCATACTGGCAGCCCACTCCACCTTTCCCCCACTCTTTTTTTTTCCCCAGGGTGCCTGCCAAAAGCATGAAGCCTGCCCAAGATAACAGTTTTCAAAATTAGTAGGTCCTTACTCATGACAAAAACACAGTTCTAATCATGTGGGGTGCTAATTAGCACATCAGTCCTTTGTGGGGGGCCTCTGGAGTACACACATAATGAGCAGTGCTGAACTGTGGGGTCACCAAGGCTTGAAACGCCAAATGGTAAATCAAGAGCCTTTTGCTTCTGGACTAGTATCATGTATAAGTTTGTACTCTCTCTAAGTAGGTGCTGAGGTGCTACTTAAAAGTGTGTTTATGGAGTACCTGTGTTAAAACCTCTGCAGTTGCAAAAAAGATAAAATGAATGATTTCTGAGGTGAACTAAGTCTATGGGTACTATATGCAATTTGCTGCAGCTTTGTTTATTTCAAGGTCAGTTTTTTTAAATTTGTTCCTTACTTCCACATGCTTAGGGAGAACTGCATCTGACAGTAAGGGAGGGGGAAG
>NW_017728906.1:168606196-168622877 GCF_001723895.1 Crocodylus porosus | reverse complement strand
GAGCACAAAAGGCCTACCTGACTTGCCAGATTTATTTTCCCTGCTACAGCTGTGAGAAATTTATTTTCCCTGGTATAGCAGTGAGAAATTCAAGACACCTCCAATAATTAGATTCTATACCAAATTTATACATTTTTTTATATATAGACCCCAATTATTGGGGGGCTGTCCTATAATCATGGTTGTCTTAAAATACGGGACCTATGATTTTTAAAAATACACTACCAAAGTTTAAATCGGTTCACAAAAGAATCTAAAAAGGAAGTTACACAATTCACCATAATGATGTTTACCCTTTGAATGAAGTATTCCTCAAATCCATGCAATTTAAGGACTTTTCCAAGATCAGATGCAAGTAAGGCCAAAGGTAATCTTGTTATGTCTGAATGCTGTGAATTTTAACTCTAAATATTGTTGCTAGATTAAAGTTACAAGTGAAAGGTCCTAACATAGTTTTTGCCAGTTACAGCTACCACTCAGTTTAGCCTACAGTATTACCTGATGAGGTTTGTCAGCTCGTTGAAAGAAGTCACAGTAGATGTATCCCAGCAGGCCCTCTTTTTCATGGACAACTGCCTGGGAAAAAATATATGAAAATATACGTTTCCAAAGTAAATACCCTGTTGATTGGGTAAGTTGGAAAAATGTCATTCTTAGTGACAGAAAATGCTTATATTGAATCTACCTTGCACCACATTACAGTTTGCTGATACAGGAATAATTTGATAGTAAATAGCTGAAATATATGTATGAAACATCCAAGTGCATTCTTCAAACCAAACCTATTTCTACAATTTACACAAATTGAGTACCCATCAAAAAAAATAAGCAACATCTCTTATCTGCATATACTAAACTTTCTAAACACCTCTGAAATATTGCTGGAGTTGGTTTATGAAAGAAACAGATTTAACTTCGTAACCAGAAATGCCAGATGGGCCACTAAGGAGCAGTGGCTCTCACTGGAGGCTAGACCTAGAAGGAAAGGACAGATGGAAATTCACTGGAAAATACTGGGAGGTCAGGGGAAAGATAGGGGAATTGATCAGTCCCAAATGTGGTGTCTGCTTCTGTTATTTCCAACCTACAAGACAAGAAGGATGTGGGATATAGCGAATCAAATAACAAAATAAGGAGATACACCCAACAGAAAAGAAAGGAAAGGTAGCGGATAGTAGGAATACATACTTACAGCATTCTATTAGGTTACAACAATGTAAGTTAGCACTATAAAAGGGCAATAATCATCCCCTTACAGCACGGGTGGGCAAAATATAGCCCATGGGCCAGATCCAGCCTGCTAGGCCATTCTATATGGCAAGTAGGACCCATAAAAAAAATTTAGAAAATTAATATATCTATCCCTGGCTGCCTGTCAAAGTCGACATAAGCCAGGGGCAGTAGGACCCAGGGGAATCTACCAGCAGGATTCAGTGGTTGCAGAAGCAAGCCTTGGAGGCCCCAGCCCTGCCCAGCCACAAGCCCTGTGAGGAGCTGAGGCTTCTGGCATGGGCCCCTGGGGCTGTTCCTGACTCCCCGTACTGGAGGGAAATTCAGATAAGAAGTGGGGGGTGGAGGAGGCAGGGGAGAACTGCAGACAATCATCCCGGTCCTCAGGGTTGGGCTTAGCCAGCTGCTGTGGTCCCGGCACTGCAGCTGGGAGCCACATGGTGCCGGAGAGAAGGGGCAGCGAGTGGGCATGCAGAGCTCAGTGATAGCCACGCAGAAGCACAGGGTACACACTGGTGCACTGGGACTAGGGCTAGCAGGGGCTCAGAGTAGGACGGCAGAAGCACAGGCCTGGCCTGGCTCCCTAAAGGATGTCTGGGGAGGGTTGGGGCATGTGTGGAGGGGGCTCTGTGCACCCACTCGCTGCCACTTTCTCCCGCCTGCTGCTGCCATTTGCCTGATGCTGCCACCATTCCCCTACAGCTCCCTGCCGGTTGCTATAGCACCACATGGTTCCCAGCTGCAGCTCCGGGCCGCAGGAGCTTGCTTGGCCCCTGTGATTCTCAGATAGCTCTGTGCAGTGCCAGCTGGGCCAGTCTGGCTCCTGCTGCGTCCTGTGGTCTCAGCCGGGAAGAAGGGAAAAGGTGGCAAATGGGAGGAAGTGGTAGTGAGCAGCAGCATGAGGCCATGCTGGTGCCAGGAGCAGCAGGAGCGCTGAGCCTGGGCATAGAGCACACCTTCCCCCACACTCCACATATCCACCCACAAATCTATATCCACCCACCCACACCCCCCACAATATATAAGACTAAGACTTCATTTTACGCTATTATGCAATCTCCTCTATGTACACTACACCAACACATGTAAATCAGGACAAATATATTTTTTGAAATCAAATTAGTAAATGTTTGATTTTTAGAATATAATTTGGTATTTTTCTGGTTCTGAGGTGGCAAACTCTTCCTGAAAGGAGTTCTTCCTGGGGGGGCAAGCAGACGGACTTCTCATGGCAAAGGTCAGGGGCTAGGGGTGGGACTTCCAGTCCCAAGATGGTGACCAGGGGACGGGTCACCTGTCAAGGGGTGGGGCTACCCTGGCGGCCCTCAACAGCTTGCCAAAACTCAGTAAGTGGCCCTCCACCTGAAATAAATGCCCACCCTTGCTATATAGAGAAACCACACCTGTATTTAGGTGCCAAAGCATAAACAGGCATTTCGTGAGACTTTTCCAAGCATTCACGATGCCTAATTTCAACTGAAATCTGTGTACCTTACATGCCTGAGGAACAGGGGTGTCAAAGATATGGCCCCCAAGCTGGATCTGATCTGTGGAACCCTATCAACTGGCCTGCAGTGCTGCCAATGGGTCTGAGAGTAGACCCACAGGCTGCATGCGGTGCCTGCTCTGGGGCTGACAGACTGTGCGCTGCGTGTGTGTGCGTGCTACCAGCCTGTGGGCATGATCAACAACCAGCCTGTGCCATTCATCAGACCACAGGACCAGATAAATTTGACATTCCTATTTCAAAAAATGCTACAAAGGTACCTACAGGCATCTTTAGTGTTTAAGTTCCTTTATCCTTGCTCTTAAGAAATTATATGGATTTGGCCCAAGGTCTCTCCTTTATGTTTAAGGCAATTAGGAATTAGAACCCTTACCAGTTTGCGAACATCTTCACACCAGACTTCTCCTTTCTCAGTCTGTTCAGCATATAGAGATATTCCTAGAAGCTGACTGAACAAGGAATTCAGACCTTCCATACATGCGCCAAGAGAGAAAAAGGGACAGTACAAACTGGGCTCAATGTTATACCTAAGGAAAACATATATAAAAAGTAAAAGTATTTGCTGAACCCTATAATCCAATGCAAAAATCCAGACCTATGTACCCCATTTATAGGTATTTTATGGCACTTAGCAGTATCTCAGCATTGCACATGATACAAGTATATACCTTATTATAACACTTATAATATCATTTTTGTTAAGTGAATTATTAACTTCACTTTTCAAATAGAGAAAACAAGGACACAGAGATTAGAGTACATTTCAAAATTATCCACTGATTTTTGAATGAATAAAACCAAACATTAGAACTCTGCTATTTTTTAAAGTCTCTAATCAGAATGCTCTATTATAGCCATGTTTTAAAAGAGTAGTTGTTCTGCATCCACTTGCTCCTGTTTCCTTTCCTCCAGCCCCCATTAACATAAAAGACTGAGCCTTAGAACGAAGGAAACTCAGATGCTGCATTTTGGTGACATGTTTCACTGCACTTACATTTCACTATCCAACCTCACTAGACCATGGTGCACAGCAGGATAGGATTAGTATGCTAAGCCACGGCAATCACTTCTTTTAAACTTTTCTTTGTGGGCTTTTTTTCCATGTCTTTTATGTTATCCTTATAAAAGCACTCTAGCAGTATTTTGCTACTGCCATGGCAACATTTGTTGAAGATATCAGAAATGTTTAGATACAAGACTATCTATCTTCACCCTAACAGTTTGATTTCTGGCTTGTTGCATGCATTTCATTCTGCTTTTGGCATGCAAAACAAACTAGAACTCTAAATGGTTACTACACTGGTTATTATTCCCCAAAGTAGGTAGCAGCATTTAAATTCATATTCAGTCCAGTGGAATTTGGCACAACAAAATATTAAATAAAAATTAAATAAAATCAAGATACATTTTTCCCCTTACACCTGGTAAGCTGCCATACCCAGAGAATAAAGCAAAAACATATGCTCCATTTTAAAAATGCTTTGTTTTGGATTAAGCAAGCAAAAGAACGCAAGCCTCCAGAAGTGCATGTAATCTGGATCCATTCGGTGTATTTGGGGCCATAAGAAGTTTACACCTATTGGAACATCAAATACACTGAATTTACAAAATAGCTTTCATAGACGAGCCTACAAACTTCACTTTATGAACTTCCTGGATACAAAAAATCATGGACCAAATATACATGGTTATAGGTAGTAGCTATGTTGGTCTAAGGACATAGACAGACAAGGTTATTTGAGTGAATCTAATATCTTTTATTAGACCAACTCAGAGAGTTGGAAAAGATTTTCTTAGCAAGCTTTTGGGTCTAAAAACCCTTTGTTAGGCTGAGGAAGCATCTGCAGTTGGTGTGTGCTCTTCCTGGATGGAATGAATAATAAAGAAGCCAGAGGCTGGTATGCATGCAAGAAAGGCAGTCAGTGAAGATGTAAATTGAGGAGTCAGTGAGTGAGAGATGGGGGGGGAAGAAAGGGGTTGAATGTAGCAGGTAAACAGTGGAGAGGTACCAAGGGAGTCAGATGTCAGGCAGGTTGTAGAAATGTAATACATCTCATCCAATGTACCAAATGCCCTGATGGAAAACATGTAGGAGAGACCAAACAACAACTGTGCACCAGAATGAATGCACACAGGAAATCAAAGACAAAAATACCCAGTTACCACTAGGGGCACATTTCTCACAAGAAACCCACTCTCTCCAATCTCTCAGTTCTAATCCTCAAAGGGAACTTACAAAACATTTTTCACAAACGAGCCTATGAACTTCACTTCTTCAGCCTCCTGGATGCAAAAAAATCATGGGCTAAATATAGACATTGGATTTATGACACACTACAACCTGCCTGACATCTGACTCCCTTGGTACCTCTCCACTATTTACCTGCTACATTCATCCCCCTTCTCCTCTCCCCCACCTCCCCCACCCCCCCATCTCTCCCTCACTGACTCCTCAATTTACATCTTTACTGACTGCCTTTCTTGCATACATACCAGCCTCTGGCTTCTTTATTATTCATTCCATCCAGGAAGAGCACACACCAACTGCAGATGCTTCCTCAGCCTAACGAAGGGCATGTATACCCGAAAGCTAGCTAAGAAGAATTTTTCCAAGTATTTGAGTTGGTCTAATAAAAGATTTACCCAAAGAACCTTGCCTGCCTGTGTCCTTAGACCAACACAGCTACAACCTCACCCCCGTAGTTCAGAGGTGTATTTATGTCTTCTGTAATATGCTTTAGCAACCCTAAGAACACCATGGCTGCTGCATCTGCATACAGACCTCCTGGAAGTATAAAGCTGCATCTACTCTGAAATTTTCAGATTGGATAATTCCTTACTGATACAGCTCCACAAGTGGTAGCACTACTGCAAAGTATAGCAGATAAGGCTAAGACAAACTCAGGAGTTACTACTGTATTTTATAATCCTGCTCAGAAAACTAAAAGGATAGATGCTGTACAGGCTGCTTAATGCACCTCAGTTTTATTACAATACCTTCTCCAAAACTGATTCCCAAGCTTAAGCCTCTTCTGAGTACAAACTGCAAGCTGAACTGAAATGGTATTTTAATTAAAAAAGAAATGCAGAGGCAACTGTTTTATTTAAAAGCGAGATGCATTCTTTGTACACATTATCTGACAGACTTCTATTGTTAGCTGACATCGTTGGTAAAAGATTGGATTTTTAAGAATTGAGTTTTACTTCTGGCGCACAGAATTTATCATCCACCAAAATAAAATTTAAGAGAATAACACAAGACAACAATCTTTTTAAAAGGTTCTATGATCCTTCTTACTAAAAAGATTATAGTAGATTATACCAGTGATTCTCAATGTGGGTGCCAAAAAATGAATGAAACCTAAGAGCTGGCATTTTCTGAGGGGTGCCCCCAATCTATAAACATTGAAAATCACTGGTTTATTCCAAAGTAGCCAAAGATGTATTGGGTAGGGGGGAGGGAAGGGAAGGGGAAGGGAGTTTGGCTTCATACTACTTCAGCCAGATTATTTTCTATTCTGGAAAAGGAGATGCAGAACTTTTATGTAAACAGGAGACATTTATACAAAATCTGAATCCTGTATACATGGCTAGTAGAAACAAAGTTTTAAGAACTTTTGCATTTGGTTCACATGGAAGTGCTGGAAAGTTCGCTGAATACCTATAGTTTAGTTATCTTATACATATATTTGTGAAATGTGCTTTCTAAATATAGAAATACTTTGCTAACAATAATACTACATAATGAGAGTGATGAATGTCATACATATATACACATCTAAGGAAACCACTCTGGTTAAAGAAAAAATTATACTTTATGATAATCAAGAAAGAAAGCATAACAAAAATACATTTACTTTGTTTTTGGTACTTTGGAACAGATACTGCATGAACAGGTGGACAAATATATGAACACACACTAAACTTAATTCAGTCAAGAACCCAGAGACCCACTAAAGGAACAGATTTTAAATAGCTGAATTCAGCAGGAAATTAAAGCATGTAACTGCTGCCAGCAAAATTCAACTGCCAGAGTAGAAAAGCACACATGAAAATCAAGAACAGTGTTACCAGACTTAATCAAAACGACTTCACTTTTATGAAGAAATTATGAAAATTAAGAGAGGTGTCTGAGAAAATGGAAGACTGGCACTACATAGTACTTTTTCCAGCAAGTGATGTGGAACTTGACTGTAAGACTATGCAGCTATATTAACAGATGCATTTCCCAGTAATTGCAAATATTGCCCAAGACCAATGTGAAACACTATAATTAGCACAATGTATAAAAATGTTTACTTGGAAAAAAGAATAAAGCAGGGATGTCAAACATATGGCCCATGGGCTGGATATGGCTCACAGAGCCCGATCATCTGGCCCTCAGTGCAGCCTTTGGGTCTTGGATTGGCAGTCAAACCCCATGCCACTCATCCAGCCCTCAGGGTCTGATGAGTTTAACATAAACTCCATGTGCTTACAAAAGTGTGTAACTTATCTCTATCTTACAGTAAGTAATTACCATATTTACCCAAATACAAGATGACTTTGAATGTAAGAAAACCCCCAATAATTAGACTCTACACACAGAAAATATATACATTTATTATAATTTTCCATGTGTGAAACCTAATTATCAGAGGATCATCTTAAATTTGTCCCTGCCACTATTGCAGGTGGGGGTGGGGGGGAAGAGGTGATGGGGGAGGCATTAATAGAGCAGGAAGTATGGTGCAGGTGGTAAGGGTCAGGAAGAGATGCAGACACAGGCAGCCTGCCCCCCCAAATACTCACCATTGTGACTGCTCCACCCCCGCCCCGAGCCTCAGGCTGCCCCAATCACCCCCCTCCCCCATTTCTCCCTCCATGCTGCTTCTGCTCTAGCCTGACCCCATAGCAGCAGCACAGAGCCAGCACTACTGTTTCAGCCCAGTCCGGCAGCAGAAGCGCCAGCTCCCTGTCACCCCTGCTCCAGGGCCAGGCTGGAGCCATGCTCTGTGCCCCACAGTGCAGCAGAGACTGAGCCTGCCAGCAAAGAGCAAAGATGAGGAGGAGTGCAGCAGAGGGAGAAGCGATGCAGGGAGGGAGACTGGGGGCTGTGGGGGGGGGAGGGAACAGCTGCAGTTCCGGCTCTGGCTCCTACCCCAGGTTGGGGCCGGAACTTCAGCAGTTGCCTGCCCACCCCTCCCATGCTTGATTTTAAGGTGAAGAGCTTTTTTCTCCATGTGAAACGGGGAAAGGACCTTGTTTTCTAACTGAGTAAATATGGTACTGACTCCCCCCAAAGAAGAAAAAAAATAAGGTGTCTACAGTGTGGCAGCAGGAAAAAAAACTGCTTTACCTTTCCCCATTCCTAGGGAAGTCTTGGGGGCTAGGAAGTGCCTCCAAAAACATACTCCCCTTTGAAGTAGGACAGGGAAGTGGCATGTCTCACTGACAGACATTTTGATTTATGTAAACATCATGTGACTTAGAAGGAGAGTGGAGCATTGCAGCCATTTCTGTGGGACAAGCAAGATGGAAGGGAGACAGACTGGATCAACAGCACTGAAGCATGAAGTAGCTAGCTGGGATACCTGGACGACGCAAGGAAGAGAAGCACAAACAGACAGTATTAAAATAAAAAGACAGTGGCTAACAAGACATGCATTTTTGTTTACGTAGTGCTTGTCTGTCTATTTATATTTTAAATTTTGGGGCGAAGAACTGTCTCTAACTATAGGCCTTGAAAAGCCCTAATGAGTCAAATAAGCCTAAAAAATGCCTAGGACATCTTCACAATAGATTTTGGTGTATAGGCATAGGCTATTTGCTGAAATGAGGGATGAATGGTAGGAGCGTTCACAACGGGGGCTGCTCCACTTTAATACAAATGCCAGACTGCTTCTCCACACAGGCAAACATCATCACCATGAAAATCTCTGCCTCACCAAGAGAAAATCTCCTCACTAGAGTTTCCCCCATCCTCAACAGCAGGTATTGCATTTAAATTAGCCATAGCTTAGCAGGCTGTTTCTTTCAGTACACTGAGGTTCTCATCTTGATTAAACAACACTGACAACAGAGAAGTTAAAGAATTTGCCCAATATCATGTGAAATCTTAGATGCTGTCAAAAACTGACTCTTCTTCTGAAGGCAGACCATGCAAGAAGTACATGATTGTAAAGTTGGAAGAGACCTCAAGGATCATTTAAATTCAACTCCTTACAAGTTCTGCTATTCCTAAATCATCCCAGACAGACGCTCATCTGGCTGCTTCCTAAAAGCCTCCAAAGAAGATAATTTCATAGGTTACTTGGAAAGTTTGTGCTATTGTCCTACTGCTCTTCCAGTTTGCTGTAGGATAACTATTGCCTCTGTGGCAAGGGAGAACATTTTTTTCCACTTCTTACCACAGCCTTTCAAATATTTGAAAACTACTATCATCTTCCCATTTCCTCTTCTCCAGACTAAACATATGCTGCATTCCAGCCACTGTAGCATCTTTGTTGCCTGCTGCTTGACTCTCCCTACTTTCTCTAAATCCTTCTTAAAATATGGTGCCCAAAACTGGATACAGAACTTCATCTGAAGCCTAATTCCAACTGTGTCTTGCATACAATGCTCCTGTTAATGCAACTCAAAATTGTATTTGCCTTTCTTGCAAAAGCATCGCACTGCTGACTCGGAACAAATTGAGGATTCCTCCTTCCCTCCAGATCTTTGCGAGCAGTACTACAACCTAACCTATTACTCCACCTCCTGTCTTTGTGCATTTGTTTTTTTTCTTCCCTATATGTATCTCCTTATGTCTGTCGCTGAGTTGAAAACATGATTGAAAAATGAACCTAATTATGACATCAGTTTCACTGATGGACAAAGAAAGGTACTTTGGACAGCCTTGCAACCACTGTGCATTCTCCTTTAGTTGACAGAATATCCCCCATGGACAAGCCAGTCCACAGTAAAGGAATGCTTTGGATTCCTTGCTGCTGCTAAGCTGTCATGAAGTAATATCTGTGATTACCACTTCTAGTCAAATAATGAGCTGGCCTCTGTTATTCATACCTTGGGCATTTTTCAACTAGACTATAGCAGTGCGATGTACCTACCTTAGCACTTAAAAGCTAAGTAATACAAAATGACCGCAGCCCATCTTTTCATGAGCACATTAACCAGTTTTCTGCTCTGAACAGTGCCTTTCACACAAAAGTTTGAGCCAAGATCAAGATCTCATTCCTTATCTTCCAAGGTGTTCTGTGACCTGGACCCCACATATCAAATGATCTTCTGGAACTCCTAGGCTGAGGACTCCACTTCTCTGGCACAAGAGAAGTCTCTGCAATAAGGGTAAAGCTTGTATGTGCAAACACGACTTTCTTGCAGGCTGATCCCAGACTGAGATCAAAGCCCTCAGGAACTAAGGATGATCACTTTTCATTTTTAAGTGCAAGAGACCTTTCTATGACCTTGCCTTTTCCAACACAACACCATGTATATTTAAAACAAGACCAAACAAAGCCTTATCAAAACAAGTCATTCCACTCTACTGCAGAAAGCTTACAGTTATAAATTTAAAACACAATTTTTTGCAATCAAGAAAATCATATTTTAAGCTTAGATACTAAAAGACGCCTATATGGACTTGAGTTACTGATGAGTCCTAAAAGATAATTGTACTCACAAACAGGTACAATATGACAGCACAAGTTAAAGCTGTGCTTCTTCTGCAAAGAACCACTTCTGAATGAAAAACTAATTCATTTGTAATAATGAAATAAAAGTAGTTTCGTACAATTGCTATGCCTGTAACTACCTCTAATAATTCTGGTTTTACAATAATATATTTCTATATTTTAACAAGTTTTTGTGGGTTTTCATACTGAGACACCAGCTATAGATAAAACTCCCAACTTACTTAAAAAGCAGTGAAATTGACAAAAAAAATAATGACAAATATATTACGTACATCAACTTTAAGGAAAAAAAGAATACTTCTCCCTCCCCAGCTCTAAATTTCCAGTTCAGTATCTCAGTTAAAGAATTCAGACAGAATATAATTTAAGGCAATGATCCCCTTTAAATTATTCTGCTGTGCCCGTAGGAATGGTACCATACAGGGCATCCATACCATATAATTCTGAAATTCTGCAATGTGGTGATGCACGGTAAACAAAAAAACAAGTTTCTTGACTTCTACTATGCATCTGTTAGTAAATTTCACAAAACCTTCTCCCTTTAAGCATTTGGTTCTGTAAAGCAAGGATAATTGTATAGTATTACAAACACCATGAAAAAAAAAAATGCAGATTTTCCCAATGCAATGTCAGAAGGAAAGTACAGAAACTTTGCAATGTCATTTTTTATTTTATACTCAAAGAAAATAGAAATATCAAAGAAGTGAACAGTCTCTTTGATGTGAAAGCCTGCTTTATATTAAAGGATGAACTATAAGAGAACTTCAGACCTGTTACTTGTACAGTATGTGGCTCAGCAGTATTTCTAAAGGAACTCATATAGTCAAATGATTTAAGAAAGAAATTAACTGACACAATTGGGTTTAAATGTTCTTCAATAACAGCAGGCTTTAAACAAAAGGCTTTCTCTCTATAAAGAACAAAGATTCAGTGTGTCATTATAAATAATTATTTCTAAGCTTGTATGACTTCATCAAGTCTAAATAAAATGCAGACTTCTAAAATCACATTCATTTAAATAGTATATTTAGAAAGACTTTTGTGTACCAGGACTTTCATCTATTTTATTCAAATGCTTTTGATAAACTTCAGTATTAAAGAACAATGGTATTTACTCAAATATCATTAAAGATTCAACATTCAACCCTTTAACAGTTATGAACTGGATGCTTCGCAAGGCTTCTTACTGGTAGCTATTAAGTGCAATATCTGGCAGATGTGGTAATATCTCTAAAAGCTCTTTTTCCTATTGTCATCAATAAAATACAAAACAATTTTACTACTTCTAATAAAACTAAAATCTTAAGTTGATTTTTTTCTTCTCTTCCAGCACCAAGGAAATTTGAAAAACATTTTAATTAAAAGATAAAAGTAAGAGGAACCCCTCAGGTTAACTAGAAGAGATTAAGACAGCGAAAACCCCTTCCAAGTTCCACTGCATGTCAGTAAACGATGAAATTTAAACTATTACCTGAAGGGACACACTTCTAACAAGGATTTATAGGTGGTTTTATTTTTCTTTTTACATACTATGCTGCAAACCATAAACTATTACTTATGTTCCTCTTGTCTTTCTTTCTGCTAAGCATACTTTTCTGGGTATTTTGTCAATTCAGATTATTGAGCCTGAAACACAAACTAATTCAATTACACTTTAAGTTTGTTCAGCACAGAGCAAAGAACTTCATATCCTACCACAAGAACCAAGACAAAGAAATTATTCTTGAAATTCTTTGCAACTTTTCTTTTGATCTATTTACCATAGAGGTTAATCTTTTAGCTACCAAAAGACTACTGCTTTTAAATCTGGTTAGTACTGTTTTTTTCCAATTTCTTAATATCATATGGATGGAAGACATTAAAACTAAGGAAAAGTATTTAACAGTAATTGAATCCAAGATATAGGTAACAAAATCTATGTAAGTTTAGTTGCTCTACTGTAATATTTCAAAATGGTTATGTAAATACCAAGAACTTGCAATACACTATATAGTAAACACGATAACTGGACTCCCACTTTTATGAATCCCTCCCCTCAGTAAAAGTTACAGTTGTATATATTAAAGACCTAAGAACTTTCTAAGAAAAATATCTTGGATATTTTTCAGTGTCAAGATTTTTCTCTCAAAAATACCATGGCTATTAACCTAAACAATGGTAAATGAGATGCCTTTGCCCAATGCACAAGGGAAAATATGCAGATTTCAGATAGGACTCTCAAGAATAACTTAATCAAGAATGATGCTCATATGCGACAGCAATGAATGCAACAAACGCTTAGCCAGTAGTCGCAGAATGTTTCTCTCTAAAGGAGAAGCACAGTAGAATTGTGATTTTCAGCTTCTTAAGCTTTATATTTTTTATTTTAATTTTTTACTTGGGCAGCACAAGTAAATGAATTCTCTTATTTTCTTCCACCAAAAAACTGGGCATTTTTTCAAAGGTATATGTAAAAGCAATTTCTCTAAATTATCCCAGTTCCTCATTTGGCATTCATTCTTTCAACCTACTCAAGGTCAGAACCTGTAAGGGGGTGGGGGAGGAGGAGAAACTTCTTGATATGTTCTTTGACCAGTTCTTGCTTTCTTCTTCCACCAAAAGACCTCTGCACTCACACTCCACCAGCCAAAAAAAGCTTGGCCCCCACTGGTTTAGGTCTCCAAGCTACAGGCAGACCTGCAAGGCCAAGTACAGACAGTCAAAAAGCCCAAGGCTGAATCAATTCAATCTTCACAGGTTAGTCTAAGCTAGGGGTAGGTAACATTTTTAGGCTGCAGTGCCGAAAAACACCACAATGCCTACCTGGGAAGGTTCCAGAGTGCCGGCATCCCAGAAAAACAAAGCAAGGGCAGGGGGTACATAGCCCCTCCAAGACCAGTCATCACAGAGAACAAGGCAATACAAGTACATCCATATCACTAATTGGACAAAATCTTTGCCAGTTTGTCACAAGTCCAAAAAATGAGTCATAGCCAAAAAAGCCAGCCCAGCCTAGTAAGTAACAATGATTATGAAAATAAGAGTTAAAAACAATTATGCCTCAAAATTCTCCTATCAACCAGGAAAACTGTGAGACTATTCATCTGCTTAAGTCTTTGTAGGATCAAGACCTCAGGGAACATATTTATTATTAGCAGCACTGGGTGAGATGTCATCCTATAGTTAATTTATATTCTCTGCCCTGCAACCCAGGCATAACATATTTTACATACACATTAGACAGCTTCTTACTTGTTTGAGGTTGAAGCAAGTTCTAGCATTCTGTGTTTTATTATATTTATGTTGCCAAAATTCTCGAGGTTCTCCTAATTATTCTGGTCTTCTTTTAAGATAGATAATTTGTCTCCATTTTCTGTTAAAAGTATACTTACACTGACGTCTACTCTCTTAGCCATTTAAGCTATAGGTACATAACATTAAGCTGTCAACATGTTGTTTTAAACCTTAAGAGGGCACTTTAAATTGTATTTTTTGAGAATTATGCTCAATAAACTAGTCTGCTACCATTTAGTAGAAACATGTACTTCTGAAGTGGAATCAAGTTTCTAAGGAAAGTACTTGCTGAAAATTGAGAGAAAACTTTTGTGGACAAACTAGGAGGGGGAAGAGTCTGCTCTGTACAATGAGCTTGGAGCTCCTCCTGGTGTTCAATATACAAAATATCACTGATGTTCACAAGGATCCTAGGGTTGTTCATTTCACTGGTAACTGCAAACAATAAAACTAATGACTGATAATGGAGATAAACTGATATAGCAATAAAACTGACTACCATTCAGAATGTGCAGGTTCAAGCTCCTGAGGATATCTGATATTTTGTTTTCTATACAAAATGAAATAAAGATACCAAATTGAGCTATCAGGCATCCTATTAATGTTGAGACTATTTGAATCTGCTGAACAATGTTATGTCTCCTACTAGTGCACTGAGATAAAAGAAAATGCATAAGAAATGTAACTGTGTATAATTTTATAGAGAAGGTGCTGGGCAAAGTCAATCAATTAATTCACTGTTAGCAAATTCAATCAAAATTTGTAGGGTTAAGGAAAAAGTCCTTAAGTCCAATTAAGGATCAGACTCTACCCCCTTGATTATGGTGAAAAGCACTGAAATCCATTACACAATTCCTAAAATACAAGGTTGCAAAATCAGGTGCTCATCAACTTAAGTAAAGATGGTGAAATAAAAGTCTACAGGTTTAGCTAATTCTGTGCTTGATAGTGAAACCTTTTTGAACCATGGGTCAATTTTTTTCCACTGACAGGGGCTTCTCCTCCCTGCAAAAAATTGGTATGACTTGTAAGTTTTAAAGTGCTTGAGTCCTCTTTGTCACAAAAATGCATTCAAAGTTTAAGACTATATATGACAGAACAGCTGACATGTAAATAATCCAGACAGAAGACAGATTTGGCCCCAGTGTGATTCTAAACAATAAAATATTATTCAAGACTACAGGTCTTGATCATATGAGCAGTGGAAGAAACTGATACCATGGTTAAAAAGAATATAAGAGAAAACAGGTTTATTTTCTATTTACCTCATTTCAAAAGAATTCTTAATTATATTATCTAGTAGACATGGGCAAAAATATACCAGTCATATATCAGATTGGCACTAATAAAAGGAAAATTGAAATTACCAACAATCAGCTTTTTTGATCGGAAGAGCGTCGTGTAGGAGAGCAACCTCTTGCTGGTAAGTCTGTGGGGGGGAAGGAGGTGTGGGGGTGCAGATCAAGGCCCCCACAGTGAGGGAAGGAATGGGGCAGCTGCAGGTGTATGCAACCCAGTGGGTGATTCGTCCAGGGGGTGTGGGAGGGTGGGTGCCTCCCCACCATTGTGTGCACCCCTGGGGGAGCCGTGGGGGGCATGTGCCCCCTGTATTTGTGCATGGGGTGAGGGTAGGCTACTTGCTACAGGCTCAGGGGCTGCATCAGCTTCTTCCCAGCAGAGAAGCTGGGATGGGGCTGTGCTTGGGACAGGTGGGGACGGTCGGGCGATGGCAGCAGTGGGAGTGTGGGTGACAGGGTGGCTATAAACAATTCTGGGGTGGCTCTAGCCCACCCCGTAGCTACTCCTCCCACTGCTGCCACCACCCACCCTGCCCCCATCCACCCTGAGAACAGCCAAAGCCCAGCTCCCCTACTAGGAAGAGAATAACACAGTCCCTGGCCCTAAGCCCTCACTGGGCAGTCTGCCCTCACCCCATGCACAAATCCAGGGAGGTGGCATGTGCCCCCCATGCCTACACTGGGGGTACACACAGTGGCAGGGAGCCGCCCCCACTCCCTAGACGAGCCACCCACGGCTCCGGGATCACATTCACCACCCAGGCTGGGCAGCTCAGGCTACATCCCTGTAGATCGGCTATTGGACTGGTATCAGCTGATATGGAGAGTTAATAATAGGTGTCGGTCAAAAAAATTTTTTTATTGGTGCACCCCTATTGTCTAGTGCTTCTATTTTTGGTTGACTTTAGTGACGCACGTATATACCAGCAAGCCAGGCAATAAGGAAAAATGACTAAACAATTAATAAGCAATTACTAAACAAACCTATCGTCTCTTCTCTTGTGCTTATCTCTCAGGGTCATAGACAGATGTCTATATACTATTTAGTAAAACACAGCCCTAACACTGACTGAGATTTCTAGGGCTGTCATGATACCATATACGTTATTCATTTATTATTAGATGTATATCCTATCCTATCCAAAAGGCTCAGGTGGGCTTACAAGCCACAGACAGGATTTCTTTAACCAATTCTTCACCTCCGTTTTCTTGTGCAGGGACCGGGACTTCCCCACTGCGATGCCAGACAGACTTGAGGGGAACGCCTCCAAACCTCAGGTTGGGGAGGACCTGGTTAGAGAGCTTCTGGAGGGGCTGGACGTGTTCGTCAGCAGGTCCAGATGCTCTCCACCCCAAGGTGTTGAGGGAGCTAGCTGGGGTTATTGCAGGGCCCTTGGCACAGTTTTACAAGCACTCGTGGTGCTCGGGACAGGTGCCAGATGACTGGAAGACAGCTAATGTGATCCCCATCTTCAAAAAAGAGGGAAGAGAGAGGACCTGGGCAACTATAGGCCCGTCGGTCTTACCTCAATCCTAGGGAAACTCTTTGAGAAGATCCTCAAGGAGCACATCTGTGATGGGCCGGCTTTGGGATGATGCTCAAGGTCAACCAGCACGGTTTTATTAGGGGCAGGTCATGTCAGACCAACCTGATTGCCTTTTATGATCAGGTCACAAAGGCAATGGATGCAGGTGTTGCC
>NW_017728906.1:168598604-168605328 GCF_001723895.1 Crocodylus porosus | reverse complement strand
CTTTAAGAAGAGGCTTGATGCCTACCTGGCTGGAGTCATTTGAGTCAAGTTTTTCTCCCACCCAGGCGGGGGAGGGAAGGGGGGGGGTCATCAGACTTGAAGACCTACAAGGTCCCTTCCGACCCTACTTCTATGATTCTAAACAACATCCCAAAATCAGAGAACCCCAAAAAGAGGATTAATCTCATCTTTAATGAAAACATTTTATTTATAAAAAACAAAAGTACTCTTTCAAAATAAATTCATCCAAGTATGGACATACTAATAAAGAATCAATACGAAACCAAAGCTGAAGTTACCAATAGAGTGCTGGAGAAAAAGAGAGAGAGAGAAACGATGATAAGCTGCACCACTAAAGTCCCCTGTACACAAGACTACAGAATCACAGGGCTGCAAGAGAATGACAGGACTAACCAAAACCATGGCAAGATACGCAAAACCAAAGCAATTCCTTCTTAACATTTTTTAGAACAAACTACAGGAGTAAATCTGGGACAAAATATTAAAAATGTAAGGAGGAGCAACTCTGCAATCTTTGGGGGAAAAAGACTGAAATAGGAATATATTCTCTGCATAGTAGCCTGTTACTGACAATTTCATAGCACACGCACAGTAATGGATGACACTGTGGCATGTAAGTGTCACAGGGAATTGATCACTCATCTTCTAGGGGCTGCAAGAATTACAATTCCAAAAACCTGGAAGAGAAGTGACATCCCTAAAATTACTGACTGGTTTCAAAAAGTTTGAAAAGTATTAGTAATGGAAAAGCTGTCCTATCAAGTCAGTGTTCTACAAGGGAGAAGGCGAGAACTTGGAATTTGCTAAAAAAGAATCTTCTGTCTCCAAACCAGAATATGTGGAAAATGTTTTTGAATACTGAAGTGCAAGTTCCAGGAGCTAACATTTAGGAATGAATTTGAAATGAGTTTGAGGTTTGGAGGTACAGCTAAGTGGAGGATAGTGAAACTGCATTGTGCGAAGTTCTAAGAAAGAAGTTTTTATTACATAGCAATGAAGAAACACAACAGCTTACATAGATGGGCAGCTGGCCAGCTGTCAAGGAGGTGGGAAGGGAAAAGGAGAACAAGATTTCTGTGGGCACTGATTTGGGTTGCAGGTGGGAGACTGGAATCTGTTATTTCAGAAGTTGGATTTATTAATAAATAAAGTTTTTAAAAAAAGAAATAATGGGCAATAATGGACAAGTAGACAAAAGAGATTAAATGATGCATACTAAAGGTCTGTTCTGCATTGTCTGATTCTTGAGGACTCTCTACAGCAAGGCTTGTAAAAAAACCCTTATTGCTGAACTAGAGATCACACTGAGCCATATGCAGAGTCAGGGACTTCAGGTCTGAATAACTAAAAAAAAATACATAAAAAACTGCAAATTGTTTTCTGTTTTATAGTTCTCCTTTCATGATTACATGCTTTCCTCTGATTGCAACTATCTTATGAGTTCCTTTATACAGTTCTAGAAGGAAACTATTTCTAATCCCTGCACAACAATGACCAGAATAATATGTGGCCAATATTTTTACAAATATCAGTCAAACGTTTTATCTGTTCAGCTTTGGAAGACAATCACGACTATAAAAAAGTACTCCTCTCCAAGGAACATTAAGTACAGATCATTAAGCGCTGTCTACCTGAATCCTTAACATATCCCACAAGGACCAAAACTGAGATGGTCTTAGGCCTCATCACAAGTTACATTTATGGCATGATGAACATGTTCATCATGACGTAAATTACAACATGTGACACATGCAAGCAATTTATGATGCAACAAAATGGCAAACCAGTCACAAAGATGTTCCACATTAGTTAGTTTCGCTCATAAATTTTGAATGGGTAACATGAACACTCCAGGGTGGGAGCCTGGATCAGAAGGCTGCTTTCCCCAATCTAGGGCTGGCTCCTGACACCCAGGAACAAACAGCCCAGCTGCATGTGTGCCCTTTGAATGTGTGGGGGGGAGGAAGGGACAGAAGCAGGTTGGGGAGCTGCTCCGAGATCTGGAGTTCCATCTTCATATGTTCAAAAGGCATATAAGCATATATGTAACTGGGCTGCACAGTGCTCCTTTTAAGCGTTAGAGAGCAGTTGTATCCTAGACCATGGGGCTGCCCCCTGCCTAGTCAGCCATATCCCAGATCTGGGGACAGCCCCCAAGCCCAGATCACAGCCACCACCTGTTCCTTGAAAGGCATGTAATATCAAACCCAAGCCTCTTTTAATGCACCATGCACCTTTAAATACCCTGATGCCTGGGCTGCACCTTTCAAGGCATAGGAGGTAGCTGCATTCCACACTGGCCCTCTGCTTGCTCGATGGGGCAGCCATGCAAGTTTAAACATCCCACAATGCAGGCTGCATTACATACAGATCCCAAAGAATGCATGCCCTGCCATATAGGTGTGTTATTTCGGGATGCTTGATTGTTTGGGATCCAGAACCAGAACCCACTGCACTACTGTCAGTCAGGGCCCTGAATGTCCCATTTCAGGACTAAATCATCACTGGAAATATGTGTACGCGCGTGCACGTGCACATATACACACACCCCCATGTACACACACCATGTACACACACAGTGATCCATGATCAGGTCTACTTGTTCTATTTTAATGTTATCTTTCTGAGAGTTCTAGACAGGTACTAGAGCACTGTGCAATACCGCGAGGTATTACATTCGAGAAGAAAGCTAAGAACAAGCCATTATTTCTAAACCCAACTCTTTTGCAGTTTTGGGAAAACTATGTTAAGTATTTAATCATTTTCTCCATTTTTAAGATAAGAAAAACAATGTTCATCTCTATTGTACAGATACTGTGAGGATTTAATAATAATTTTGCAAAATTTTGAGCATGTAAAACATATATCTGTGCAATTTTTAGAGCTCCTGTTACTTTTGATTTTAAAGATACAATACACAGAACTAGTTCTTTACAATACAGTTAGAGAGCTCATTCCATATGGCTAATTTTAATTGGATATTTAACTTAAAAAACAAAAGCAAATCAACAGGAATAATTTCTTCCTATAGACACTGCAGTGGCAGCACCGCAATATAATTAACAATTGCTCCTACTGTTAGACTTCATTTTCTCTAATGCTAAAGTTCTTCTTTAGAGAAGGAAATATTGTTAACATTTATTCTATTATCACTATGCCAAAGGCTTGAAATGAACACTCATATTTTCATTGTTACTAGAAGCCTGAGGCGCTTACCTTTCAGCACGCAAGACACCACTGTAGTAGGGATGATCCCAAGGCATCAATTTCTGAAACAAAAAAAAGTTCAACTTATAATTTATATAACTGACATCAAGCAAAAGATGAAGGTTTAATTTTCTTTACATAAACCAGCATTTTGTCATACCACTTTCAGTAACAGGAAGCATCCAGATCTGACTACATTATTAGAATTATCATATCACAAGATTTAAGTAATTTACATGTGTTTGTGTTAAGATGACATTTATTTTAAATATATTATGGGATTACAAGACAGATGTACAGCCTGCATAGAAAGTTTTATTCATGGGCAAAATGAGTTTATGTGCAAAAGAATAAAAGCATGTCAACATGCTAATTGGACATGCATGTTTTTGAAAGTATAGATCATATTTTAAGGTTAATTTTAAACATTGTTTTCAATGCTCAAAATAAGATGTTACATTTTCCATATCAATTTTTGGTTGTTAGATACATCATCACTTCATGTAAGCCACAAATTCATTTTCAATGTTTGCTCTTAACGGTATTAACAACACAAAAGTTCAGAAGCCAGAAAGACTAGACAGAAAAATTAAGCAAAGCGCCACTCATAATTGTAAAGATCAAACTTATTTTCTAACTTTGAGGCATAGCTAGTTTGTATTATTCAGAAAGCAAAGACAATGAATGCACAATAGCACAACTCACTGTATTTTGGGGATTTATTTTCATTTTCATCTCTGCCATCATTTCAAAATCTTTTTGAGTTCTGTAAAACAATTTCACCATTAAAAGTTTTTTAGCAAATACAAGACAGTGAAATGACAACTGAGCTTTTATTCTGTATAACTTATAAATTCATACTCATTCCAACAAAATGTCTGCAGTGCATAAAGAGAAATGGGCTACATTCTGAAGTTCACTGCAGCAAAGCTATCTTCATACTGCTCTTCCCAGTTTAGGCACCCTCATGTTAACTCCTACTTATGTTTTTCAAGCTGCAATATTCTTAACCCCCATAGTCCTGCTTAGCACCCATTTTATATCCCATAAGGCTATTTATTTTCATCTGTTTTGCAAAACAATGGAGTGAGTATGAAAGGTCTGATCATGGATGTAGGGATACCTAATGGGTCAGCACTTAATTGGCTTCCCCTGAGCTGTTGCTTGGTTGCACATCATTTACTGTTGTCACTCTTATGCATTCTGCAGTCACCTTTATAACAGGATTTCCACAAGCACTAAAGGCTGTTTAAAAAAAACCAAGAGAACAGCTTATTTCCTACTTCTACTTATCTTAAGAGGCAATGTAGAAAAATAAACATTTCTAAAAGCATGTCATGCTATTTAGTACAATAGCATAAAAGTGATGTTGTAGCCATGATGGTCTACAAATTATGTGAAAGGCATGGATTTCTTAAGTTAATATTGTTTATTGGACCACCTAGTATTTGGGATAAAGTTAAAAAAGCTTTCAAATGCAAGACATTCTTTATCAGGTCTTTTGAATATTATTTGAATGCAAGACGTTCTTCATCAGGACCTATTTAGAAAAATCTTAACATTCTAAAAATGAATTACAGCTTTGAAGGAAAAAATAATAATACAACAGTAACAAATTTAAAGAGTTTTCAAATAGCTATAACTGCCATAACAGTCTTGACTTGCATAAAAATCTCCAATTGTACTTTAAAAATTTTAAAGAATTAATGAAAACCAGACTCACCGTTGAGATAACCTGTCAGAAAGTTTTTCCAGAAAATACATTACATTCTCTAAAATAAAAACAAAATAAATTAATTAATTTACTAAATAAGGTGATTACTCCCTTTATTATGTTACTTCAGGACAAATAACAGATCAAATAAACAATAAAGTGTATTGTCTAAAATAAATCATTATCTTATTTACTGAAATGATTATATGGGTTCCATAGCCTCTGAGAACATGAGGGTTTGCAAAGTAGCTGAGGATTTACAGAGCTACAGCTAAAAAGTTGCACAGGACCACTGAGTGCTCCAGCTGAATGGAAAAGCGGTGCTCTTTCAAGTAAAATCTGCAAGCAAGGAACAGTGCAGCCCATCCTTCACTCAGCAACTTGCTACAAACCATGTATCAAATATCCAGGTCCTACTGTAATACTACTTATTGAAAAATAAAGGGGTGGTTTGTCCAGGGATGACTGGAGTAGCGGGGCAGATTAGATGACCTCATGAAGTCCCTTCATATAATCCCATAAGATTTTAATTAACAAGATGTAACTGTAATAATGCACACCAGTGACCTGTGCCATATTAACACACAAATTGAATGAACAACATTTCTTCTTCTGCATTAACAAAACACATTTCACTTCTTGCTGTATCTAAACATACACTGATTTTACCTGGAGTTTTGGCCATTGTTCCCTGAAGAGCCCTGTGGGCAAACGTGTTATATCCAACTAATTGGGCCAGATGGTTTCGGCTACAAAGCAATTCTTCTAAGCAGTTTAACTGATCGGCATTTGGGTAAAGAAAAATCTTGTAAGCAGCTTCTCGTACCTAAAAAAAAAAAAGATAATAATGAACAAATATTCATGATAACATAATTCATAGAAAAAACAGTAATTTTTTTCTTGTCAAAACAATGAAAGGCCAAGTATCACAATCATACTGAATTAATTTTAAACAATAGGCCTGTGTGAAGAGGCAAGTGTTTACTTAGGATTCGGATTCAGCCGATTCGGAGGACAGCGATACGATTCAGAGATTTGAATCACTGTCCTGAATCGATTCAGCCGAATCAGATTCGAAAGATTTGGCACTGCTTTGGAGATTCAGTCATAGACTAAACAAGCAGCTGATGTGTTACTTGGGGAGGGGGGCGGGGTGGGAGACAGGGGCAGGGGAGTGTGAGATGTGGGCACAGTAGCACCGGGAGCAGGGGCTCTGTCCTGCTGCTGCTTGCCCAGCCAGGATGGGAAGAGGGGGGTTGCAGGCACAGCTCACTCCAGGTGGAAGGGGGCAAGCAGCAGCAGGGCACAGCCCCCACTCCCAGTGCTGCCACACCCACATCCCATGGCCCCCTCTTCCTGCCCCCAGCTAGCAAGCAGCAGCAGTGCAGAGTCCATCCATTCAGTGCTGATGCAGGCACAGCAACACTGGGAGCAGGGGTTATGCCCTCACTTGTCCCCTTCCACCTGAAGCCAGCCGCACCTCCATCACACCTCCCCACCCCCATCCCAGCTGGGCAAGCAGCAGCAGAGCAAAGCCCCCACTCCTGGTGCTGCCACATCTGCATCAGCGCTGGGAGCAGGGGCTTTGCGTTATCGCTGCTTGCCAGCCAGCACAAAAGACCAGGCACTGCCACCACTTGCCAGCCAGTGTGGAGGCGGTGCAAGATGCGGGTACAGCAGTGCTAGGAGCAGGGGCTATGTCCTGCTACTGCTTGCCCTCTTCTGCCTGCCATATCCCACGGGCTGGGCAAGCAGTAGCAGGCCAGAGCCCCCGCTCCAAGC
>NW_017728906.1:168592057-168598504 GCF_001723895.1 Crocodylus porosus | reverse complement strand
TCCTGCACCCCCCCCACACCAGCTGAGCAGCCTGTCCCAGCCCCAGCCACAACCTCTACCTCCCCCACGCCTCTTCCCTCCCTCTCCCAACCTCAACAGACTTACCAGCTGGAGGCAGCTGTTTCAGCTGCCTGTTTAGTCTATGGCCGAATCTTTTCCCAAACTGATCCGGATTCAGTAATAGGGCAAATAATACTCTGGCACGCAACAACTGATGCATCTCCAGCAAAGCCAAGGAGGTGATTCTTCTGCTCTGCTCAGCACTGGTGAGAGCACAGCTGAAGTACTGCATCCAGTTCTGGGCACCACACTTGAACAAGGACATGGACAAGCTTGAGAGAGTCCAAGGAAGAGCCACCCATATGATCAGAGTCTTACACAGCAAGCCATGAGGGAAGGCTGAGGGATCTGGTACTCTTCAGCCTGAGGAAAAGAAGGGTGAGGGGGGACCTGGCAGCAGCTTACCACTACATCAGGGGAGTACATCAAGGGCTTGGTGCGCAACTGTTCACCAGGGCACCCAAGGGGAAAACCAGGAGTAAAGGCCACAAACTCCTGAAGGACTGATTCAGGCTCAACATTAGGAAAAACTTCTTCACAGTCAGGCTGGCCAGACTATGGAATAAGCTCCCTCCAGAGGTGGTGTAATCAACTACCCTGGAAATCTTCAAGAGGAGCCAAGACAGTCACCTTGCTGGGATCACCTGACACCCAGTTAATCTTCCCTGCTTGGTGGAGGGGGCTGGACCCAATGATCTTCTGAGGTCCCTTCTGGCCTTACAATCTATGAATCTATGGATGCTTTGAATCAATTTGGAGCTTTTAACTGGTCTCCCAATTCGATTCGGAGACTCAGTCCCGGAATTGGGCCAAATCTCCTTCGAATCAAATTGGCTACCAAAGCTACGCACAGCCCTATTAAACAACTTTTTAAAGTCTAATAATCCTTATTTTGTGGAATGGGAGCATAGAAATTTAAGTAAATAAATAAATACATAAATAAATAGCAATTACAACTGAGGGCTATCACTCTATTATTTATTAGAAAAAGGGAGAGGTAAAGACTGCCTGCTTAACCTCCTACTATTTGTAATCCATTTTATACCCCTCAAAACAAGATCGTCCAAAACATCTAGCACAAATTTGTGGAACACAAACATAATATTTTACTACCTGAGAGGTCATTGTATTTTTGACATACTGGAAGAGCTTGCTCTTTTTAAACAAGCCTACCTTCAAGCTATGCTACCTTCTTGTTTTAAAATCTCTGATAATGCAAAATGAGTAAGAGAAAATGAAAAGGTAAAGTTCAACTGCAATAGCCACATTACCAAATGAAAAAATCATCTCATCTCAATGGATATACTTATATAATTAGTCCTCATTCAACTGACAAGTAATATTCTGAATTCTACACCTCTGCTGGACTAATTATAAATAAAGAAGATAAACATAGAACAACTTACTTTTACCCTTCCCAGAAACACAGTTAAAAATGATTTTATACAAGATATTACTTAACTGCATAGACTCTTCTTAACTGTGACAGTTTCCTGCAACTTAGTTTTAAGGTCATGCTCAAAAAAGGAGGGTGGGGGCACACGGTGGGAAATATAGTCAGAATTTAAAGCATCCAAACTACCCACTAATTCATAAGCATGCTTATAAAAATGCCATAAAGGAATTTATTAAAGAATGAGAGTAAGCATTGTGTGTGTTTAAAAACAGTTCTGGTAACATGCATTCAGCAACTATCTTTAGTCTATGTTCATATAAAAATTAAACAGTTGTATGTGGAACAGCCTGAGTCACTATCATTAACACTTCTGAACTAATTTGTTTTGAGAAGAGCAAAATAAATATCACTTAAATCCTAATCTGAAGTTCTTGTTCCCTATTTTTAGCTGTCTGCACCCAAACAGTCTGTCACCTGAAATGAAAATTTCACCTTCCTACTCAGGGCATGCTGCAGTGAAGCTAACTAATACATACCAGGTCATCTGGACAGTCTGCATGCAAACCAGAGATTTGTACGTAGTTTCCATCAACTATGAAGTTGCAGCGAATGTGTTCTGGCAAACTGCACTTGTCAATCTTGTTGGGAAGATGAGTTCCCATAAGAAATTCATTACACAAATCCAATATTCGGACATTAAGGTTCACAGCCTTTTTACGCTGTAGGGGAAAAAATGTGAAATATACATTCCCTTAAAACACAGTACAAGCAACTCTCAGTGTTCCACAGCCATAGAAGATAATTTGTACAACTAAACTATATCATGGCTTATACCCAGCAAATATTTATTTACTTAGTATCAGGCCTGTGATATTAATGAAATCCTGATTAGAGCTGATTCTGTACAGAGGAAGTATGAGTTTTACAAATGACTTTAAATGAGAAGATCAAGATGTTATCTGTGTGTTTGTATATCTTATATATAAAATACAAATACACACACACTTCATAAAGGTTTGCCTTTTAGAAGTAAATGCATTAAAATAGATTCTGGGTAGTTTTTATGCCTTTTATAATGTATAAGTGGTAAACAGTTCTAAAATTCTGACACTCAAATTACTCCTCAGGTGACCCACAAGAAACAGGGCAGCAGTAATAGAATAAATTATGTAACATCAGCTACACCAGGAGTTACCACTGATGAACTATGTAACACTCAGATCTGATCATCTTACATTTATATTGCCCTACTTCCTAAATACCGCAAGCTGCTAGGGGGTATATAAATATGCAAAATAAAAATGCAATCTCTAACCTAAAGAATTTATAATCCAAGATTCTTTCCTGCAAACAGCTACATACAGGCTTAACTTCACTATTGCAAATAGTCCCATTTGCTTCAACAAGTCTACTTCCAATGCCACAAAGTTAAGGACAGTCTTGGCTGTAAAATCAACCTATAAACAGATAAAACAGGCTCAAGTTGGGAGAAAGGATATGAAATACTCATAAAGCATCAAACACAAAAGTGACAAGGATTTGCCATAATATTTCCATCTGTCTTTATCCCTATCTTTTAAAATAAAAAAATACTTGCTCTTTTATTTTAGGGCGGGGGCAGGGGAAACCTTTGGATTTTTTTTTTGTAGGGATAAAGCAAGATTGAGGTGGGAGACAGAAAGAAATTATTGGAGTCTGATGGGAGAAATAAAAATTGACCTGACAAAAAACAAATGGCAAAAAGGTGAGTTGGCAGGGAAAGAAAGAAGCAAAAGAGGAAAGTGGGGATGGACAGATGAAAGCTGGCAGAAGTAGATGAAAGGCAAAATGAAGTGGGACTAATAATCATTAGCATAAACACAACTGAGAAATAAAATTCAGCAGTCAACTTTCAAATTTGAATGGATGATGTCAGAACTTGTGAGGACGTATTCCAGCTGCTACTCAAAAGCACAAATCTTGTTTTCAGATATTATATCACATTATAGATGTTTAGGTTATACCAAATACTATTCCTTAGATTTATGTCTCTGCAACACAAGTCTGTAGCTGCCAAATAAATGGTAAGTAGCATTAGTAAGATTAGGGAGACGTAGTCTGAAAACAAAAAGAAGGGAGGGTAGATTTGAACCTTATCAGTCCAAGGAAATGAGACTCTGGTTAGTCTACATTAGTAAGATTAGTCAGGAGTGTACTCTCTGACAACCCAAGGCCAATGATGATTGATGCTAGGGAAAGTAAGACAGGAGATGGATTACGCTAGATATGCCATGCACATACACTCCCCCTAAAGCATCAGCTACTACTGAATACCAGGGCTAGATGGATCAAAGGTCTAACAAGCCTTATATTTTAATGGAAGTCATTCACAAGATGCTCTGTCTAGGAACACATAGTCCATGCTAGGAAATACTTGAATATCCCTGATCATCCTCTTAATGGCATAAAACATATACAGCAGCCTAATAAGGACTACAGGAGTTACTAAAATTCTTATCTGCCAAAAGTATAAGAAAATTAAATAAATATTACGGTCTCATATGAGTTGTCCTAAAACCCAATGTGAACAACTGGAGACTTCTGAAATTAATTCTTTTCTTTTGAGATAAAAATAAAAATCTTTATTAAAACACAAAAATCAACCTCCAATGTTTTTGAATCACTTCTGGATTTTTTTTTCTTCATTACTTTAAACTATGTACATTAAAGAAGAACCCTACTTCATGGGAACAGAAAATTCCAAAAATGCCTATGAAAAACTCTACTACAACAGTAGTAGATGCTTGGATGCTTATCTTGCTGGGATCCTATGACACCAGCTGACTCCCTGCCCTTTGGGCAGGGGGCTGGACTCGATGATCTCCCGAGGTCCCTTCCAGCCCTAATGTCTATGAAATCTACCTTCTCCCAGCAAGACTTCCAGCCAAGTGAAGCTGTGCCAGAGCCAAGCAGCTGGAATCTGCATCTATGCTTCTGCCACTCCTGCACTGTGGCTGGGAAGAAGAGGGGAAGGAGGAAGGGAGAAGTGGCAACAGTATGAATGCAGCTTCCAGCTGGCCAGTCCTAGCACAGCTTCCCACCAGCTGGAAGTTTTACTGGCGACCTAGCTGGTGAGAGGCTAAGGGAGGAAAAGAAGCAGTCATGGCAAGAAAGTCATCCTGTCCCAGTGCAACTCCTCGCTGCTTTGCCCCAGCACAGACTCAGGCACTAGCAAAGCCCTAGATCTAGTGGCTCTGCAGGCCATATACTGCTGACCCAACAATATGCATATGTAGTAGTTGATAAAACTGCTACAAGGTAGATAGATAACTGGGCCAATACCCTCAAGCAAAGTGTAATTATTAATGGGTTCATATCAGAATGGCAGAAAATTTCCAGTGGAGTTCCACAGGGGTCCGTCTTGGGCCTGGTGCTTTTCGGCAAGTTTATTAACGATTTGGATGCTGGCATAAAAGCTTCGTGAGCAAGTCTGCAGATGACTCAAAACTGGGAAGGACTGTGAATACATTGAAGGATTGTGAACACAATGAAGGATGCAAGTGCAACTGAAAAGGATCTCAACAGACTGGAAAGCTGGGCTAGAGCCAACAGGATAAAATTCAATGCAGACAAATGCAAGGTGCTATACATTGGGAGGAATAATCAAAAACACAAATACAAAATGGATGACACCTGGGTGGATGGCAGCTCTATGGAAAAGGACTTGGGAGCCTTAGTAAATTACAGACTCTATACAAGCCTCCAGTGTGATGCAGCCACACAAGAGGCGATTGTAGTTTTGGGCTGCATAAGCTGCATTAGGTGAATGACACAGTAGGTGATACTGCCTCTACTCAGCACTGGTTAGGCCCCAGCTGGAGTACTATGTGCAGTTCTGGGCTCCACATTCTAAAAAGGATGTGAAGAAGTTAGAGAGGGTCCAGAGGTCAACAACCAAAATGATCAAGGGCTTGGAGGGCAAGTAATACGAGGAAAGGCTGAAGGAACTAGGTATGTTCAGCTTATGGAAAAGGCGCTGAAGACGGAACATAATAGCAGTCTTCAAATACCTGAAGGGCTCCCATAAGGAAAAGGGAAAGCACCTTTTCTCTCTCCTTGCAGAGTGGAAGATGCAGACTAATGGCTTGAAAGTTGCAGCAAAGTAAATTTAGATTGGATAGATGGAAAAACATCTTCACTGTAAGAATCATGAGGCAGTGGAGTAGACTGCCTGGTGCAGCTATGGAGTCCCCATCACTGGAGGTGTTTGAGAAGAGGTGGGACAGCTACTTGGCAGGGGTGATCTCAGTGTCGCTATGCCTATTTTCTACCATGGGTATTTCCCATGCTTTTGGGCTTTACTTGCTGCTCCTGGTCCCCTCCCCACTTTTTTTCCTGCTACGTGTCATAGCGTTTTCAAGCCTCCGCTGAGGCACTGGGTGTTGGCCACAACTAAGGCTGAGGACTATGACTGGGGTGTGCCAATTCTCCTATTCCAGGGGTGAGCAAAATACAGCCTGCGGGCCGGATGCGACCCACGAGGCCATTCTATCCGGCCCGCGGGGCCCCTAAAACAAGGCAGAAAATTAATATTTCTCTGGCCTTGGTTCCTGTCAAAAATGGGTATTGCAGGTCTGTCTGGAGGTCTGTCTGGAGCAGGCACAGCAGCCTTGTGCAGGCTGCGAGTGGCTGCAGTGCGGGGCACCATGCATTGTGTGGGGAGGGGCTGCTTTCTCCACCCCCTTGCCCCATGCTCAGTACCAGCTTGTAACCCAGCCCCGCTGGCAGGGGGGTGGATTACAAGCTGGTGTTGAGAGCAGGGAAAAGTGGCCCCTCGCCCACCCCATGGACAGCGCCCCACACTGCAGCCTGCACAAGGCTGCTGTGCCTGCTCCAGACAGACCTGCATGGGCTGCAAGCACCTGCAGTGCAGGGCGCCAGCCGTGGGGCAGGCGAGGGGCCACTTTTCCTCATGCTCAGCACCAGCTTCTTCCCTGCTGGCGAGCAGGGGG
>NW_017728906.1:168584364-168591428 GCF_001723895.1 Crocodylus porosus | reverse complement strand
CTGACTTCCTGCCCTTTGGGCAGGGGGCTGGACTCGATGATCTCCCGAGGTCCCTTCCAGCCCTAATGTCTATGAAATCTATGAAAAACTGTCATATTTGGGATCAGGAAGAAATTTTACCCCATGTAAGATTGCTACACACTATAGGGGTTTTTGCCTTACTCTGTAGTGAGGGGCATGGACCTCTACGCAGGATCTCTTGAGCACATATTGAAAGCATTTTATAGAAGCACAACATTTGCTGCCAGGGTTCATCTGCTTTACCTGGGACAGGTTAGGGTGTTAGGTTTATGTTGTGTCAGGGTTTAAGTTATGGTTGTATGGGATGGTTTGGAGAGAAATGATCCTGCCTCAGGCAGAGGTTCATGACCTGTGGAGATCCCTTCCAGCTGCACTTATCCATGACTCTCTGGGCACGTCCAGACAAGCCCACATGTGCCTCTTGCAGCATCTCAAACCCCTCTGACCAGTCTTCCACCTGTATGTAGTCCAACAGTCTTTGTGTGGGCCTGGACTTGTGGGAACTCAAAAGTTGTAAAAGAGATTGTCTCATGTAGAAATACAGCTTGTATGCCACAAACAACGGGAAGGATATTTAGCCAACACAGATCTCAATGAAATCTGCTGGCTCTGATAAACCTAGAAGTTTTGGGTAAGCTACCATGAAACTTACCAATGCCAGAGCATAAACTGTGGTCTAAACATAGATTTGATCCCACCTAACATTTTGATTACTCGGTTATCTAGATAATGGGAAGCATGTTTTTCCTGAGATAGCTTAACAAATACACCTAATTTGCTCTGAGAGAATTCCCCAAGGCACTGCTTATAACTCCCTGGTGTAGCATAAAAGGGCAAACCTGGGGACTAAGGACATTTTTACACATGCAAGCATGGTGTTTTAGTTCAAAAGCACACTGCTTCCATTTTCTGGGGACTGACATGCATATCACTGCTTATACAACTGCACATGGTGCAGTGCAGTTTGCTTCAGCTCATGTGTGGAGCACACTTGATTAATCAAGTCTGCTCCAAAGTGGCAGATCTCCAGTACATCATGGGACAAAAAGGTATGTGTATAAATTCCCCAAAGAATCAATTAGGCTCCAAAAATGTGAACAGGGCACTATCTAAACTAGGAATTTGACAGTTAAAAAGCAATCTCTATTAAGATATAATAGCCAAAATAATTACCTTTTCTTCATCCAAATGAATGCCACTGATCTCAAAATCAAACATAAAAAGTTCTGCCACTCTCCTAAAAATATATTAAACCTCTGTTAAAATGACCTCATTTCTTAGCAAACGTTATTTTTAGTTTTTTTCTTTAACAATCATTCATTTTAGCATGCTACATTTTACAGAATATATTTTAGTTTGGACACACAAAGCACCATTACCTAATATATCATAAGAGAGAACTATTTTGTCATAGACTTACTCTTTCAACAGGCTTACATTTTGTGATTGCTCTGAAACAAACTTTGAACAAGTTTATGAATTTTGATTTGTGGAAATTTATCAATTTAATTTGACTTTTCACTTATTTTGAGTGATCAGGGAAAGAGACTTGATGTTTGATTCTTGAGGGAAAAGAATTATTCCTAATAAAGATACGCATTTAACACTAACATTTTCATTGCAACACAAAGAATAAATCAAAAGTTGCATATAAACAGGAAACAGTAAAAACACTAGTTACAGCAAAGTATGCATGATGATGGGCTAATTTGACTCTACAGCAATTATTTTCAACCTTTTTAGATTTCAGGCACCCCTCAAAAAGATGCCAGCTCTGCTTTCACTGGTTATTTGGCTACAGGAACAATTCTTTCTGTTGTAAAGACCTCAGAAAGACCACAACAGATCAGAATATGTTTGATAATATGGATTCCCGTTTGAAATCTCTGTGTTTATTTTGTAAAACATGTAGGTTAGCACAGCTGACAGCACTAATATAGGCCATCACCCTTAAAGTTCCTTACAACACTCTGATTGAGAATCACTGCCCTATACAATAAAAATGCACTTCACAATACCCAACTTCCATTAATAAATATGTTTGATTTCATTGGAAACTTTAATTGTAAGTAAATAACTTAAAGTTACCAGTTAAGCATTTTTTCAGTACACTGTAGATAAAGTTTACGGTTTAGGATTTAAATTATCTCAAGAATGAATGGACAGGCACTCCATTTACTTTGTATGTCTAAATGAACACACATATTTCCCACTCCTAATTTTCCTTACTAAGTTCAAACCTTATTACTGTTTCCACTGTTACACATACCCCATAACAGAACACCACCAGGTGGTTGAGTTGGTTTTATGGGGAAATTTTGTTTCATCACATAAATATTCAGCAGGACAATGTTTCATACTTTTCAGCTATATACATTCAAAAATATATTATGTGTATTCTCTCACACATGCCAAACTGTAATCAAAACACTGAATTTAGCAGCTACTCTGAGATTATATTTTCAAAGAATAATAAAGATGCATTAACAATGGAATGGAAAATACTCAGCGCCATTACTCTAAGGTCCTAAAGGGTTTTGTATTAAACAATTTAACAACAGAAATAATGTAATAATTTATAAAATGTTTAGAATGCTTAACATTAAGAAGTACCTGGTGTCTGGATCTAGAGAATCCATCACCTTTTTATCAGCCAACAGCTGTTTCAAACTTTGACAAAGTTCAACATCTGTGTTTAACCTAGAAAGAGAAAGAGAGAAGTCATCAGGTATTAATGACAATTATTGACGTTTCAGTCTTTTAGAATTAGAAAGTCATTTAATTACTTTGTGCCTTTGCGTGTCCATTTGTAAAACGGACATAATATTTATCGCACCCGTCTCACAGATGTCACACAGCCCAACTAAGGCCTGTGTGTGGCAGGTTCTATATAAGCAAAGTCTTACTTTTGTTACTCAAAAATTAGTTACCCACGGCACTATATAGCAGGGTGGAAAGAAATATACAACAGTAGATACCTTCAAAGGAGCAAAGAAATTTCTGAGATTCATGTTCATGTGCACGCAGATTTTTTTTTCCTACAAGTTTACTTAGAACTGAAATGGCATTTTCAAAAAGGTTTATTTATTGTGGCCTGTCTGTACAAGATACTCCTTAGGTCTTGAACTATCCAGCTGCAAGTAAAAAGCTCTCTCAAGTAAGTGTGCGGGCCCCAGCAATCAATTTCTGCAGAATTCAGTCTTATTCTTTTCCTACACTTTATAGAGACTAAGCATAAACTGATGCACTGTTGTTGTCTCTGAATTGCAAAAAGCTTTGCTACTTCAGTAGGTCTAGCTTTGAGAGACATCAGCTGAGTAAAATTAAGATCACTCTAGTCAGTTTCTCTACAACTGTTTGGAATGCTATGTGCAGTACAACTCTAGGGCAGGGGTTAGCAACTTATAGACCATCAAGCCACTGGATCCAGTGGCATTCAGCAGCAGAGGGCTTTGTGCCAGAGAAGCAGTGGTAGGGAGAAGTGATGACGGCGGGAGCACCTGGTTATTACTGACAGTTCTATTTCAACCTGAGCTGAGTCACTCCAGCCTGCTGCCAGAAGACATTAACAGCTGCTGTTCTAGGGTGTTAGGTAAATTTCATACTGCTACAGTATAAAACTTTCATATAAACAGATGACCCAAAAATGGAAGCTGCAGTAAGAATAAAGGAGACCTCTCCCCTCCTTTGCAGCAACCAGAAGTCTAGAAGAAGCTTAAAGCAGTGGAGACAACCCCACTCATAGGGTGCATCCAGATGAGCCCACACGTGCCTCTTGCAGCATCTCAAACCCCTTTGAGATGCTACAAGAGGCATGTGCAGGAATAAAAAAAAATGTTCCCTGCACTGCAAATTTGCAGTGGGGGAGCAAAATTAGACTCCTGAATATAATACCCTGGGGAAAAAAAAAAAACACAGGTCAGGGCACGGTCCCAGACTGTGCCCTGGAGGCTCGTTCCTCCACAGAGACACTCTGGTAGCCTGCCAGAGCATCTCAGTGGTTGGCCCTTTCCCCGGTCCTGAAGCATGTTGCCTGCCCATGCAGGGCAGGCAGCAGTGCAAGCTGCAGGGACCTTGACACAGCTTCTTCCAGGTAAGTGCCGGGGGGGGGAAGGAGGGGCGGGAGACCTTCCCCAACTCCCCGTTTCTTCCCCCAGCTCCCTGCTGGGTCTCCCAGACCCCCGCCAACACTCATCAGCAGTAGCAGAGAAGGAGCAGGAGGCTGGAGAGAGCAGGGGATTATCTCCAGCTCATTTCCAGTGGCCTGTCTCCAGCCCCCTGCTCATTCCCCTGCTCATCTTCAGCCTCCTGAGGGGGTACACCGCTATGCTTAGGGGGTACTAAGGGGTGTGTTCTATGGACCAACAATCAAATTCAACACTATATGCGTGTCTTCTCAAATGTTTTTTGGGGGGAAATGTTTCAGCTACAAAGGACTTTCAAAAGGCCAAAAGGTAAGACAGCACTGCACATTAATGTAGACACAGCCCCAACATCTATTTTCCAGGTATCAGTGGGAGACTTTCCTCTCCTTTTTCACATAAGGCAAGAATCCAAGGAGTTGGCACACAAGCAGAAGAGGTGTTGTATGCTTTAATGTCTTAAATCTGAAATACAAGCATTCTGCCATTCCTCAATTACACTTACTTCACAGGGAGGGGAAAAAAACCTGCCAGGAAGTTTAGAAAATTTAGCTCCAACAGCACAGACTTCAGAGTAAAGTGTGTAATGAAATACTGTTCCAGATACAACTTAAACCTAAAGTAGAATTACATTCCACCAGACATAATAGAAATAAAACTTTAAATAACTCATTAATAACAGCAGGCTAGTATGTTATGAAAAATTACCACTCTTGGATGCATAACAGCAACACAAAAAAAAAACAAACAAACTACTTGATGGATAATAAAGTATTTTCAAACACATGCAAATCACTATTAATTCAACAGAATAACATAAACATACTTTTCTACCATGGTACCAATGTTTCTGCAGGCTTCTTCAGCAGCCTCTCTGAAGGTATAGTCAGGATGGGCAATTTTCACAAAGTCAGCCTGACATCAAAAGAAAAGAAAAGAAGGGCCTTAATTTGAAATCTTAAATTTAAGTGAGTATTCAAAGAAGTTCCATTTAGCATAACACACATTATGCTATTACCTGCAATATTTTTCTCACTGAGCAATTTGGCATACCTCTGTTTTCTCAGAACAAATCTGTTGAGAATATGTTGACAGCTATTAATTGCTACAGAATAGTTTCACTCCAAAGAAAATATTTTCCAACTTTTTATTATTATTTTCAATTAGGTAAGTGCTTTAGAGAAAATTTCTTTTCCTAATAAGTATCACTCTCAGTAAGCCAAGGCTTTTGAATCTTATTGCTAAGAAAACACCTATTTTTTTTTGACCAGTCCTCTCTTAAAAAGACCCCAAACATGTAGTTTTACTGTTTCGCCAAAATGTACTAGCTTATATTTTAAGAACTCTTAAGCTGTGCTGTTTTAAAGTAAACTGCTAGCTTGCAAAAGGGACATTCTGTATATAATGTATAACTTTACGATAAAATTTTAGTTACCCAAGAATTGACAGAACCTACAGCAAGAGATTAATATTTGCAGAGGAATAGACTAATGAAACAGATCTTCTTGGAAAAGATATCTTGTAAGATTTAAAAGTCAATTGAGCCTTTCAATAAAACAGGAAATTTGAAAAGAACCAATGTGACAGATTTCACTAAAACCTCAATCCTGAAAGCACTTAAACAGATTGAATTTCACCTTGGGAAAAGTTTCCCTGAAGTCAACAAGATGAACTATATGCGTGCTTTCAGGACCAGGGCCTAGTGGCCTACTTGGCAAGGCACTACCCCAGAAGTAGAAGCTTATGAGTGATTGATGCCACTGAGCCTCCTGAGCCATGCCTAGTTGAGACTACATAAACCAGAAATGTCTGGTTATGTGCAATGAGTAGGGACCTACTGAAATTGCCTGTGAAAGCAGGCAATGTCTGTGAAACCCATGGGGAAAAAAAAAAAAAAAAAAACTTGCTGAAAATAAAATGCTGCCTCCCCAGAGGTACTGTGGCCTGGCCGCATAGACCACGGGGAGGCAGGGAGAAAGGGGGAGCCACCCCTGCCTGACCTATGGCTGAGAGAGCTGCCTGTCATAAAGACCTGCCCCTTTCCACCAATCAGCAGTAAGGGGCAGAGCCACATAACAGACAGCCTTTGGAACCAATCAACAGTGAGGGGCAGGGCCACTGGGGCCCCTTAGCCAATCAGAGAAATGGGGAGCCCCACCATCAGTCCACTAATGCAACAGCCAGCCCTGCAATCTCCCCACAAAATCAGCTGGCAGCCTCCTCGAGTTAGCTAGACCCCTAGCATATTTCTTATATTTCTTGTTATATATAAATTTTCAGTCTGCTCTTCATTCAATTTAACTTTCACAATGGAAAAAAACAGACTTTAAAATGTTTCATATTTAAAATTATACTTTCCAAGAGCCAGTTACTCAAGTCTGGACTGAGCTGTTTACCTATGCTTAAGCCAAATGTTTATCATCTTTTGTTACTTCAGATTACGTGCGATAATACTGTTAGTTTCCCAAACCGCTTCTATAACCTTAAACAACTTTTCTACACAAGACAACCACAAAAAACCTGTTAAACACATTATTCAATGCTTTAGTTCATTTTCATTCAAAGTTATTTGTAAGAACAGTATTTTAAAGAAAATAATATATTATTTCTATTAAGAAGAAAAAACTAAAATGGGTACGGATAATCATATATACTGTGCTTTAAGTGTGGAATCAAGTGCATTTAATAGCTGGGGAATTTTATATGTACTTTGCTGCTGAATTCAAAGTGTAATTGATGTTAAAGAATTATATGAGTTTAAAATAGATCATATTAAAATTTTTAAATAAAATTTTAAGTTTCTTAATCTGAACTTGTGTGTTTAACCATATATTTTCTAATAGGAAGGGTAGACAGAGGACGGCCACACTCAGTTTTACTCCTATGGAAGTTTAAACACTG
>NW_017728906.1:168567750-168583529 GCF_001723895.1 Crocodylus porosus | reverse complement strand
AAGCCAGCTGGATAGTGCTGGACTACAGAATAACAAGAGGAAATACAATCTTTTGGGATCTCATAAATCAAAGCAGTATTAGTTTTCAAAATACTAAAAACAGATGATCTCTAAGAATAACCTAAGATACTACAAGCAGTGGCACTGATGTTAAAGTTCCTAGTAATCTTATCTGTCCACCAGAACTGAATTAACTGCCCAACAAGATGGTAAGGAGGAGCACTGTTCCTTGTATGAAAGACAGGCTAACAACTTTTAGACATCATTTTTCAAGACAGCCAGGTAATAAGGTATACTAATGCTCAAAGTCTTCTTAACACACATGAGGAATGGGAACTCTCACTGCCCTTTCAAAAAATAAGTCTTGGGATAATGGGGAAATTCCAGAAGATTTGAAGAATGCTAATGTTAAGCCATCTAGCAAAAAAGGGCATGGGGCGCTTGGACATGTGACAAAATTGCCCTTTTTACCAGTTTAATTGCCCTTTTTAGTGGTTTAATTGCATCACACTTTACACATGTGATGATATATTGTGCTTTAATTTCAATCACACTGTACACGTGCAGTGGCGTATTGTGAATTAAATTACTTTGTTATGTATTTTAAAATCCCGATGTATTTTAGTTTGCTACATAACAAATTGCAGCGATACATCCATCCCCAGGGATCCCTGCAGCTCAGGAGCTGCTCAGCCCACCAGCAGCTCACTCCCTGGCTGCACACAGGCTCTGCAGGTAGGAAGGGGGAGAAAGGCAGCAAGGGCTTGGTGGGATTCCAGCACCCCATGTACCGTCCCCGCCACCTTCCCACTGCTTGGGACTGCCCCAGAATGGGCTGGCCTGCCCCTGGGGCACCACAGGAAGGTGGCAGGAAGGCAGCTGGGTGTGCTGTCAGCCAGAAAAGGCAGTGGGGACAGTGCATGGGGCGCTGGAAGCCTGCCAAGCCCAAGCTTCCCTGAGCCCACCCAGGCTTCCAGCTCCCTCTGCACCATCTCTGCCACCTTCTCCAGCCACCAACACACGCAGCTGCTCTCCTGCCACCTTCCACACTGCCCCAGGGGCAAGCCAGCCCATTAGCCCATTCCTGGGCAGTCCCAAGTGGCGGAGACAGTGCTTGGGCTGCTGGAAGTACTGGCAGAGGGGGAAAAAAAAAAGAAACCAAAAAACTGTGAAGGGCCCAATCTTTTTTTTTTCCCTGGTGGAGCTTGCCCTCAGCCAGGGGGCAAGCTGCCAGCAGTGTCTGAGCTGTGAGGTGGTTCCAGTACATCCCTCCATGGTGATGGTACCTTACTGGTGCTACTCAGGCAGACTGCTGGTGACCTGGGTGCTGGCTCTGAGCAGCTCTGGGCCCACTGGCAGCTCACCACCTGGCTGAAAAGCAAGTTCTGTCAAAAAAAAGGATCAGGCCCCTCGCCATAAAAGTGGCAGAGCCCCTAAACAGAAACAGTGGGTTTTCAATCGTAACAATTAAAAACCCACCATTTCAATTTACGGAGAACTAAACCCCTGTCACATATACAAGCACCCAAGTAGACTTACACTGATAACTAGAGACTGACAGTTCTGTGCAAAATACTGAAAAAGCTAATATAGGACTAAATAGACCAAAAATTAAAGAACAGGAAAATAATCAAAGCCACCAGGTTATAAATAGGTTATACATTGTAAAAATGGGAAATAGCTTATAAAAGATGATTTTTTTGGATGAGATTACAAGTATGACTTAGAAATTTACTAGAACAAGGTGTAATAGTTAATATTTAACTTAGGCCCTACACCATCTTTAAAAAAATATACAGGAAACCCTTGCTATTCACAGATTCAGCATCGTGGTTTCAAATATTCGCGAATGCTGAACCCACATTTTAAATCCACTTTATGCACTTACAGGAGCTCCTCAAGAGCTCCACGCCTGCTGCCACTGGGCTGCTGCTGGTGCCGCTGCTGCCACCAGGCTCCACGCCCCCCAGCCGCCGGGGGCACTGCATTCATGAACACAAACTGTGTTCATGAACGCAGTGCCTTATTTGCAGATATTGCCTTTCACAGGGAATACAAGAATGTATCCCCCCTGAATGGCGAGGGTCGCCTGTACACCATATAATATCAATAGTATGGATGCAGTAACTGCCAAATTTCAAGAAGTAACTTATCAATGACTGGACTCTGTAGAAATCCGTATTTGTCCTGCACTGTTTAACATTTTCATGAATGAACTGGAAGTCAATACAACATCACCATGGACCATAATTGAGGGTGACACAAAGATTGGTGGAATAGCACTAGTGACTAGGACAGAGCAATCAGTTTCACTTCATAGACAGGGATTATTCAAGTAAACTGTGTCTTCATACAGTCACAAAAGCTGATAGCTAGGAACAAGAGGGAAAAAAAAAGTCATACAGACATGAAAAAGGAGAACTATATCCTGAAAATCAGTATGTCAGAAAAGTAGTTCGGGGGTCATGGTAGACAAGCAACTCAACAGGAGCTACCTTTGAATTTATTAAAAAAGGGAGAAGTAAATAGAAGAGGTGATTGCAAGATCAATACTGGAATACTGGTTCATATCAGGGTCTGTATTTATGAAGATGTTGAAAAGTGGATAGAGTACAGAAAAGAGCCATAAAAGTGATTTAAGGACTGGAAAAAATGTTTTGCAGCAAGGACTTAATCCTATGGGGGAAAAAAAGAACTGAGGTGTCTATTTTTAAAGTTTACAGTACAGTTACAAGTCATACTACATATATGGTTTCTGACCCCCCCTGTAATTTAGTGAAAGCTTTTGTAACAACTTCTCCATTAAGGGATCTCAATTTTTCTATTCTCATACAATGACTTACAATCTTGATACATCCCTGTCATAACAGAAGAAACTTCAAAAACCCTGTGTCATCTAACCCCGTTTACAAGAGATCATTTCCAACTTGAAAAATAAACAAAAAACCAAACAAAATCCCCTCACCAAGTCTGCCACTCTACACAATGCATCTGACAGCTGATCAAAAATCATCACTATTTCAGGTCCAGGAGGTGTAGTATATGCTTTCCGGACCAGTCGCTCTGTTTCTTGCAGTGCTTTCTCCTGTGCTTCTTGAAATCCTTCCGGACAACTTAATTCTGGAACACCAAAGAGACCCTAGAATACAGAGAACAAATGCAACCAACAGTTAAAGTTAACAATTTCATTTTTAAGGGCGCACTAATATATCGGTTCATATCATATCAGCACCAATAAAAGGAAAAGTGACATTATTGGCAATTGGCTTTTTTTAGCCGATATAGCCAATAATATTGCCAATAAACGCTACGTGCATGCATGCAGACGCAGAATGCACGCAGGCAGGAGTGCAGCCCAGCAGCTTGGAGAGGAGCATCCAGCTGGTAAGTCTGTGGGGGGGGGGAGAGAAAGGGCATAAGGGTGGGCAGCTCCTGCTGCTGCGTGCATTTCCAGTCTCTTCCTTGAGAGGGGGCTGGGCTGGGGCTGTGCTGGGGGCAGACAGTTGCAGCGCCGGGAAGGGCGGTTACGGGGGTGGGGCTATGGTGAATTTTGGGGTGGCTGTAGCCCCAGCTCCCAGCGCTGCCACTGTCCACCCTGCCCCCACCCACTCCAAGTGCAGCCCTGGTCCAGACCCCCAGCCAGGAAGATGTTGCCACAACCGGCAGCACACCCACACACAGACCTGGGGGGCACATGCTGCCCATGCCTCCCCCAGGGGTGCATGCAGCAATAGGAACCACCCTCCCTAGCCCCCAGACGAGCTACAGCTCCATTTGCACCCTGCCCCACCTGTGCACCCCTGCCTCAGCCCCACCCCCTCCCTCACTGCAGGTGTTTCAATCTGCCCCCCTGGACCCATGCCCTTTCACCCCCCAACAGACTTACCAGGAGGACACTGCTCTCCAAGCTGCTGGGCTGCATATTGGGAATCGGATCAGTATCAGCCAATATGGTTGATTATTAATCGACCATTGGTATCAGCCCAAAAAATAATTAACAGTACACCCCTATTTTTAATCTCACTCTGCTTCAGAATTACAAAGACTGTCAAAAATCAGAAAAAACAACTTGACAAAACTCTGTTATTTCCCTTAATCAAAATACAGAAGTAATTTGTACATTAACTATATAAAACTTACTTTGGATTCTTCTTTAATGTTTAAGACTAATTGGTTATGATTTTCACACTACTTGTGCTTTTACACTTATGGGCTCAACAACTTATTAAAGAGCCACTGTCACACTTTAAATCACGCTTGAAAAGGTAAACTAAAAAGAAAAAGAGATAACCCTAAAACAAACAGTGCAGTTTAAAGAGAACAAGCTTCTGCTCTTTGTTACCCTTTGGCAGTCGAGTTTTAAAAATATCACCAACAGTCACAACTGCAAAGACATATACATTGTGGCCTTGTTCCTAGAAGACAGGTTGCACTGGCAGAAGTACTTCTGAATCTATGGAGATGTGCTAGCAAAACTGTACCAGTAGCACTTACCGCTGGCTCATTTTAATCAGGAAACTTCAAATTTTTATTAGAAGGGATCAGAATTGACTATAGTCACATGCAAGAAAGAAGATGAGTTTTACTGATAAAACGTAGTGTTAAAATAGTGTAGTGTACTACTTTATCGTGCAGGGGCTAACATACCACAGCATTAGTAGCAGAGTGAATTTGGTTTAAATCAAATTGATTTAAATCACTGGTCAGGAAGCCTCAATATTGACACTGTTTTCTACAAAAAGTGCATTGTTGTTGTTTATTTGTTTAATTTCTTGAAATTCTGCACTTTTAGAAAAAGGTAAGGGCTCAGCTGTGTGCACATAAACTTGCAGGGACAATAGGGCTGATGTGTGGGTAATCAGGTCTGTTATCTCTCATTTCCATATACTGCTGTTAACAAGGATGCTACCTCTGGAGACAACAAACTCTCCCTATGCCTGAAGAAGGGCATTTGTGCCTGAAAGCCTGCAAAGAACAATTTTTCCAACTACTTAGTCGGTCTAATAAAAGACATCACATCTACCCAAAGAACCTTGCCTATTGATCTCTGGAGACTCAAATCCACAATTTGAGAACTGAACCTAAGCATCACAGAGATGCTTAATGGGATCTTCTAGATGGAGCACTGAGTCCCACTGGGTAGACTTCTTCAATCTTTACTAATCTGTAGAGAAGCCTCTGGGAAACCCTTACGATTAGGCCCCTAATATAGTCCACGGCCAGTTGTGACTTATTTATAAAACTTCTAAAAAGGTTACATGAATATATTGTCTCAAATAGTATATAATTAGAAGTTAAAATCCCTATTTCATGATGATATCTTTGAGCTTTAACATGTCTTAAATTTAAACGATATTTTTGTAAAAACAGTATCTTAACAAAAAAATGAAAAATAGGAATAAATCAAAAAAATTTTAATAAAAAAAATCTGATTTTTTTAATCATTGATTTTTATCCACCCTGAACAGTGCCATTTGTATCTACTCTACCAGTTTACTAATTCCAGGTAATTAAGCATTGTAGATCACTACTGGAAATACACCACAGGACTGTCACCTAACACAACTTAATGTCTTATCATAAAAACAATATAACAGCTTATGATGGCCAGGTTAACAGTTACACATTCACCAAAAAGGTAAAACAACAGACCAAACTAGTTTATTCTCAATCACTGTCTAATCTATTTGAATCATGGTTAACATCTGAAATGCTGATGCATGATGCAGTCAGAGAACAGTTTTCCATCCAGAAAGTATTGTTGCTTCTCTTTGCATTATATCCCAATATCGATTAAGAATAATATTACTGAATTGTTCTTAACAACAGTTTCAATACACAAGGCCAGAATTTAAAAAACTGGGAGTCAAAAAGTCATGCTCCTGAAAGCCATGTTCCCAAAGCCCTATTTAAAGCAAGCCACCTGCTCTACAAAGGTGCTGACCACTTCAGATAGGTTAGGAGCCTCACTTCAACACTCAGGTTTGAAAATTTTACCAGGAGCCAATTTCTGTTTGTTCCAGTCCTCTCCACTGTTCCTTTTTCTATCTACTTTGAAGAGAAGATTTAGTAAGATGCATATATCAAATGCTCAAAAAAGTGTTCAAAACCAAAACTGCACGAGCAATTAGATGCTTTGTAATATAGCATTGCCAATCTATTTATATTCTCTAGGACAGGACAATTAAACTGGTGGCCCACAGGCCACATGCAGCCCACAAGGGATTAGTACATGGTCCCCAGGCTGCCAACCAGCCACCTCTCTCCCCCTCACCCTTCCCTGCCTCTTCTGGCTTCCACTTCCCACCCCTATTGAAGGGGGAAGGGTGGCACAGTACCAGGGGAGCCTGAGCTGAGGATGAGGCTTGGGAACCGATGTGCACAATGCAGTGCGTTGGAGGGCAGGGGGTGGGGAGGCATGTGGCCCCCGGCTCCTGCTGCTGCAGCCCCAGACACTTAGAAGCTGGACAGCTCTGCTCGAGGGGAAAAGCAGCTGAACAGCAAAAGCCAAAAAAGTTTCCCGGAGCAGGGATCAGAAAAGTATTCTTAGCTTAGTGCCTAGAAGTGAAAAGTCCTGCACTTAAAGCAGCACAATCCCACGAACTGGTTGGGAATGACTGGCTAAGCAGCAGCTCTGCAGAAAAGGACCACAGGGTTACGGTGGACAGTAACATGAATGTGAGCCAAGTGTTTCCTTGTTGCAAAGAAGGTTAATGGCATACCAGGTAGCATTGGTAGAAGTGCTGCTAGTGGATGGAGGGAAGTGATTCTTCCACTCAATTCAGCACTTGGTGAGGCCACACTGGAGAGCACTTTCCAGTTTTGGGGCCCCCACTGCAGAAAGGATGTGGATAAATTGGAGGGAGTCCAGGAGAAGGCAATGATGATGGTTTAGGGGCTGGGGCACATGACTTCCGAGGAGAGACGGAGGGAACTGGGCTTATTTATTCTGGAGAAGGGAAGATTGAGGGGGGTCAGCCTTCAACTATCGGAAGGGAGGTTCAAAAAAGGACGGAGCTAGACCAGGGGCTGTCAAAGTCTTTATACCGCAGCCCAGCCGACTGTGGCCAGAATTTCCAGCCAGGAGACAGGTAAGAATACCCCCACACCCCCGGCAGGGGGTGGACTAAATCCTGCACTGCCACAGGCCCTGCAGAACAAGCCATGGCCTCACCGCCCATATCTGGGGGGCCACACTTTGCTGGTCCAAAGCCACTTCGGGTCTGGCAGTTGACCCACTGTGCCTGGGATCAGGCCACAGCCCAGGGATTGAGAACCCATGAGCTAAACCATTCTCAGTGGTGGCAGATGACAGAACAAGGAGCAACAGTCTCACATTGCAGCAAGGGAAGTTTAGGTTAGATATCAAGAATTTTCTCACTAAGAGGGTAGTAAAACATGGGAACAGGTTACCCAGAGAGATGGTGGAAGCTCCATCCTTGGGGTTTTCAAAACCCAGCTAAACAAAGCTTTGGCTGGGATGATCTAGTTGCAGATGGTCCTGCTTTGAGCAGGGAGTTGGACTAGATGATCTCCTGAGGTCCCTTCCAATCCTTATTTTCTATCAGCTGTGCTGTGGACAGCTTTATGTTATTTCCACAACATGAGTCCTATTTTATTCATTTGCTGGTGAGCCCTGTGCAAAGCACCCAACACAAACCTATGCAGAGTTTGCAACTTGGTTACTCTGAGGATCTGAGAAGGATTTCCTGACCCCCATGGAAGGGTAAGACTTCAGTGCAAATGGGCGCTTAGAAGAGCAGCTGGAAGTTGTTAGGTAATTCAAAACTATAGATTTTGCGCATTTTTACATGCACTCTGGGGCCAGGCACTTAAATTAGTGAGCTGTGCTAATCATGGGCGACTGGTGCCCCAGCAACCAGTCAGCGACCAAGGGTCCCCACGGCCAATCTTGCCAACTGAAGTGGGGGGCACTCGTGGCCTGTTGCCTAAGCGGTGAGCACAGCCTGTCAGGGCATGCTCTCTCTCTGGCAGTGCACATGCACCCCCTACATATCACCACTGGTGTTAATTAAAAGTGCTTGTGTGTCATGTGTCCCCGCGCTGAAAAACGGCAGCAAAGGTGCTTTGACGTAAAGTTCATCAATCATGTTTTATTTCAAAGCTCCTTGCCGCCATCTTTTCAGCGCGGAGACATGCTGGGATACCAACATGCTCGGCTGCCGGAGCGCATCCAGTTTCCATGCTCCAGCAGACTCGATAAATCAGGTCTGCTCCCAAGCACTGGATTTCTAGGGTGTCGGAGCAGGCTCCACACCTGTCTAGAGCAGTGGTCTCCAAACTTCTTTAATCATGCACCCTATCAGTAAAAATTTTTTGAGTATGCACCCCCCCATTATATGTATATTTATTTATTTGACATATGGACCAAGTGAGGGCGCCAGTGTCAATCCGTATATTAAATATTAGTAAAGCTTAATTTCTTTCTTTTTTAGATAAAAAATAAATGTAAATACAAGTTCTAATATTTTCTTCCCGCACTCCAATGGATGGTCTTGAGCACCCCCAGGGGGGTGCATGCACCCCACTTCGGAGACCACTGGTCTAGAGGAGGGGCCCTTTCCTACTCAAGCACGGCCTCGCCTAAGGGAAAAGCACCGATAGCCCTTCAAACTGATGCCACCTGCTTTGCAGAGAGCAGCGAGGGTCGGCCTCGCGCGGCCCACACCCACACCGACCCCGACCCCGACCCGGACCCGGACCCGGACCCCTGGCCCTGGCCCAGCTGAGGCTCCGCCTCCTGCCCCCGCACCACGTGGCCCCGCCTCGCTGTCAGGCGCCCCGGCCCGTCACCCACCGTGCTCCGGCCCACGACGCTGCTGCGCTGCTGCCTGGCGTCGAAGGCGGCGCCCACCGGGGACCAGCCGGTGCTGACCCGCCGCCGAGCGGCCCCGGCCCCGGCCCATCCCCATCCCCGCGCGGCCCGGCCCAGGTCGGCAGGCGCCACCCGCCGGCAGCGGCACAGCATGACCGGCGCGCGACTGGGCAGAGGGCAAAACTCCGCCCACTTCCGCCTCGGCCCGCGCAACCTCAGCCTGAGGAGCTGGGGCGGGGCCTCCCTAGGGGGCGTGGCCTGGTGCTATCCCGCCCCCATGCGGTGCGCGGGCTTGGACCTCCCGCGACCCGTTGCACTGCGCCCTGGGGCCGGGGTTCGCCCTGCTTTTGCCGCATCTCGTGATCGGTGCCCGTTTCTGCTGGAAAAATACAAGGTCCGCAGCGGGGTTGCCTCCTTTCCACCCTGTATCAGTGTGGGACGCTGCACAGCAATTAGGCTTCGAGGGGTGTAGGTTGTAGCCGTGTTGGTCTAAGGACACACAGGCAGACGAGGTTCTTTAGGTCGAGGTGATCTCTTTATTGGACCAACTCAGATAGTTGGAAAAATTCGTCTTTGCGAGCTTCCGGGTAGAAATGTCCTTGGTGGGGCTCTGCAGATGGCGCGTGCTCTTCCTGGATGGAGTGACTGGGAAAGAAGCCGGAGGGGCTGGTCTGCGGGCAGGCGGTGAGAGTGTGAATCGGGGAGGCAGTGGGTGAGAGACAGGCTGCGGGAGGGGTGGCGGAAGGGGAATGAATGTAGCTGGTAAGTAGTGCAGAGGTATCTGGGGAGTCCGATGTTAGGCAGGTTACAGTGAGGCTTCATTGCATTTGTGCAGGAGTGCATGGCTAGGTGCGGTGCTGCCCTGCCCTCCAGGCCTGCCTGCCTGCCTGCTCTCTCTCCAAGCTGAAGTTTCCATGAAAATCTTTGTCTCCAGCGTGAAAGCAGCAGGGCACATCGGAGAGCAGCAGCAGAAAGAAACGTGAAGTTCACAAAATAGTACCTCCATCGGTTCTTCAGCATCTGCCTCAGAGGCAGCAACAAAGATTGTGTTTCATTTCAACTGGAGGGTTTGCTTTGCACATGTTCATTTTAAAGCCCAGTAACACGAGACCGGGTTTTTGCACCTGTCATTTAATATTTACCAATGTGAGCACAACCACAAGGTTTTTCCTTTCATCTGCTTGTGTTATGTCTCCATGCCATACCTTTATCATTCTTTCCAGCTTATCGCAGGCCAAAGAACTGGGTTTAAAGCCATATTTAAACATTCCCAAAGCGGTTGTAACAAAACTAGTTAATGACATTGTGGGGTCAGCCTGCGGGGAGAATTAAACTATATTAATCCTACGTCGAAAAATTGTTTTGCTTGGCTGGACAGAAATTTTAAAGACAAGGTTAAGAGAGTTGTGTAGTGCGTGTGGATGGAGACCAATAAAGCTACAAGGCAGTATTGCAACAAACACAATTCAATGTATATGAAAGGTGACAAAGAGCAATGCCGCCAATTCTTGCACCTTTATTGTAAGGCTTGTGAAACTTGGTGTTTTAATTGACAGCTGCTGGAACCAAAACACTGCGTGGACATTTATGTTCTAATCATTTTTCAAGTAACCTTTTGACCTTCATGCTTGCAGAAAAAAGCATGAAATAAGAATACCCTTAAGGACCAAAGGCAAATCCAAATAACTTCAGATATATCAATTTTGAACATTTTCATGATTTCAAGAATTGCTCTTAAGATGTTTGGGGCCTGAGTCATGGTTGCTGAACTTCTGGAGATGCCAATATGGACACAGCAGTAAAACTGTAGAAGAGAAAAGAACAGCAGGCAACTTGAGGAATGAAGATTGGGTACAAAAAGGTACAGAGAAATGAATGTAATGACAGTTCTAGTTGCTGCATAAAAACAAAATCTAGTCGGAGGCAAATACCTATCTCCCTAGGAACCCACATGTACAATCTGCAATATTTTAAGTATATACTGTAAACTAAGACTGGCCAACCTGAACCACAGGTGCCACAAGTGGCATGGGCAGCCTCCAAGTAGGGCAGAGCAGACCAGGGAGAGGGCAAGCAGCACAGTAAACAATAGGGCAGGAAGCACTTTATACATCAATTAGGACTGCTGGATTAAACCCATGGTCTTCAATATTTGTTATGTTGTGTCTTTAAAAGAAACAAAAAGCAACTCAGAAACCCGGCAGGGGACACAGGGAAGGAAGCACAAAGCAGAGTTGCAGATGGATCAGGAGAATAGGATTGGAGTGGCACTTGGGGAGGGTGCAAGGCTAATTTGTGGCACACCTGCCAAAAGGGTTGGTCCACTCTGCTGTAAATAAATCAGTAGATGATTAATGAATCCATTACCTGACTATCAAATGACAGAGTTGGGAAAGGACCTTAAGGCTCTCAAGGACCTACAGGCCCTCTGCACTGGTGCAGGATTTTCCCCCCTAAATTAAACAAGCTGTATTTAAGTACTTCTGTTCTGCTTTCTTGTGAATTTTCTTCCAAATTGCCTTGCAGATGAAAAAAAGTTAACTATTCATCAGAGGTTATATAGAATGAGCACCAAACTCAATCCTGCAGATGCTTCTACGAGTAGTCCTTACTACTACAGGAAGTCTCATCAAAACCAGTTAGAACTGGGACCATTTGCACAAAGGTGATTTGTGCTAAGGAGCTGGATTAAACCCATGGTCTTAAGTATTTTGTTACTTTGTGAGTGCACCTACCCGGGGATGCTAACTGCGTAGTAGCCTAATAATATTGCACAGTAGCATGCCAGGCAAAACCCATGCTAATACACTACTGCACAGTAGTATTAGGCTACTGAGTAGTTAGCATCTTTAAAAACCTGTGTGCTGGCGCTACTGAGCAGTAGTGCCAGTTACTATACGCCAGTTACTATGCACCAGTTACTATGCATTGATTTAGTACTTTGCTATGCAAGTACTAAACTTAATGCACAGTAACTGTGGCACATTAATGAATGTGTAGACCCAGGGGTGGGCAATTATGTTAGCTGGAGGGCCACTTAATGAGCTTTGGTGAGCCATCAAGGCCTGCCCCTTGACAGGTGGCCTGCCCCCTGGTCACCACCTTGGGACCAGAAGTCCCACCCCTGGACCGTGACCTTTTCCGCTGGAAGTTCCTTCCCTTGCCTTAGTTCTCCTGTTTTTCTTGGAGGGGAGGGGTTGCCATCTTGAAACCAGAAAAAAACATACACTTAAAAAAAAAATCAAACATCTACTATAAGTTATTTTATTTCAAAAAATATTTTTGTCCTGATTTCTGTGTGTTTGCATAGTGTATCTAGAGGCAGTTGCATAATATCTTACAGGCTGGGGGAGGACCTTCTCAGGAGCATGGCAGCGGAAAGGGCTTTTGGAGTCAACAATGACACCAAGATGAACATGAGTTGTCAATGTGACAAAGTGATCAGTAAAGCTAACTGCAGTTTATCATGCATTAGCAGGTGCATGACAAACAGGTCCAAGGAGGTGATACTTCCCCTTTATGAGGCATTAGTCAGGCCACAGTTGGAGTACTGCATCCAGTTTTGGGTTCCGCCTTTCAAGAGGGATGTGGACAACCTCAAGAGGGTTCAGAGGAGGGCCACTCGTATGGTTAGGGGCCTGTAGGCAAAACCCTATGAGGAGAGACTGAGGGCCCTGGATCTCTTCAGCTTCTGCAAGAGAAGGCTAAGAGGTGATCCTGTGGCCACCTACAAATTCATCAGGGGAGGACAGCATGAAATAGGAGATGCTCTGTTCACCAGGGCACCCCTTGGAGTAACTAGGAACAGTGGCCACAAACTGATGGAGAACAAATTTAAGTTAGACATCAGAAAGAACTTCTTTATGGTAAGGGTTGCCAAAATCTGGAATGGGCTTCCAAGGGAGGTGGTGCTCTCCCCTTCCCTGGAGGTCTTTAAGAAGAAGCTAGACATGCACCTGGCTGCTGTTGTCTGACCCCAGCACTCTTCTGCCCAGGGCAGGGGGTCAGACTCGATGATCTGCTAAGGTCCCTTCGAACCCAAATACCTATGAATAACTCAAAAGACAGTCTTATTCTTGTGTATTGTGCAGAGGGGAGTAAGGAGGTATATGTGGGGGGTGGTTGGGGAGTGGGTGTGGGGGGGTAGGTATCAGGTGGGGGTTGGGAGGTTGTAGGAGTGAATGTGGGTTTATGGTGGGGGTGGGGGTGTGCTGTGGGTATGGTGGGAGGTGAGGTGTGGCGCTCTGTGTGTGTTGTGGGGGGCGGTCCTCAGGGTCCCTGGGGTGTGCAAATCCCTGGATCTGCGTGTGGTAGCAGGGTGCAGGGCCAGCCCCATCTGGTCCCATAGCACATGGCTCCCTGCGCTCCCACCCCCTTTCCCCCAGTGGGAGTCCCTGGCCCTGGTCCAGAGGTGCACCCTGACTCAGGGCTGGGGGTGGGTCAGGCTGGGCTGGGGGGGAGTTAGTTGCTGAGCAACCAGACCCATACCTCCTGCAGGGACCCCTGGCTTGCAGAGGGGCAGCCCAGGGCCAGGACTTACAGGGGGCTTACGGGGGGGACCCTGCAGGCCAGGTGAAATTGCCTGGTGGGCCAGATTCAGCCAGAAAATATGTAGACCATATTTTCCCTGCCCCTGATGTAGACCTGTGTCTTTAAAAAAACAACAACAGTAGTTTAGACTAGTCTTAATAAGCCTCTGCGTGTCTAGGATACGTGAGTTTATTATAGAGCCTTCTAAGTGTAGTTTTTTTTCATAGTTCAGCTACATTAAAATGTAACATGAAAATCTAAAACAAAAGCTGTGAATAACAATAATATATATATAAATGGCTGTATAACTACTGTTAGGATTAAATCTCTGCAGGATTGCTAAAAGGCAAGGATTTCTTATGGTAATATCTTTTTATTGAACCAACTGTGTAGTTGGGATAAAGTTAGACAAGCTTTTAAATGCAAGAAATTCTTCCTTAGGTCTCTGATCACAGGGAGCCAGGCACGGTATGATCTGGATTGCTGGACTGATGAGTAAGGAAGGATGTTGCACTATTCTTTACAGTTAAGCATTTCTCTTTGCTTGCCACTATGATGAGCCAGATGTAACAATTGTACCAATATGAAATTATATGGATATCATCTGGTATGATGTAACTATTACATCTTCAGGCTTTTATAACAACACAAGTGTAGCAAAACTGTTGCAATGTTAACCTTGTTTTATTCCTGGTTGAAGTTACTGCAGTTTACCTAAACGTGTTTTGCTACAGGAAAATTGAGACAGCCTATGTGTTCCAGAGTAGCAGTCCTTGCCGTGCTCTTTTTTTAAACAGTTAAAAGTTTTGCTTGTTTGTTGCCTAAGATACACTTTGAAATTCAGGTTGGTGGGAATTTCCCAACAATATATACAAGTGCCAGCATAATAAAATGTTGATTTACATTAGACTGGGTCTAGTGTCTCAGAGTTACTGAACAACAAAAACCCAGTAAAAGTTGTATCATCATCCTGGTCTGCTAACAAGCCATTAAAAACCTCTCCTCCGTGGGCCTGCAACCATACTTGATCTCCCACATGCAGTTCCAGGATAGCACCTCCTGAAGCCTGATCCTCAGCACCCTGATATTTATCCACCGTGTGCAGCATCTTGATCCCATTTTTAACTAGAGCTACTCTTACATTCCTTGAGTAAACAGTAATGTGGTAGGTAAAATAATAAACCCCAGAAACGTTGCAGGTGAATTTTCCAGTAGCAGGATCATAATGGTTTAGACCATTATACAACACTTTATCAAACTTGATTGGACGATTGGCTGGAGGAAACTTAGTTTCAACTGTAAGGCCTACACTGAAAGCACTTCTTGGTACCACTGGGGTGTCACCTGTGTTTCCTTTATCTCCCCTATCACCTTTCCAGCCCTTTTCCCCCCGAACTCCTGGATTCCCCTTTGGTCCTGGACCTCCAACGCTTCCTTCAGGACCTGGATTACCAATAGGACCAACAGGGCCTGGCAGACCAATTTCACCTGGATTCCCAATTTCACCCTTCATCCCTTTTGGACCCATGGGACCAATATCACCTTTTATCCCCTTTTGTCCCTGCAGCCCTATTTCTCCTTTTTGACCTTTGTCACCCACAGGTCCTACAATTCCCTTTGGTCCCAGTTTTCCAGGTCGTCCTCTCTCTCCTTTATCTCCTTTGTTCCCCTTCTCTTCAACTCTGCCATCAGTTCCTAAATGAAAAAAAGAATGACATATACTTATCATTTTACATTAGACTACTGAAGCACAAACAAATTAATTTTCAGTACATAATAGGGGTACAGATACATTTACTAAGGGTGTATATCTGCACACTACAGAGTTGTGGTAGGGGAGGAAGGGAGGAAAAATGTCAGATGTATAAATGCAGGATAAAAAGTATTGAGAAGAAACCCATCCCTGCAATTGCTACAGTGCAGTTGCAGGCATAAAGCCAAAGATGGCAGTGCTTCATCTAAAGCATACTGAGGGTTGCACTGAAAACCTGCCATATCAATTATAAATTTCTCTGGAAAACTTTGTTATTTTAAAAAATTGTTCCTTATTTAGCTGGATGATTCTCTGGGCACAGCCAGATGAGCATGCATGTGTGGTTTGTGACACCTCAAACCTATCTGAGGTGCTGCAAACTGTACAGGGCACATATGCAACTGTGTATTTGTGCTGCAGATTTGTAGCATGTCACTGAGCAACTGAAGGCTGAGTCCTCCAGGGAGATAGATACTCTAGCTGCCAGTCAAAGCATCTCTCCTCCTTTAGGTACATCCTGGCTTCTTCAGCACATTGGGAGCTGGGAGAAGTGGGAAACGGGCAGTTTGCCTGAAATGGTACATTTTGTCCCACACCACAGTGCATGTGCAGGGGCATGCACAGCGGCAAAAAATAGTGGTGCAATAGGAAGTGGACAGC
>NW_017728906.1:168555805-168566900 GCF_001723895.1 Crocodylus porosus | reverse complement strand
GACCCGACTTCTATGATTCTGTGATCTGAGGGCCAGATATCTCATACTAACAGAGCTGAGGACTATTTCCCTGGGTATTGTGTCTTTTTTAACATACTGATTTGCAAAACGAAAACAGTCAGTGGACCAAGTGTTCCTAGAACTTACCTACTGTAAAGATAAGCACTTCTGAATTGCAACTGAAGTTGTATTTGCAGTACAGCACACATGCCTATGACGTACTATACCTGGCTTGGGTGTAATGAAACCAAAGACACAGAAGTATGGACTTCTGCACAAGTTAACCTGAATATGTACCCAGAGTTCCCAGCACACTATTAGAGCCTGCACAGGAAGCCCATACCACTGTTCTTGTTACCTGAGTTCACTAGAGCCAAGGTGTTAGGTATGCCTATATGTTCTGCAGTCAGCCCTTTGATTGCGACACAGACACATCCTAAGCAGCAATATACTGTTATAGAAAGAACAACAAAAGAGTTAAACTGATTTCCTATTAATTTCAGAAAATTACCTGTTGATTTTTTTCCATACCAGTTACTCATTTTCTCAGACTAAAATGCTAAAACACAATAGGAAAACAGTCTCTTTTTTGTCCTCACTACTGCATTTCTGCAGAAAGATAAAAGACTGCAAATATCTTGAGCAAGCTTCTGTGCTGAGCCTGGGAACACAGCTCAGATGGATGTCTTGCCCACTTGCTACTGCTTTGTGATGCCAAACCCTAGTAATGAGGCAATATTGCTGCTTAAGATCAGTCCCCAAGCCATTCTGAAGCTACATTAGATGTGCTTATTGACATGCAGTCAAGGGGTCTAAAGTGGTCACTGTCAAACATATGGCCCACAGAGCCAATCCACCTGGCCTACTGGTATGCCAGGACTGTGACAAAATTTGGAGCACTGATGGCCATGGCCCTCAGCAGCAGGGGGTTTGCCTTGTGGCCACCTGCCCCACGACCAGTTGAGGGCCCTCCTGTAGTAAGTGGCTGCCTGGCTTCCAGCCTCTTGTCCCATTGCTGCCATGGAGGCCACCACTGCCATACTAGCCACTTCCACCACCCCTGCCCTATGCTGGGTCCAGGCAACAAGGAAGCCCCAGAGACCTCCCCCAAGGATCTGGCCTCCTTTACCTCGTATCTGGGATTTGTCACATGTAGAATAGGAGAGAGTTCAGTGGGCATATCTGCACAGTACGGCACATGTGCTCATACTGTGCAGTAATTTGAGTTACTGCTCAGTAAATGTGCACATGTAGACACACCCAGTGTGTTTCACAACAGTGCTTCAACGCACAGCTGGCAGACAGTGTTAACATACCTTAGGTATCTAACTATGGCATTTGATTACCACTTATATCAGTTCAATATAGTGGAATAGAAGAGGATTTCCTTTATCAAAGTGAGGGATGTATCAGGACCTATGTCCACAAACTCCTAGGTAAGTAAGGAAAAAAATAGCTTGAACAAAATTATAGTTTCCTCTGACCTCGTTCTCCTTTTTCTCCATCTGTGCCATCTTTCCCTGGGAACCCAGGAAGTCCTACTTCACCTAGTAGAAGCAAAACAGAGGGCAGATTTTTCAGTTAACAATGATACCACATTACAGGAGCCTGAATCTTGCTCTGAGCCTTTCACTCCCAGCATGGCTGCCAATGGCTCAGGTTCATAAGTCTTAAACACCTTACACATTGGCTTCTACAGCTTATTCTGGCTGAGAAGCAAAACTCCAGAAAGGGCCTAATTCCTGATTTTAGATGGATGTTGCTGCTGAGATTGTAGTATCACTGAGAGAGAAAGGCCACATTGACAGAAAATGCTCGTTGCCCAATACAACTGAAGATCCTTTATGTTAGGAGATAGGAATTTAAATTTGTGGGAGATAATGCAGGTTTGCCATGAACAAGATGAAAGCATCAAACCCTACTGCTGCCAGGGCTTTGTATTTTCCACTTACAGAAGAGCCCTGCAGTAACTGTGCGAGAAAGCCCAGTGCAAAAGGTAATTGTGTGGAAAGAAGAAGAGTTTACAGTGGGATGGAGGGGCCTCCTCTCCAGAGAAGAGGATTTCAGGAGCTTGTCCACAACAGTACACTGCCCTGTTATGCAGATTTTAGGAAAACACCGGGCGCATCTACACATGCAGCAGATCTGGGAGCAGTTTACTCTCTGATGGCTACAAAGTGCTATTTAGAGATTTGCTTTTGGGAATTGGCCCTCCATCCCTGCTCACTCCCCAGGGGCCAAAGTTAACTGTAAGTTAAAAGTTTTTTGGTACTTTTTCTCTTATGGAGAACTTTTAAAATAATCTCCTGAATTATCTAGCAACTGGGGTAACAAGTGATGACAATTAGTCCTACGAGTGATAAGTGGAAAAAAATCCTATCCAATATTAAAAGAAAAATGTTGATACTTGAACCAAGGTGACTATTCTCTCCTCCTTTTTTAGGAATTGGGGCTAGAGAGCAATGATTTAACAGTATAATTTTAATTATAATGGGCTTTGTCCTGCTTCTACTGAAGTTGGCAGCAAAATTACCATTGTCCTAAAAGGGAACAAAGTTAACTGTAGTGTTTACAAATGGGAATGTATGTTTGATATATAGAGCGTACAAGATGGAAAAATCACCAAAAATTCAGTTCAGACAGTTATAGTAAAGTGGTCATCCATATAAAAAGGCAACACTTGCCAAATGAGACAACACCATCATCACAATTATTTCTTATTTTAAGAAAAAAAATTCATGTGGTATTTTAGATACCATGTCTACATTTTTCATGACAGCTGCAGGAGTAGGTGAGAATTTTCTGGAGGGATCAGAGTAATTTAGCCCTTTATTTTCCATTTTTCAAGCCCCCTTTGATCCTCAAAGGTTCTGTTGTACAAGGCAAATAACTGTGATCTGCATTGTGAGAAGGTATGAAAAACTTCTTTGTAGATTTTAGAAGAAGCTTTTATTTTCTGGCATATTTGAGACATTGAAAGCATGAAGGACAAGGTTGTTTGTTGGTGGAGCTGGAGCATTTTATAGACAGGAAGGCTTGGTGCAATATATTAGTCATTCTCCAAATTGGCTCAAGTCTCCTAGAAACGTATTAAACCAGGTCAAAACTGATTCTGCAAAATACTTTTTCTCTTGATGTGTGCGCACTTTTCTGATGAAGGAGACTTGTTTGCTCTGGAGTTTGTTATTTAGTCAGCAGCCCAATCCAGTAGGCACTTTTGGAGATCCCAGGTGATGAAATCAGATGCCAACTCCTGGTTCAAGAACATGATTAAGCCCCTGTTTAAAGTTAATTAAAATTTAACTGATTGACTTCAGTGGGATTTAACCACCTGCCTGTGTGCTTTCATGAACGGATATTTTCCCTGCAGAGGCCCTAAATCTTGGCATTTAAAGAACTGTGGAAAATATAGCTTAGCATCCAAGAGGCTGAGCAAACAGTTACCTCTGGATTCACTGCAGGAGCTCAGACTCTTTTAAGCCTGAAAGGACACAATGAACCTGGCTGTGATCTCACCAGGTTTTCACTAGTTTCACTATGTGCATTGGCATCAATGAAATACATCTTGATTTAACATGAGCTCAGAATCAAGCCCTGAAAATATGAAAGAAAGAAAAGAAACACCCTGTCATGCTGTACAAGAGATTTCAGCTGAAAGTTGGGGGAGGGGTCGCTCTGTTTTACTTTCTGGGACATAACAGTTGTTACTTATTAGGGGGGTTTTTTCACAATCTGAAAATGTACATACAATGGACTTCTGAATTTCCGGAAGGATAATATGCACTTACTAAACTCCTTTTTGCTGCCATTAACTTTTTGTTCCTTGCATCTCCATATTAATTACTTCCATCATTAGTACTTTTTTGCATTTTCATGTACCAAAGCAAGGAGTTAAGAGTCTAAAATATGCTTTGAAGTTCAATTTGAAAATCCAGTTGCTTTAATGTCATCTGTAAGGGTTAAAAAGCTCCTAACAAGATTTCCAACAAGTGAATACATTATTGCTCATTTCCAGCAATTAATAGGTAGCTTGGTACTGTACCTGTGTCTCCTTTGTCTCCCTTTGATCCATCTCGCCCATCACGTCCAGGTACACCATTGTGTCCAGGGTTCCCAGGGATTCCAGGATGCCCTTGGGAACAGACGTCCTGTTTTCGTGTTTCCTGTGTGTTGACTACAATAGCCAGCAATATAATCCAGCGGTTCATTCTTTAAGAAGGTTAAACGGTTTCAGCTGAAAATGTCAAGACAGCAATATCCCTGTCTGCCTGTCTGAGTCTACCTGTTGTTTCTTGCCTTTCACTTAGATCAGCGATTCTCAACCATAGTGCCATGCCACCCATGCATACCTCAAGATCCTTTGAAGGGTGCCATAAGGTATGAGGAGATAAGAAAAAAAGCACAGATCAGCTTCTTTCCTGCCTGGCCCTTCTACAAGGAGGTAAACTCTATAATAAATTAGTTTTTTAAATGGGTTGCCATTCTATTCACAAAAGTGATGGAGCAGTGGCTTGAGTTTGAAAAGGTTGAGCCACTGATTTAGGTTGTAAGGTGTTGGGAAATAGGGAAAACAATTTTGTGTATGTGGATATGTGCATGGTGTCCATATAGTACCAGAAACACTGCCTGGAATTTCTAGCTACTACTGAAGAGCAAATAGTTATTTAATTAAAGGGTCACCCAACCAAAGTTTAGCTATATTTTAAATAAGTTTGGGAATATTTATTAATTTTCACTGTGATTCAGGAGTACTGGATTCTCTTTCAACATTTTCTGCAGAAATGCATTGCAATGTGATATGTTCTGATGAAATCAAGCAGCTTTGCAAACTGGGCCTTTAGAAATTTTGGACCTGGTACTGAGAGATGGTGAGCAGCTGTAACTTTATAGGGAGTCACAAACACTAAGTCACATTTAGGACCAGGCCAACATATAGGAATTCAATATAGGGTTTTATATAGTTCCTCCCTAAACCAAAACCTGAACAAACTGGAGTAAAAAAATCAGCCTAGTATCTTAGTGAACTTGTGTTTGCAATAACATTCAAATACAATCCAACGCAGACACCTTTCAGCATCTACCACATCTTTCCAAAAGAAAAGCATTGATTTGTCTATCCTTCTCTTGATTGCTGGATCAAACAACTTTGTCCCAGGGAACAGAACACAATTAAAATTACAGAAATAAGAGAATAAGTCCCTCTTTCTGTACTCCTTAACTATAAAGAAGGAACCATGTGAATGGCACATTAAGGATTGCTAGTGTTTAGTAAGTCAAGGTGGTAGAACAGTAGAAATGACACCAAATTGATACGAAATTGATAGTAGAAGGAAAAAACCACACTATTCTTTTATTGTACTCATACATCATATTCTGTTCTCCATGGAAGGAGAATTTCAGCTGGAGTGGGCAGTCAGGCTGCTACTGGAATATTTCATATTGACCAGTAATTACCAGTACTTTGAACATCAGCTAGAATTCTTTGCTTCACTTGGATCAGATTAATGGTTCTACTAAAGTTCCTTATTACGTGCTTGTTGAGGAAACCAAATACGATCATGATTCATGATACAGTCTCTGGACCACTGTGCTGGTGGTCCACAGAGAGCTGGCTGACTATGGGGTTCTAGCAGAGCCGATGAGCCAATGGAGGAGCTGACAGATACATCAAATATATTCCTTACTATTACTCTGCTATGTAAACACTTACTGTAGTCACCAAAACAAATGTTACGTGTAAGAAAATGGGAGAGGAAGTAGTCTAGGGGGCTAGAAATAGAGGAGATGTCCACAAGATTAGTTCTCTATTAAGACATGGTATTCACTATGGGATAAATTTGAGGGCCTCTATCCACTTACTCTGTCCTAATCCTTGATGCCTTTGGTTAGAATAAATACCAGTGTTCTAGAGGAATGTTGGTTCCATAAAAAATTATCTATCCAATCCATACACATGCACTCATTACCCTATACAAGCACACAGGATTTTTGCTCTTACCTAATTCATAGCTTCACTGTACAATGATGTTTCCAGGCATCTTTCACTTCAACGCGACTACTCTATGTGAAGAAATGTAGGGAGCAAGTGTGTGTTGTGAGGACAATCTGTTGTTTAGTTACTGAGTAGTCTTAAAGTTCAGTTATTTAATTTTCAGAGCTGTTCAATAATTAAAATAGAGGTTTAAACAAGAGGCCAGTTGGCATAATTGGAATCTTTCTAGTATTTATTTAAATGCTAAACTCCAGTAAACTGTACTTTGGCTTTTTCCATGGTGACCCAGGTGAAGAGTATTCAAATTAATTGCACAGCATTTTAGGTATCCACTCAAGAGTTAATCTTTGATTTGTTGTTATTATTTATTGTTCGTATGACAACAGAATGTAGAGACCTCCGTAAGTGCTCAGGCCACCATTGGGCTGTACAAACATACAGTAGAAATTGTCCCTGACCCAAGCAGTATACAGGTATATAGGATTCAGACTTTAAGAGATAGGCATTTTAGGACATAAGAGAGTGTAGGAGAGGGAGCCAAAAGAGTGGTACATATAGAACACAGCATTACAGGTATAACATACATAATTATACTTATTATATGCAGTTCATACTGTATGTTAAAATTCTGTGCAATTAGTATATAACATACTACATAATACATACAATATAGTATATTGTAAATGTTATACTGTACTACTATAATAGTATCTATTGTATAGTGTATTGTATAATGTCATATACTATTTTGTATATGATTATACCAACGACATAATATAGTAGTAACATAATTTTTTTTGCTTTTATGTAAGTAAGCTAGATGAGCAATGCCTTTAACAACTAACTAATAGGGTACTCACCTAGCTATTCAAACATGAATCAAGGTAATCATGCTATTAAGCCTATTTTTGGTAATTACTTAATATTTCTATCTTATTGTAACTCCTAAAATTGTTTGTTTCTAAGGCCAGATAAAGGTGAAGTGATGGAGACAGCAGCAGGCTTATAAATGTCAATTCTGAAAAGTGAAAGACAAAACATTTATATTACCAGGTTAATGTGCTATAGGAAATCTATTCACTCCTCTTGGTGCAAGAGAATAGAAAATACTGTGCCTGAGGGTGATTCACACATTGCAAGGACAGACATCTATATTCTGTGAATCTGGTAGCAGAGTGTCTCTTCAGTGATAGAAACAATTAAAATGAATAACTTGTTGAGCTCCAAGTGGTTAAACAAGTGTCACCAAATACTGTAGTGCCATCTTGTGGTAATAACAAACATTACGCTATCTTGCAGTCAAAACTGATTCTCAACTAGAGTACTCTGTGTACAACAGTAGCAAAAAATACACTTTTGCTTATAGCAATAAATACACTTTTGCTCTAAGTCTTTGACATAACACCACAGCAAATGTTTCACCTCAACAATGAGTAATGGACAATACCTTCAAACTTTCCCAGATGTTGTCTCCTCTGTTCTCTGCTTTCTACTCTTCATATGTAGTTTTGGAGCACAATTAATGACATCTAGGCACAAGACTGATTTTGCCATATAGCTCATGTTATTTATTCATTTTAGACCAACAACTAATAGTGTAACTTGGGCTGGGGTGCGGGAGTGAGCAGGGACCAACCCCAGGTGCCAACAGAGTGGGAGTGCCAGAATTACATCCACCACTCCCTTAAGGAGTCTAGATCCCGAAGAGCAACAGCTGTGCACCAGATGCTCAGCCACTGTGCTGCTGCTGTAGTAGCAATAGCTGGGGTAAGGAGACCATCCTGAGGCAGCAGCAGCTGGAGACCATTTTGGGGCTCCAAACCAGGTTAAGATGCCAGACCCCCTCCTCCAATGTGCACACAGGACTTGTCAGCACCTCCTCTCAACTCTCTCCCCTCTCTTGATTTCCAGAAGAGTTTTCTCAGGGTACAAACCCTGCTATTTATGCCTCTGTCAGCAGCCTAAAAGAAAGCTGTTTTACAGAACCATAAAAGTTTCTAGGGTTATACATCACTGGGATGTATAATAGTAAATTCAGATTAGCTTGTGTGACAAGAAGAGAGGTCAGCAAAGGAAGGGATCAATGCCACAGATTGCATCTGAAAAGTATTTTTTCACAGATGTATTTCTTAAGTAAAAAAAGAGCCTTAGGAACTTGTACCTCCTTTGTTTCTTGCAGTCTAAAGAACTCTATTCCACAGGCCATCCCCACATGCCATTGGCATGTACATTGGCTTTTTTTGCTGTTATTTAACTTGATCTGAGGCCAGAGTTCAATGTGATTTTGGCAAGACTTGTTCAGAAGAGTTGGGTGCAAGGTTAGGCTCTAAAACCATTCCTGAGTCACAGCCTTCATTTTTCCAGTGGAAACGCATTAATTTGAATAACTTCAAGTATGTCACCAGGTAAAATAAGTTATTATTTCAAGTACTCTTGTTTCTTTGGGGTGGTGTGTGTATAACTTCTTTCTTGTTCACATGCTCTTTTGATTTGGGAAGGACTCAGAAGAAAGCTGGATTCCTCCCCCTATTAGAGGTGTTGGTAATAAATTATTTCATTGGCTGGAACATTTTTTTAAGAAAGAAAGGAAGGTAATAGACCTTGGGACTATTTCAGGTAACTGTCTAATATAGTGTGGCCACTGACCCATCCCCAGAATACAGGACACATCCCCTTGGTGAGGGGTGGAGGGAAACCATCAGCTCTATTGGCCCATCAGTGGTGAGAGGAGGGGCTCGACCAATCAGCAGCAAGGGGCAGGTTACCACAAAAAGCCACCCCTGTCCCTGGCTGGCTGAGAACCTTGCTCCTCCTGGCTGTGCACAGCCAACAGAATCATGAGGACAAATGATTAACATGTATTTCCACCAACGAACTGAAAAAACAGAACATTTTGTAATCCATTCCTCATTTAGAAATGGACAGGGGACAAAGGGTTTAAAAACAGGATGCTCTGGTATAAAAAAGGATGAATGGTCACACTACGCTAATAGGTGCATAGATGCACCATTTCTACTTTTCATTAGCATAAAGAGAGGTGCACGCTGGACATAGAATTTCAGAAAGGAGAGAACATGTTTTCCAAGGCACAATGTGTTAAAGGTAAAAGAAAACATTATATCACTGGTTTTCACACATTTCTGACTCAAGTCAGTTTATTAGACTTGAGACAGCCATAAGAAAATGACAGATCTTAGCTTTCACTCATTTTTGACTGGAAAAGTAATACAGCAAACATTTTATTGCAGAGACCTCAGAAAGGTTACAAGTCAGAATGTTTGTAACCAGATTCCTATTTGAAATCTCTTGTGTTTATGTGTCTAAATACTAAATATGTTGGTTCCTTCTCTGAAAAAGTAGCATACAAGTGTCCTAATTATTAACCATCTTACACAATACCCTTTAAAAATCAACTAGCAGGCTAATATACTGACATTGATGTATATGCACTAAGATCTCCATTTTACAAGTGCTGATCATCCTCTCATTAAAAAGAAACAGGAATGGAGAATGTTAAACATTTTACATGATAAGGCTCTAATTCAAGAAATTTGACAGTCTAAGAGCAGGAATAAACTCACTCAAAATTTCCGATTTACAAGATAAATTGGTTGCACTGTGCAGCTCCTACACTTCCTCCAGCTAGTTCTCCAGCCTTCTAATGGTAATTTATTTTACCTGTGTCTAGCAACAGCTCATTGCAGCTAGTATGCAGAAGTGGCAGTGCCAGAGAACAACAGCATTATGTTATTCTACAGTCAGTCAAAATGGAAAAAACAAACCAATCTCAGACTTTGATAAAATCTACCTGTTGCGATGTCACACAGGATTGCTGCCAGTGTGGAAAGGCCTACGGAATTCTTATTTCCTGTGGCAGCCAGCTAGTGGAAAGTCAATTCAAACTGTGAGGGCAAAGAATTTGCCAGCACTTTGGGAGTACCCAAGCCCAGACTGCCCTTGATAAATTGAAAATTTCAGCCCAACACAGTGTTCCATTGAAGCTGAGATATATCACAGAGACATTTCAGCTTAAACACAAATATCATGAAAAAGTTTTTCTTGGTTCAGGAGCATGTGTCGCAGAGGGTAAGACCGTGCATGTATGCATGAGAGAGAAAGGGCATGGACACACATAACACTTAGAACAATTTAAATGCAGTCAAACCTGAAGAGAAATATACAAGCCTCTTTAATCAACTTAACTGTTCAAAAATATACATGGAAAACCAAGTACTATTTTGAACCACTTCACTGTGAACTGGCTTAGTGTTATGTGTGAACACCAAGTGTTTTGTGACAGCAAGCACATCTACGCATGTGCTTTAATGAATAGTAGGCCATTTTACTGCACATTAAAGAGTTACATAAAAAGTGACGTCACACTAATGCAGTATAAAACAGTCTACTGTGCAGTCACTAAAAAAAGCATGCAAATAAGCTACTTTCCATTAGAACAGCCTAACACACATTAATTTAGTACCTCCAATGGCAGGTACTAAATTAAATGTGCATTAGAAAAGCCACATTAATGCACATCTAAATGTACCCAGTTAGTTCTCCTGGTGCAAGTGTTCAGCTAGGATGTAGGTAGCCAGGCCTGCAGATAGAACTCTAGAAACAACTAGGGGATCATCAAGGTGAGAATACATTAGGCCAAAGTCTAATTCAGGGGAATCGGAACACAGGGACCAAGTTCCAAGAAGACCAAGAGGGAACAATAAATCCAAGAGGCATAATCTAAGAAGTGAGCCAATATCAGAAACCAGGGGTCAGAGAGCTGGTGCTTAGTTCCAGGGGAGATCCAAGGTCCAAGTGAAGAGAAACAAAAGTCAGGAGCCAGGAGAAATCATAACCAACGTTGTTCCCATCTTTAAAAAAGGGAGGAGGAAGGACCCGGGCAACTATAGGCCCACCAGTCTTACCTCAATCCTAGGGAAACTTTTTGAGACGATCATCAAGGAGCACATCTGCGATGGGCCAGCTTCAGGGATGACGCTCAAGGGCAACCAGCACGGTTTCATTAGGAGCAGGTCATGTCAGATCAACCTGATTGCCTTTTATGATCAGGTCACAAAAGCATTGGATGCAGGTGTCGCCGTGAAC
>NW_017728906.1:168534467-168555090 GCF_001723895.1 Crocodylus porosus | reverse complement strand
CAGAAGGGTTTGGGAGAGACCTTGTTTCCCCTACTGCCCTCCTGGCATAACAAGGAATAAGGGACACAAGTTATTGGAGAGTAGGTTTAGATGAGACATCTGCAAGAACTACTTCACAGTTAGGGCGGCTAGGAGCTGGCCATTATCTTTGAAAACTGGTGATCAGAAGAGGTCCTGGATAAGTGGAAAAGGGCAAATATAGTGCCCATCTTTAAGAAAGGGAAGGACGATCCAGGGAACTACAGACCAGTCAGCCTTACCTCAGTCCCTGGAAAATTATGGAGCAGATCCTCAAAGAATCCTTTTCTAAGCACTTGGAGGAGAAGAAGGTGATTAGGAACAGTCAGCATGGACTCAGAAAGGGAAAATCATGCCTAACCAACCTGATTGCCTTCAATGATAAGATGACTGGCTCTGTGGATACAGGTGGACCAGTAGATAGGAAATACCTTGACCTTAGCAAGGCTTTTGATATGGTCTCCCACAGCATTCTTACAGATAAGCTAAAGAAGTATGGTTTGAATAAATGGACTGTAAGGCAGATAAAAAACTGGCTGGACTGTCAGGCTCAGAGGGTAGTAATCAATGGCTCGATGTCTAGTTGGCAGCCAATTTCAAATGGAGTGCCCCAGGGGTTGGTCTTGGGGCCGGTTTTGTTCAACAATCTGGAAGATGGGACGAAGTGCACCTTCAGCAAGTTTGTAAAAGGCACAGGTTTGTGGGGAGATAGTAGATAGGTTGGAGGGTAAGGCTAGGATTCAGAGAAGCCTTGAAAAATTGGAGGATTGGACCAAAAGAAATCTCATGAGGTTGAATAAGGATAAATGCGAAGTCCTGCACTTAAGATGAAAAAATCCCATTCACTAGCACAGGTTGGGGACTGACTGGCTAAACAACAGCTCTGCAGGAAAGGACCTGGGGGTTACAGTAGACATTAAGCTAAATATGAGTCAGTGTACCTCGTTGCAAAGAAAGCTAACTGCATTGTGGGCTGCATTGGTAGGAATGTTACCAACAGATCAAGGGATTACTCCCCTCTATTCAGCACTAGTGGGGCCACATGTGAAGTACTGTGTCCAGTTTGGGACCCCACTACAGAAAGGAGGTGGATATATTAAAGGGTCCGGGCGAGGGCAATGAAAATGGTTAGGAGGCCAGGGAGTAGGACTGATGAGGAGAGGCTGAAGGAACTGGGCTTATTTAGTCTGGAGAAGAGAAAATTGGGTGCATCTATAGGTTCTATTAGTGTAACTCAACAAACTGGTGTGGTTCGTGCCCGAGTCACCTGCTCCTGGGCACAGTATCTTTATATGCGCCCAGGATCGCAGCAGTTTGAGCTGGCGTGGAGCAGCCCTGGGTTGCAGTGTTGGGCACTGGGGAGGCTGGCCAGGACATGAGAGTGCCCAAAGAACAGAGCCATGTGGCTAGGTAGCAGGCAGGGGTCTGGTCTCCTGCTGTCTAGGCTGACTGGGCACAATTTATGCCCAGGTCACCATTTATACATGCATTTCGGCGTAGTTATTTTCACCTCCATAAGCTAATACCGTCACCAACAGTACTAGCTTACAGTGGTGAAAAATTAGTTTGATGCAGTCTAATAGCATCGCAAATTAATCTACTGAACAGTTAAGTGCACATACAGATGGACTTACTGAGGGGGGATTTAACAGCAGCCTAAGGAGGTTTCAAAGAGGATGGAGCTAAACTGTTCTCAGCGGTGGCAGATGACAGGACAAGGAATAATGGTTTCAAAGTTGCAGGAAGGGAAGTTTAGGTTACATATTAGGAAAAACTATCATTAAGAGGGTAGTAAAATACTGGAACTGATTACCCAGAGAGGGTGTGGAATCTCCATCCTTGGAGGTTTTGAAGACCCAGCTAGACAACATCTTGGCTGTACTGATATAGCTGGGGATGGTCCTGCTTTGAGCAGGTGGTTGAACTAAATGACTGCCTGAAGTCCCTTGCAATCATAATTTTTTATGATTCTCAGTGCAGATTCAGGGTCAGAAGATCAACCATAGACATATTTTCCTTGCATCAACTTCAAGAAAAGTGCAGAGTAAAACCAACCATTGTACATTGCCCTCATGGATCTAACCAAAGCATTTGACACAGTCAGCAGAACAGGCCTATTTGCAGTCCTAGAATACGGGATGCCCACCAATCCTGTTAAGTATTATACATCCCTTCCATGACAACATGAAAGCAACTGTTCGGTTTGATGGGTCCACTTCCAACAGTGTTGAGGTGAAAAGTGGAATGAAGCAAGGATGTGTTCTTGCCCCTACACTCTGGACTCTTCTTCTCAGTACTCCTGAACTGCACATTTAAAGATATGGAAGGTGGAGTGTACCTTCACACAAGATTGGATGGGAAAATCTTCAACCTATCATGACTCAAGACAAACACTAAAGTTAGAAAGGTGCTTATCAGGAAGCTTCTATTCACCAGTATGCTCCCCTTACAGCCCATGATGAAGACCTGCTACAAAAATCATGGATCACCTTTCAAGAGCTTGTCAGGCATTTGCTCTCAATATCAGCATAAAGAAAACAGATGTACTAGGACAGGGAATTTCACAAAATCCATTGACCACCCTTAATGAGAACCAGCTAAAAATAGTTCAAAAGTTCAGCTACCTAGGTTCTACAGTGACCACCAACCTCGCACGGGATAAAGAACTTAATGTACACTTCAGAAAGGCTGCTACCTCCTTCAGCAGACTAACTAAAAGAACATGGAGCAACTCAAAGCTTACTGCCAAAACGAAAATGCTAGTGTACCAAGTTTGCATACTCAGCACTCATGTATGGTGGGGAAATACAGACAACTTCTGCACATCAAAAGAAATGGTTAAACAAAATAGCTTCCACCTAAACTGTTTACATCACATACACAACATCAAATGGCAAGATAAAGTTACGAATGCAGAAGTTTTCAAAGGGCAAATTTATCCAGTTTGACAGCCCTACTCAGACAGAGACAACTTCATCTGGGCAGACTGGGAGATAAACATATACCCAAGGACATGCTACATGGAGAACTATCGAAGGGAACAAGCACAACAGGATGCCCCAAGCTTTGCTATAAAGACATATGCAAGAGAGATATGAAGGCATTTGGAACTGATCCTGGCCAATGGGAAACCTTGGTAAGTGATCAGAACAAGTGGCGTCATAGTCTCCACCAGGGCATAGAAGTCCAGAACAGGAATTAGCTGCAACAGCATGGAGAGAAAAAGAGTCTGTAGGAAGCAAGCAGCTCCTAAACCACCTGACTGTGACACATATATTTACAATCACTGCCGCAGATCATGGAAATCTTGGACTGGAATATTCAGTCACATGAGACACTACACATCTATATCACAGGCTACAATATCCAACATCTCTTGCAGATGAAAAGATGCTATATGAATATGAAAAGGGCTGAGCAGTGCTTTCAGCAGCCAATCTGGTTGCTCACCTCCACAGCAAACTAGGGCAGTCTCATTAGCCAAGGATCAGGGGAAGGTGTGATGGCTCAAGTGCTTGGCCAGGATGCTTGATTAGAGGCCTTGCCACCAGGCATACCACATTGCTTTGCCCCTTAACCACCCACCCACATTGATTCAACTACTTACTTTGGTATGCAGCCAAAACTCTACTGCCCCTTTTTAAAAATATTGTTCTGGAACTTTTTATCACTTGCATTTTTTGGTCAATAAAGCTATTACCAACAAGCTATGTCCTCTTCCGCTACTTGACAGTGGCCCCTCAGCATGATCCCCCAGCCCCTGGAACCAGAAAACATGGGTCCAAGCATTTCTCCTCCACCTCCAATTCAGACAAGCACACAGAGAATTCTATCTTTTGCAGGCCATTGAAGTTTATTGAATTCATGTTTAGGAAACAATGGAAAGCAGAAAGGCAACAATGCTCCAGCCATGTCACCCACCCCCTGGGACTCTCAAAGCATGGGTGCAAGCATCCCCCACACTGAGAGACATGTTGGACTGGGTGCTTACTCCCACCCCCTGGCAGCAGAGCCACAGCACATTACACAATTGTGAACCAGTTCCCAATCAGTGCCTGAATAAGAGTGAGCTGAAAAGAAAAATTCTGCCCTAAATTATTCAGAACCTGAGTTGAAATTTCCCTGTATTTCAGGCTAAATGCCCTAATCATGAGGTGCTTTCATGTTCTCATGCACTCCTCCCTCCACATCCTTCACTGTTTGTAGAAGCATTTGTTGAAGTTCTAATGCAGGATGGGAAATTAAGTTTTTAAACCACAAAAGTTGGTACAAACCAGCACCATCATTCTCTCATCAGTTTACACAGTACCTCCTTCATTAGTGATTTATTTTTGCTTCCATGAAGGACTGTGGCTCCTGTCTGTCAGATCCAGATTAGGAAAGGTCACGGCAGATGCACATGGCTGCTGCAAAAACAAATATAAAATATTTTCTCCTGAAGCTCAGGAATTAAATCCTACAATCAAGCCTTATGTGCTTGGTTTACAACAAGCCCATACTGAGAAGCACAGGTAGGAACAATCATAAAACCAATAATGAAGTTCATGACACTTATGCACTAAAAATATGGAGAGCGTAGGGGAGACACTGAAAGTATTTTAACCTTAACAAAGGGATCTAACAGACAAAAAACACCAAACTTTTGAAAAACTGTTCCACAATAAATTTTATAAGACACAGTGGAAGAACTTCAGCTTTGTATATCATGTAATTAAAACATGTACAATAAGAGCAAAATAATAGGAATGTAGGTTTGTATTCATTTCCAGAAAAGATTCATTTACAATGTACTGAGAGTAAATAAATCTGGCAACACAATTACTCCTGAACAAATAGACTTCAAGTTACTGCAGTCCTATACATTGTACTTCAGCTGTCAACAGCCAAGTCACGTTCTGTAGCCATGACACTTGATTTACACCGTGTAACAGCCCACAGATGGTAAGATGCACAAAGCATGTACATAAGATAAAATATTACAAAAACACTTGTCAAAATAAAATATATAAGCAGGACATCCCTAATATTTACAACAAATAGTCTTAAATTAGATAGCACTCAGAAGGCATCTCCCACATACAAATGCCACAGGCGTAGGAAAAAGAGAAGGCAGCCAATGAAAGGTACAGTATTTGTTATGGCTAAGAACCTTTGGCTCCAAAACTCTAATTCTAAACTATGATCATTTTAAAAAAGAATTAATCATGTAATAGTAGAGTGTGCTACCTTTAATCTTCTTTACTATATTTGACTGTCATATATTAGTATAAAATTTAGCATGGCAAAAGCCACTTGTAAAACAGTCTTATTATTTTAATCAAAGATTTTGATCAAACCTCCAAGTCAGATGAAACTATTGTTTGGTGTTATCCTAACTTATGGAAAACATTGGACAAAGATTATACTTTACTGACTTTTCATGCATTAAACTCTGAGGTTATCTGCTCAATAGGCAATAAGAAATGCTCTTGTCAGACCGAGCTTTACTTTAAATCAGGCACAGTGATGTACTTAGTGATGACCCTAAAACATGATAAAATAACTTAATCTCACAAAAATGAGAGGAAAGTAATGTCCACTGAATTCTGATTTGTGTGTTGCTATGCAAATAAAAAGTTGTTTCTTCATCAGAGGTATGACAGCAACTTGAGATTCAGTTCAAGGGAAGTTTTGATAAAGCAGTTAACCATTGCATTAAATTAATAGTTTCCTCTAAACTCTACAGTCATTTGGGTCTTCTTGGTTAATATTTGCTTTGACTGGTGTATAACATTGTTGTGTTTTAATTTAACTATGATTTGTTAAAAGAAAAAAAAACTGCAAACGAATCTAGATTTGGTCTGTTTTGTTATATTTCACCAAACTTCCTGCCAAGTCAGCACATTCCTAAACCACATGTAAATAAATGAGCTAATAAAATGCACTCAAACATGTTATATTGGTCTTTGTCATTTGGTGGAAGATTAGATTGCAAAGAAAGATACATAAAAAATGGCAACAAAACCACTTCTCTATGTAAGGTACCATGCATAAAACTGTCCTGAGTAATCTATGTGACAAAATACTTTGTTTTTCATCTTCTTGAAATGAATTAATTTCTTTTGCAGAAGGGAACTTGGTGCATGCAAAAACACAGTCATGCCATACTATTCATTCCCAAGGTAAAGGCACCAGCACTGCAGTGCAAGAAGAACTTTTGTGGGTACTGACATGTCAGTAAATCCATCTAGAAACCTATTTTGCTTCCATAAACTGCCACAGGAACCAGCTTCTTGGTGTGGAGTAGATTTTATCTTTGACAAATACACAATCACAGATGGTTCTTACAAATTCTTCAGAATTATCCCACATGGCATAAGAACCTGGGTTGAGTGCAGTGTTGTCCAAACTCAGGTTTTTCTTGTATCTAGAGCAATTTTTTCAGTGTGAAGTGGTGTTTTCTAATAAGTCTGTATACCCACTACATATATACAACTTTCATTTTTATATATGTACTTGACAACTGACCAGAAAAAGGGCGCCTAGAAACACAACAGAGCTAGCCATTTTGGGGGAGGGACAAGCATCTGTGCCTTCATTTGAAAATGTATTTCTTACATTTACATAAAGCATTCAGAGTTATTGTTAAAAATATCTGACAGGAGAAAGCTTGTTTTGAACACTGAAAGGAAAACAACCCAGATAACTGTATCAACAACTTTCTTGCACAGTCTTTAAGATGAATAATTAATAAAAAGAAATCATCAGTGAATAATTCAATTTTCAAATATTTCAGGCTGTTTTTCAATGATCAATATGAGAAAGTAGAAGAAATAAGGTTCACCACACAGCAAATAATTCAGATGAGTATCACCAAACTTCACAGTTACAATGCTGAGTTATGTACACAAGGCATTTCAAAAGGTACAGTTTTCAAAAACCATCTCTTTTAAAATTAAAACCACTTGTTAGTAAAAAGCTTGTACATATGTCCATCTAAAATTGAGGTGGATGTGTTCTTTAAATACATTTATTGACAAACATGTACTGGTATACATCTTCATTAAGGTCTTTTATACTTTTAGAAGCTGCCACACACTTATTAAATCAAGCAACCGTCAAACGTCTGGGCCATAGAATACTGGCTATAAATAAAAATGCAGAGGGTAACAATAGAGAGGCGAACAAACAAATGTTTAAAATAAGGGTTTTTTTAAAAATGTTTTAAAATGCCCGATCACTAGCCTATTGTTTGTTCATCATTTTTTTTTATCGATTCGTGACAAAGCAGGCTATCTATAGTTAAAGAACTCTCCTGAATCTACATTTATCATCAAATAATGCCCCTGATTCAGCAGCATAGCTTTTGCGAGGGTAACTTTTTCTAAAGAAATCCTTTAAAAATAAATTCTGAAACCTACAGAATATGTTGTCCCCACCATACTTGTTACCAACTCTCATTAACATTGAGAATTTTTAATGAGAAAAAATACCAGTGCTACAAATGTCAAGTCCTGTTTTCTCATAGGGGACTTTTTATATAGGTATTCTTCTAAATCAACTGCATGTCACAAGGAAAACAAAGCAAATCAGAGAAATGCAAACTGGCCAGAGCTGACGTTAGGCAAAATAGGTCCTTCTCTTCCAACAGAAATTGATGGTTTTCAGTCAAAGTCATTTCTGATTTTACCAACTGCTTTTGTCAAAATAGAGGAGTCATCTTTTTAGATGTGAAGAAATAATCCTTCAAAACCCATGGTCACTTGATTGATGTGTAAAAAGCACAGAATCAAAGACTGCTTCAGAAACTTAATAGTTACAGTTCATATATTTTCCAGATGAAACTGTATAAATGAGGAGTTCAGTGTGTGAGAATAATATAACAAAAGCTATCTATAGAGTGCCAGTAGTTTTACACAATTCCTTCACGTTGCATTTTTCCTTGTTCACATTATCAACATGTAAAAAACACTTTAGTTTTTATACTGAAAACATACAGGCTTATTACACGCATAGAGGAGAGTCTCACAGGATAAGAAGTGTAGGCAAGTACTGAAATAATACCATATACTGAAGTGCAGACATGCAGACAGAATACACGCTAACTGAAAAGAATCAGCCAAAGAAACAGTGGACCCTTCCTCTTCACTCCTCCTATGCAGTTAATGCATAAATCTTTGTAATTTATTTTACATTATATTCTGTTCAGGTTTCCATAGTTGATAGTAAAAAAAAAAATCCCCTGCTCCAACCTAAAAAATAATAAGGCCTTGCAGAACTGTCTTCTGCCATTTTGGCAATTTTATAGAAACATTGAAAAAAACAGATCAGGCCATCAAATTCAGCAACTATAGCAAAAGTTAAACTACGTGGGATTCACTCACCTAATCCCAATTCCTGCTCTGTGCTCCAAAAGGTAGGAGAAAAATCCCCCAAAGTTCCTTGCAAATATGCCCTGAGGGAAAAAAAATGTCCTAACTTAAATTTGGCCATTATTTCAGTGTTAACAAAACTGAAATGTTAAAATGACCTAAATGATTCTACCATTAACCCAATACAACTAAAAGAAAGATCAAATGCTGCTGCTAGAGACTAGCAGCAATCTGTCTCTGTCACAAAAGGATTTGTTCCTCATTAGCAAGGCTTACTGACAGGTCAGTGTTTACTTCAGCACAACCTCAGTTCTTCATCATGGAAGCTCAGGAACTTCATTTTCCTCCAGACAAGGGTGGCATTCAGGGCTAAGGGGAGCCAAAGTGTTTCCTTCCAAAACTGAGAATTCACTGAGCTCCAATAAGTTCAGCAACATCCCAAAGATTCTTCTCAGGGAAACATCTCTGCTTCAGCTGCTGTCCTTCCAAAGATTTTAGCCGTCTCATTTCTTGAATGGAGTAAATTTATTGATGGAATGCCAGAGAGATGGCTTGCGCTTGGGTTCTGCCAGGGCAAAAACCTGCTGTTGTGGAATGCTGGTAGGCACCGTGATGTGGCGCTGATGAATAGGATGTAAACTCTGGTGTGGAGGTGGCATGGGGCACCCATTATAACTTACTCCTGTAAAAGGGAATGGTCAAGAAAACACATAAGACAGATGAAAAGCAAACAACCCACAGAACAGACAGAGAATACCAGGGGACAAATCCAGCTTTCAGTCAAGTCAATGAGAATTTTGCACTCTTCAACCCAGGCTGATCAGATCCTACCATATCTGACACTGCAACTTTTCTAGTTTTGTCTTGACTGGGCAAAAACAATCATTCAAGTTAAAAAATGTGTACAGTATTTACAGTTTTATAGTACTGTTTGGAAAATCAGCAGTTTTTTAGAAAGCCTTTCAGCATACGCAGAGGTATTATCCTTTCAGAAAGAAAGGTGGCTAATATAGCACACAGCTATTACCATTGAAAACCTGACTGAATCTTGCCACCTTCATTCGTATTTATTTAGATACAAAAATGCTTAAAATGAATACATATACAAGAATCTCTCATAATTTAATATCAAGATCAAAATTTTGGTACGGTCAATGACTAATCCATTAAAAGACTAGTTATGGCTTTTTCAGCTTCTTAAGGAACAGAACTATTCCTAAGTTCAGGAGTTTACTGAATACTGAAAAAGACCAAAAAAAAAATCACAACTTTTCCTCGAAGCTACACAAAATGGACAAAAATTTGTTGCAGATGACAACAAGTTTGCAGATGACACAAAGCTGTTGTGTATCTACTACTCCCCCCACAAGCATAGTGTCATCTGCAAACTTGCTGAGGTCTTGTTTGTTTGGCAACAGATTTTTGAGACAAAAAGCAATGGCCTCAAGTTGCAGCAAGAGAAGTTGAGGTTAGGTACTAGGAAAAACTTTCTCACTAGGAGGGTAGTAAAGCACTGGAATAGGTTACCCGGAGAGGCTGAGGAACGTCCATCTTTGAAGTTTTTAAGACCACGCTAGACAAAGCCGTGGATGTGATGAAATGGTTGGGGATAGTCTCAATTTGATCAGAGAGTTGGACTAGATGACCTCCTGAGGTCCCTTCCAACCCTCATTTTTTATGATTCTATGATCTCATCTGACACAGACACCCTATGTTCGTACTCATACACAAACTCCTGAACCTCTCTATTCAGTTTCCTCTGTAAGAATGATAATACTGATTTGCCCATCTGAAGAAAATCATTAGGATTATATAGTAAGTAGTTTACAAGAGGCTCTGAAATTTAAATAAATGCTAAATTATATCTCTTTGACTTTGTCTCCAAAAAAGATTAGCAAAGTATCACGGAATGATTATGTTGAAATTATATTATTTCCTGTAATCAAAACAATGACACCTGTTTAATTACAACCTCTTACATACCCACCTTTAATTTTCCCATGCCTTGACTTTCGGGCATTTTGCATGGCTTGCTTCTTCTGATTTTCTGAAATTTCCATTCCTACATCAAAGGATAAATTAGGGTGTCAGCATTAAAATATTTTATCTGCTCTCTGATGACCAATAATTAAGAAAAGGGCAAAGGAGTAAGTGATACTTCAGTGACTAAGTCATTTTAAGAACAATGTATCTTTATAAAAAAAAAGAAAAGAAAGAAAAAAGAAACACAGGTCCAAATTTTACTCTATTACACTAGTCTGATTCTAATCCTGCCTCAAGTGTGCTGTGCTTCCTGGAGCTGAAGTGCCAAGACTATAGTATTATCTCCAGGATTCTTTTCTCATTTTCACTGATTTAAATCCAAAGGAGACTTATAAAAGTAAATCGGTTTACATTTGTAAAAAATCAGAAGTGGCTTTGGTATACACAGGAACATTTCCTATTTCCTATTTTCCTCCTGTATAGGAATGCATGTTATAGATAGGTTGGGAATAAAAGTCTCTGGATTGTGTTAAATGTTATTAACTTGTAAATAATGTCATCTAGGAAATCATATTCAAAGTGCTCCCTATGTTAATTTGCTGCTATCTAAAGCCTGAAGCATATTATGAATTCTCTCACTTATAAAGATAAATGTCATGACAGCAGATATCTTTCATTACCTCAGCCACCAATGGTTTTTTCCAACTATTTTCCTTTGGACCATAAAATCAGTGTTATGCTTCCTATGACTACAGTCTCCCTCTATGTCTATATTTTCTGAATCTTTTGTTGTTGACTCTGTTACACTGCTGCTATTTTACCAGTCTAAGACAATGAAGCATTTTAAATTAAAAACCCAAATGCACTTACTCATAGGAAAAATTGCAGCCAGTGGTTCGCTCCAAGACAGTGGTTTTCAATCTTTCTGGACTCAAGGTCCCTCTCACTGGACTCAAGGCACACCTCCATAACTTAGGAAACTGAGTGGCACCCAATTTGAAAAACTAATGTATATATTACAGTACTAACTTCCTCACAGAGAGGCTGGGCACTGGGGGTGGGGAATCATCTCAGCAAGGACAAGCCTTAGCCTGTGCTTATCTGTTTCTCTCCTTACAGGATCAGATTCACAAGATCTGGTGGCACCCCAGGGTGCCCCTGATACCCTGACTGAGAATCACTGCTCTCGGATTTGGAAGATCCTGTGCAACACTGACCCTAGCATACAGGTCATACCTTATTTCTTTCCTCATTTATCAGCAGGCATTTCTGCTTCTGCAACTTGTTTTGTGTTGGAACGTAGCAAGCCCCCCATGCCTCTGACTGGCTGAGGTGCCCAGTGGCCCCATCCCTTGCCACTAATTGGCTACGGGGGCTGCCTCACCCCTCACTGTTGATTGGGTGTGGCCCCACCCCTCATTGTTGATTGGCTGGAAGGCCTGTCCTTTGTACAGCCCCAACCCTTGGCATGGATTAGAGAGGGGCAGGGCCACATGACAAGCAGCCCTTGCAGTCAATCAGTGGCAGGAGGTGGGGGTGGCAACTACCTTGCCAGCAGCCCTTTGGGCAGACAGGCCCTCCCTTCCCACTTTCCCTGCCCTGCTGAGCTACCACAGCATTCACTAAATTTTGGGGTGGGGTTTCCCACCATGTCTTTGTACTCACCCATTTCTTTGTCTTCCTGCACTCTTCTCCTTTCATTTTCACATGCCTCCATCCACCTTTTCTTATCCTCCTGTTTTTTTGCACAGAAGAAATGAACTTCATCTGTTGCTCTATTTATAATTTTAAAAGCATTCTTCACAGTAATGTTGAAGTCCTTGTCTTTTCCATCCTCAGCATCCACAAGTTCCATCTCATCCATATCAATCCGACCCTTATAGTATAATATGTCCCTTCTCAATAGGTCCTTCTTACAAAACACAAGCTGATGGTCAAAAAGGAAGAAAGTTCTCTGCTGGCTTTTGCCTTGCTTTAACATTTTGGTCAGTTCTCCTGAGTGGATTAGTTCTGAGCTTCTGGCTAAAACATCTGGCCCCTAACATGGTCAATGTGAAAAAGAAAGAAAGAATATTTTAAAGAGCTCAGCCCATGTTACTAATTAGCAATATTTCTATTGTGCTAATTCTTCTTTATATACATTTCTCTTTTGGAAATAAGATTAGCATTTTGCCACATAACTGAAAAGCTATACTTTCATTTCATTTTTAAAAACTATAAAAATAAAATGTAGAATAAATTAGACAAAATTAATTCTGCTGTCCTTTACACTTGTAGAAATCAGGCATAATGCCATTAAGCATCAACGAAATGTCAGCAAATACTAATAAGACAATCAAGAAATCAGAATCGGGGCTAGTAACCCCAACCTAAAACAAATTCTCTTTTGCCCTCTTTCACATTTTTTTTGTAATCTCAAAGACAGGAGTGCAGGTTACAGCTGTCACTGTTTGTAAGTAATAAATGAGATAATCAGTAACAGAGTCATTGCAAAGGAAGCAACTGGACTTTTAACTGAACAATGACCACATGAAACACATGCACCATAAACCCACAGAGAAAGGAACATACTCCAGAGGACATTTAAGTACACAGTACCCAAATTCCTTTGCTATTAAATCCCTGCAGATTGTAAGGATGAAACCTACCTCCCAGTCAACAATAGAGACCTGCCAACGTGCAATCTTGTCTATGCTTTCCAGTCTTCGCTTACGCTCATTTATCAGGCATGCTACATTCTTCATGGCTTCATATGCTGCCTTTATATTGTTATAATCACTGTGAAATGTAGAAAAACAAATGCATCCCATACAATGGATATAACACAACCACAGTTTGTAACAGACTGTAAATATATTTCCCTAGCCAGAGCTCTTAACCATGAAGAGAGCCCAAATCTTCACTACCTTGGATCTTATATATGCACAAGTCAATGCTACTGTGTTACCCACTTTGCTTAGAAGTATTTTACCACACATAATGAGTCCTGGGTCCATTAAAATCAATGGTAAATGCCCAATAACTTCAACTGGAGCCAAGGTTTTACCAGTCTTTTGTTTATATGCATGTTTCCAGGGGGATTAACTTTCTAGAAAGAGATCTCTTTTGTTATTTTTAGATTGTATTTTCCTCTTCTTCCTTCCCAATGGGCACCAGATGGGGATGTGGTCTGATAATAACCACAGCCCTGTGGTAGCATTCCAAATACAGGACTGCTAAGGCATTACACCATGTGACAGCATCTTCCCTGGCTTCTTACAAAAAAGTAAATGAGAAATGGAAGGAAGGCCTGAAGAAGGGGCTGCTGACTGGCTGAACCACTCTTAGTTTCGAATGCTTTAGCAATAAGGGTGCTTTTATGGCTTAAGACATCTTTTTAATCCTCTTACCTGTGCTCGTGAGTAGTATACTTGAGTAATTCTGCAAGCTGAAGAGGGTACTTGCAGATTTTCTGAACTGGTGTTAAAAGAAAACCATCAATAGCAATATCAATCATCTGCTGAAGCAGGCGACAGGCCTCGAAGAAGTGGCGGTATTTGCCTAGTTTCATTAGGTTGGAAAGCTCAACACAGGCACTGGGATGATTGTTGCAATACTCTGAATAAATGGCAAAACCTTCTTGCTATAAAGGAAACATAAATAAAAACTAGCTAAAACACTGGCCTACAAATGACAAAAAGTCCCACAGAAGTTATAAAGCCCTTCTGGTTATCTTAATTGGACATCTTGCAAACTTTGCTTGAAATGTACAACCACCCATTTGGGAAACACTGGGGAATCTACTTTACAATTACTTAATGTATAGTGGCATTTTTATATTTTTACTTTTTAAAATAGGGAAAAAACCTAAGTATTTATTTTAAAAAAATCATTTTTGGCTCATAATCATAAGGGTTACCCATGAACAAATATTTTAGCTATGTCCCCAAAATCATGATATTCAACCACACTTTAAGGGTACCAACACAGCAGCATAGCAACTGTACCACTAGCAACTTTACCACTATCAGTAGTCTTGGCAGAATTTGGTTTTCCTCGTTTTCATTTTGATGGCTAAAATTGATGTTTATTTTAAGTATTTATTTCAATTTTTATCTATTGAAATTTTACAGGGTTGCATGAGATTAAGGGAAAAATTGATTTTTCTCAATTTAGCACACATGCACCTGTACATGCATGCATGGCAGCAGCTGCAGAAGTTGGAGGCCCTGTTAGTAAGACTGTGCTCAGAGTGGGGTTTGGAGGAGCAGGGTTGGTAGCACCCAGGAGCCTGGTGCCACCTGCTCCTTGCTCTGCCAAAGTCTGAGCAAGGACGAAGCCAAACTCCCGCAGATCCCAGCCTGGTGAGACTTCCACAGGAATTTGGCCCCTGTCCCAATCACACAGGGGATGGGTGGGGCCTGCCTCCATGGAAGTTTGGCCCCTGCCCCAGCTGGGACTTGAGCAGAGTGAATGGCTGGTGACACTGGGTCCCCTGAGGCTACCAGCTCTGGCCCTCCAACCCACCCTGTAGCACAGCCAACCCAACTCCTGCAGCAGCTGCTGTGTATACATGCATGCATGCGTGCATGTGTACAGCAGCACCCTGCCCCAGATTTCCTTATCTCCACCCTGGATTTTTTTTTTAATGTCTCTCTTATGTAAATTTTGATGACTACCAACAGAAATATTTTTCTGTCAGTCTGGGAGCATCACATGAAATTGATGTTTATCTATGTCTATCTATAAAAATAAAATCCTGCCAACTATCAAAGAATACTAATACAAATATAAAACTCCTATTTCTGCATCATTCCATAGTTATACATGTGTAGCAAAAGTGCTTCCGCTTTTACCCTGCTGCATCCAGGGTCAAAGTTAAGGCAATTCATCTTATTTGTTGTGTAACTGTCACATCTGTGTGATCCTGTAGAAATACAACAGTTGCTGCATGCTCCTAGCTCTCACCGTTCCCTGTTCTGCTTTTAAAGCAGCTACAAATGTACATGTCCATACCCTAAAAAGCAGTTTTCTTAAAGCAGCCTTGGAAATTGGAAGTCTCTTGTCATTTCAGATTTTACAGGCATGAATATGTGCCTCCATTCCTACTTTTGTTAATCAACCCTACTCGGAATTTATTTGAGAAATTAGGGGGTTAAATTTTTTCATCGAGCAACATCAATGAAGATGCTACTATTGAAGATTTAATCTGTGACTTTTGGAAACGGCCCTGTTCCTCTGTGATGATTAAAGTTTTGAAAAAATAAAATGAGTTTACCAAAACAGTAAGAATTCTAAAATATTACTCACGCACAGTATCTCATGTAATCAGCACTAATTAGTGAAGCATATTCTCTTGGTTACTTAACACTTTCTAATTACATTTTGGTTTATTTTATAAGCAAAATGGAATTAACATACATGGTGAAGAAAGCACGACCCTATTTCACTTAAATGAGGCTCCTCTTTGTTGTACTGTTTCTCAAGATCCTTCAAAAACTTTCTTTGGAATTTGTAAATATCTTCAATGTTTCCAAATATCGTGGTTAACTGAGCCGTAGTGAACATTCCGGTATGCTTACGGCACTGGCGAATATATCCCTGGAAAAACACAAACAAAAAGAGGGTTTTTTTATCCATATGGAAAAACATGAAAAACTTGAGCAGTATCTTTACTAAACAAGTCACTTGGATTGATATTTCACTTTCTAAAGTAAGAATCTGCTGTCTAAAGACAAGTTCTGATTTCAACTACCTGGGATGCACACATTCAAATTTCAGTCTGGACTGCTACATTACTAATTCTCCCGATCTTAATTCTGTTTCACAGGAGACTGAATTTACCACACAGCCAGATGTCAACACTTACAGCAGGGGTAGCCACAAGTGGCACAAGCAGCCTCTGAGTGTGGCCTGCAGAAGACTGGGAAGGGGATGGACAGCACAGTGGCAGATCAGGAAGGAATCAAAGCAGAGCACCAGATCGGGCTGGGAGTACAGGGTAGGGAGCAGAAAGCAGAGCAGCCAATCAGGCAGGGAAATGGAATTGAAGCAGCACTTGAGGAAGGTGCAGGGCTAATTGTTGTCATGCCTACCAAAAAATAGTGGCCACCACTGATTTAAAGAATATCTAATACCAAATTCCATCTTGTCTTTACGACAACTGGCCAAGTAGAATTTGTTTAAGCGTCCCATCTATGCAAACAGTTTTGACAAAGTGCCCATCTGTGCTAACCAGACTGTGATCTTACTTGTGCTGATGAAATTGAACCCTGTAATAATCTGCAGTCAGATTTGTCATGTAGGTGCCCCTACTTAAGCACTGCAGTGCCTACAAATTGGGCGTTAATAAACTACGTAGCCTAATAATGAGGACACTTCCCTAAGAGAAAAGGTTCTAATCTACTCCCAGGACTATTCATGCATTTTATATCAGACAGTCATTGCATCTGAAACAGAAACAATCCTGGGAGCTCTCCCCACCCAGATGCATACTCCAATTACTTAACTACAGAATCAGGCTTTCTCTTGCTTTTTCTCCTTCTGCTACCATGACTCTCCATCATGGATGCCCAGATACAAATATTCAGCTGAAGAGCAGAGAGTGTCCACATTTAGCCTGTTTCTATAAGTTGGCAGCTAGGTACTATCCTGAAAGGAGGGAGATCTGGGTTCAAGTTCCTTCAGGCTGAGGGACTAAACCAGAGCTTTCCTTCCTGGCCAAATGCTCTAATGACTGGCTGGTTATACAAAATGCGGAAACAACACCACCACTGCTGTGTTTCGCATGAAAGTGATCATGGCAGGTATGCCATATACTGAACTCAGGACTGCCAGTACATTAAGACATCTAATGGATCAGGCATCTGATGGCTAATGAACCAAATCAAATTGATCTAGATTTTATGCTTAGCCTAAAGACCATCTTTGCCATGTCTAGACTGTCGTTCCTGGACACAGCTACTACAAGGCTCAGTCCCACACAGTCAGATTAAGACTTATTAAAAATTGTTCAAGATGCTATTGTATTTAAACACATAGCAAAATCTGTAGCATGGGCAGCACCCTGATATTGCCTGGCTGCTATCTAAAAGCCCAACCATTCCATTTACAAGCGTTTCTCTTCCTTTGGTTCCCTCTGTACAAGCAGTATAACAGCTCAGTTCAATTAATTTGTGTCAGACTTTAAGCAGATGTGAAAAAATACTCCAACATTGCTTGGATGAACATCTACTCTGCATTCTGTACCAAGCAGCTGGTACTTTACATAACTAGGAATAAGGGGGTGGGGATTCTGCTAATATAAATGGCCCGCTCCTATAGAAGCGCAAATGATCAAAGGCAGTGAGATACATATGGCAGGACAACAAATATTTGCAGTACTGGAGATAGCTTATGATACACTACACCAGGGGTGGGCAATTATTTTGGGTGGCAGTCCGCTTACTGAGTTTTGGCAAGCCACTGAGGGCCGCATGACAGGCAGCCAGGGGCAGAAAAATAGTAATTTTCTAAGTTTTTTAGGGGTCCCATGGGCTGAATAGAAGGGCTTGGTGGGCCACATCCACAGCACATAGGTTTAAGCAGAGTCTGGCAACCATTGGGTATTGCTATAAGTGTCCCTGCCCTCCCAGCACCCACCTGTTATAAGAGGTATGGAGTGACTATACCACAAAACAAGGTGTTACCTTTTTTCCTGTTCCTTTGGTATGATTCCAGTGAGGGAGGTAATCACTATGCTGTCTTGTAACTCTCGATCAGATTAATATTTCTGACTCAGCCCTATTTGTGAGCCTACACCAGCCTCACCCTCCTGCTGGCACTGCCTTTAGTGATTCACTCTTCTACAGGGAAGTGGAATCACCTTGACTCCAGGGAACACTATTTATTCCACTTGGAAAACGTGTATAAGCACTTCTCCACTAAATGCACAGGCACTCTGCCTTTTAGAGAATGCTATGGACATACTGTATTAGCAGTGTTTCAGGATTACTAATTAGTGGGCCAAATCCTGAAAGGTGCTAAGAACCTCCATACATCTATGTGTGTATTTCTGTATATGAGCAATAAGTGTTTAAAGCCAAGGGTAGGCAAACTACAGCCCATGAGCTGAATCTGGCCTGCCAAGTGATTGTGTCCAGCCCGTGGCAGGTCCCCTCAGCCCTGCCTGGCCCTGGTGCAGGGGGCAGCTCAGGCCATTGCACATGTGGCTCCTCCTGCTGCCCCTGGGCATGTAGGAGGGCTGGGGCAGCACTGCAGCTGGACTCACTTTCCAGCAGTCCCTGTAGTGGTGGCACCTTGCAGCTGCAACTGTCAGGCACCACCACGGCCACCAAACCCAGCCCTGCTGCCTGAGCACCCCAGCCTGTTTGCCCCATATAGCATCACATGTGGAAAAGAAAAGAAGCCTAACATTCAGAAGGCATTTTTTTTGTCAATCTACATAATACCCTTCATTTGTAGATTTTGTTAATAAAAAGGTCAGCCCAAATACTCAGTGCATACTAGGGATTAAAAGTATTCACAGCGAAAGCTTCTGTCCCAAGCTTCCTTCATGTAACAACCTGTAGGTTCTTGCATGTTGGAACACAGAATATAGTGGAGATGATTTGGAAGGTGACACCAGGAAACTCTTTGGGTTTGCAGAATTTCACAAGCACACATGGCACCACATGGCTGCAGGCAGCAGCATGAAGCACATGGCAGTTCTAATAAAGATCCAAGTTCCTGCAGTCCAAATTGAGTCACCTTTTTATTGCACAGATCTCTGTGCATGAAACACTTGTAAATTCCCACAAAAATGGAGAAGGAAAAACTTAATATTCCTTATAATATAGAAACAGCAGTCAAATAAACCAGGCTTTCTTGACTTCTGCAGAGTGAAGTGGTGATTTATGAAGATCAATAGAGAAGAGAAGCAGAAGTTCATAGAGATTATTCTGCTAGACCATCTTCAAACTACAGCTCAGAACCTTTTGAAAATATAAAACACTCAAGCTTTCACTCATGCAGGACATTTTGTTCCAACTGGGCCTGCAGAATGCTATTTAACTTGACAGTGTACCTCACAGATATCCTTGAGATGTTTGATATAGACTCGCTCCGTGTTCATTATTTCCTGGATAACATTGGTTCTCATCTGATCCTTGTTTTCAGCAATTTTTTGGCGGTGTTTACTAATGTCTGCATCTTGCTCTTCATCCTGGATGCTACCACAATTCTCTGGAAGCTCTTCCTGATTAACTCGCAGCTGCATTCAGAATAAAAAAGGCAAAAAGAGGATAGCAACATGCTCCAAAAGCAAATGGAGGAGGTTCAAAATAAAGAAGTACCTACTAACACTAGAAGCAGCAGAATATAAATGTACCTACTATCATTAGAGTGAGTGCCACTGGGCTGGGCAGGCTCCAGCTTGCTTCCATGTGCAGCTTTCTGCTGGAGTGCTGGAAGCCCCATGTGGAGGCATGGAGCCCGCCCAGCCTGATGGGGCATGGCTTCCAGTCTGTGCAACATTGGCCCGGGCCAGCCTGCTCTGTGCCTCCATGTGGGGCTTCCAGCACCCCAGCAGGAAGCTGTACATAGAGGCACAGAGCCCACCCAGCCTGGTCCTACAGTGTTCAGCTCTGCACAGGCCAGCATGGAGCTAGTCTAGTCTGGTTTGAAGGTGCGTGCTAGTGGGACAGGCTGGCTCCACGCCAGCACACGCAGGCCCTGGGACTCAGACAGAGGTGTGAGCTGCCACAGACTCTGCCTGCCATGGACATAATTGCCTCAAAGGCCTGCTGCCTGCTGTTGCTGAGCCACTAGCGGTGGGGGCTGTGCATAACACACCCCACAGCCGTCCACAAACCCTCACACCCACCCATTCCCCTTTACAACACTTCCCACAAACCCCACATACTCCCGTACCCACCCCCACCCCCACCCCTTCACAGTCCCCCACAAACCCCACATACTCCCATACCAGCACCCACAACCCCACACCTTCACAAATTCTTCCACACACACCTCACACTCCCCAACCATACAAAGTACCTGCATATATTTCTAAGGAAGGTTCAAATAGTGTTGTATTTAGTTTAATTTATAAAAATCTTACAAGTGATTAATTTTACATAATTTTGAGTTTTTCTGTACATAATTTCCTGGGGTGTACATAGATTTCATAGACATTAGGGCTGGAAGGGACCTCGGGAGATCATCGAGTCCAGCCCCCTGCCCAAAGGGCAGGAAGTCAGATAAGCATCCAATTTACTCTTGAAGGTGTTCAATGTAGGTGCTTGAACCACCTC
>NW_017728906.1:168516603-168534456 GCF_001723895.1 Crocodylus porosus | reverse complement strand
CTACTCTGGGGGGTCGCAGGCAGGGTCTCGTGCCCTCCTGCGCCCTCCCCTGTGCAAACTCCACGCTAACTCGAGCTCCTGTTTACGCAGCCTGTTCGCGCGGCTCCGATCGCGGGGCTCCCTGGGGGGCTGGGCCAAGTAGGGTCCTGGGCGGGTTTCAGCAGGAGCTCTGATTTTCCATGATGAAAAACCCAAAATCAAATGCCAAAATATATAGTTATCTAGAATTTATTCTGTTATAGTGATCGAGGCACTGGTGGCCTTTCATTTTAATCACAGATTTGGGGGTTTTTAATCAGAGCATTTGTGGTGTTTTTATTAGAGACTTTGCAATTTTTTTTATCAGATAAAACCAAGATCCCTGATGATAACAACAGGTCTCCAAAACAGGCCCAAACTTGAAGAAGTATTAGGAATGAGCCCATTTTTTCATTGTTGGTATTTAGAGTCATAACTAGCCAGTACGGGCCCCATGCAGTACTGCCCCCTGGCTTTGCACCTTCCCAGCAGCAAGTCCAGCTCTAGGATAGCAGAACAGCAGCCGTAGTACAGGAACAGCAGCTGGAGGTTCGCTGCTGCTGAAAGTGATAAACCTCCTTTTCTTTTCTTGCCACTAACTCACATGTTGAGTGGCTAAAAACCACCAGTTTTAACTGGCAAAAATAGGAGGTAACAGCTACAACAAACCATTGGCCATGGCTCCTGCATCACATGCTGGTTCTCTGCCCTCCCTGCTGCTAGAGCCAGAACTGAAGCCACTGAAGGGAAAATGGAGCATGTGGAGAAAGGGAGGAAGGAAAGCGGGGATGGAAGGGTGAGGCACACCACCCACCTTCAGCAGTGCTGGGTGCTTGTGCCCCACTCATCCACCGATTGTTATACTACTTGCTACTGGTATTTATAAGGCCCTCCTCACTGTAGCATCCCAGGCACATCATGTGGCGCTGTCTCTATCTTTTGCCACGTGTCCATATTTTCTCACTTACCACATGCCCCCATATAGAACATCAACTTTGTTTTTGGAAGACAGAAGGTAGAAAAAAAAAGAGTATCTCAAAGTTGTGGTCCAGAGCTGGCTTTTTTATGGAGAAGCTGTGGTGCAAGATGGCTGTCAGCTTCTCTCTGGGACAGCAAAGCAAGAGAGATGAAGTTCAGTGTTAGCCCTTTCACAGCCCATCCCAAACTGGCAGCACTTTTTTCACTGCTCATTTGGTTGCTCAGTTGCCAATTTGAGAGTAGTTGTCAAAGGGTTAACACTGGATTCCACCCCTCCTGCTTGCCAATCCAAAGAGAAACTGGCAGCCATCTTTCAGCACAGTGTCTTCATGCTTCTATTCCAGCAAAAAAAAAACCAAACAGCTTCCCCATTTAGGACATGCACCCCAATTTTGGTGGGCTGATTTTTGGGAAGGTGTGTGTAGTGTGTGCACACATATGGGAAAAGAGCCTCTCATAAAGGCCAGCTACTGTTGGTGTTCACTTGTAAGCCAAGATAAATACACTGTGGCTTTTTCCTCATGTTAAATCAGGATGACACTCATATGAAATAAGTGACAGCTGTTTCTTTCCCCTTTTCACAGTGTACCTGTCCCTTTCCTAAGAAACAGAGCACTGTCATTGATATCTGAAATCAAAAGATTCAAAAACACTTTTTTCTTGAAGTCAGATTTAATAATTTGCCTAGAATTTCATCAACTTCAGTATTTGCCTGATGCGCACGTCCCTCCCCTGGCGGCAAATACCAAAATGGTGTGGGCACCCACATTTTACACCTAGTGGCTAGGACGCTTGTCCAGGAAGTAGAAGACCTGGGTTAGAGCCCTCTTCAGCTTGGCAGAACTCAAAACGGTGTCTCCCACTCCTGAGGAGAATGCTGTAAGCACCACCCGACAGAACAGGTTGGTTGGGAACAACCTCCGCTGCTGCGGTTGAAGTGGGACCGTGGAGTAGTTAAGAGTGCAGAAGTCATGGGGTCATAAAGAAAACAAGCAAGAAGGACCCAGTTCTGAAGCCCAGTGTTAGGGTACTTCTTTGATGGAGTAGGGACAGGGAGGGGAGAGAATTGTAGCTCCTACTTCTAGAACTGTTTCTGCATTTTACTTGATGAAGTACTTGGATAAAAAACAACAGCAACATAAATAATTCTGTGAGCAGGAACCAGAATCCAGGACTCTCCCATCCCACATGGTAGGGCAAACACCATCTCCTTCCTCCCACCCTTCTGCTGACATACCTACTTAGACTGTAATCTGCTGCGTGCGGGATGAGTACCTTTGATACAGTGCCTCACCCAGGGAGGCCCCAGTCTAAACTGTGGACTCTGCATCATATTATAAATAATACAATATAGCTATAGCTTTTAATGCTTTCAGGAGTTGTATTGTTATGAGACTCCTGGCTCAACTTCAAATATAGAGTTCAGATTGTGAAGAGAACTCCTACAAAACAGGTCTGGAAGTATTTTCTCAGAACATCTCTACAATATCAAGGGATGGGTAGAGCAGTTCCCCCACATCCTCCCTCAAAACTTCTGTGCTCATTCTGTCTGTACTGCCCACCTGCATAGCACGTTGGTTGACACTTTCACCTCCATGAGACAGCAGAAATAAAAATAATAATCAATTAGTTTTGTCCTCGTGTTCATTTGTGGCATTCTTTTGATTTCAACAGACTTAAGGCAAGGGAAGGTAATTCATGGAAGAGAAGATTACTAATCTTTGAGCCAATATTTTTTTTCTTATTTGACCTTTGCATTGTCATGTATGCCTATAAAAAATGTGAATTACAATTCTGATTTTTAGATGCAAGGAAATGAAGAAATGGGCCCTCCATTTCATTTCTATACTGGTGTGGAGCACTCTTTATGAAATGGGGAAATAAAAATGAGCATTTAATTCCTATTTAACACTGTAAAATAATATTTAACAAAATGAAATGAATCACTATTATGCTGGTATTTTACTAACAACCTGGAGTAATGCTGTGGTGCACTGGGTCCCTCACTAGACTCAAAACAAAACAAAATAGAATTACTGACCCTGACAAAACTAGCTGGAAACCAGGCTTCCTTGTCTTCATTTCTTCCCCACCACCAGTCTTTGTTGGAAGCTTCAAGAACTCTGATGACATCTCCAGCTTTAAAGCCTAGCTCTTGATCATCCATAGTCACATGGTCCCAAAGTGCTTCTGCATAGACCATAGTGCCATCACTTATCAGCTGAAAAAGGGGAAAGAAAAGGGTTTGCAAAGGAGAAGATTTATCAGTGAACAAAGACCAATCGACAAATTGCTAGAAAAATAAACAAGCATAAATCTATAAATGGAGAGAAATAACCCAGATCCAAGACATCTGTGCTCATATAGGTTGCCTGCAGACGTTAAAAAAAAACAACCCGCACTTTACTGGGAGAAGCAGAGTGTTACTTCGACCCGGCTCCAAATATATAGATCTGTATAGCTTCTGTGTAGATCGGGTGCTTCAACAGGGCTTTTTGCCGCTTTTTATCTAATGAATCAGCTTTAGGTAAAAGTGCCAAACCCCCCCACTAAAGCACCCGATCTATACAGACGTTGAAAGAGTCAGGTCCAACTAATGTGCTGCCTCTTCTAGGCATGCACTGGGCTCAGGGTGGGGGTGCACCCAGTTGAAAGTAAACCACTGGTTTATTGTTTTGTTTTTTAATGCCTGCAAGCAGCCATAGCTGTTAGTCTGAAAAATCACACCATGGCAAAATGGTCTAGGCTCTTGACCCCCACAGTTCTGTACTTGTATATAAAAACACACACTCTATCCTCATACAAACTGAGAAGTTAGACATACTGGAATGCATCCGCTTCTAACCTCATTAATTGCTAGCTGTTCCCCTCCAGGCTGCAGGTATCGAGGGCTGGTTTGGCAGAGTTCCTCATAACTGTAATCCTCCTCACTACCATTGTCATCAACTAAGGCAGAAGATTCAGTCCCACCATCTGCAGCAACTAAAACAAAAAAGATGACAGGCTTGAAACAGAAAGTAAATTAGTTCAGTCAAAGCCCTTTCAGAGAAGCTCCTATATAACAACAACTCAATAAAAAAATTAAATGTAAAACCAGAAAGAGGAGAAAACAAAAATAAAGAGTGCCTTTGCCTTTTCTATGAACAACAAAGATTGTTTATCACAATAAGAGCTAGATGAGAAATGTGTTTCCTGTTCTTTAATTATTATTGCAAGAGACCTTTGGATTTTTTTTTTGTGGTGGATGGGGGTGGGAGGCAAGGGCATAGGGTGAAGGAGGAAGCAGGAGGACATGCAGAGAGAGAAAGAAAGAATGATAGCCAACTTGAGCCAACTGTTTCAACAGTGACCTGGGATATATGAAAGAAGCTGATCTAGGGCATGGAGTTCAATGAGGCATCCCATATCCCAGGTGAGAGCCCTATTGTTTGGGCTTTCTGGGGTAGCTCTCTTAAATCTCTCCTGTTGGAATTTGTCTAAATTCATTGGACCAGACTGACACTGAGAGTGGCTTAAAGTTAGTGCAATAACCTGGGATATGAAGACTCAGGTTCAAGGAGCAAGTCTAAATCCACTTCCATGTCTCCTGCAACCTAGACAAGTGTCAACACTACTAGCCAGGGTTATAATGTGGGCCTCTGCTTTTCCACCCTAGACTTCAGGCAAAACCTCACAAAGGTTTTGCCCTAACTAGACCCTTTTCACAGAAAAGGTTTGAGTTGGACAACTACAGACCTTCTGACAAAAATTGTTTTGTCAAAAGTTCTCAGCTGGCTTTAACACAGAATGATTTTCATTTTATTTATACACCCAGACACACTAGGAATAACTCCTCTGAAGCAACCAGAATCAACAAGTTGTAAGGCTGGAGTATAAGAGACTGCATCACTGGTGGCTGGCTGTTTAAGTGGATTTAGCTCAACCTACAAATAGTCAGTCGTCTCTCAAGATTGTTAGGCTTGAAGAGAATTTGGTCCTCAAGAAGACAGGAAATAACTCATCAGCACCAAACTGACTCACGCACATCCCAGTGAGTCTCAGGCAGATGGTTTGCTGAGTCTAACTGGTGGCTAGAAGACCCAGGGTCAGAGGAAAGGAACATGATGGCTATGTTGAATCCGGGTTATTTTGAAAGAATAAACCAAAGTCCCTGAAGTGGAAGGGTCTGAAATCCTGTGGCTGGTGAATAGTCTTTGGTACAGAGGCTGGTAAGTTAGCCCATTGGCTTGCAGCCTGATTCTCATTTACACTAATGCTGCCTAACACATCTCTGGCAATGTAAAAGACACTTCAAATTGGATGCAGGTGGATGTAAATTATAAAGTCTCTTCATGTTGTTAAAGAGCTGTGAAGCCTTTTATCTTCAAAAATCTGTCAAAACAGATTACAGTTTGGAACATCCACCCTTTTCTCCATCATAATGTCACATATATGAACCCAGGATCTGTGCAAGTGAAGGGGGCAGAGACTGAACCAACCAGATAGGGGCAAGGAAGAAGTCAGGTCTATAGTGTGGAGAGGGCTTTGAGAGAGTGCTCGAGAAACAAGTGTTACATTCAGAAAGCTCATGAGTATTTTGAGCTTCTCCTTGGGTCAAATACACTAAGCTATTAAATTCTACCAGGATTATACTTTGTCACATACACAAAACTAATAACATATTTCATTTGATAAACAAGCCACAACCCTTTTTCTAAGTAAGCTGCTAATAGTAAAGTCCTTGCATTGGACTGCAATGCCACTCAGTGAGCACCAGGAGGGACTGTGTCACAGAAAGCATAATCCCACCTCAAGTTCTCAGGCATGCATAAAAGAATGTGCCCGCTGCACTTTGTAGCCTGCTGTGTCCACTGACTGGTGAGACAAGGCGGCAAGTCGAGAGCCCTGTCTCTCACTGAATCTATGTGTACTGCTCCCTGCCCCTACTTGTGTGTGATCACAAGGACTGTGAATGTTCCTTACCTTTGACTGGGGATGCATGAGTGGAAAGGAAATAACTCCTTGCTCCTTATATCTCCACAAGGACCAAGCATCTCTAGCCCTCTAGGTTTTCATGATGCAGTGGTAAAAGCATCTGAGCCCTGTCTATACTAGTGACAGTCACTTTGTGACTAGTGATGCATCTCTATTACTGTTAGCAGTTTTTATTATGCAGACACTATCTTTTCAAGAGCAAGGCTAAAGGATACAGGGATTAGCTAAAACATTTTCTTGGTGATTTTTTTCTTCAGAATGTTGCCCCTAGCTTTGGTGTAATAAAGCATGATAACTGTACCAATCCCCCTACTTTTCAAACTCCTCACTTATATTAATACCATCAGAGCACTAGCCCGAAAGGCTAACTTTCCTGTTTAGAAAGTTAAGATTTATTAGTCACAGGCTTAAAACACAGAGAAACCTTTAAAACAGTAACTCCTATAATGTAAAATTTACTGGAATTGCTTTCTTAAAAACCTGTGAATAAATAATAAATGAAAATCAGCCCTTAGCCTAAGGTATCATAGCAGGTTTTATCCTGAAGCTCATTTTTGCAAGCCACATTGTAATATCACTACTGACTGCTGTTTCTTTATGGCAGAGACAGTAGATGCAAATCCTCCAAACTACTGAACTAAAGATAAAAAATTAACACAAGTTTGGGTCTGGTAATTGTTTGTTATTCCTCCCCAGTCAACAAACTTTCAGTGTCTTGATAAGTAAATCTCAAACAAAAATTAGTCATCTCTTTGCAGCATCCATTCTTCCAGTGTTTACTGACAGAAGTAAACATGCTACAGATACCAATGAGCTATCTCTGAGTAAAAAAAGAGACTGCAGAAACTTAAAAGGCAATGTGGGCCTTATTCTGACACACACTGGCTTTCTACTGGTGTGACTGTTGAACACAGCAGAATCAACGTTATTTACAACAACACAAGTATGAACAGAATCAAGCCTAGTGACTGTAGCAGTTACTAATCTTAAACCAAAAAAGAATAAATAGAATGAATCTTCTACTCACACATACCCATCTGAAGGCTCTCCAGACTCCAAAACCGTGCCATTTCCCCCCTGGCTACCATGATGCCTTCCAAAACAACATACAGAGCAGGGGACTGGCCTTTAAATGGTGAAGCTCAGTCGCAAAAGGTTCCCGGAGAACCATAAAGGCTTTGAGCTACTGAAAATGCAGAAACAGCTTATTCATTGCTTTGAGCTTCAGTATGTGCAGATCAGGCCAGAGCCTACTTAGAAACTGACAGCTCACTCACCCTTCAGTGTAGCTGTGAGTTTAGTGCTTCAGTGACATCATGGGGTACCCTTAGGGAGGAAGTAACAGAAAAGAAACAAAACCTGTATATAAAGTGTTCAATCCTAATGTACTTACAGTCTACAACACTGTAGTTAATAACACTGAAGGAGGAATGTTTCTAAGTGCTTTGAGTGCCAAAGAGTACATTTGCTACTTTTAATTAAAGCAGCTAAATGTGAATTAGAGTTTCAATTTAAATTCAAATTGCTCCACTTCCCAGGAAAAGACTGTTAAATGAAAAGTGGGAGCTGGGATTTCTCCCTGTCATGTACAAAAAATGATTCTGCTTTGCAACACATTGTGCATTTATAATATTTTTCCAGAATGTAAGGTGTTACGTGCCCCAAAGGTGTTTCTGCCTAGCTATTTAAGACTGCTGTTACTTCACAATTAAATTCTGTTACATATGTTAGGTCACAAGTGGATAACACTACATTGTCACCCAAGCGAAGGCATCAGCTAATTTTTCCACACAAGTTCCACAGCCTTGGAGGCAAAAGCAAGACTTGCTTCTGTTGCAGCACATTTAAGCAACCTGCATTTGTATTAGTAATATTTTATAAGCTGGTACAAACACAGAAAATAAAAGTTGTACCCCACCTCCAAATATTTTGAAGTCACAGCACTATTGCTCTGGTCTCAAAAATCCTACACAGAGAAGTTCTCACTATCTATATGGAAATAATGTTGTTTAGCTGTGTCAATCCTTTAACCAGGGACTGATTTCTCCAGTGACATTCTCAGAAAGCCCTTGAGGCGCTTTGCACACAGCAATATCCCAACACCCACTAAAATCACATGGTTTCTTATAGCACTGCTTCAGAAACCGAATGAAAAGGCAAACATTGCATTGCAATATTAATGCTGCCTTTTTTTATGAAGTCCAGGCTCTGCTGCACTTTGAAGGCAACCAGTGGAGATGAAAAACACACCTTTCTCTTCTGAATTACTGAACTGCCCCATTAGCCCCTGCTGGAAAAGATTTACTACATAAGCAGAGTTTCAATAAGCTACAGTATAATCATAAAAAACATATATAGCACATTAACATAAAAATATCATAGCATGTCTTGAAATATAAATCAATAAACAACTAAAAAACAAGGCATCTGCAGAAAACTTCCTGTATTTAAATCATTCAAAGACTCAATTCTAGAATTGGTGGCTAGAGAATTCATATACAGAGTTGGTGAATAAAAGGAATTTGCACTATATGCAAATTATCGTATTCCAATTATTTTTTTCCTTCCAGCTCAGTAGAAGAATCAGACTTTTTACATCTTCTGTTGATGGGAAATTCTGAAAAATGCTTATTCCACAAAAACTAAACAATGTACTGTGCTGACCAGGGAACCCAAAATACCTACTGGAGTTGCTGTTGGCCAGAAAAGATGAGACTAGCAAAATTCTCAAGTGTCTCTGTCTTGACACAAAGCACAAACAGGGGCCTGACCCCTGTCTGACTAATAGAGAATAATGCTGAGAAGCAGTAGTGGGTCAAGGTCTGTGGGGGCAAAATTAAAAGAGTGCCCAATCAGATACACAAAAATCTAAGTGATGTCACCGGCCTGCATGAGGATGTATGAATGAAGGCTCAGGTTGAGTAGAGGCACAATGAGAGAATGTAACTTGGCACTGGCACCTGAGCAGGGCTTATAGAGTTTCTCTCTCTTTTTAAATATACCTGTTTGAAATAAATATCCCTGTTCTATACCATGGGTCAGCAACTTATGGCCTGCAGGCTGGAAATGACCCACAAAGAGGTCTGATTCAGCCCAGAGAGGTCCAATGTAGTAAGGATATATCAGCATCACAGAGCTGCACCATATTGCTCATACCCTTGCAAGTGTTCCCCTCTGCTGTGGAGCTGCAGAGAGTCTCAAAATGCAGCAACTGGCTGCTTGGAACTGGGGAGAGAGGGGACTTCCAGCCTGCAAGGATACTGGGACACAAGCTTTGGCCTGTGATGGCAAAAGATTGCCAACCACTCGTCTAATCTGTCTTTTATTTAATGAAATCCTAATGAAGCTGCCAGATGAAAATCAGGAGCAAAAAATTAATATTCTAGTAAACAGCAATATATCACCATTTTCTATCACATTAACAAATAAAATTAATAAGAATCTGAAAATATTAAAATAAATTATTACATAAACAAAAGCAATTATAATGTACTCTCTGAGGCAGTAAAATGCACACAACATTTGGTGAAAAGGCTGTATTAGTTGTAAATCCATTGTAATGGCCTTATCAACCAATCAAAAAGCACCTTTCTTAGAAAAACACTGAAAAATGGAGCGGATGAGGGGAAAGCCGTTTAAAATAACTGATTTAAATAAGGTTTTCCACTTGGTGATTTGAATCAATCCATCCTGCTGTATATAGCATCCAGGAAGATAGACAAAACGTAAGTGCTGCCCCACTAGTCATTTAAATATAGAAATGAAAATGCTCTCAGCATATTAGGCTATACTCAGGCTCTGAGCTTTAGAACCAGTTTTTTTGTTTTTGTTTTTGTTTTTAAGGGAAGGGATTTCTCACAGCTTCAGGTCTGCCTCCAAAAGGCTCAGGAGATTTGGCTTTACTTCAGCTGTCAGCCTGAAAGTCATAGCAGAGACTTTAAATCATCATAATAAATGTACTATAAACGAGTAAGCAAGAAACCTTAGCTAAAGAAGCTAAGCAAGCTAAAGAAGTATGAGTTGGATGGAAGACTGCCTGGATCACTGGGCTCACAGGGTAGTAGTCAATGGCTCAATGTCTAGCTGGCAGCCAGTATCAAGTGGAGTGCCCTAGGGTTGGTCCTGGTGCCAGTTTTCTTCAATATCCTCATTGCAACCTGGAAGATGAGATGGAGTGTACCCTCAGTAAGTCTGCAGATTACACCAAGCTTGGGGGAATAATAGATATCCTGGAGGGTAGGGCTAGAATTCAGAGAAAACTTGACAAACTGGAGGACTGGACCAAATAAGTCTCAAGAGGTTCAATAAGGACAAGTGCAAAGTCCTGCACTGAGGACAGAACAATCCCACGCACCAATACAGGCTGGGGACCAACTGGCCAAGCAGCAGCTCTGCAAAAAAGGACATGGAGGTTACATTGGACAATAAGCTGAATATAAGCCAACAGCATTCCCTTGTTGCAAAGAAGGCTAATGGCATACTGGGCTGCATTGGTAGGAGTGTTGCCAACAGCTTGAGGGGAGTGATTATTTCATAGATTCGTAGATTGTTAGGGGCTGGAAGGGACCTTGCAGATCACTGGGTCCAGCCCCCCCACTCTAGGCAGGAAGACAACTGAGGTTAGGTGACCAGTGAGGTGTCTGTCTTGTCTCTTCCTGAAAACCTCCAGGGTAGGTGACTACACCACAGCTGGAGGGAGTTTATTCCACAGTCTAAACACCCCAACTGTGAAAAAGTTTTTCTTGGTATTAAGCCTGAAGTAGCCTTCCAGGAGTTTGCATCCATTGGTCCTGCACTTCCCCAGGGGTGCCCTAGTGAACAGCTGTTCACCAAGCTCCTGACGTACTCCTCTGATATAGCGGTAAGCCGCTATCAAGGCCTCTCTCAACCTTCTCTTCCTTAGGCTAAAGAGGCCCAGGTCCCTCAGCCTTTCCTCATATGGTTTGCCTTGCAAGTCCCTGATCATACGGGTGGCTCTTTTCTGGACTCTCTCAAGTTTTTCCACATCCTTATTGAAGTGCAGCACCTAGAACTGGATGCAGTACTCCAACTGTGGTCTCATCAGTGGTGAGTACAGTGGGAGTATCACTTCCTTAGTTTTACATGAGATGCATCGGTTGATGCATGCCAATGTGCTGTTTGCCCAGAATGGGCAGGGCCTCGCACTGACAGCCCATATTCATGTGATAGTCAATCATTACCCCTAGGTCCCTTTTGGCTGTGGTGCAAGTCAAGCTGTCACCATGGAGCCCATATGTATGTTAAGGGTTGTTTGCCCCAGATGGAGCACCGTACATTTGGAAGTGTTAAACTTCATCAGATTCCAGTCCACCCAACTCTTGAGCCTGTCCAGCAGCCTATCTTCTGGCATGACCACACTGCCCCATAACTTGGTGTTGTTCGCAAACTTGGCCAGAGAGCTTTTCACTCCCCCATCCAAATCATTGATAACAATGTTGAAAAGCACTGGTCCAAGCACAGACCCCTGAGGAACAACACTGGCCACTTTGTGCCAGGACGACACAGATCCGTTCCTGAGAACTCTCTGGGTCCTATCCTGTAGCCAGTTTCCCACCCACTGAACTGTCGAGCAGCTGTGCCCATACTCTTCCAGTTTTCCGACAAGGATATTGTGAGATCAAAAGCCTTTTTGAAGTCTAGGTATATAGGTGCCATGTCTCCCATGTCCCATGTGGCAAGAGATCTGGTGGTAGGAGATGAAATTGGTAAGACAAGACCTATCCATGACAAAGCCATGCTGGCTGTCGTTCAGAATCTTACTTTCTGCAAGCATGTCACACACAGATTCTTTAATGAGCTTTTCCAGGATTTTTCCTGGGATGGACATTAGGCTGATTTGGTCTACAGTTGCCCGGGTCCTCCCTCTTCCCTTTCTTGAAGATGGGCACAATGTTGGACCTCTACCAATCCTCAGGGATTTCCCCTGTGTACCATGAATTCTGAAAGAGTTTTGCCGGGGTTCCGCAATAACCTCAGCCAGCTCCTTCAGCACTCTTAGATGAAGTCTATCTGGTCCTGCTGACTTATAAATGTCTAGCTTTTCTAATTGGTATTGCAGCCACTCAGCATCCACAGTGGGGAGGCTGTCAGTCACAGCATTTCCCCCATGAGCCTTATCTCACTTGACTTTCCCCATGGTCCGGTGAAATACCGAAGCAAAGTGGGCATTCAGGAGTTCAGTTTTTTCATGAATGTCGGTTACTAGCTCCCCAAGGTGTTAAGCAGGGGTCCCACACCTCCATTTGCTTTCCTTCAACTGCCTACATATCTAAAAAAGGACTTCTTATCATCCTTGACTCCTGTAGCTAACGTAAACTCTGTTGCCACCTTGGATTTCCTGACCATTTCCCTACAAGTGCTGGCCACTGTTGTATAGTTCTCCTTGAGGAGCATCCCTAGTTTCTACTGTGCATACACCTCTTTTTTCTTTTTTAAGAGAACTGCAATGGTTGGGAGTGAGAGGCACCAGCAGGACTGGGGGGTGAGGGAGGGCAGGGGCTGAGGGTTGGAAGTGAGAGGTACAGGGGACCAGGTGGGTGACTGAGTTGAGTGTGCAGGGTACTGGAAGCACCAGGGGGCTGCGGGTCAGGAGTGAGGGGCACCAACAACAGATGGAGGGCAGGGTACTGCTGCTTGGGAGTGAGGGCCACTGGCAGGGCTGGGGTCTATGGGTCCAGAGTGAGGGGGAGCAGCAGGACTGGGGGGAGTGCGAGTCATCAGTGAGGGGCAATAGAATGGGCAGGAGCAGGGTCACTGTCCCCCTGCACCAACATATTTCCCCCCCATTTCCCCCATGACAGGCGTCTTCTTTTTTGGAACTGGAAATATGGTAACCCTACCTGAGTCTGAAAAGGTTGAGAACCCCCATGCTAAGCTATTACACAGAAACATTTATGAGCAACATTTTCCATTATTCCTGATTGGCCAGGGAAGTATGCCAGATCCCAGGAGAAAGTGACCAAGACCCAGTTATTCATACCTTCATCTCTTCTCAGCTGCACTATAGGAAAGCAATATGCGATGGGCCCTATACATGAAAGCTCAACTAGTACAGAACACTGCTGCATGTTTCCTCATCAACAAAAGCTACCACAAGCAAATCAAAGCAGTTTAGTCCAGACTGCCTTCACAAAGAAATCTCAGTCAAATTCACTGTCTCTGTTCTTTTCTTCAAGATGCTCCAAGGCCCAGACCCAGGACATATAAAAGACTTTCTGAAGTTCTGGGATGCCCACAGCTTCACTCCTCTGGTATAACAGAACTTCCTACAACAAAGGTCAAGCACTTGGGAGACAAAGCTGTCTCAGGGGATAGTCTGAGATCATAGAATGAACTCCTTGAAGAGGTAAGGATCCTCACAAACTTCACTACCTTCCACTTGAAATGTTTCTTGCCCTTCTTTGACCTCATCTTCTCTCACATAAGCAAATGTTTTTTCCTTCTTTTCTAATATAAACCTTGCCATATAACAAATCCACTCAATCCCCCAAGGAAATACAAAACCCTACTAAAACAAAATATACCACTGCACTCACCTCTCCCTCCCCCCAACTCTCACAGGGAGAGGATGAAAGAACAAGCAACACAAGATGGATGGTAGTTTCTTTGCCTTGCACTCTACTGAAAGACTCAGGGTATTTATACATGTGCTCCTGAAGTGTGTGTGTGTGTGTTTGTGTGTCTGTGGGGGGTGCTTTAAATTAAAGCAGCTCTCAGAGCCATGATCATTAAAGTGCCCAGAGTGTCTTGTGCATCAGTCTCCCTGTGCTTAAAAGTGGCAACAGGGGTGCTTTAACTAGCTTTAGTTAAAGCGCGCCCCCCCCGCCCCCACCACCATTTTTCACTGCAGGGATACTGATACATGAGATGCTGGAGCCCACTGGAGCGTGGTAATTACCATGCTCTAGCAGACTCAGTTAATGGAGTCTGCTCTAACATGCTATAATTACAATGTGTTGGAGCAGCCTTGCTTCCTGTGTGTAGGTGCCCTCAGATAGTATGGTGATGTACCCTACATAAAGACCTATACAAAACAGCAGTAGTGTAAGGTGGGGTCAGTGATCAGGGCAGAAGCTTGGACACCCACTTAAGAGGGGACCCTAGACAATATCTGCCATGACTGCTAGTCCTGATGCCAGGGTTATTACACCTCTGCAGAACGGAACAGAGACTGACTTCAGTGTCCAGGGACTTCAAACAGACTTAACCATAACTCCAAAGTCAAAGTTGTTCAGTACTGTTGAGAAGTTCTGTATACTGAATCTAAATTCCCCTAAACAATCTCCTGCCACCCCTGTCAAGAGCATCAAATCCGCTTCTGCCATGTGCAAACAAGAGTACTAAAAAGACAGCTTGTCAGTGGGAGGACACTGTATCTATGGTTTTATATTAGGCAATGCACGATGAAACTTTCCTGTAACTAAGAAAGCATTGATACAGAGTTCTTATCTTATTATTTTCTTCCCACTCTGCTTCAGGGCTTTGATTTAAGGAGCTTTTATTCACAATTGTTTTGGCTATTATAACTAGCTTGCTACAGTGACAGAGGCATAAATCAGTATTACTTTGATTTCACTTTTTCACAAATTGCAGAAATTCTTGCTTTCATAATCTGTAACTGCAATACTGATGTTTAAAAACCTCAAAATCATTCTAAAGTTGAAGTAAGGTGAAAGAAACTAACATAAGGTAGCTGTTTTGGTTAACTAATGTCATATTTATGCTATTCCCAAAGATGAAATGGAATGCATAACTTAAAAAAAAAAAACACTTTATGATACTTAGGGATTTGATTTTCCATCTGACCTCATAATGGATTCATATTAAATTCTGCCAGTAGTTCTCCTGGAATCAATAGTTCTGCTCATTCAGTGAGATACTTCTTAATCTTAGTAAGGGTGGCAGAATCACATCTGTAATCTAGGTTAGTATCTTAAATCATCAGTGTACTGAAGTGAAAGCTAAAACCCACTTCCACATCCTTTTTTATTTTTAAGTGTTTTTAGATTATTCTATCCTTAAAAAAAGTCTCCAAAGTTTTAACAAATTAGCACAAGATTAAGAGAGAGAGACAGATAATCTCAATAATGAAGTCAGTAATTCATAGCCTGTGATTCAAGGAGCACAAGTGTTGATCTAAGGAAGACTGGCTCCTATAACACATCAGCAACTGTTTTCTGAGGATTTCAGAATAACGTGTTTAAATACCATCAGATCTAAGATATCACATTTGTGTTTGACTTGGAACTCTATGAATCTACACCAAATATACTCAAAAATTGTTTTATTAATATGCTAAATTTTCAACTTGACATGCTTTTCCTCCTCAGTCCCTCTTCAAGTCTACTTACTCCATGTGTACAGTTTGTGGCAGGTACACTTTTCATTACTGAAGTGAAGGGGTCTGAAGTGAAGAATGCACTTTAGCTTCTTATACCCCTGATAATGAAACATGAGTAACTGCTCAGAAGATGCTCTCAAGTACGTGAAAGAAGACAGATGGCATCGACCAATCTTTTTCTAACATCTCCTGCCAAACAATGATTCATGAGTAGGAGCTAATGTTGGATATTCCTTGCTATTAACTCAAGATAAGCTGGCAAAGAAATACTAACAGTAAGTAGATGGGAGAAAAAGCATAGGGGCCAAATGAAAGGGACAGATAAAACAGACTGCTTGAAAAAATGCATTTAACAGTTATTTCTAAGGACTTGTACTTCATGTAAACATAAACCTGGACCAATATAATGGACTATATTTATTTTTGGTAGAAACAAGTGTAAATCTCATACAAATCTCCAGAATAAGTTCTTCAGTGACACTCCCCTTGTCTACGTGGCAAGTTAAACAGACTCCCTGAATGTGTGAATTGTAATGGGAGCACATTAAACCTGTGTGGACACTCATTCAGAATTAAAGTGGCCTTAGTTCAGGGTGTCAAGCTTATCCTGCGCCCTGGGCCAGATCTGGAACATAGCTCTCCCAGGCCAGATTTGTGGTCAGTGGCAGCCATAGGTCTGGCAATGGTCTGGCAACCCCCATGGGCAGCAGTGGGGGTCCAGGAACCACAGGGGAAGCAAGGGCTGTATCTGTGCATCCCTCACTCCCCTCCCCTGCCACCAATGACCATGTTCATCAGGTCTCAGGGCCCTGAATTCCATGGCAGGCTGAATGTCCTAGTCCACTGCCAAGTAGCCCAAAGACCTGGAAGAAATGGTTCTGCAGGCCATATCTGGCCTGCTGGCCACACATTTGACACCCATGCTTTCGTTCAAGTATAAATTAATGCACTTTAGATATGATTAGACCAGGGTTCAGCATGTTTTTCAGCAGAGTACCAAAAAACCCCACAAGCTCAACTTGTAAGATGTTGGTGTGCCAAAGGTGGATAGCTGGGGAGCTGCGAGGGCCTGATCCTTGGTGTGACAGCACAGCCTTGACCCCTTCCCAGCCATCCACCCTAAGCATGCCACTAACAACGAGCCAAGCCAGAGCTCAACAGCCCATGGTGCAGCTGCTTGCAGCCTCCCTGCTGCCTGCTGTGAGCAGCCAGAACTCTGTGGTCAGAGGCAGGGGCATACTCAGAGCCTGGGCTGGCTGCGATGTGCTGAGCAAATTAGCTTCACATGCCACACTCTGGAACATGTGCCAGGGTTGCTGACCCCTGGATTACATAAACCCAAAGATGTTAGTGTGAACTGTATCTGTATGGTGGTTAGAATAGGACTACAAATGATACAACAGGGTAACATGTATCAGTTAAGCATGCAGTGGATCTGCAAAACAAATGTGTTGAGGTAGCAGGAAAGTACCTAACAAAAAGATGCAAAGTAGAACAATTTTATCAGAATTACTTGAACTATTTGCTTCTATATTTTACACCACAATCTAAGGCACTGATTAAGCTGGCTGGAAAAGATCTACAAAACTTACCATTAAATGTTCTCATCTGCTGCCTTCGTCCAACTCGATCCAGGCCAATAGGGGTGCTTTGTGAAAAGGTGAAGGGCCGGAACCTGGCTGAAACAGCTTTATATGGGGGAACCTGGTGTGCTGGTACAGGTGGCCGTGTTACTGGCTACAGAGAGAAAAGCAAATCTATTATTATTACTAAAATTATCAGTAAGCCAAACCTAGGTAGAAATTATAAAATAAGATTTACTTACGCTCTCAAGCTAATGCTAGAGGAAATAAGAACCCCTTGTTCAAGCAACTGTTACAGTGACTGAACAGCACATTCCATACAAAGTGTCATAGTTAATATATAATAGCGCTAAGGTTCTCTGCAATGTTAAACATGCTATAATGTTCAGCTATAGTTACTGATGATGCTCTATATTCCTCTGCTTTATAGTCTTCATCTCACAATAGTCCATATATAAACAACCTGGTAGCTAATTTATTTCAGAATTGCTTACTGCAGTATCAACCAACTGTAAATTTGCAACAGAATAGAAACACTGAAGTGAAAGGTCTGAAATTACACCACTGGGAGGGATGGTAATTTCCCAGGATCTTTTTCCCCCAAATAAGTTCATTTTACTTAGCAACAGTACATTTATTTTATAAAGTAAGTCAAACAAACCTTAACCCTGTTTTTTTCCTTAAACTCCATAAAATGGAGCAATACCATTTATGGCCCACTAAAAATTGAGTCCCATATTTAATTCCATTTCTTTTACTTAAAGCACTCAATATTTTTAATGCATTATTATTATATGTATGAGCATTACATGGTCTTTTGCAAATTTGCTCTGATTTATCACTGTTTACAAACTTGTTCTCTCTTAAACAGGCTTAAGAGACTTCACTAAGCATTCATTCCAAATTGAACTGTAAATCCCTATCACATGCATTTTAGAG
>NW_017728906.1:168492924-168515503 GCF_001723895.1 Crocodylus porosus | reverse complement strand
AGGTCCCTTCCAGCCCTAATGTCTATGAAAAAATCTAGAGCCAACAAGAAAAAAGTTAACTAGCTTATAAACTAAACAATATATATCATTTGTTAGGGACAATGGGAATTTTTCTTTATATTACAAAGCTAAAGCATTACTGCCTAATCCTTTGTGAAAACTAATTTTTTTGTTCAACCACTTCCATTCAGTCAGGATGGTAGATAAGGGAGAGGTGGATGCCTTCAATTTTCCAAAGGTATGGCCTTTCCAATTGCCCAACAGTATCAATTCAGCCTGTATTCAGTACCTGTCAACTAGAGACTGAGACTACCAATTCAATTATTAAAGGCTACACAGCATTGCTATCTGACTGTATCCACTTCAGTTATCTGCTGAAACACAAGCAATATTAGGCATGGAGGGACTTCTTTTCCTATTACCAAACCCATCAGCCACCCTGTTCTGCTCTGTTTTAATATATTTTAAAATTGATTATACATGTAATTATACTTACTGTATCTACACCAATCAATTTACATCCACATTTTAATAGGCCCCATTTTAAATTATATACTTAAATGGTATACTTTATTGTACAGTATATAAATGGTAATATATACCAGTCACATGAAACATACATAATTGAGCATATTAAACTAGAAATATCAACATTCCAAAAAAAGGGAGGTTTAGTTAAAAGGCAAGCAAGATTACCCCAAAATCTAGATCGGTTAGTTTCATTTCTTTTTTTTAGTTTAACAGAAAATTAGAGGCAATAAAAGTAGAATTTAAATTATCTGATACCAGTGTGAGTAAAAAGAAGGAAGGAAAGGAAGTGCCCAGTCTATTGTCTAGCTGGAGACAGATGCAAGGCTCTTTAGAAGTGGAAGGCTCTTTAGAAGTTGGCAGAGAACACATCTTATATCTTACTTGTGTCAGCAGACCTTCTATTTCTTCTGTTTGGCTGCTCCCATAGAAACTGACCCCACCTATTACAGAGATGGGTCTTCTTTTGCTTCCTCTTTGGTAGCCTACTGTACTGCTTTGGACTGCAGATTCAACAGAAGCCAATCCAGACAGCCGTTCACCATCAACACAGTCCATTTTCTGAGACTCCATAGCAACGGAATCTTCTGGTATTGAGAAACTCCTGATGGCCAATTGCCCATAGTCTGAGAGGGGCCTTGGCCGAGTCCTTTTTCCAGAGCCCCATCTCCTAGGCGTGACCTTTTGTGACTCAGTCTTTTCTTCATCCTGGGATGGTGACCTCTTCCAGGGGTCATCAGAAGCAACCTTTTTAAATGTGAACAAGTCAAATAAGCTAGAGCAGTTCCCGATGCATAGTAATTTATGTATATTTTATGTGGCAGACAGATTAAACTTTGCTGTAAATGTAATACAACATCAATAAAGAGCAATATAATACAATAAAGGAATCTAATAGTTCAGATATAAGTGATTGCAAAAGAGAGATATTACATGCTACGCAATTGTTAATGATGACCCAAAATCCTAAGCACATACTAGGTAAATGAGCATTGCTAATTAAATGACTATGATTGGATTGTTATCTTTCTAGTGGCCATAGCCCCTGGAAAATAATTAACTGAAGAGTAGCTGGGAAAAACATGTCCGCACTATTAAAAAACCTTGTGTTTATACGAGTATAATACACAATAATATCCTTTTTTTAAAAAGAAAAAGAACCTTTATTTTGCAACAGTGCAGAGTTTTGATTCAGCATCCCCTAGGTAAAAACATGAATCCTAGCATAGGATATGTGAACTTTGACCAGGTAACCTGATGTATATTTAGTCAATATGTTGAGATGAAGTTACTGTTACAAAATGTAATTGCTAAGATTAAGTCACTAAAAATGACATCTCACAATATAGCTCTTGTGATCTTTTCCTCCGAGTTCTATGAATGCACACCTGCAGGAACTGAACAGAAAACAGATGTGGGGGGGAAGCTCTGGTCACTATAAGGTGCTTGCTTACAATAGCCACAGGTATCCTGCATGCAACAATTTAGCACAGGGAAGGATCTGCACCACTGGGATAATGAGCAGCTTGTTGCACTGCGGAAGAATTGTAAGAGAAGCTACTCTGTTTTTCTCCTGAGCCTAAACGGAGACAACTTTGCTATATAAAAACTATTGTAGCCATTTCTTAGCATTTATATCCACTCTATGACTTTCCTCACTCCACCCAAAGACAAACATAAGGGGCATACAAGAGGCAGAGTTAAGAGAGCCAATCGCCGCACTGCATGTCAAGCACCAAGCTTCCAAGGGGAAGCCTGGTAGGTGCACAAAAATTTGTCAGCTCTAGAGATATACATCACAACGTCCTGAGAATCCTTCCCTTGGCCCTTCTGTCATACCAGGGAACCATGCAGCAGAACAGCATCATCTCCGATTAAGCAGAAACTGGCAGTTTTATTTTTCATTCCACAGATTACTACAAAGAGAATAATTTAGCCTGCCCTTTATGGGGTTTACTAAGACTGCTTACCCAAAGATGTTTACGTTTCACTATACAGGCAGAGAAATTTTACTCCCATGTTCTGTGGTAAATGCAGCACAGAAACTCCTTTAGCATGAGGTGCTAAAACCACAACAAATGGTATATAGCAAAAAGCCTTTAGAACAGGACTGCTCAACTTCCGGCCTGCAGAGCTCTGCACAGGTCAGGAAATTTGGCATCAAGGGGACAGTGACAGTACTGACACCCCTCCCTGCTGCCAAAATCTTAAATTCTGCAGGCTGGGCAGGAACTGGGCTACAACCCTCCACCAACATGGCCCGACTGGGGCGGGGCCATGCCTCCTACCCTCTGCACAGCTTGGTTGGGGTCAGCCTGCACTGCCTTCTCACCATGGGGCCAGACCATGCATCCTCTCCTGGGGCAGCTGGTTCAGGGGCTGCTCATGAACCGCTTCCCACCACCTCTCCTCCACGGGGCTGGGCAGTACCCCATTCCCTCTACCCAGCCAGGTTGGGGCCAGCCTGAAGAGGGATTGGGCACTGCCATTGTGGCCTTTTGTTCAAAAAGGGTTGAGCACCACTGCTTTGGAACACAAGAGAAAAATGCAAAAAGAAGTCTCTGGTCCACAAAGTCATTTGGACAAGTGCCTGGCTAGATTTCAAGCAACCAATTTTTCAAAGCTCCTGAAAGACAGGCTAAGAGCAAGAATGACAATTTTAGAGTCACTGCTGAACTTACAGGACCTGCTGCCATCACACATACAAGGCATGAAGAGACAAAATGCTAGATTTCCTCTCTCTCGGGAAACAAACTACCAGCACATTTTTTCATTAAAGCATGCATTACAATTCAGAAAATACAACCTGTTTGAATGAACAAATCTTTTATCCTGCTCATTTATCTTTACATCTTAATAATGGTGTAGTCAATAAAACAGGAAAGCCACCTAAGCTACGCTAGCTTTCTCTTTTAAACAGGACACCATGGGATTTCAAGCACTGTATATTCAAAACAAACATACAATTTTAGACCAACCTTCAAAAATATCCAAAGATGTCTACAGGAAAAAACTTCCCTGTCAGTCTTTTTAATCCATAACATCCACAACCAGACTAAGTGAAGCTCTGTGCTACTTTTTATTTTATTTTACTTTTTTAGAAGGCCACCACAGCTTAGCAGGTACATATTGCTGGTCTTCTTGAGTAGCTGCTTAAGGGAAGTTTCACTGTATACAATAATTTTAGCTACTAAAAAGAATTATTTCTTGAAGTCTAAATATTTAATCTGATTACTGTAATTAAAGTATGAAAAGCATCAATGTAGGCAGTAGCATCCTGCACTAAAATGTTCTACTTACAATGCAAAATTTATGATCGGAAACACAGCAGCTAGATAAATCATGAACTCTAATGCATTTCACCACCTTCTCTATAAAGAAAAAAATGTGACTTATCTCAAGCAAGTCTATAGATCCTAGATAATGGCAGGTTTCAGCTAGTTAAATAAATATTATTTGCACAGAGCCAACACTTTAGCTGGTACAAAGCAATGAAGCTTCACTGAAGTCAATGAAGCTATGTTATTTAACTTAAACTAAGGAACTGCCCCTTAAAAACTATTCCTCTTGTCAACAGCAGCCAATCACAGATAAAACAAAGTTCTTACCTCAGAATCTGACACACAGAATGGATCTCCACATACACACTGAGAGAGCAAGGAGTTGACTAGAGTCATTTTATACTTCAGTTTTACATAGCTTTTTCTCCCCTTTAAGCATTACACATATGGATAGACTCACAAGGCATCCAGTTCCGCAAGTGATCATTTCATGACCTTGTACTTTTAGACTAAAGAAAGAACACAACATATGTCATCTCCTAATCTGCTATTCACAAGCATATCTCAAGTAATAACCTTTGCAAACAGACAGTCTGTTCACTGTCTGCAGCACTCCACCTAAAGTACATTAGCAGATCCAGTATTGTTTAACTTGTTTTGCAACACACAGTGTGCTAAAGTACTTCTATTTCTAGGCCTAGATATGTAATCTGCAACCTAGTCCTCAACACAACACGGAAGGCTGCCCTTGCAAGAGCAAAATCATAGAAGGCCAGACTGTTAACCCCTTACTCCCACTAGAGAGCAGTTACTTGCCCAAGCACTCCCCTTAGTGTCAGCAAAAACACTCATGCAATTGTTTAAGACTGGGAGTCCATAATCTAGATTAGGGCTGTCCAACTGGTGGTCTGGAGACCATATCAGGCCCACAAGGAGTTAGTTTGCAACCCCTTGGCTCCCATCTAGCTACCACTCCCTACGCTGGTCCACCTGCAGGTGCACCTACAGCTGGGGTCTCCAAGAACTCCTTACTCCTCCGGATTCTAGTTCAGGGGTGGGCAATTATTTTGGCCAGAGGGCCGCTTACTGAGTTTTGGCAAGCTGCATGACAGGCAGCCCAGGGCAGATAAATATCAGTTTTTTAAATTTTTTAGGGGCCCCATGGGCCAGATAGAATTACCTGGCAAGCCACATCCAGTCCCCGGGCCGCATTTTGCCCACCACTGTTCTAGTTCCTGCCCCTGCCTCAGGGGGTTGGGCAGGGTAGTGAGGCCCATCCTGCAGTGCCAGGTATGCCTGTGGCTGAGGAGCTAAGCTTGAAGCAGGGTGTTTGTGCATATGGTGCAGTGGGTCACCCCATGAATCATGCTGGTGCAGACCCACACAATGTGCTGCCTCCTGCAGTTTAGAAGATGGACAGCTCTGATCTAGACCACAGCCCAACGATCCTGCAAGCGCTAAAACCTGAGCAGGACTTTTTGACATCAATAGAACGGTATAGTGCCTTTGCAAGACTAAGACCACTTCTGATTTTAATTGCTAATAATGTTATATCAGTATTATGCAACAAGTTTCAAGCACCTTTTTCCTGTTTTGTATTAGCATAAGTGAGATCAGAATTAGATTTCCTACAATTATTATCCTGAGCAAACAGCACTAGCAGTGAGCATGCATTTTTGGCAGGATGAAAAATCACCCAAGTGCGGGGGAGGGTCCAGCATTAACCAATAAGCTCCCACTTTCATTTTTAAACTTTGGTAGAAAGAGGAATGTCCACACTCCTGGAAATTAAAGATCTTGCCATGTCTGACCGGGGAAGGCTGTGCCTACTCAGGATTTTCTGAGATTATCCCACTGCTGACCTAACACCAGTATAACTCCACTAGTGTGAGAAATAGTGGAAGAGGGCTCAAGACTTTTCAACTTGCACAGAGCTAATCTAGACTACATGATGATTAAAACAATGGCAATTGCTTTTATACTAGTGATTCCAAATGATGAGCACCAGTAGCAGCTCCTAATTGCATCTGTAGGAAGGCCCTTGGTTCACATTGCTGTAGCTTCCCTTTCCCCTAAAATTCTCTTTAATAGTAAAACGAGTCTTGAAGACTAGAGAATCATAAAATCATAGAAAAGTAGGGCCTCCACAGGTTATCTAGTCCAACGCCCTACCTGAAGCAGGATCATCCCTATACAAACCATCCTATATAAATCCACTGTCTAACCCAGGGGGGCTCAACCTCCAGCCTGAGGACTAAATGCAATCTGTGGAGCTCCCCATGAGTTGGCAAATTTGACCTGTAAAATTTGACTGGAATACCTAAGCAAGGACTTTCTGAATACCTGGCTGTACAGGGACACTCTGTCCTCTGGATTATGTAAAGCTTTCTCTTATCGTTATGATTTCTTACATTCCACTTGAAGTTAGACTACACTGTGTGTGCTCTTACTGTGTTTTACTGAGCTGTATCTTAGCCTAGGCAAAGGTTTTTGTTGGTTCTGTCATGTGCTTGAGGTTACAAGGTGCTGTGTTCTATACATGCTTGCTTCAGAGACAGGATTATTCTTGTTCAAGTTATTACGAATTCAGTGCCACTACCTTTTTCCTCATCCCACCTCCTCATTCTGGCAGCAGTTGCCCCCCACCCCCTGAGCAGGGAGGAAGCAGAAACCTGGCAGGTACTGCCCCCACCAGGTAGACCCAGGTTGGGGTCCCCACCCTCCAGCAGGCTAACCCGGGCTGATGTCTGCCCACGCTTCCCGCTCTTAAGCAGGGAACTTAATACTTGTGATATCTGGATAATTTACATCCATCCAGCCATCTTCAGACTTTTTAAATTTTCATCACAGCAACGTTCCTACAAATATCACCACGCAACATGATCATGAGCTTAATCACAGACAATCTTTCTTTTCCTAGGACTATGCAATATCTGATTGTTAACCTTTGGCCTACAGAGAGACTGACCTTCCTACACTGAGCCAAGTTACAGCAGCTTCAAGGTTAGAACCTGATTCTGATCTCTCTCACCTTGGTTTCCCATTGGTTGAACTCTCCACGTTCAAGTGGAGTGATGACTGCGCTAAGTAACAAATATTATTCATGTATATCTGTGTAAGCAAAGGCCTCGTCAGCACTACAGCATTCAGCTGACAGAACTTTGAGAGCATTTCCACTCATAGCTCTTCTGCACCGACAGAAACCCCCTTCTTGCTAACAAGAGTTTCAGCCTTTCCCCCAAGTGAAAAAGCTCCTGTCCAGCAGCTAGCAGCAGGTGTACACACATCCCCAGGGCCTTCTACTGATTCTACTAGTCTCTTCAGAGCTATTAATTTTATATATACAGTCCCAGCTGTAATCTTCAGTGGAAGTTTTGCACAAGGTCTGTAAGAATAGGTCTAAGCCAGGGGTGTCAAATGCAAATCAGCTGATGAGACCACCAGGGCATTAATACCACTGCCCAGCATGGGGAGAGAGCAGCAGTACCATTAAGTCTTAGGAGGCTGATGGGGAATATGGCCTGGAAACTGATTTGAATTCCTGAAAACTCCACAGCTCAAAAGCTGTCTCTGCCTCACCTACTGGCCTTCCCAAAAGGGAGCACCTCCCCCTCTGTCAGGGCAAGAAGTCATTTGGGACATGTTGAGACCCATGGTCTGTGCTGTACCATAACACTAGGTCTACACTGTATGATTTGCAGTGACAGTGGCAGCACAGAGCTGCCCCTCTCCCCCCATGTGTGAAGGGTGACACTGGGTTCAGGCCAGGCCAGTGGGGTAGAGCTGAGCTACACAGTGGCTGTGGGGTGCACGGGGGAGGGGGGGAGGGGCCTAGCAGCCACTGCTGCAGCACTCACTGCTGGCTGCATTCTTCCTCTTCTCTCCTCCTCCTTCCTCTATTTAGTCTATGTGGTGCCCAGGTGAGGAGCCACAGGGGGCAGGGACTTTGATCAGCCACCAATCAGTGTCAGGTGGGTCCAGAAGCTTGCAGAAAGCCTAGCCCTATGTGGTGCAGTAGCAGCACTGGGGCTTGGCCCACATCTGTGGGCATCTGTCTGCAGCACCATTCGGCTGGATAAATACAATATTGGGAGCAGGGGCAGGTCCCAGAGTCGCTGCTATCTTGAGAGGCAGTGGAGAAAGATCTGCGACCACTTGGGTCTCAGCGGGCTCCCCACATTCTTAGAGGCCACGGGAAATTGTGTCAGGGGCAGGAGGCAACTTGACCCACACAGGAGCCTGTGGGGGGTATACCTTCCTGCAGGGTTCTCTCAGTTGGTGGCTCTAGGCTCCTTCCCCACTAAAGGGTGGGGGGAGAAATACCCCTTTTAGCTTTTCATGCTGCATTCCAGCCTTTCCAGGTTCTTGCCTCTAATTGAGTCCGGGTCCCCCTCCTCATAACCTGTTCCATACAGATTATGTCTTGAATTTGATGGTTCCCTGGTTATTGGAGTTATTGAGCAAAAGCATAATATTGTCAATGTAACATTGACTTGCACACAACGTTTTTACTGGCATAGCAATGTCAATCACATCACATCTCACCACATCTCTTGACAGAGAAATTATGTTGGCAAAAGTTTGAAGCATAGGCCTGGTTTAAAACAGCTCTTTACCGCTGTTGGCTTTTGGATGGCTGTTCTACACTTTAAGTTTTACTGGCATAACTGTGCAGTATGATATTTTTGCTGGTGAAGTTACGCCAGTAAATTCCCTAACAAACAAAGCAAAGTAAAGGTGCTTTTTCTTTGTATATCTAATATCAACTTCTCAATAGGGGTGCACCGACAGATTTTTAGGGCCAATACTGATAGCCAATTTCTGATACACAGCTGGGCAGTTTGAAAAGTTGCATGCAACTGGTAAGTCTGTTGTGGTGAAAGGGGAGGGAGAAGGAAAGGGGGCATGGGTGAGGCAGATCAAGGCCTCTGCGGTGGGATGGAGTGGGGCTGGGGCAGGTGCTGCCTGGGCAGGGTGTGGGACGGAGCCACAACTCATCTGGATGGTTCCTGCCACTGTGCGCACCCCAGGAGGGCATGGGAGAGGGATTGGGGGGGGCTGCAGCCACCCCAAAATTTGCCATAGCCCCCACCAACCCCTCTTCCCAGTGCCACCACTGTCTGCCCAAGTGCAGCCCAGCCAAGCCCCTGCCAAGAAGACCGCAGCACAGCCCCGACCCCAGCCTACAATGACAACCACCCTGTCCCACGCAGATCCAAGGCACGCCTCCCCCCCGACACCCAGGGTGTATGCAGTGGTGGGGGCCTCCCTCCCTCCCTCCCACACCCCCGGACTAGCTGCAGCTCTGTCCTGTGCCCTGCCTCAGCCCCAATTCCTCCCACACCACAGGGGCCTTGATCTGCACCCCCACACCCCATCCCTCCCCCACCCCATCCACCACAACAGACTTAGCAGCTGGACACAGCTGCCAGGCTGTGCTCTTAACCATGGACATGCTGCGCTGCAGCTATGCATGTGCACGGGCCACTTTATCGGCCAAATTATCAGCCACACCAGGCCAATTTCCGATACAGAAAATTTTCTTTCCGTCAGTGCTGATCCGATAATGGACCGATATATTTGTGTACTTCTATTTCTCAACTAGTTTAGGGACTTTTATATAACTTTTTCAAAGGCAGGGTATCCTTGGCTTATAAGTATACTGATTAGCCAGATCTATTTAGGTTCTTATTTTAGGTAAACTGTTCTCCTTATAAAGTCATCCAACTGGTCCTATCATAGTGCAGACTGATCCATCTGAATTTCAAGGTATATCCTTGGGAATCCACTATGAATTTACCAATAGATCCCTTTGATCTCCAGGTTACTGCCTAGTTATTTCTCACTACAGAACACAGTTAGTTGTCCTCAGTATTATTTTTCTGGCTGTACAAGGAAATGATACAGCTTCCTATTTCAGTATCTTCAAATATTCATATCTATACTCACTCCTCCTGCTTTGGGTCACATTGCTTACGATAGCACTTACTGGTCTCTTGAAGCTGTTTCAAATTCTCTCTCTTTTTCATGTCCAATTTCCCCTGAATTTACTTCCCAGGAACACTTAAACTTTTTTGCAACTTGTAAAATGTTATTATCCAAGTTCTGCAGGAAGACAAGTCTGAATGCTAATCTAATAGTACTATTAATGGTCAAAAGAAATTTTACCTTTTTGTCTTTGACTTTTTACTAGCTGTCAAACAAGGGAAACTACCTTTACTGTTACTTTTAAGGTTATATGAAACAAAGAATTAACAGAAAGTACAGACACCGGACAGCAATGAAACAATAACCTTGCTTTTTCTGCTCAACACTTTTTTATAACATGCGATGCGGAGAACAAATGTTTATTATCTTATTTCTAGGAAGACACATTTTAAGACATTCAACAAATAATTTAGTACCAGTGATATAAACTTGTTTAATTGTCCTAAGATTGTGAATGCCATGTTTTCCAAATGGTTCACTAAAATATACATGTAAATGAGTACTCATGGCTTGCATTACCTGTTTGTGCATGCAAATTCACTTTGGTTGCATAGGTTTTGAAGATTTTTTTTTATCTCTACCATGCTCCTTGAAATTTTTGTGGAAAAATAAGTTCAAGAAAAATAAATATCTTCTAAGGCCTAATCATTTTCAAACTTTTTAAAAATTACAGGATAGACAAGGAAATTATCCTAGTATTTTAATTGAAAAGATCATTTAAAAATAAAAATCACTCAATTTTTGTAACTTCAAGGAAGCAAGTGATAAAAATCCAATGCCCAGAGAAGAAGTGAATGTACTATATCTGTCTATAAACTACCTTTAAAAATAGTATTAAATTGAAGATAATTCTGGGTAAAATTTACAACAAAAAAGATTCGAGTAGGTTGGGAAGTTTCAGAACATTTAATCACCACATTTTCATTGAAAAACCATAATATCCTTGGGCAGGTCTACACATGTGCTTTAATACTCATTAGCCTATTTTAATGTGCATTAAAACATCACTGAAAAAACATGATATTTAGTTTATGCCCATTAGAATAGGCTAATGCACATTAAGCATCACTTAAAAACTGTGGGTGCCTATACATGAGCATGGCATCTGCTCCAACATGCTATAATTACAGCACATTGGAGCGGACTTCGTTGCTGGAGCATGGTGGTTACTGCACTCCAACAGCCACCCACATTTCCTGTATCAGTGTCCCCATGCTTCACAATGGCGGTGAGGACGCTTGAATTAAAGCTTGCTGAGTGAACATTTTGAAGCACAAGGATGCTGATACACAAGATTCTGCAGCACTTTAATTAGAGCAGCTCTTGGAGTGTACAAGTGCTCCGTGCTCTTTAGTTAATGTACATTAAAACAAGTAAACGTACATTTTCTTAGTACCTCACAATGGAGACACTAGATTTAATGTGCATTAACTAAAGCATCTTAAAGCACATGTGGACACACCCCTTGTGTGCATATAAAGTCTCAAAGCAAAAACCCTAGTACAAACTTGTGGAACCAGACCAACAATATTTGTGGTACTTTATGTAGATACCTGTGAGTTTTGATAATATAAATATATATTTTAGCTTGCCTTTGCACTCTGTACAAACGTACAAAACTCTCATTCTTTTAGCATTGATGACAACAAATCTATTGTCATAACTGCTGATTGTGTACTAAATGTTCCTTTAGAGTTTAAGACCTGACAAATAGTAAGAGGTCAATAATATCAGAATAGGTTTTACAAACCATGTGCAGCACAATGAGCAGGTGGCCATGACTTAGTGGTCATAAATAATTTTATCACGTACATTTAATAGAGTAAAAGTTCAGGCAATATACCTCCACCCAGTAAAATAAAAAGTTAACCTTTGCTTTTTTTTCGTGTTGCCAAACAGCATCAGGGAACTTTAGCTGAAGTTCACACACTTCATCCCTACCTCCTAGTCACAGAGGTTGCATCATCTTTGATGGACCTGATCAGTGTTTCACTTACAAAGCAGTATAGAGTCCCATCACAATCAGACTGACTACTGGACAGGTTTCCAATGGCAAAGAACACAAATTTGGTGCATTTGTTCCAAATTTCAGGATCAGTAGCCAGTCGTACTTTAGTCCTGAAATTATATTAGTGCCCAATGACTCACTGTTGACCCAGAAAACAGGCAATTTCCAACTGTTGTATTGTACTATTAATATAGCATCTGTTACCACACTGCTGTTTTTTACTTTAGAAAGAAACAAATAATATTGTGTTTGCAGCTTCTACCACAACTTAATCACCAGCCTTAAATGTTTCCATTTCACATAAAGGACAAATTTCTACTTTCCTCATGGTCAAATACAGGTCCCACGGGCTGCCTCCTCCTCTTTTCATTCATTAATGAGATCCAAGATAAGGAAGTCCTTTGAAGGTGCTTAAATTATTTCATTCTTTGCCTCTGTTTACAGTAGCAATGCTTTACTAGGACAGGAATACCAGTACATTATATAAACAAACCACTCCTGTGGATGAAGGCTATATAAAAATCATAGTTTTGTATCAATATTGTAATGATGCTTCTCTGTAAAATAAGCTACTCTGGTAAAATTGCAACTTGATCAGTAAAACTAACACTACAAGTTTCTGCCAGCACAGCTGTGTCAGCTAGTTATCACACCTTTGAGCAGCTTTGCTATCCTAGTAGCTATAACATAAACCTGACTCTTGCTAGGAAATGCAGTCTTCAGTAAATCATAAATCACTGATTTAATCAATATGGATTTCCATTATAGGGAGAGGGAGGCATTTCCAAAAGGCTACTTAACTTAGTAAAGAAGGATCACTTTCTGGCCTCAGTGTCTGTCCACATAAAAAATAATCTGTACTGATTTAATTTCATGGTTACACCTAAGAAACCTCTATATAGAAAACATAGCTGTATAAATACAGCTGTGAACAGAATCTGGTTTCTACTGTAGCTTCAACACATTTGCTTGGTGTACACTGCCGTGGGAGAGCATGTTTACCCTGATCAATATGTATAATAGTACTCTCCATCTGAAGATTTCAAAGGGCTGTATAAACATTACCAATATTTCCATTTCGCATGAAATAATGCTAACAAAAAGCAGTTAAATGATATGGCTGAGATCACACAGGAAGTATGTTGCAAAGTTAGAAATAAAACAAAGACCATCTGACTCTCAGATCTGTGCTTTGTGGCCTTGAGGATTTTCTTCCTCTTCTCTTCAACAACCAATTCACAGTATTCCTCAACTGATGGCCAGTTGGGGAATATCGCATGATGCAGTCATACTACAGGCTCCAGATACCCTATGATTCTGTTTCCCTGCTTCTTCCCCACTTCCACCCCAGTGCTGAGATCTTCCCTAGCTCCCATCTTCCCCCCAATAGGTTTCCATGGGTCCCCACTCTCCAAGACAGCATCCAGAACCACACCATTGCCCTGGCCCTTATTCCTTAGACTGGCTGTGCCAACTTCCCCATGTCTCTAGTCCACAGGGAATAGGATTTCTTATACTGCAGAGCAAAGGTGAGGCCTCTGCTGCAGAGCTGAGAGCAAGGAGGTTCAGCTCTTGCCAGTTGTAATGACTGCTGATTCTGCTTCACTCAAAACAGGAAAGAGTATCCCCAGGTGTTGAGGTTAGCTCGGAGTGGGCAAAATGCTGCCTGCCAGGACATTACATCCGGCCTGCAGGGCCCCTAAAAAATTTAGAAAAGTTAATATTAATCTGCCCCAGCTACCTGTCATGCAGCCCTCGATGGCTTGCCAAAACTCAGTAAGTGGCCCTCTGCCCAAAATAATTGTCCACCCCTGGGTTAGCTGCTACCGCTGCTTGCTGCAGAAGCAGTGCAATGGCCTCTAAAGGCTAGAACAAAAATGCAGGCATCTTTGAGCTTCCTGAATTTAACCATTTCAAACTTATCACAGAGTTAAACTGCCTTAAAAATCTGTATCATGTCTGTATTTTTGGCCAACAACAACAACAACTTAATTTGCACAGAGTGAAAAGTGTTTGGTGGTGCCTTGGGCTGTCCTAGAACAATCGGTTCACCTGAGCAAGCCAGTTCCAAACAAAGGAAAATGAAGGGTTCAGGTTCACAATGCTGCACAAGCTGGCAACAGCCACTACAAATGGTTTAGTAAGCTTGGTACCATGCAGAACTCAAAGAAGGTGCTATTGACTGTTCTGTTCCAGATTTAATCATAAAATACTTTTGTTTGTGCTTATAATATGCTCAGTCATATAACACGCAGATGCATTGCATGGTAGGGGAAGCAAGTTGGAATAGATTTCACTGCCTCCCGTCAGGGCTGTCTTCGGTGTGTGCAAGTGTCAGTGAATTACGACTGTAGAGGGGATTAGCTACATTCTCATGGTAAGTATAACAGCAGCTTCTAAGATTTAATAATACGTGAGTGAAAGCAATATCTTGGTCAAAGCAGGCAACTTACTGCTCCAAAGTGAAAGGATGGTAACTTTAGAAAGTCTGAGGTGGTTTGTGCAATTGGCTCAGAGTTGAGTGTTATACAGAGGTGGGTAGCTCCTATTTACTACTACAACTGACTTCAGCTCAAGTTAGTAAAGAGGTGATGTCATACTTTATTTGCTGTTCACCTACCACAGTGTTTTGTTGAATATATAATGGTACAGTGCTACAGTATGCTTATTAGGCACTGCTCAAAAATAAGAGATAAAAGTGCATTGCAGAAATGGTGTGCATCATAACTGTTCATTTCCTTGCTTTCCTAGGTCAGTAAAACATAAGTATCTTATGTGGGTCTATGGATGGAACAGAGGATAAATAAAGGATGGTAGAAATTGCAAACAACCCTCCCTACCCTATGCACATGATTACAGTTGAAAGGCAATACTACAATTTTCTGTGTTGGGCAGCTGACGGGGTGTCAAGAGAAAATACACAGAGGTAAGTTACATCACAAAAACTTTGAAAGTTTATTTCCGTAAGGATTCAGTCCCTGTGGCTGTAACAGCTGACTTAGCAGTGTGGCAGCTCAGGGAGATGTAAAATGACCCATTCATCTCTGCAAGATGTTCATAGCTGAACACCTCCACCCTATGGTGATGAACACAGCCTGAGACAATAGCTCTGAAAGCTGTGAAGTTGATCCATTTTCCTCAGCTGGCGTTCTCATCCCCAATTCTGTTGTGTTTGTGAGGTTTTACTATGCACCATATACGCCTGTTCTCAGCTACTCACCTCAGCCTTAGTCCTGTATGCCTGATGTATATACTAAATAAAAACACTCATTACCAGTTCCTCATTTTGGTTTATCTCCATGAGGTCATGTTTTAAAAAAGAGCCAGAGAAATGTGATGATAATGCCATAGGTATACTTGGAAGGGCAGAGGTGAAGCCCCTTCTAGATAGAGAAGGTAGGAAGAACTGTTCAATGACTATCTCACTCCCCCAAAAAGTGTAGGGTAGGAGGAAAGGAGAAACCTAAGGAAGAGTTGTGAGCATCTTCACGTTATGAGGGAGTAGTGGATACTGGGCAAATTTCCCATCTTTTCTCCTCACCTAGGGAAGCAGCACAGGGAGGAATACCTGGGACAAAGCAAGATCAAGTGTTGTATATACAAGAGAGCAAGACAGCTCCACATTCCTTCATGGAAGTATGCCACAACTTTCTACTCCTTACGTTTCTACTCTCTCTGCACTTCTGAGCTTCTGGAGATAAAATATCTTGTTAACCAAAGTACAGTATTTACTTAAATATAAGACTACCCTAATAATAGGATGATTCCGCCCCAATAATTAGATTCTATATATGGAAAATGTATAGTTTTGTTATAATTTTCTGGTTATATAATCTAGTTATTGGAGGTTTGTCGTGAATTTCCCCCCTTCCCACTGTTACAGCAGAGACAATAAATCTCGGGGGAAGGGGAGGGGTTAGGTGGCCCTTTGCCTTCTGCCCCTGCCAACTTCTTCCCCCCGAAGCCCTGCTCCTCAACAGACCCTGCTCTCTCTGAACATATGGAAGGGAGGAGCATATCTGAAAAAACTGACCTTGAAATAAACATAGCTGTAGCAATTTGCATATTGTACCTACAGACTTAGTTCCTCCAGAATTCATACATTTTAAACTGCTGCTGCAATTTTTTTTTTGCATAGTTACTCCATTATCACACGTTTATGTAGCACTTTAGTACAAACTACATATGGTATTAGTGCAAAACCAAAAGGCTCATGATTTATCATATAGTTTATTGGGTTGGGCCCTAGCAGAGCCAGCAGCATTTCAAGCCATAGTGACCCCACAGCTCAGCACTGCTCAGTATCTGTGTGTACTCCTGATACCCTGCCAAAGGAATCTGTGCTAATTAGCATTCTCCCATGACTGGAATGGCGTGTTCTTGTGTGGAGTCCTAGGATCCTACAAAAATTTATATGCAAACAAGGCAACCTAGTTTGGCTTTACTTCATGGAGGGCAGGCCCACACTAATCATATGTGACAGGCTGAGAAGGGCTGACAGAAGGATTCTGAGTGAACTGTTCGGGCCCCATTTGAGGCTGGCTAAGAAACAGAAATTCTTGGAAATGGGAAAGAAAGGTGCAGCTCAGGTATAGGGGTGAAGAGGAAGTGGAAATATATGCCATGTAGTGGCTCACCATGACTTTAAAAAAAGTAGGTGTTAAAGAGAACCAAGCACAATAGGCACTGTCATATAACTTATTCAGGTGGGTTGCATAAACCTATTCCTGTGATAAAATTCCCATCAGCATGTTTGCCTAGTATGGGCCATGTATTTTATAGTCGTGCTCAGTGTTGGCTACATTTAATCAATGTCACAGATGGTTTCCATTACTGAACACATGCTGCTTGTGATAGTAGTTCAAAGGCAGAAAATATATTTAATGCTGTTCCCTTGTATATGAATAAGATAAGGGGTATTTCGCCCCCTATGCTGACCCGGGGGCAAAACCTCATCTGTTATTTGAGTAAATACAGTATTATAGAAAAGATGCTTCTTTGGAAATTTGGTTTTTGAAGTCTTTGTCAGCAAGCTGGTTGCCACTAATCCAGGTATGGCCTTGTTATCTCTTCAGTGTTCCGGAGCAGTTAAAGGACAGGAAAGCTGGCAAAGGACTACAGCTCTCACGCTGTCCCCTATAAGTGTTCTCCCTCAAAGATTCCCTTTGTTATTCTAAACCCCCACTATTCTCCAGCTCTAGACCAAGACACTCCAAACAAACATAAAAAAAGAAAAATTAAAAGCAGCTCATTTGGAGGGGCTGCCTGGGCAGAACACCTTGACCAAATAATCCAGTGACTTGTTTTCATTTGATCACTATATATTTCACCATTCAAGAAAGGAAAGGATACCAGTTATAATTAGGGGTGTACTGATAGAGAATTTTGTGGCCAATACCAATAGCCAATTTTTAAAGACACATATTGGCTGATAGTGATCCAGTTTCTGATACCAGCCCGGCAGCTTGGGAAAGCTGTATGCAGATGGTAAATTTGATGTGGTGGAAGGGGAGGGAGGAGGGAAGGGGCATGGAGGATGCAGATCAAGGCCCCTGCGGCCAGGGTGGAGTGGGGCTGGAGCTAAGAGAGTGGCTGAGGCAAGCACTGCCCAGCCAGGGCAGGGTTGGGCATGGGACAGAGCCACAGCTCATTCAGGGGGTGTGTGTAGGGAGGGGGGAGTGGGGGGCTTTCGCCACTGTGTGCTGCTCATCTGGTCTGGCATTCACCTGATTGTCCAGCAGCTCCCACTGTTTGTCTGGGTGCGGGAGGGGGGAAGGGGGGCAGGGACAGATCTGCATGGGGCAGGACAGTTGAGGAAGAGCCCTGGCCCCAGCCTGCACCACCCCATGCATATCCGGGGGCACGTGCCCCTCCCATGCCCTCCAGGACAAGTGGGTAAGCACCAGACGAGCCACAGGACCAGCAGTTCCCACACAAGCAGCATGCAGCAGCAGGAGATGCACCCCCTCATGGACAAAACATGGCTCCGTTCCATGCCCATCCTGCCCCACCTGGGCAGCACTTGCCTCAGCCCCGTGGGAGCCTGGATCTGCCCCCCTCATGCCCCTTCCCTCCCCCATCCCTTTCCACCACACCAGACTTACCAGTTGCAAGCAGCTCTCCAAGCTGCTGGGCTGTGCTCCTCACTGCCTATGTGCTGCACTGCAGCTGTGCACACATACAGGCATTTATCAGACAAATTATCGGCCACATCAGGTCAATTTCCAATTAATTTTCTTTATATCGGTGCTGATCTGATACCAGACTGATGTATCAGTGCACCTCTATAGTCATAATTGCCCTAATTGCTTACTAGAATAATTTGTGGATTTAATTAATGCCAGTTCCCTTGAAAATGTTTAAAAAATAATCAGGTCTGTTTGTAGGATATAAACCAAAGTGTTTTAGTCTCAATGCAAAAACTTCCAAAAAAGGAACTACTGCAGAGTCCAACTAACATGGACTTAAAGGGCACCTACACACGTTTGCTTTGGCGCATGTTAATTAGCACACATTAGAACAGCCCTGTGCTTCAAAATGGCCATGGGGTGCTTTAACTAAAACTCACTGAATGTTTTGAAGCATGCCAGTCTGAAGCACTGGATGCTGGATACACAAAATGCTGTGGGCACTTTAATCAGAGTGGCTTCTGAGAGCCGTTATAATTAAATCGCCCCCTCACCCTCACCTCAACACACATGTAAAGACACCCAAAGTTGTCACAGGGAGTACATGAGAACAGCCCAGGTTATGACACCTTGAGCCACCGTCCCCCACAGTTACCAGGTCAGAGAATTTGCAAAGCCTCCAACTGCATTAACAGAACCAAGCCAGGTACACATGCAACAATTTGCTTTCTTAAGATATGTCTACACCACAGTGACAGAACCGAACCAACAGTATGGAGCAGAGATATCTAAATTAGCTTAGAGACTGACCTCAGGCTAACCAAAGCAGCTCAAAACTCAAAAGGCCATTTTGCCCTGCTTCACAGGCAAGCTCATGTTAATCTAGTGTTACAAACTTTATCCTTAATAACTTTTTTCAGTACTGTTTCCTCAAGATGGGGGAGGGCTAGGCCCTAACTCAGTTCAATCCTGAGTGACAGAGATCAAAATGGGAAGGACTGAGAGCCATGAGCCCCAGGAATGTGCAACAAAACATCAGATGATCCACATACCACATCTGTGAACAATGCATGGGAGAGCAAAGGGCTGTGTCTTCAGAATTCCTTGCTAAATGACCCCAAAATTTGAACCACTTATCCTATTCCACATCCATATGAGGCATATCAAATTTAGAGACAATCAGAACTGTTAACACATGAATTTCAGAGCACTTAGTATAGTCAGCCTTTACTAAGTCGCTTTCAATCACAGGTACAGCCGAAATGTCTTCCTGCTGCTATTTAGAGTCACAATTCCCATGCTATCATGCAGGTAGGGTCCTGTGCTTAAATAAATAGAAAATTTGGTGCATAGTTATCACACAGGCTGCTTAAGTGTTTTGTAGTTCTTTCGTAGTGCTGAAGAATTTAATTTCTTCTGACATGTATACAAGTACAAATGGACCAAATTCAGAAAAACAACTCATTTTTGTAACCTTAAGGGTACATGCAAGACCACAATCAAACCAGTAAAAGTTACTACATTTTTCTCACTCTTTACAATAATGCATGGTTCTTTTATGGCTCACTTCTTTCAGGAGGCAAAGAGCATGGGAACTACTCCCAACACATCATGCTTGATCATCCACTGACACCAGTTAAAAACAAAGTGTCTAATACAAATGCTACAGAAAGACATCATGCAGAGATTGGTATCTGGTGCTGAGAGAGTAAAAAGATGTGGTACCTGATGGCAATATAAGCCCCTTGTCTATACAAAAATAATTGTACCCAAAAAAAATCGGGAAACCAGCTAAACTAAATTATGCATTCTTTGTTTGCATGCTCTTTAATTAGTTTCAGAGTGTTTATACTTAGTAAGGAACTGCCACAAATTAAATTAAAACTGTTAGGATGATTAAACTGTCCACACATGGGTGTGGTACCAATTTAATTGAATTCAGTGCAGCTTGAATTAGGCCAGCCCTACACAGCTAAGCCTAGTCAGCCTAGCTAGAGTGTATGCATGTGCTGGGGAGGGCGGGGGGCAGGGAGAGGGAAGTCACTCTTCTAATCAATATCGATATATTATGCTGCCCCCTTTGCAGACACTGCTTATACTGGCCAAAGAATTCTTGATCTGATACAATTGATATAATTCAGGGAGGTAGTGATGTAGCTAGAGGCAGCAAAAGGAACTTATTTTTCTAGTACAAGATGCAGCTCAACTATGGAACTATACCAGTAAATCCTCTGTAATACAGCCTACCCTTCCTCTCCCCTACTCTGGTCAGATAGGTCCCAAAGCATGAAGCATTTCAGATACTGAGCATTTGAGCCCTAAACAGAACTGCATCTCACCCCCAGCCCCTGCCCAGAACTTCAAAATGTCTGTAAAGGCATTTCCTTGAGCCCCTCATCCTCTGGAGGCTCCCAGCACACTGGAAAGCACTCCCTGGCTGTTTGCCATACTCTATCCCCCTGCCTCCACCCCAGCCATGGGAAAACAGAGCACTGTGGGGTACAGAGCACCGCTGGAAGGTGGAGACATTTAAGGAAGTGCTTCAAAGTGTTCCTTTTTTTCCTCAAAGGTCATTTCTGAAGTGCTGCTTTGGTGGGAACACTGGCACCCTCACTGTTTAGAACACTTCAAAGGCACCTGGAGCACTCTGGGTACATAGTCTGTCTATGACCATAGATTAACAATTTCAAGGAGTTCATTTTTCAGTGGTGCAATCCCTACTAGTTGCCTGGATAGAAGAAACTACGACTAGAATATTTGACCTTTAGACAACTAACTATAGCCAGTCCTCTCAAAAAGAAGGCCAGAACTGCCTCACAGTTTAAGGTTCCTGGCAGATGTTATTTTTGTAGTGCTACAAAAAGGATGGCTTGCCATATTAAAACTAGAGCAGCAGCAACCTATATCTTTCCAATGCACATATGCATTTAAAACCGAGTCTGTGCAGCAGAAGGGAATTATTTCAACTCAACCATGTCATGATCTTTGTTCACCACTAGATGGCAGATCTGCTACACTGGTTCAGCCACCAAAACTATTCCATACTTTGTTTCCCAGACAGTAAACTGACATGTATGCATATACAAGCATTTTCACATGCATACACAAGCTGTTTAAAAGCATCACCTTACATACCCTCTGGGTGTGATAACTATAGAATGAAGCTACATGGTTTTGGCCCCACAGAGATGTCTGATCAAGGGGGATCCTGGTTTTCCCTGTTTAACAATCCAAAATTCTCTGATAAAACCCCCTCAAACTGTGCTTTTCCACACACACACACACACACAAAATCAGTTAGACTTCCATATCACTTTAAAATTGTAAATATACCAACAAAACTATGATCAATTAATACCTCTCCCCCGCCTCTCTATATATGTACACATACACACACGCACATATTAATGGACCAGTGTTTTGCTGTTATATTTACAATTTTAAAGTGATATGGAAGCCTACCAGTGCCTCAATCATTATAATGGGAGCCAATCTAATTAAAATGCTGCAGCGTTTCATGTATTCAGCAGCCCACGTTTCAAAATGACCAGGGAGGCGCTTTAACTAAAGCTTGTTGATGAACTTTAGCTAACATGCCCCGTGGCCGTTTTGGAACGCAAGAGGCTGAGTACATGAGATGCCGCAGTATGCTGGAGCGTTCTACTTAATCGAAACTGCTCTGATGCATTTTAATCAGAATGCATCAGTACATATGTATAGGCACCCTTAAGGTCTAAGTTTTACTCTTGGGAGATCTGCTTGATTTATTTGTTTGTTTTTTGAAGATGGGGGGGTTGTGAATGGATGCAGTTATAATTCCAAACTCTTGGCACCAGTCTGAACTGTAACTTCCAATGGGGAGGGCTGCAGGTGCTGGTGTAAACCATGGTTTAAAGCAGTGCACGGATACAGCCATATTAGTGTAAATCCAGTGCTGCAGCCCTTCCCCACCCTCCCTCCTTAAACAAGACCTTACTCTCGCTCCACTGATGGACTTCAAAGATGCAGCAATGTAATTACCCACATCCACTGACAGTACTGAAAGTGTAAATTAGGCATGATGAAAACTCATTATGTTTTCCAACATTATATTTCTTAAGTCACCACCCAGCCTTTAAAATATTAATAGGCACCCACCAGTACAATAATTGATTGTTTTTGAAATACACAGCTACATATTTAAATTTACCAACACACAGTGCCATTAATGCACAATAAAACAATGATAGAATATTTAATGTAGATGGTGTCATTCACTCATGGCAGCTTCAAAAATATTTCCATTTTCTGGAGACACTCCCAAGAAAGAGTGCTGTGAATCACCACCACTTAAGTGAGCACTGAAGTGTTCTTCAAAGATCTCTCAGCCTAGAACTAGTCCACCTGAACTCTGCTTTGCTTGGTAAAACCTAGCAGTCACACAGCAAGGTGGAAAAACTTGAAGCCATAAACCACCCTTGAAAAATGTACCTAAACAGCCTGGCTGCCAACATCTCCTTTGACATTCATGCACAAAGGAAATACATTCTAATGTTAACTTCCACATAGAATATATAACAAAGTTTGCTAGCTGGCTGTCAGCATAATTTAGCACTTACAAGCTGCAACAGCTGACAGTATTCAGGTTGTCATCTTCTGCATTTTTT
>NW_017728906.1:168486031-168492824 GCF_001723895.1 Crocodylus porosus | reverse complement strand
GTCATCTTCTGCATTTTATATATATATATATATATATATATATATATATACATACTCTGTAACATTAACATCTCGCATGTGGTGTTCTTACCTCTTCCTTTTTTTCTTCTGTGCCAGAAGCTAAATTGAGGCTCAGCTGAGAGTGGCTGCTGATGCCACTGTCTTCATTTCCATCATCATAATACATAGTCTGTACTGAGACCTGGAAGCAAACAGGATTTCTCCCCAACTTGGGTGCAGGCATCTCAGATCTTTCCTCACTTTCCACTGAGCTCAGTGATAACGTGCTGTGATGATTTGGACAATGGAAATTACTATTGCACTTGACCTTCTCAGTACTAGGGCTCTGAGGTTTAGGAGCAGTAGGCCTAACAGGGGCACTAAGTTGCTCAGATTCATATGTAAACTGGCTGGTACTTTTTGGTTCAGAGTCCGCATAAAACACTTCATTAGGAAGTGGACTATGGTCATTTAAAGTGGGTGATGAACTAACAGCCTCAAGGACACCCAAGGAGGTCCCAAGGCTTTTGGCTTCAACAGTAAGATCACTTGTTTCAGTGTCTGTATCCTGAGAAACAGTTGGGCTGTGGAAATAAGGAGGTCCAGAAAAGGTAGAATCAGGACTGGACATGGGTGATATATACCTTCTTCTGTCATTCTCAGTGCTTCTGGAAACCCTGCGGGAATAGTCATCATGTAGTCTGCTGTTTGGCCTTGTCCTCTGGGTTTGTTCACTGGAAGGAGGGGGAGTTGTGCTCTTAGGACCATCTTTTTTCCATGCCACTTCAGTAACATTGCTTACAAGTTTCAAAACTCTGTCAAAATCTTTCGCCCTGATAGGGCTCTTCCAGCGTTTGGACCTTCTCTCTGGGTTTCCATTGACTTTGTCCGAGTCAGCCGAAGACATGCTTACTGTCCGTTGTGGCATCTGTTTGTCACTTGCCACCTTGAGGTCAGTAAGGTTTGTGGTGGACTTCCGTTTGAATGAACTTTTTTTCAAAAAGTTTAAGTTATCTGTACTTTTACTCCTCCTATAGATGATCCTGTTGTTTTCAGGATCTTTCACTAAGATTTCACAGATCTTTGGCTCATGCATGACAGGAGAGGTTGGCTGGATGCAGTTCTGGTGAGACTGAATTTTATCAGTGTCTAGTAAATTTATACGACCAACACCGTACGCACGCCGGATGCTGCGTGATCGATGAGTATTCCTCAGGAAGGAATCATCGCTTTCCTCAATGTCAGAACAATCAGAAGCTAAACCATCCACTGAATTCTGTAAATCATGCAAAGGCCCTGAATAAGAATACCTGTTAGTTTGAACTCTCACCACTGCACCATTTGAGGCATGTTTTCCCACAGTGTTCTCATTTAAGAGATCCGCGTTTTCCCTAGCCTGAATTCCTTGAAGAACTGAAGATTTTAATTTCTTGAAAGATCCCATTTTTCTAAGGGAAGACAAAGCATTCCACGTTGAGGAGTTGCCCATCACAATCAGAGAGCGAGGCCTTTCTGAATTTGAGTTAGTTTGTTCCCTTGGGGTAGAGAAAAAGCGCATGAGTTTTGAAGGGCTGACTTTGTCATCTCGTATTTCCTCTTCATGATTGTTGCTGGTAATGCATTCCCCATTGTGACAGGATGAGTTACTTATACTTCTTGGTTCATTTTCCATAACTATACAGGTAATAGTGGTTCCATTTCTGCAGCCATTCTGAAATGTTGTCATGTTCTCAAGGCTGTAAGCATGAGGACAGAGGGTATTATAGCTCACATCCACAGTACAATCTTCATCAGTTGACCAGTGTTTCTGCCCTTCATTTGCTGAAAGTTTTGTTGCCTTTTCTTCACTTCTACTCTGTGAGCTGAGATCTCTAGATTGCACTGCCTACATTGAAAAAAAAGTGCCAGCAATTAATGACTTGTTTCCTACATTTCTCCATACAAAAGGAAGTTTGGTTCACATGCATTAAAAAAACCCCCAAACAATGAACACTTAACTAAACAAAAGCTGTATGGGGTGAGGGAAAGTTGTTGGCAGCTCAGTTTTAAATAACGAAGGAGATACTGGTGTTTTGTTCTGTTATCCTTTAAAAGATCAATATCATGTAATTATATATTTGTTTCTCTGACTCAAATACAGGTAATTAATTTTTTAAAAATACCAGAATCAAATGCTGCTTTAGAATAGCCATATTATGCGAGTATTAATTGGGTATAACAAGTGTGCGTTTTAAGCAAACAGAATCCCACCACTAAAGCAATATTTAGCATGATGTTACAAGAAATATAATATGAAGACGAAAATGCTTGCCTTGCTCTTTATTTTACAGTTAACTTCAAGGAAACTATAAAACTCAAAAAACAAAAAGCCACACCTACTATTTTACAGAAAGAAAAAGTGATGTGGTTTTCCTTAATCATAGTTTTAAATTCTTTAAGTTCAAGGCACATGAGGAGTAAAAATTCCCATTGAAGAGACAGGAAACTTGCAGAACTATAAATTCCTTGACAGGTGTATCTGCTTTTCCTAATGAATATTTAAGGGCCCAATTCTGGTCCCCACATTCATGTATGCAATTCCACTGAAGTCATAAATGCACAGCACTCAAATGTGTTTTAGCTCCTCTTGCAAGCAAACTCAGCCAAATGCACAGAGCACTTTTTGCTAATAAGGGTAAAAGCTGGTATTTTAGATAGAGAAAAAACAGACACTGACATAGGACACTAGTCTGTACTGTCCTGTTGTTGTCCAAAACCTGAAATTGGAAAAGTGGCTGAGGGCAGCCAAGACTAGGATGTTTCAGAGCTGAATCCCTGAATGTGGGAGGCAGCAGCTCCAAACAGCCAGATGAGTACTCGGTGAGCTGTGCTTTCCCAGCCCTCTGGTTAGCTCCGCATTCATGGCTGCTGGGAGGGATGGGAGTTGAACAATGGCAAGTAAACAGCTCATTCTCATTAAAAAGCATTCAGAGACCCCCACCCCTATGCAGCCTATTGAGCCGGGGCAGCGTCCTTGGGTACCACCAACCTTTGCCGGGGCAGGAGGCTCAGGACTAAGCCCCTGCCTGGATGTGGAGGGGAAACCCTACCACACAAATTTGGGGGTACAAATGCACATCTACCTTAAAAGACAGCCAGGAAACCAATGTAAAAAGATAACCAGCTAAGCTGTTCCTCTTAGCCTCCCAAGCTCTTTGTCTCCGGTTTTATTGTAAGGTCCCAAGTAATCATGTGAACTTTAAGGGCTAATTTGAAGCAGGAAGTCCAGCCCCCTAGCAACCAGAGAAGCTGGGAGAAGCACTCAGGCACAGCATGAGGACAGAGCTGCCCAGTTCACAGGGGCTTGAACCAGCCGCGGTTGTAAATGAAGCCCCCTGCCCCCTTCCCCACAGCCATTGCCGCCGCGTGGAGCCCGCTCCCTGCTTTTCAACCCCGGGGCAGCACAGGGCAGAGATCCCCGTTGGGAAGCAACCGCAGGCAGGCTTTCCGCTGCATCCCTCACGCACCTAGTCCCTCCTTCTAGATTCATTTTCAGTGGATTTTTTTTAAAGTCTCCTTCCCTCTGGGGATACAAGGCTGCTCATGTGGGCTTTTCAGGCAGACGCTTGCAACCCCCCTCCCTCCCCCCGAGTTGTGGGTTTGTTTTCACCCTCTCATTCAAACTGGCCCCGGTGCAGCCTGCGGAGCCGGGTGCCCTGGCGCAGCCGCCCACCCCGCTGCCCGGCATGTCGTCTCCAAGGGGACTACTCCTCCGGGGCAAACACCGCGTGGCCACCCCAGAAGCAAAGCGCAGCCCGTTTCACAACTTGTGAGTCACCAGCGCTCCCCCGTGTCACCCGCCGCCTCGCTACTTCGCTGGGAAGAGAGAAGAAACACGGGGAACGACTGGTGCCTCTTGCCCCAGCTGGAGGCCGAGGCACCTGCCCCGCGCCCCGCTCCCGCCTTACCTGTGAGGAGCCCTGCGCGGGCAGCGGCGGCGGCACGAGTCCCTCGGCAGCGCGGCGCTGCCGCAGCTCCTGGCGCTTGCAACACCGCCCAGCTGCCGAGTCAAAGGTCGCTCCCGGGCCGGGCCGCGCTGCTCCGCAAGCCGCCGCCGCCTCCGCCTCCCCGCGGGCAGGGGAGTGGCTATGGGGCTCGTCCGCGGGGCGAGGAGACTCCGCGGAGCCCGCGCCCCCTTTATCTGCAAACAAAACAAGGCTGGCCCGAGACTAGCGAGTGATGATGAATAGCGCCCCTGCTCAGCCGCGACCCCCTTCCTTCACAGGGGCGTTGGTGCCCGAAAAGCTTGTAATTAAAGACTTTTTTTTTTTTTTTGCTAAAATCTTTTTGGTCTAATAAAAGAGATCGCCTCGATGAGGAGTCCTGGTCGCCCCGTGCTTCAGGGCGTCTCAGGGAGGAGGCTGCGCCGCGCTCCTGTGGGAAGTGACACCGAGGAAGAGCAAGGCGGGCGGGGGAGACGCAGCAGCGCCGGCGAATTCACAAGGAAGGCGTTCACAGTCCGGCTTGGGCCTGGTTTCTGCTAACTGCCCTTGGACCTGGCTGCCGCTTAGTGGCAGCGGAGGAAGGAGGTGTGGGAGGATGGAGCCAGAGCAGTTTCAGCCCTTTAGGTGGTCTCCTTTGCTTTCCAACTTTCACCACCCTCCAGTCACAGAAGTCTTGCCCCCTCCCCAGGCCCAGGATTCTGCCTTTTCTCTGCCAGCTGTGCTCTCATTTCCCTTCATCTCTAGCTTCTTTTCAGGCTTTTCTAAGTAACTGCACTTAGATCTTTACCACTCCTATGTAGGACCACCTGTGTAAAATACTCACTTTTTTCATTTAAAAAATGCATGAGGCCACATATATTCCTAGCACAACGCCACTGATTTCAGCAGTTACTCCACAGCTGGATTTGGCCGTCCCAGAGATGCTGCTGCTCATGTAAACAAGGAACAATGGTCACAAACTGACAGCAGATTTAGGCTAGATATCAGGAAAAACTTCTTCACTGTAAGGGTGGCCAAACTTGGGAATGGGCTTCCAAGGGAAGTGGTGCTCTCTCCTCCCTTGGGGGTCTTTAAGAGAAGGCTGGACAGGCATCTGTCTGGGCTCACTCTTTCCTGCCTAGGCAGGGGGTCGGACTCCATGATCTGTTGAGGTCCCTTCCGACCCTGGTATCCATGAATCTATGAAAAATAAAGAAGCCCATGCCCCATTTGTTACTCAGCATGTTACAAATTTTATGTGCTTTTAAATTCTGGTCTCCCCCTTCTGTATTATTTCAGAGACTTCCACCATTATCTGACATGCAGTGTGGCAGACTATTTTACATGCCTGTAATGATCTTGGAGAAGACACTCTCTTTTTCATACCAAACCGGCTTTTTCCCTACCAGTAACTTCAATTTGTTGTTGTCCCCATCCCCCACTTCTGATTTTCAATCCAGTCCACTTGTTTCAAAGTAAGTCCTTTAAATGAAGTAAGTCCCCTCTTAAGCATTTGGGAGGAAGTGGGAAGACCAAGAGCACTTTTCACTCTCCTCTCCTCCCCAGCATCCAAGCAGAATGTTTCTTGTATGGAATCACATATTTAAAAAAACAAAAATGAATCCATATGTTGTGTGATTTTACTTATTAAATATTTAAATTGCAGTAAGTCCCCATTGTTCCAGGTGTTGGCTAAACACAAATGTCAGACCATACATGCCAACTTCTTGGAGGAAAAAAGAAAGAAAAAAATAACACCTCCTCCTCCCTGCAAGAGAAGCTCCTAAAAACCAATACTTGATTCCCAGGTTACAACTCTGCTCTAAACATTGAATCTCATTAGGGATATTAGGCCACCAAAAGAACTGAACTGCAACAACAGCAGCAGCAGCATTTCAGCCAGGGTGGTGATTCTCGACCAGGGTGTCATACATAAGACACTGACTGCGCAGTTGTTACTGCACAGTCATTTAGTACTGTATTTGCATACATGTGCTAAATGACTGCACAGTAACCAGAGCTATGTTTGGTACCCTGGAGACAAGAAACATCAGCACACCTTGTGCCACTGCTACTTGTCCCCAGGGGAAACCTGTGCCATGTGCCAGAGGGCACATGGCAGGTTGCCCCAGGTTGGGTAGAGGAGGCTGGGGCCAGCTACTGTGCTGGCCCCAGCAGACTTACCTGGAGCCCTGGGGGGCAGGGAAACTGCAGCTGCAGCACTCCTGCAGCTTAGAGCCTGGCCAGCAGCCAGGGCATGGCTCTGATGGGCCAGGCTCCGGTTTTGGGCGACGTACACTGCAGCCATGTGTGCCACCCCACTTTTATTCCATGCAGGTTTTTTTGACCCTGGAATCTCTGGGAACAGAAGGGGCCTCAGGAGGTCATCTTAATCAACCCTCTACTCCCTGTCTAAACCAACCTAAACCAGTGTCTGTCTTACCTACTTTTAAAAACTTCCAAAAGTAGAGATAGGTAATCTATCCCAATGCTTAACTGCCCTGGCAGTGGGGAAATTCTTTCCGATACTCTTAGTAGGTGGACAGAACAAGCAAATGGGCTAAATTTGGATGGTTGAAATGGGGGTAACAAATAAATACAATCCTATCTATGGGACAGTTAACCACTAGCAGTAGCAGTCATAGTTCCCCACCTGCTTACCTATTACCAGGTTGTAGTCTCACGTGTGCATTACTGAATAAGGTGATAGAGGTTTTGGGGAAGGACTTGGAGAACAATGTGTTGGGTTTATGGATTTAGGTTCAATAATCCCATGAAGTAACATGCTAAACCCCATTTCTGACTTCTGCAATTTAATGGGATCAAAGTCT
>NW_017728906.1:168459786-168485931 GCF_001723895.1 Crocodylus porosus | reverse complement strand
GACTCCATGATCTGTTGAGGTCCCTTCCGACCCTGGTATCCATGAATCTATGAAAAATAAAGAAGCCCATGCCCCATTTGTTACTCAGCATGTTACAAATTTTATGTGCTTTTAAATTCTGGTCTCCCCCTTCTGTATTATTTCAGAGACTTCCACCATTATCTGACATGCAGTGTGGCAGACTATTTTACATGCCTGTAATGATCTTGGAGAAGACACTCTCTTTTTCATACCAAACCGGCTTTTTCCCTACCAGTAACTTCAATTTGTTGTTGTCCCCATCCCCCACTTCTGATTTTCAATCCAGTCCACTTGTTTCAAAGTAAGTCCTTTAAATGAAGTAAGTCCCCTCTTAAGCATTTGGGAGGAAGTGGGAAGACCAAGAGCACTTTTCACTCTCCTCTCCTCCCCAGCATCCAAGCAGAATGTTTCTTGTATGGAATCACATATTTAAAAAAACAAAAATGAATCCATATGTTGTGTGATTTTACTTATTAAATATTTAAATTGCAGTAAGTCCCCATTGTTCCAGGTGTTGGCTAAACACAAATGTCAGACCATACATGCCAACTTCTTGGAGGAAAAAAGAAAGAAAAAAATAACACCTCCTCCTCCCTGCAAGAGAAGCTCCTAAAAACCAATACTTGATTCCCAGGTTACAACTCTGCTCTAAACATTGAATCTCATTAGGGATATTAGGCCACCAAAAGAACTGAACTGCAACAACAGCAGCAGCAGCATTTCAGCCAGGGTGGTGATTCTCGACCAGGGTGTCATACATAAGACACTGACTGCGCAGTTGTTACTGCACAGTCATTTAGTACTGTATTTGCATACATGTGCTAAATGACTGCACAGTAACCAGAGCTATGTTTGGTACCCTGGAGACAAGAAACATCAGCACACCTTGTGCCACTGCTACTTGTCCCCAGGGGAAACCTGTGCCATGTGCCAGAGGGCACATGGCAGGTTGCCCCAGGTTGGGTAGAGGAGGCTGGGGCCAGCTACTGTGCTGGCCCCAGCAGACTTACCTGGAGCCCTGGGGGGCAGGGAAACTGCAGCTGCAGCACTCCTGCAGCTTAGAGCCTGGCCAGCAGCCAGGGCATGGCTCTGATGGGCGAGGCTCCGGTTTTGGGCGACGTACACTGCAGCCATGTGTGCCACCCCACTTTTATTCCATGCAGGTTTTTTTGACCCTGGAATCTCTGGGAACAGAAGGGGCCTCAGGAGGTCATCTTAATCAACCCTCTACTCCCTGTCTAAACCAACCTAAACCAGTGTCTGTCTTACCTACTTTTAAAAACTTCCAAAAGTAGAGATAGGTAATCTATCCCAATGCTTAACTGCCCTGGCAGTGGGGAAATTCTTTCCGATACTCTTAGTAGGTGGACAGAACAAGCAAATGGGCTAAATTTGGATGGTTGAAATGGGGGTAACAAATAAATACAATCCTATCTATGGGACAGTTAACCACTAGCAGTAGCAGTCATAGTTCCCCACCTGCTTACCTATTACCAGGTTGTAGTCTCACGTGTGCATTACTGAATAAGGTGATAGAGGTTTTGGGGAAGGACTTGGAGAACAATGTGTTGGGTTTATGGATTTAGGTTCAATAATCCCATGAAGTAACATGCTAAACCCCATTTCTGACTTCTGCAATTTAATGGGATCAAAGTCTCCCCTTGCTTACATGCTGAATTTCTGGGAAATTTTGGTGAATGTTATCAGAGAATGCAACTTGCTATTAGACCCCTAACAACTTTCTGTACATTCTCCTTAATCTGGATATCCCTTTTTTAACTAGGCACCTAGAAATATACTATGTGCAGTCATACCAAGATAAAAAATGCCAGACCAAATTTATCAGCATATTTGCCAGACTTTAAAAAAGAAAACAATAAGGTTTATAATCGATTTTTTTGGTTTTGAAACACTATTCTATTTTATAGCAGAATATTTCTACAAAGCGATGCCCAACAGGTACAAGAAGCCAAAGTTTCAGTAAATAAAAATGTATGTTCCACCCTCCCACCAATACAATGTGTTATTCAAACTTCTTTAAAAAAACCCCAAAAAACCAAGATGCTTTGAAAGAGAACTAGTGGGTTTTTTCAGTTGTTCCTTTCTTGAGAAGATGTTATATGTCACTAGAGACTGTGCTAAAAGATGGAAATAAAAACTGAACAGCGCTTTTATAGGTTCTTCAGAGAAGCTGCACTCTACCCTATTATTTTCAGACTAATAATTTGACCCCTGCTGAATGACAAAGAATGTAATTCAATCAGTGATTGTCCTGGAATTGTAAACTGTGAGAGACTAAGTATAGCAATTAAGGAATAGAAGAACTACAAGAATAAATTCCAGATTTGTATATTCACAAGTTCATTAGTAATTCTTAAACAATGAATAAAACATATATACAGAAACAAAAACGAAACACTTGCCCGAGAAGTTTGAGCCCTTGATTTTTAAAAGAGGTTTAAAAGTGCATGTGACAAGTACTGAGAAGGATTACTTGAAGTGTAATACAGGTGGAGAAAGATTATAAAGAAGAAATGGGACACAGGAGAGGGGATATTATGGTAAGTTCTTTGATGCTGAAGGAGCTAGATAAATTAGAAAATTAAATGGAAGTTTTGGTAGCTGTTGATTTTGTAAAGCCACCAAAGTATATCAATGGCTATATATCAACAGCTCTAAACTAATCAAGAATGTCATCCTACTTAGTCTCAGGGTGGAAAGTCTGAATGAGAATATTTCTGTCACTTCGGGTGCGTCTACACGTTCATTTAAACTGGACTCAATTTAATGCTCATTAAGCTAATGCATTTAAGCAATTTTGGCAGGTGTCTACACGTACAAGGAGCTGGCAATAAAGTTAGTGCCAAGTCCTTGCAGCCCTGCCATGTGCCCATAGTGGCTGGGCAGCCCCAGCACTAAAGTTAGTGCCAGGTGGCATCTAGACATGTATTAATGTGCTTTAGCTAATCACACCTAAATTTAATACCTGCATTTGCAAGTATCAAATTTAGCTGTGATTAGCCTAATTTTGCCATTTTTAATGCCCATTAAGTGTGCGCATGTACAGACACACATCTGTAATGTGCATTGACACATTTTGTATATGAAAGGGCACTCCTCAAAAAGCAGGGGTGGGAGGGAAGAAAACCCAACTCCCACAGTGATGCTCATATATGAATGAATATGTAGTCATTCTTTCCCTTAATATTTTTAATTTTTTTTTAATGACAAGAATGCATCATAAAAGCATACAATGGTCTCAAGATATATGCACAAAAAGAACAAGAATGGGACCTTATTATTCCAGGAACTCCTGAGGAAAAACAAAATAAAACCCCATTATTTGGCATCACTCCACAAGTTGTGGAGCAAGGGAAGAACTACTATATCCTCACTGATTTCCAGGTAAAACACCTTACATTACAAGGCACCCTAATTTAACCACAAGTGTTGAGTAGCATTAAGACAACTGATTCTTTTTCATTAAAACAGTAACAAGCATCTTGTCAAGATTGCTTTACAATAATCTGCCAATGTTGCAATTCGGCCCTTCTGTTTGCATCTGCCATTGACCAGAGCTCTGATCCTTCAAGTGATTAATCCCATGGGAAAGAACTCTACCTACTGAGAAGTCCCACTGGGGGCATTCAGCAGAGTCATGCTCCCAACTAAAGTTAACAGCAGCTCCCTGGCTGGCTTCTGCAGAGGTAAGATCAAGTCCTTATTTTGTAGAATTTAAAAGTGAAGAACAGGAGCAGGTTTGTATGTGCAACTCCAAACCAACTTGCATGAATACACTGATTTCTTTGATTTTATATTTATGTTAGCTTTTAATGGATTTAGTCTGTTTCTATTTGTAACTGTAATACAGAAATAATAGAGCCAAAAGATATTTTGGTCAGCTTGGGATTCAAATAATTTATGACAGAAGAGTGAATCATGTTATTATGGAAAGTGTATGACAGGCCACTTAGGTGAAACCATTGGTCTTCATCCTTTTGCCCCACCTCGCCCCACCAGGAGGCCAGTTCATGGGCTGGATCAGCCTGGCATGGCAGAATTGGCCCTGTTCTGGCCCCTGCCTGCCCTGATCAGACCCCACACCATCCCTGCCTGGCTCCGCGTGCCGGGATTGGACCTCATGTCACCCTGCATACCTGATCTAGCATGCAGGGCCCTGCTATTTGCTCTGCAAGGTTCCCTGCGGATCTGGAAACCTGGCAGCAACAATCACTCTCCTGACGCCAGATTTTCAGACTTTTTGGCAGCCCTGTGGGCAGGATAATATGGCTCTGGGGGCTAGAACTGGCCCACAGGCTTGAGCAACCTTGGGTTAAACTGAACTGATTTTTTCAAGTTGACAGAGGAAAAAGAATATCAGAACCAACAGCCTGTCACTTCATATGGCAAAGGTTATATACAATGGTTCACAAAGGTTATACATATATCTATCCATCTCTCTATAAAACAAAGGATATAACCAAATACATAACAATATATAATAACAATGGTTACACACAAAGGCTCACTGGAGGCCAGATTCTTTTGTTGCTACTCCCTGGTCACAAATTTTATCATTTAAAGTAATAACCTTCTTTTGATTTTGCTTTGAAGGGTGTTTCACTGAGTTCACTTCATTTGGCAGAGAGATCTAATTTGGGGTGAACACAACAGCATAATGGAATGACGCCATTGGGGGTGGGGGTGGGAAGAAAGACCTTTGTGTACCAGGTTACCATTATCCTAGCTGAGAGTTGCTCTTACTCACCCACCTACACCATTGCAGCTGCATGCAACTTAATGATGGATTTGGCCTTTCAGTCTGGCTATTTATATCTCCATTGAGTCTGGCTGTGATGCTATTATTTGTTCCCATCCTCAAGAGGGACATTATTCAGACAGCATGAAATGAAGAGGTACTTTGTACTGCAGAAGAGCAGTTTTCAATAACTAGATCATTGTGTCCAAACATAAAGAAAACTTCCTGTTTCCAATTAAGAAGGCTGCATTCCACCTTTATCTGGTGACTCAAAGAAGTGTAAAAAGAAAGGGAAGAGCTGTGGAGATGACAAATAGACACAGGAAAGGGAAGAGAGAAAGTGATCAACTGTTTCAAATATCCTGTTCTGGAGAAAAATATTCATATGACTATTTACAAGAAAGCATATGTACTAGATTCCCTGTTAAATGGGAAGTACATTAAGATAACATAGGATCTATATGTCGAGGAGTGGGGGAAGGGTACAAACTGTACCAAACAGCTGGAGTTGGCATTTTCTTGCTTACAGTCATTTATATTCTGTTTCCTTCTTTTCTGCTTCATTCAGGTTCATACACCACACCCTTCACCAAGGTTTTTAATTGCCTGGTTGCCATGAGGTTTTTTCTCATTCACCATATTTTTATTTAAAAGTCCTTATTAATGGCTCTTTAACAAACTCCTTCACACCAGATTACCCTACCAAACTACTATCCCATTATCACATCTCTGGGAAAATAAAGAGGCTTTGCAATGTGCCCAGGAGGCACAAAAAAAAGAGCAAGAGACTGGAGGGAATTACAGAAAGGAGGACCACTCACAGAGGCTGTTTGGCACATGCAGTAAACAGTACTTGACTGAGACTGAATTACAAAGGACAGGTGCACTCCCTGAGTGAGGGGGACTGACTGCAGTCTCAATGGTGCTATTCACACATCATCCACAGTAAGGGGCATTCCACTTGTGCATTTAATCTCTATGGGGCTGTGCCTCCCACTGCCTTCCTTGTGCTGGAGGTGCAGATGAGTAGATAAACGTTGCCATCTTCCACCTACTGTGTATCCTTCCCACTGACCTGACTCTGCTTTATAAAGGGTAAGAACTGTTGCTCCCCACAATCCCATTGGTTCTCAGGTATACATACCAGGTCAAGGGAAAAGTGTCATCAAATGAAGTAGTTCAAATGAAATAGTCATTCTACTTGATTTCATAGATTTCATAAATTTCATAGATATTAGGGATAGAAGGGACCTTGCAAGATCATCAGGTCCAGCCCCCTGCCCAAGGGGCAAGAAGTCAGCTGGGGTCAAATGATCCCAGCAAGATAGGCATCCAAGTGTTTCTTGAAAGTTTCCAGAGTAGGTGCTTGCACCATAAATTATAAAAATATAAATATGTGTGAAAAATGCTATTAGTTCTTTTACCCCAAATGTTTACTATAAAATAATAGGGAAATTAAAGCAATGGATCTCTACTATTGAATAACTGATCCAGTGAGATGCCAGAGAAATTCAAATCTCTCACTCCACTTTATACACTGATCTATTCTGTCCTTTCACAGCATCTGATGAAGTGAACTCGTATTCATGGAAAAGTTGTGCTTATGTATCTATCTTATTTAGTCAGTCTCTAAGATGTATATCTTCCCCGCAATCTGCCTGACTTCAAACTAACTGGTTCTACTCTCTCTGCCAGAAGAATACCCAGCTGACTTTGGTACAGCTAGTTACCTTCAATCTTTCTGTGGTTGTTATCACCAATATGTTTTAGACAATTATAGGTTTTGATATGTGCATGGAAGTCATAGCAAAGAGTATTTCAAACTATTAGAAACAGAGAAAATGCAAACAACAAGGATTCTATACTTGATTCTGTGCTCATATGTTAGTAGAGCCACCGGGTTTTTTAAACTGGCATGATGAGCACTTTTCTTTGTTTAGTCTCTTTTTACAATGATATACTGCCTTTGCTATTATTTCACAGTCTAACCTGAAACTAACATTTGCAGACACATTTACTGTGCCAAAGATTCAGCTACAATCTCTTCCAGGTTACTATTTATATTCCAATAAAAGAAAGTGGGGGAAGGAGAGGGACAGGAGGGCAGGGGAAAGAGACAGAAAGCAAGCCAGGCCTTCTTCTAATTCTGCCTTCTGATTCTAGCTCTACATCTTTGGCCTGTTTTGATTTGCTCTATCACAAAGTCTTACAACAAGAAAGAGATAGAAACAATAAATTCAGTGTACAAAAATTAAAGCTCCGGGAATTTCTATGAGGTAGAACAATTTCAAATAGTGGGGAGAGTTTTCTATAAAAATACTAAATGGACTATAAATATAATATAACTGAAAACTTTAATGATTGATGAGCCTATTATTTGGCATTCTATACTGTAATATATCATATTGCTTAATAACCAATAGTTTTATTCATTAGTAATGACAAAATCCCCGCCAAAATTTTCAAACTTGTGTGCTTAAAGTTAGGCAAGTACCTCTATATTTTGGCAGGAAAGTAAATAGTCCAATATTAAAGATGACATGTACGTATAATCACTACACATCTGTTCATTTATTTAACTGTCTAGGTATGGAGTTAGGTGCTCAAATCCATGCACTCAAGTTTCTGTAAATTTGGCTTTGTCTGAATGGCATTGGGAGATCACTAAGACGTAGCAAATACTGTGCATCTTATTAACAGTAGTCAAAGAATCTCTAATAATTTTTATTACCATTTATTCTTGGAAAGCAATAAAAACCATACTAGACTGTATGGTTCCCTTTTGTGATAGCTATATAAAATTTTACAACTGTACTAAGATAGCTCTTCGCATATATCAAAGACCACCTGGACTACAGCTCAGATGTTATTAGCAGAGGGGCAGATCTTTAACTGTTGCAAATGTCATTTATTTAATTTGTATGCCACCCTGCCCCCAAAAAGGTACAGCAAATTTTACAATAAAAAGAAGATAAATCATAAAAAACAGATAAATTATTAAAATAAAATAGTATATGATAAGACAATTCACCAAGCAATACCCCAAAACTTAACCATGCCTGCTAAAAGCCTGCCAAGACAAGACGGTCTTATAATGCTTTTGGAAGAAGTCCAGGCTTCGGCTCTGATGACCCTCAAGGGAGAGAGAGTTCCAAAGCTGAGGAGCAGCCACCAGAAAGACCTCCCATGTAGTTTCGTACAAAGGACCCGGTGCACAGATAGAACTTACTCTCAGATGACCTTAGGGGTCATGATGGAATCTAAAGTTCCTTTAGATACGTAGGGCTCAGACTATTTAGGGCCTTATAGGTTAAAACCAGCATCTTCAATTATACTCTGAAAGCTACTAAAAGCCAGTGAAGACCCTGGAGCACTGAAGGAATGTGTTCCTAATGACCCACTCCTATCAGAAGGCATGCCACCACACTGCTGCTGCTGAATGGTCCTCAAGGGCAGGTCCATGTCCATTGCTGTGTAGTCTATTTTCAAGGTTATGAAAACATAGATGATGATGGTCAGATCCAAATCTGAAAGAAAAGTGCACAGCCTTCTCACCAGATGGAATTGGTGAAAGGTACTTTAGGTACCACAGCAACCCAAAGATCTGGGTATAGTGAAGAATCCAGAAGCACCACAAGACAGCAAACCTGAGTGACAAGGGAAGGGTGAATCTATCAATGATAAGTGTTCCTATTACCACTAAATTATGCTCTACCTTGTCTGGGTTCAGCTTTAATTAGTTTGTTTGCAATAAATCCCTAATTGTAGGCCAAGCACTGGGAAAGGACTGAGACCAGAGGATCTGAGCTGCATGAAGGAGAGATAGAGAAGGCACTTCTCCACCACCACTTCACTCCAAATCTCCAAACAAACTTGCTAAGCAGCCTCACATACACATTGAACAAAAGGGATGACAGGATGGGACCCCAAAGAAAAGATCCTGAGGGAACAACAAGTACTTACCTGTCACTACCCACTGGGGACCTCCCAAGAAAAAGCAGAATTAATTAAGGGTAGGTCTGGGAATACCTATCAAGTAATGTAAATGTGTTATCCATACGTCATAGTCAACTATATCAAAGGCTACTGAAAGATCTTATAGGATCAACAAGATACTGTTTCCCTTATTGGTCTCCAAATCAAAGTTGTCAACCAAGGCTAGAAGTCTCTGTATCATACCCAGAAAGAAGATCCGACTGAATCTGATAGTATCCACATGTGCCTGGAGCTGTTGGGTAAGCACCTATTCAATTACCTTCCCCAAAAAGGGAAGTTTAGAAAAGAGACAGAAGTCAGCTGGGGAGTCAGTGTCAAGAGATTTTTTTTTAACAGGGCCTAGATAATCCCCGGTTTAAGACTATGTAGCATTCTGACCTCCTAGAAGGAGACACTGACATCCTCCCACCATGAATGGCTTCAATTTTATCTTTCTACCCCACTACTGGCTTTTGCAAACTAGAACTGGCTTGTAACCAGTTCACAAGTTTTCGCCCACATCCCTTCAACTCCCCAAACACATCCTCTGTATCAGTGTGTGGCAGTGATTGAAACTGATCCACATAAGCCAGACAAAACCAGACAAAAAACCTCCCCAGACTTGGTATGGTGGGCTAGCTGCTTTTGCCTGGCAAGTCCGGCTTAGAGAAGTACACTTCAGATTGGTGGAACATTTCCACGAATCAGGTAACAGTTGGGAGGGGCTTGCCTTCCCCCTGCTTAGAGCGATGGGGATGTGAGGATCCCCTGGACCTGATTGAAGACTGTGCTTTGCAGGTCCAGCAGACTTCAGGGGTAGGGCCTCTGGTGTAAATAAAAGCCCAGCATGCTCAGCATGCTGGACAGATGCAGAGAGAGACTCAAGAAGAGCAGAGCCGAGAAAAGCTGGGGAACTCTTCCCCAGTGGGCAGTAAGCCCAAGGCTCCTGAAGCCATCACTGGAGGTGCAGTCTTGGGAGCAATGCAAGACTGCTCAATCTGTTGACGGCGCATGGGGATGGTGCATGGAGACCCAGCCCTGGGAGTGCTGTGAGACCACTCGAGCTCATGCATCAGTCCATGCATCGGTGAATGGTTTGGTGCATGGAGCCCAGGCTTTGGGAGCCACAAGTGGCAGCTCGAGCCTACAGCCCCGGAGGGCCAGTGCCACATGGTGCACAGGGCAAGGGCCTTGGGGGCCACGGTGAGGCAGCTCAGGCCCCATCTCCCAGCAAGCGACCAGGTCCCATGGTGTATGGGGCAGTGCATGGGCCCAAGCCTTGGGAGCCATGGCAGGGCAGCTCAGGCATCATTGTGAGTACCCCAGGAGGCAGCCAGGCAGGGAGGTGTGCACATGGCGCACAAGGGAGTGGAGCCAGGGAGCAGCAGAGGCACTTGGGTTAGCCACCCGGCATAAAGACAGATGGCCAGCCATCAGGAGCTGAACCCTCAGTGCCCAGAGTGGGGCACAGGGTGGGAAGGAACCCAGCCATGCGGAAGAGGCCTGGAGAGGTGCTCCAGCAGAGGAGACCCCATCGAGCTGTACCCTGACCACTGCCACCTGAGGGAGCATGAGTCATTGGGCCCTTCGGTCCCACAGGGGAAAGACATTTGGGGCAGCAAACCCAGAGAAGGGTCTGGGTGAGCAGTCCCCCCACCTAGTCAAGGCCCTAAAGGGAGGGGCCCCTGGTGCTTCCTGGACACCCCCCCTCCCAAAGGGATCCCATTGGAAGGAGGACTATGTCTTGCCATGGGTCAGAGACTATATTAAGGAATAGATGTTATTAAGATTGTTCATGTTTGCCTCTTATATTTTGTAATTGAAACATTGTATTGTGATGGGTAAATAGTGTTATTTAGGGTTTGACCTTGGTTATTGGTTAATGTTTGCTGTGTAAATATATGTATATAATATTTAGTTTTGTTTATGTATATTATAACTCAATAAATTGTATATAGTTAAGAACTTGGGGCTTGGGCTAACGCTATAGAAGAAAGAGGGATCCACTCAAAATTCTGGCACCCCCTCCTGCCTACCCATCCCATCCAACTGAGAATAGGGCACACCCTTGGGTGTACCTGGGTTACATTAGACTCTGAAGTTAAACGTGCCATATACAAGTGATTTTGTCTGCAAAGTAGGTAGCCAAGTCTTCACAGCAGATTCTGAATGGCTCAATTTTCAGGTGGCAGACAATCCAGATTTACCAGGCCTCTCATCATCTGGAAAAGTTTGCCAGATGGCACTTTTTCAGATCCCATAGCAGAAAACAGTATCTTTGTTGCTGCCACTGTCACAGCATAGTCCTTTGAAAAGGTTCTATACTGCAATCCAGCATCTTCAAGATGCTTCAGCTGTTTACCCTCTTGCTTCAACTGCTTTGGCTGTCCCATATACCAGGGGAATCCATGCCAGTATTTCAAGGGAGGTGGATGCCTGGGTGCCACCATGTCTATTGCTGAGTCAATGTGCTAATCTACAGTTGGACCAGGCCATCAACAGAGCAGTTGTCAAAGTCAGTGGGACTATCTCGCAGAGAACTCTGGAATCCCACTAGCTCTATGAGTCTCCAAAGGAAAAATCATTTCACTGGTCCACCACAGCAATAGGGACATCTGGGGACAGGGATCTGCACCTTTGGAAGCTAGTAGTCTAACCATGTCAGAGGCGTCTTAACAACAACCCCAGTGACTGGAACACCTGTTCCTAGGCAGGTGCAAAATATTAAATTCAACATGTGCTCTACAACTTGTGTCAGTCCAGTTATCTGGAATAGCCCTATCATTGTCACAGAGGCTTCAGCCCTAAAGAACCAGCCTTGGCGTGGGTGTTGAAATCACCAAAGAAAATAAGTCTCTGTGTCCACAGGCCCCTGTTACTAAAAAAGAGAAGGCACAGCACAGTAGCCTGGCTATGTAGGTAGGAAGCAGCTGGGCCAAGGCCAGCTGCATAGCAATATGCTAAAGGAGGTTGTTCCTACACTCATTAGCTGGAGCATGCAAAACAAACAATGGTGCACGAAATATGAAAGAACTAAAGTTAGTGACACTACAGGTTTTATGAATATAAAACCAGACATCCAAGCACATTGGGAGGAGCTTAAAAATATTATTCACAAGGCATGTGCTGAATCAACTGGATAGTCCACTTACTGTCACCAACATTGGTTTGACAAGAACAATCAGGAAATCCTAGCACTTATCCATCAGAAGAGAGCCGCATTCTTTAGTTGGGAAAATGAACCCTCCAACCAGGAAAAAAAAGAGGGTTACCATTGGTTCAAAGCTGTAATTCAGAGAAGGCTACCAGACATCAAGAACCAGTGGTGACAAGGGAAGGCCATGCAGATCCTGAGTTTCACTGACCAGCATGACATAAGAAGCTTCTTTCAATCAATAAAAGCCATCCATGGGCCACGTTCCAACGGTTCAACCCCCTTGCAACCGCAGGATGGCTCCACCCTTCTCACAGACAATATATACATCAAGCAATGCTGGAAGGAGCATTTCAAGACTCTACTCAACTGTGAATCTGAGGTCTCAGCTATCACCATCGAGTCCATCCCTCAACACCCTGTAACAGAACTTCTTGCTGACCCCCCCATCCTCCAAGGAAGTCTGCCACAGCATCACTAAGGCCAAGAACAATAAGTTGCCAGGCCCAGACAGCATCCATGCACAGGTCTTCAACGCTGGTGGAACAGCACTAGTGCAAAAATTTCACTAACTTCTCATCAAAATTTGGGTTAATGAGTTAGTTCCACCTGACTTAAAGAATGCCAACATTGTGACCATCTTCAAGAAAGGGAACAAGTCAGTGCATGGGACCTAATGAGGCTTTGCCCTCCTTTCCATTGCCAGGAACATTCTTACTCGCATCCTTCTCAATTGCATCCTCCCCCTAGCCAAAGATGTCATTCCAGAATCCCAGTGTGGCTTTACACCATCTCAAGGTACCACCAACGTGATTTTTGTTGCATGACAGATCCAGGAGAAGTATAGAGAGCAACACCAGGAGCTGTTTATGGCATTCATTGGCCTAACCAAGGCCTTCAACTCTATCAATCATGAAGCCTTATGGAAGGTACTAAGTTTGTCTGTCCACTGAAGTTCATCAGTGTCCTTAGCCTACTCCATGACAGGAGAACTGCCACAGTCCTTTGCAATGGATCAAAGACAGACCCACTTACCATCTGTACTGGTGTCAAGCAGGGCTGCATCATCGCCCCAACCCTTTTTTCTATCTATCTTGCTGTGATTTTGATTCTCGTCCATGACTACCCCTCGTCCTGGAATTGGGGCTGGGTATCAAATGGACAGTCAGCTTTTCAACTTGTGGCACCTTCTCAGCAAAATGAAAGTTACCAAAACTGGCATCACAGACCTTCAGTACCCTGACAACTGTGTTATCCTCACACACACTGAGACTGACCTGCAGTCCACCCTTGACCTTTTTTCAGGTGCCTGTCACAGCCTGGGACTCTCCTTTAACATTGGGAAGACCAAGTGCTCCATCAGCCTGCCCTCTTCCCCCACAAATTACCATTGGTGGAGAACTACTAGAAAATGTTGAGCATTTACCATACCTTGGTAGTCATCTCTCCCAGTCAGTCAGTCTTGATGTAGAAATCGAACATAGGATTTGCTGTGCCAGCATATCCTTCGGAAAGCTGTTTCACTGTGTCTTTGCTGACCAAAATTTGCAGCTGGAAACTAAGATCCTGGTCTACGATACAGTGGTTATCCCCATGCTCCTCTATGGGTGTGAGATGTGGATGGCATATTGAAGCCATCATAAGTATTTGGAATGGTTCCATCAGCATTGCCTCAAGACGAGCCTTTGCATTAGACAGGAAAACCACTAGACCAATGCTATCATCATCTCTGCAGCTAAGATAATCAGCAATGAGGCAGAGATCATGAAACATCAACTCCGCTGGGCTGGCCACTGCATGTGGATGGCTGATACGTGTCTCCCAAAGCAAGTTCTCTTCTTTCAATTTAGTTGTGGTAAGAAGTTGTTCAGAGGAAGCACTACAAGGATTCCCCAAAAGTATACCTTAGGAAGAGTGGCATCAACCCTACAAACTGTGAAGTGCTGGCTGGTAATGGCACTAGACTAGACATCAAGCTGCACCCACTTAGAGGGGAACAGTCTTGCTCAGGAAGCCAAGGAACAGCAGAAGAGGAACAGAAGTGCACAACATCCTGGCCAATAGTTTTGCCCCCTTGCTCCCTCCTCCCCCTCCTCCAGGCACCACTTGTCATATCTGTGGAAAAAACTTGCAGAGCACAGATTGGACTCCTCAGTCACCTCAAAACTCACTAGTAATTCGCCCCCTAGCAGACATCATCCTCAATAGTGAGGGATAACTGGTATATATGAAAGAACTAAAGAAGTCAATGCCTCTACAGGTTTTATGAATAAGCAATGGTCAATTTTAGGACCAAGACTGCATACACATTTGTTACTTGTTAATTCTCTCAAACAGACAACGCTGATCTTATGTGAAAGAAAAATACTTAAAGGAGCTTACATATACATATATGGGCTGGCTTTATTTATACTGCATCACAGTTTGAAAAGACATCTCTTAAACTAATTAAATAATCAGTAATAAAATATGCCAGACAAATTGAACCTACAGCTATTTCATTTCAGGCAAGCTATATATGGGATTGATGTCAGTCAGCTCATCCTGTATTATAAGAAGGGTTCTCCGTTCTTCCTTCAACTACACTCACATAACCCCCTATGATTTTCATGTGTGTATACATGTCAAGGACTCTGATCAGGCAGACCAGCCTGAGCCAAGTCCTGAAAGGGACTTTGAGCAGGCCAAGTACCTCAGCAGCAACACTTGCAGCAAGCCTCAGCTAGAGACTTCTGCCCCATTTCAGAAGTAGTGAGCATCCTGATTGGCTGTGGGGAGTGCTTTCTATCCATCTAACACTAGCTGTGGACTTGGGTTTACAGACCAGTTGATGGTTTTTCTGTGGAAAGCCTCCTGCTTCCTGGAGATTGGCTTTGCATGTGAAGCACCAGGCTAGGATACAGCAGTTCTGGGTTGTAGTTTGGAGTGGTTTTGGGTGTTGGGAAAAAAATTCATTATGCTTAGGTGGTACTCAGATACTCTGGGGATGAACATTATAGAAGAGCCTCTATATAAACGAAAGTGATCTTTGGCCTCCACACATCTATGTCAAAACCAAGGCAAAAATGCATATTTTCAAATGATATTTCACATTAAGGTGACTGGTACAAGACACGCCCATTCAATTAATCTTGTTGCTATTCCATTCATCATCTTTAAACTGGAGTGTCTGAACTTGACTAATTTATGTCTTGTAAAAGCATGGTATGTCTGGACCTTTAAATTGCAAGTCTCCTTGCTACCATAGCTCATTTACTCTGAGCCCTGTCTGTCTGTAAATGCTCTAAATAATGGAACTTCTATTTTTGTCAGCAACTGTGTCCCTTTCAGAATGCCTTCTCATTACATCTTTAGCCTAAGGTTTGACAACAACTGTAGGACACACTTCTCACAGAATCGGGGTGCCAGTAATTTAGAAACTAAACCAATAAGGTCCAAAGGTGAAACAAATAGCACTGCTCCTATCCCAGGACTGCTAACTGCTTTAAATTGTGCCCTGGGACTCCTAGGAGTGCTCCAAATGACCAAATTGTCTTCTGGATCCTAACCTATCAGGACATATCTCTGAGACACCTTCTTTTCTGTGGTGATTGTTTCACTTGTCTACAATCCCCTTACATTACTCCACAGATCCTTTCAGCATCACCTCCTTCCTTGTGCTAAGCAACCTTGCTCCCTTAGCTCCACACAGTCTCATTGAGGGTTGAGGCAAGTTGTTGGCCATTAGGGCTACACAAAATTTTGCCGGCAGTTTTGTTTTGATGCTGTTTCAACTTGTTCCATGCTCAAAACAACAAAACCAAAACAAAACAGAGAGCTTTGAAACAGCCTCAAAATGAAACGAGGCAAGTCGAAACATTTTAAAATTTTCAAAACATTTCCAGTTTCGAAGCTCAAGCTGGGCTTGCCTGCACTGACCCAGAAGCCCCTGCACCTATCTCCTTGACAGCTGGCAGACTTCATGGCCTCTTAGAGGCTAGCATGCCTGCAGTTTTCACCCTGCTGCACCTTAACACACACAGTGTCACCTATGTTACCAGTTTTGCTTGTCAGCAGCTTGAGGTGCAGTTTCCCTCAAACCTCTGCACCTATCTCCTTGAAACTTGGCAAGCGTTGTTTCCTCAGCAGGGGCTACCATCCCTGAAGTTTTGACCCCACTGTGGCTTACCACATACACATGACGTGAGTTTTTTGCTTTCAAGAGTTTGAGGTGGAGTTTCCCTGAAACCCCTGCACCTATCTCCTTGAAACTTGGCAGACTTCATGCACCATTCCTGCAAGTTTCATTCAAATCTGGCCAGAAATTACAAAGTTATAGGCTGTTTCAAGCTTCCCCATTATAGCCTATGGGCTAAACATCGAAAGAGCATCGAAGCAGCAAAACTGTTTTGGCAAAACGAAATGGAACAGCAGTTTTGAATCAAAATGGAACGCTGTTCTATCAAAACGCAAGTTGAAATGGAACGGTGCTGTTTTGCCCAGCCCTATTGGCCATCTGGAAAATGAAACTTATCAGCCATTTCTAGCATCTAAACCCTGGCATGGGACTCCAATTAATTTTGTGTAGGCTTAATTTGCAAACTATCAAGAGTGGCCTAAACAGGAGACACCATCAGCAAGTATAAGTGCAAAGTTGAGAGTTGAGAACACTGATTAGAGTGGGACCCCAACTTCCACACCCAAAATACAGTAATGTCAGGACAAAAGACTTTTATGTGTTTCCTTTGTAAAATACTTCCCCTTAATTATGTGATAGAAATAGTTCTATAAAAGAGTTATTGTGCCATATTTGAAGGTTAACGTCAATCTTTAAAGAAAAAGGAAATATTTTAGTCCTGCTTTACATACAAAGCCTAACTCAACCTTAATTATTGCATTGCTACAATGTCTCCATGTGTATAACCATACATGTTCACACACATTATCCAATGCAAATGAACCTGTAAGAATATTTAAATCCACTCATTTTAAAGCCTGTTTTAATCATGGTTTCTGAAACTGTGCAGCACATGGCTTTTCTTTTTGACAGTTGCAATTAGAGTATGTATAGCACCTGCTCAGCTGAGCCACTGCTGACACCCCCTGTCAGCAATTGGTAATTTTGCTTGCATAGACTTCGGCATGTAGAAAAGCTTTAATTCCAAACCTTATGAAAGTCTTAAGGCTCTGTAAGAAAATACATTGGAAATATTCTGCTTTTTTCTTGAAAGAGTGAAATATTGTGAAACTGAAGATTGAAAGTGCATCATGACAACTAGACATCTCAGCAGACTCTGAAATTTTCCTGAATAGTTCCAAACCCCCCAAAAAAATAAGTGTTCATAACACAACACTTAATTTGTTAGGAAGTCTCGTGTAATTCAACTGCTTAAAAAGTCTTTAAGCATTCAGTATTCAACATTGTTGAATCACCATGTTAACTTGTTCATATTGCAACCCAAGAAAAAGTTACCATAGCATTCCATGTCTGTGTGTTTCAAACATTTAACCAAACAACATATAAAATAATGTAAAACTGTGCTTGAAAAAATAGCTAAATTCGAGCATTATATTTGACAATGTTCCAAGGTATTTAGAAGAGTAAAACTGGGTAAGGTTTTTGTTTTCCCAAAAGAACCTTCTTTTTCCCCCTCGATCCTCCCCAAAAAACCAACAAAGAACAAAAACAGGGGTTAGTCATTTACACTCAAACCCATTTTGCTGTAAGCAATGAAAAGTATTAGGAAAAATATTTCAGGTTTGAACTGGTATTGAACTAGAGGAAAGGCAAATCCTCAGAGTTTGCTTAAAGTTAAATCTCAAAGCACTGAACTTGGGGTGTAGGTTGTAGTCGTGTTGGTCTAAGGACACAAGCAAACAAGGTTCTTTGGGTAGATGTGGTATCTTTTATTAGACCAACTAAATAGCTGGAAAAATTGTTCTATTAAGATTTCAGGCACAAACACTCTGCTTCAGGCATAGGGAGAGTTTGTTTGCATCAGTTTGTTGGTGATTTTTTTAAAGCAACATTAGCATGCAAAGTCAAACTAATTTATACTAATAGGAAAACTATTTTCCCAGGGAGAATATTGGCTAATTAGCCAATTTTCTGCCACAGTACTCTTTCATGGAATCAGATAGTGACTTAAAGTGAAAGTCTTTGGTAAATACTTCTTTGTTATCAAAAGCCCACTGTGTTTACATAAACTTCCACCTACTTCCCAATTTTCCTTTCAGTGGCAACACAGTCATTTTAACTTCCTACAGATGAAAAGGTTAGTTGCTAGATTAGCTGATTGTGCCTTAGGTGCACAGAAGCCTCTTTAAATTACTACTGTCTCCTACTCCTCTCCTTTGTCTCACTACTTTTTTACTTGTGTTTACCCACCAGAAACACCGTACAAACCTGACTGCTACCCTTCCAAAAAAACTAACAGTCCAAACAATGCTCTCTCTTCCATGTACTGCCATCTATATTGACTTCAGTTAAAGCAAACCATTAAAGTCTTGATCTGGCACTTACATATATGAGAAACCAGTCACATGTACCCCAGTGCTTGAAGTTACTTATATAGTCCAGTGCAATCACCCACATATACTAGCATTTGCAGGGCTGGGGCAAAAATAGTCTCCAATAATCCAATATTCTGAACAGATACAATCATCATCACAGAATATATTTAAACTGAACTGAGATTTACCCCACAATATCTAGAACAACCAGTGCTGTTTCTATACTAATGTCCATTTTGAGTCACAAAAGACAGCAGTGCTCAAGCTATTTTCCCTGACTAACTTGAAGTGCAAGGCTGCTGCAAAACTGTGTTTTTGTTTCAGCTTCTAATAATTCTGATTTCTAAAAGTCATCTCTAAAACAAAAGGCAACTATTTTCTCCACATATTTTTTAATTGATGGCAGTGCCACTTACTGGTGAATGGAGACAGCTCCCTTTTATGAGCAACTTTCTTTCCTTACAAACTCAGTTTAAAACCCATTAATTAAAGGGGAAGACCCTGATTTTTCTTGAAACATTGAAGGATGGTAGGCTTTATTCTCATGTAAAACAAGGAAAACCAAGTTTGAGATCTTAGGATCAGATATGATATGGTAGAACCTTTTTCTATACTAGCTAATCACAAACCTACAGCTTCATGGGCAGAGTTCTTTGGAAGAATTTCTATACAACTTGTAGAGAAGGAAGGAAGGATAAACAGTCTTGCTTGCATACGCTGTGCCACATCCTGATTCCAGGAATGAAAATCTGAATTTTACCATTAACTTTAGCTGGATCAGGAGTTGAACTACTACTTACTTCTCTTTTTTTCTGTTTTCCTAAATGCAAGCAGTCCATCTGTTTTCAAAGTGCTATTTCATCATTTTGACCTTTTAAAACATTTGTTGTGTTAACTGTCTCTTAAATCTGCAGTGAAGAACTGACATCAGGGATGTAACTCCCATGGACTTTTATAGGTTCAGAATTTGGCTGGAAGGTAGAAAGCCAGGTCCAACTCCCTTTAAAGCAAGTAAAGGACTCCTAGGGTGCATGCCCATCAGCAGGAATGTGGATTTCTCCAGGGACAAATAGTAGTGGTACATATCTGTGCTACTTGTCCCTGGGGATCACCCCTGCACGTACGCTCTGACGCGTGGCAAATTGCCCCAGATGGGGAATGGGAGGTTGGGGCCAAAACCTGGGCTGACCCCAGCAGCCTTACCTGGCGTACTGGAGGCCTCCCAGGGCTGCAGCAGCAGTAATCTGGGCACGTGGAGCCTGGCCAGCAACTGGAGCATGGCTCTGGCCGGCCAAGCTCCAGTTTCAGGCAGCGCATGGTGCTGCCATGTGCACAGCCCTGCTTTTCTCCACCACAGATTTTTTTGATGCCAGTGTCAAAAAAGCCTGCTGTGCTGTAAATTAGCACCATGGCGACCATGTCCATATGTGGTGCATGTGGTTTACGGTACCACAAATGGGTCTGTGGTGCTGCAAACTAGTCTGGACGCATCCCCACTGGCTTTATCAGAAGTTGGATCAGACTGGGAGAGCTCGCATCAGCTGGCACAAACATGTTCACTTGAAAAACAAAAAACAAAAATCTTTTCAGGAACTAATTGAGAAAAATATTTCAGGTCTTGGGAATGGGTGGCAGACATAGTTCCCAATAAGCCTTCCACTTATTTCTGATCTCAGTGCCTTCTGAACCATTTTAGCCATCTATGCACTGAAGAGTTTGCACTTGAATGATATATAGATGCAATCATTTAGAATAGACAAGTGTTCTAATTAGATCAGTTTTACAGGTAATGTATAGCCAGAAGAACATTGTTCTCTACAGCGGTACAAGAAAAGAATGAAAATAGCAGTCTCCATCTAAAAGCCAGACTGAATGCAGAATGCCTCCCAAGAAGCATGCTTTTCTTTGAAATGCCTTAGCCCTTAAAGAACTCTGATAAACGTTAAACATAAATGTAATTGATTAGCATTTCACATACCTCTGTGCTGAAGGTTTCCAACATCCGTTAATTAAAAGACAGCTGTTGTTTTAGATGAGTGCATGAAAATCCTTTGCATACACATATTACACAGCTACAGTACAAATCTTATTCCACTCTAGAAAATCTGTTTGGCTTTTGTAAGCAATTGCCTATGTTGCCTAGGTGTTTTGTTCAATCCTGCAAGATGCTGGGTGCCCTGTATTTCCTTTAATACTAGTGGGAGTGAAAGTGCTCAGCGTCTAAGAGATGTAGTTGCTACCTCGCAGGATTGAGCTCTAAGTTAATATATAACAACTGGCTCCACAGCCCAGTGTGAGATCAGCAAGTTAATCATGTACTTACAAACATGAAACAATAGGAGAAACTAGCATAATTTAGGCTGGCATTTCATTAAAAATACTTTGTTTAAAATATTCCTGTGTATGATATTCCTGTGTGCTTGTTCCTAGCAAAAAAAAGTTTGGGGAATAGTCTGGCCAATGTAAAAATTGGTGGAGAGAAAGCAGTGCATTTAAAAAGACTATTGCGTAAGTTAAGCATAGATATTTAGTTAAATATTGTGCAGATTGTGATATGGTTTTGTTGGCTCATAGTCTACCATGGGAAAGCTGCATTTGACACTGGCAGATCAAGAATGTCACATGCCAAATGCTCATATGAACAATATATAAACAGCAACAAGCATTAGTGGTAGGCTTTGCAATTGTATTTCTAATATTCATACTCAGAAAATAATGGCTGGCTGAAATAAAGGATGACTCATCACAGTAACAGCCATGTGAAAGAGAAACAGGAAGAAGTAAAAGTTTGGGTCTTCATTCTGGCTTTCAGGGCAGCAAAGCACTTCAGGAAGGTAAATGAATGTGTCCTGGGTATTCCTGCAGTAGCAGTCAGATAACAGAGCTAGCACTGTACACAGACAACTAGCTAGCTGCACCAGTCATAATGGTGTAACTTGCACATCGCTACTGATGTATGGGAGAAGTGGTCATAGTTTGCTGAGCAGCCTAGACAGAAAACTTGGGGGCTGGTTGGCTTTATAGGCTAGGCAAGCATTCCATTATTTTGTACTCTTTAGCCATAATGGTAAATGTATAATTGTCCCTATTTTTCAGGGGTGTAGGTTGTAGCTGTGTTGGTCTGAGGACTTAGGCAGACAAGGTTCTCTGGGTAAATCTGAAATCTTTTATTAGACCAACTCAAATAGTTTGAAAATTCTTCTTTGCAAACATTTGGGTACAAATTCCTCAGCCTGATGAAGGGTATTTGTACCCAAAAGCTTGCAAAAAAGAATTTTTCCAATTATTTGAGTTGGTCTAATAAAAGATACCAGATTTACCCAAAGAACCTTGTTTGCCTAATTGTTCCTATTGCTTCTAACTGGTATAGTTGCAGAACAGTTTGAAGCTAATCATACCATTTTGTATGACAATAATTGTATTTGAAAAAAGATCAACTGTGGTACTATGACCTTTCCTCCCCAAAATGGTTACAGTAGGTCCCATCTTCTTTTCCACAATTTTTTATTTTATTTAGCAGCAGTGAGAGTGGAGGCAACATTTCCTGATACACTGAATACAACAGAACATATATTTCTTCTCTGTGGAACTCTTTTTTATGTTTCATCTCAGGGAGAATTGTTATTTTGATGTAACACTAAAAAAGTAGAAATTTCAGGACAATAATGGCTTTATGTCCCAAATGAACTTAAGTGGCAAAAAAATTAAGAATTTGTACCTGAATTCCACAGCACGGTTGACAAATACTTATTTTTATTGTAGCAATAGTCTCTGCTGTTGGCAACATGATAACAAGAAATTTACTGAATGTGAGTTACTGGTTTGAGACAAAGCCCACTGAAGACAAAGGGAACACCTGACTTCATCAGGCTTTGACCATGAACCACACAAGAGGTCCCCCCATTTGATGAAAAATATTGTCATATTTTACAAGAAGAGTCAAAACATTTTCTTTATTCTCAAGCCACCAACCTGCCTGCTTGTGAAGTTGAAATGTGAGTGTTAATTGAGATAATGAAGTTGTGATGAAGCAGATGAAGCAGACTCCTCTACAGTTAAACATTTTACAAGAAAATGAAATTCAGATAAAACTGTAAGGCATAAGGTGAATTCCCAAGAAGGTCACAGGCAGGAAGAAGTGGAGCATGAATCAGACCGTAAAGGAAAGAACTGAGTATTCAAACCCATAAGCCTACAGATTTCCTATACTGCTCCTCATTGGAATTACTTAGGAATGGTCCCATGTTCCTGCTGGTGACAAAAATATACTGATAGTCTCATGCTTAGGAAATCAAGCCCTGGTATAGAAGATCTCCTAAACTTTTTAAAGATGTATGTTGTCTATTTTCCCAGAGAAACACAGCTCAATCCTATGGAGTCTTCGGAGCTCAGCAAGCAGAATAGCCTTGATTAGCTTCTCTGCAGTGTCCTGTGAGGTAGGAAATAACACCTATAACTGCTGTTACACCAGTCATCTTGGGACCTCAAAGCACATCACAAACTTTAATAAATAAATCCTTGCACCTGCCATGTGATTAAGGCCTTATAATAGAAACGGGGAAAGTGGGTCCATCTACATGTATGCATTATGCCTGATTAGTTACTGTGCAGTAATGCATGTGTAGACACGTTATTGCTCAGTAACACTGTGTGTGGACTGACTTGGGACTAACTTTAGTCCCAAGTCAGTTCACACACAATGTTAATGTACTTTAACACCTGCATGTGTAGACACTGGCTTATTCCCACTTACTGCACAGTAAATTACTGCGGCAGTAAATTTAAGCTAACGTAAATGCACATATAGACACACCCAGTGATGCACAAAGGCTAAGTACAGATGGTTAAAGAACCTGAGGTTGAATTGATTCCATCTTTGCAGGTGAATCTAAGATGGATAGATTGAACCAATAAGCAAGTAAATAGACTTTTGATTCTGGAAATGCAGTCATATGCCTGCAATGGCCCAGGCCAAAAGCTGGGAGGTGCTAGAGCACACCTCCCTGCTGGGCTGGAGGAGACAGCTTGGGCCAAGGCTAGCCCACCCACCTTGCAAGGGGGTGGGTGAGCTTGTGGGGGAGGTGCAAAGCATCCTGGGATGCTGGGAGACTGTGCATTAACTGGAATCTAGAGGGGATCTGAGACAGAAGTTCAATAAACCAATTTAACCTAAAGAAGTCTTATACTACATCCATCCAGATTTATCTTAAACCAGTTTCACCCATTTTGAAAGTGATTTATGTGCACTGAACTTCTGTTGTGTTACAGATTTGAATTGCTTTGTGAACACTTATACTGGTTTATGTTTAATTTCTGTCCGTAGCCAAAAAGGCTAAGGTTCACATTTGCAAAAGTTGCCTCTAATTTTGAGTGTTCCAGATTTGGGGTTACCAATCTGAGACTCTGTCACCCAGAAACTGGGGCATCCAAACCCAGGTAGAGTTTTAAATATTGTGGCTTTTAGTGACTTTTCCTAGAAAGCCCCTTAACCCCTTAGAGAGGCTTGAAGAAAGAGTGAGTTGCACAATCAAATATTAAACCCAGAAGTCCCAGCTGCTACTTACTGGCTGTGAATTCTCTTCCTACAGCTACACACCTCCATTCTTTTGACTTAGTCTGATACTAACAGTTTGGTTCCTCTCAAATTAGAGCCAACAGGCAATGGCAATGACTCATTTAAGACTGAGTCAACATGAAGCTGTTGCTAAAAAGGGAAAGGTGTCTCTCTATTTGTCTGGAGTATTACCCAGAGCAAGAACAGTTGACAGCAAACTTGTTAAAAGATCTAATTTGCAGTAAAAACTTTATTAATTTAATTCAGCTCCTTCATATATTTCATGGCTGCCTAAGAGAGAAGTAACCAAACCAGTTCAAAAGGGTCTAAAGAAGGTGGGTTAATCAATCATTCTGCATAATCTGCTCCAATACTTGTCAAGAGGTCAGACAGAGCTGAAGGGCCTGGTTTTCATACTACAATTACTATGCTGTTCTGTTCTATTTAGGTTCACATCCCCATAGTCCCTGAGCACCTTTAATCTGGCTTCAGTGAGAAACCTAAGCACACAGTGAATTAAACCAAAGATATTGCAAATGGAGGTGGCTGTGAGATAGTTTTTCTGTCCGATGAGTGTTTTAGAGATTTTGAAATGTTTTTTATCATCTCAAATTATGGCAAAAATTTGTAACTTCAAAAATTTTTTAAAACCAATAACGTTAAAAGGAATTTCTTAACATTTCTTTGCAAGTTCAACCATAATTTTAAATCTGTTAAAATCTGTATTACATTTTTAAAAGAAAAAATAATTTTGAACTGAAAAGCACAACTTTTCATTTAAAAAATGCTCAAATAGCATGCTCCTACAATCTCAAATTGTTTAAATTATTTTTCAAACTTGGAGATCCATCCAAGCTAATTCTTTTCCACAATCATTTTGTTGTTTTATCAGATAATTTCTGGTCAGTTCTAAATGCAAACTCCCATGATGTGTTTATTCAACTTTTACTTGTAGAACCATGTTCTGAAAAGAGCTGTATGCATTTGCTCACAAGGTCCTGTCTATAGCTCTAAACTACTCAAGACAAGATGTGAGAATTTGGGGGGTTCATCTATGTGAAACTCAGGTTCTCTCTTTCATAACAGGGACTGAATTTGTTTATTTATGTCAGATGGCAAAATCCATTTTTGAATGTGGGGCTTATCTACCTTTTGTGCTTTGTTTATACCTCCGAGGGCTGAGAACACATGGCTAACTACAGAGTCATTAAATCTTAAGGACTGGCTATTCACATAGAAAACTTCCTTCCATTTGGACAAAGAGCTGTCTACCATTGAGGGCAAACAAGGTTTTCTTAAAACTGAACTTACAGGAGGGTGTAGCTAAGCAACAAGTTACCTCCAAGGGGATTTTGATCATTTGATGAAGCAGATTAGGGGAGCACTTGAAAGTTGACTAGTGGTTTGAAAGAGGAGAGCCCCACATTAATAATAATAAAAATCTGACCTAATTTGAACAAAAGGAGCTATTTCAACCAGAAGATCTTACAACACCTTAGCTCTCCTGTGAATTATGAATTTTCATTTCTACCTAGGAGAAATTTTACAATCTTTGCATTCTCCTATGCCTGAGGAAGGGTGTGTGCACCCACAAGCTTGCAAATCTATTCTATCTATCTATCTATCTATGTATATTTAGGGGTAAGAGAGTAAAGAAAAACTCAGATTCAGACTCCTTATTCCAGGAAGGTTGAGCAGAAGACCAGACAGACACTAATGGCAGGTACCAGAGAGACAGGAAGAAGGGACTAGGAGCAGAAGCAGAAAGCTGGCAATAGAAATTAAATTATTGACATCCTGCAGGACTTGCACTCAAAGAATACTAGAATGAGGAGGAAACTGAGGCAGGGACATGTATGTAACTGGCTATTTTTTGGTTTTGAATATTTCTTGTGCTATTTAAAGTAAAGCATGATCAGTTTCTGGAACCCTTAAAACGTCTATGCATCTGTTAGTTTCACTGTCACATGTTACTAAAGAGGTGGCATGTAAATACAAAGTGCCACAAAGTTAAAGATTTGGGAAGTGGTTAATTTAAGCTACTGATGAGCCCCAGGATCAGTAATCCTGGGGACCTAGGCCAATGATCTACAAGATCCCACTTCTAGGAATGGGTAGCAGATAGGCAGCCTGTGCCCAGGAAATAGGCCAGTTAGACCAAGAACAGAAACAATGCTGCAGCATACATAT
>NW_017728906.1:168457845-168459775 GCF_001723895.1 Crocodylus porosus | reverse complement strand
AGGAAGCTTAAGAGTGCACAGAGTTAGCATGTTGGAACCCAATCCAATATGAGAACATGGCCAGGGCTCTATAATGGGTAAATATCCTGGTTACTCTGCAAGTCATTAAAAGGATGAAGCTAAAGACAATGCTTGGCCATGCTTGACACTTCTGGAGTAATTCTGACAACAAGAATAGGAAAGTGCTTTGATTTCCCAACAGATGAATGCATTTTTGTGTATAGTTCAATATCTGTAAAGTTCCCGGGAGCTTCAACATTATAGCCTTCTTTTGCTTAATACTTCATGGCTAGAATTTGGAGGTCTAAGTTTAACTCTTAGTGGACAGATGTCTATAACCGGGAGTTACTTTGAGACTGCAAGAGAAATGTCTACAGGCAGCTGAACATAAGCTGGGACCTATAGGCTGCAACTGCTCACTGCATGGTTAGCTGCCTAGCAAGAACACAGTGGGGCAGAGCCTGGGGAAGGCATCAAGCAGTCTAGCTGCAGAAACAGCACTAAGCTGGGAGGACACACCTACAAGGGAACACCTGACTGGAAGAGGAGAAGCCCAGGGGATATAAGTGGGTTCCTGAGGTAGAGGGGCTAGTACAGCCCTTGCAGGAGATTAGTTCTTGCCAGCTCAGGCAGGGTCAGATACTCCCAGGGGCTAAGGGAGCCAGGAACTGGAGAGATGGCTTTAGGTGCTGTTTGGTGACCCAGAAAGGGAGGCTTTGAGTGCTTGTATCAGAAGTGTTTGCTTGAATTTCTGCTCAGTTTTAAACTGGAGGACCAGGTTGTGGATGTAGCAGAGGACTGAAGGCTACATACCAAGGTGCCTGGGCCAGTCAGGAGTTTTGAGCCTTGCAAAGGAGAAAGGAAAAGGATGAGGAGAACAAGATAAGGTTAGGCTAGAACCAAGAGGATCAGAGCCTGTGTCCTGATTAAAGCTAGAAGGGGGCAGATTAAAGCTAGGAGGGCTGAAGCAGGGCAAGCAGGTAGGGTCTCCATGGAGACCAGCCCAGGACCCTGATGAGCAGGATGTGGTTGGCTGAGCAGATGAGATGGGACTGTAGGTGGGTCGGGAGCAGTGTCCAGGAGTGTGATGGGCAAGCAGGTCCAGGGTGGGGATCGTGGGACAGTGACAGTGCAGGGCCGGGGCCTGGGGTCAGGGCCCATGGGCCATATTTTGCCCAACCCTGCTATACAGGCTGGTGAAGAGTGACACCTGTGAGGCATAGGCATGGCTATGGGAGAGGCTGGAGGCCACAATAAATGCTCTTAAAGGCAATTTAGTGCCTATGGGCAAGACTGGTGCTAGCCAGGCATGTACATTAGAAAGAGACGTCAACTTCAGGGCCCTAGGGCAGCCTCCTGAAGGGCTAAAATATATATTGGGACATGGCAGTCGAGACAAACAAGGGAGGGTACCCTGTGGAACTGAGGTGAGGCAGGGGTAGCCTGGCCACCAGGGAGGGAGTCACAGCCACCCTCAAGGGACAGGCCTTCCTACAATGTCCTCAACACCACAATCTTTATGGCCTTTGTTACTCTTCGCACTCTCAGGAGAGCAGTGAAGGATTAAGTAGCCCTGAATACTATGCTATAGCACTGAGGTCTGCATATTTGTTTATGTGTCATCTGCTCTGGATTGAGGCATATCTGCAATACAGTGTGTTAGGAAGCAGATAAATGTTATGCCTTGTTTTGTGACTATCAAGGGTCTAGAGAATATATCCCTCTAAATAGTTAAGTTAGTTTCATAGATTTCATAGACATTAGGGTTGGAAGGGACCTCGGGAGATCATCGAGTCCAGCCCCCTGCCCAAAGGGCAGGAAGTCAGCTGGGGTCAGAGGATCCCAGCAAGATAAGCATCCAATTTACTCTTGAAGGTGTTCAATGTAGGTGCTTGAACCACCTCCGCTGGCAGACTGTTCCAGAACTTGG
>NW_017728906.1:168455438-168457125 GCF_001723895.1 Crocodylus porosus | reverse complement strand
GATAGAAGTCAGGCTAACGGGCCTGTAGTTAGCCGGATCCACTCTCCTCCCTTTCTTGAAGATCGGCACCACATTGGCCGTCTTCCAGTCTTCGGGCACTACACCAGAGCGCCAGGAGTTTTCAAAGATCCGTGCCAGAATTCTGTCTACACAGGTGTTAGATGTCACTGCCCTATTCTGATTTTTGTCGGTACTGGATTTTTTCTGGCAATGATGTTGGATGCTGGCATTTAATGACGAAACTAGCCAATTGCCCATTAGGAATGGGGAGGAGGGGCAGGTGGGGGTGGAGTACCATCCCCATCCACCCCACACTGCTACTGCCTCCCAGGACCAGGCAGGAGGGAAGCTTGTCCCACCGTCTCCTCTGTCCCCCTCCAGCACCCCATGCCACCGTCTTGTCCAGGGAGCAGGGTTGGGAGGGCGAAAAGGGGGATAAAGCCAGCACTGGCCTCACCCCCCTGCTCCATCCACTCTGTCACTGCCGCCTCCAGGTTTGAAAATCTGGCCCTGGTGGTGGAGGTTGAGCACTGGGAAATCTGGTGCACACAGTACTGACAAAAAGCATGACATTAGCACTGAGCATGGGGGGACCAAAGGGTGCGTGTTAAGGAAATCGTCTGAGGGAAAAGAAGGGATAGCAAGAGATGGTAAGTTAAGTTAGGCAAGTTAAATTGTTGTTTACACAGATGCTCTAGGTTTCTGGACCTACAACTTTAACATGTATGTATGTTCCTGTTTTCTTCCTGTGGCTGCAATAAATAACATTCCTTCTAAAAGCACATGAATTTTGACTTCCCCTTCAAGCTTCACCAGATTCTAGTGTTGTCTTACCCTGTCACTCTGTTAGTAGGCAATGGTTTTAACTTTTATCTACCCTCAGTAGTCTGGAAAGCAAGAGCCCAAAAAAATGAATGCCACTGATTCCAAAAAATCAGTCTTTCCTCTCTTTACGGTCAATGCACTAGGAAGCATTATGTTGTATTTGAACCTTTTCTCAGTTTTGTGTGACAAGCTGCAACTGAGGCATGTAACTTAGGCCGATGTTTTATTCCTGGACCTACAGGGTAAAACTTTTCCATCAGCAACTAGTGTTGTTGCAACAAACAGTAACAACATCATGTGTGCCATTAAGGGACCAGGAAGCCATAAGGCCAAAAATTGAATGGTGATGTCATTAATGGCTGATGAAGTGCTAGTTTCATTAGAGTCTACTTCTATTTACTAGGGCCTGATTAACAAGGTGGAACAATGCAATAACCTCCCCAAACAGACTGGACCAGTTAAACACGCTCAAACTTTATAGTCAAGGAGGCTAGTGACAAAGAAGATGTGCTTCAGTTCTGACTAAATCTAAAGTCTTATTTGGGTTATTTGTAAAAAAATGTCAGCTCCCCTAAAACATTGTAATCCTGTCATGAAGCATCCTCATCAGTCCTTTCTGGGATCCCAAAGTGTTAGTATCAGGCAGGAACTTCATTTTTAACTCAGTTTTTTGTCCAAGATTTTTACTTACCTTTCCACATTAATTGAGACAGGTAAACTAGTGCAATTTACTCTTTCAACAATAATCAGTACTATTATTTTGGTTTTGGTACATTTCATAGATTTCATAGACATTAGGGCTGGAAGGGACCTCGGGAGATCATCGAGTTCAGCCCCCTGCCCAAAGGGCAGGAAGTCAGCT
>NW_017728906.1:168451456-168454978 GCF_001723895.1 Crocodylus porosus | reverse complement strand
CTGTGAGCATGGTAGGGAAATATGTAAAAGTCTTGGAATCTTATGGAAAAAGTGATATGACCCCACGTGGTAAAAAAACCTGGGGGGGGGGACACAAAATTAAATTTGATCATTAAGTTTAGAAATCATTTGGATGTACCCTACCCTGCCTGAAGTGCTTAGTAGCATAATCTGTTAAGTGCCGAAACTTTTGTAAACATATTCAGCCAACCTCTAGTTGCTATTGGTACACATTTTGGATGACTGAGGAGCTAGGCCTTTTTTATTTTCTCATTACAGGAAGTGTACGATTTCAAGTATGGAAATAAATGAAAGAGAAAGACTTTAGAAGATAAGGTGAAGTTTTGCCCAAAGACATTAGTGATGCATTAACACCATTGTTGGAATGACTGAATTATAAAAGTTTCTACTCCTCAATTTCCCCAGGAAAAAAATAATTAAGAAACAGTGTAAGATAAAAAATGAGCTTGCCATGTATAACAACATGCATCTGTTGTAAATGAGCCAAGCTCATTTGATGAGAGCACTGTAATCTAACTAAATTTGACATGACTTGCACAATTAAAGGAATCAAGACTTGGCTTTATATGACACCTTGTTTTTGCATGCACTATGATTCTAACTCAGGTATTGTGCATGAAAAAATAGTCAGAGAGAAGACTTGCAAGAAAATATTTCTTGTTAGGAGCATGAGGTATACAAACTCTGATTTGGGAGCTAAGCCAGGTTCTGGTGTATTTAAACTGTCCTTGGACTTGTTTACTGTAATTAAGCAAATGAAATGTGTTCTCTGGGAACATAAAACATTTGTACAGCACAGAGAAATATGTCAGCATACATAAAAGCGAAGGCAAAAGCCTGGTGTTTCTGATCTCATGTGTAAACCACGTGGATCGGAGTCCTGGTCCTGAAGAACTCGGTGGCAAAACTGCGATGGAACTTCAGCAATGCGGGGAAGAACCAATGGGACTAAGCTTCTAAAGCGTGGCACTGTCCAACTGTTTGGCTTAAGCATTTGGGCCTCAGCAAATGAGTGGCATCACAGCACTTGAGAGCTCCAGCTTTTCTCACTATCAGAGCCATAGGCAGCAAGGCACAGTTCAGACCTGCTTGAAGGGAGCTCTAAACTGCAATGGGGCGGGGGGGGGAGGGGCTTGCAATGCTCCCAGTCAGGCCAGCACTGAAGAGCTGCAAAGACCACATAAGAACACCTTTCCTCACCTTTTATTCCCTGCGCCAACCCAGGGTCTAAGAATTCACTATTTTCACAACACATCCTACGTACATTTGGGAGATTATTACAGAAGGCCAATGTAAGCAGGGAAAACTAAATTACCTTTGTCAAAAACATTAACAAAGTGCTTTTTATGATGCAACATCTGGGTTTAACAAAGACATTTTGGCTCTGTTAGTCTGGTCCTGAAATTATTAGGCACATCTTACAAAGGGATGTACACAAGGGCACCCCCCAAGATTCTTGCAGGATCAAGCTCTTATTCTGAAAGGGATCTGGCAGTCACTAGAGTGATCTAGTTTATTTTCACTACACCATTTCCAAATTAAACGTGAATGTACTTATGGGACTGGCATAGTCTCAAAACCCTCTAGTGTTCCCCTTCCAACAGAAGGAAAATTGTTCTCTGCTTAATTAATTCCTCACACTTTAAAGTTAGTGCATCTCTAATGGAAGGGACACATACTTCATAAAATCTGGCTTCTCATCAGTAATCCTCTGGGTCTATTTTAATTAATGACATAATGATTATTTACTCAATAAATCCCAGGAAGCTTTAAATATGCTACCTCACAGTATTTCTAAAAAAGCAATGTACAGAACATGAAACCAGTCTTTACACCACTTTTTTTCTCCAGCTAGTATAAAAGCTTAGCCACAGTCTACGGCAGTGATTCCCAAAGGGTATGCAAGACCAAAGGATGTGTGCTGTGGAAAATGATCCCTCCCTCCCTTCCTTCCTCTTTTTAGCTGGGGGCACAGTGTGCATGTGGCCTAGGGCACAAAGCAGCCTGGAGCAGAGCACAGCATGACTATGTCCACAGGGTGCAGCAGCAGCATTTTAAAGATGTCTGGTCCTTCTGGAACAGCTTTCCAGCAGCTGGAAGCTGCGTGCAGGCCCCAGCCAGGGAGCAGCAGGCTGGGAGAAGCGGCAGCAGCACTGGGACTGGACATGTGCGAAAGGCTGCTGTCATGCCCTGCCTGCACCCCAGGCTATGGCTGCTCTGGGCACTTGGGTGCTCAGTGCTGTGCTGTGCTGTGCCCTGCTCTGCACTCATGTCCTGCCCCCTCACCAGGCAGGTAGGTTTGGGTCCTCCCGTCCCTTCCCAGGTCCAGACAGGCATCATGGAGCTTTCCTGTTCACCCCTACCTTGATGGCAAGGGCTCCCTAGAGCTCAGCAAGTGTCCCTGTGTCTCGTTTCCCGCCCCAACTGTGCTTGCACCCTCGGGCTTCCCAGGATAACATGGCATTTCTTTACAACCCCATCTTGGTTGCAGCATGCCCAGCAGAGAAGCTCCATGTGCCCATCAGAGAGGCTGCTGCCCCTGTTTACCCTGACCCTGCCTCCCCTGAAGAGAGCTTTCCCTACTCCCATGCTACCAACTTTCTCCCAGCCCACTGCTCCCCAGCTACAGTGCAAGTGCAACTTTCAGCCTCTGAGAAGCTGTGCTGGGCCCAGACATATGCAAACTGCGTTCTTGCAGCCACCTCTTTTCCCCACTGCCCTCTTCGGGTATAAGAGTGAAGCATATTCCAGTTATCCAAAGTCTGAGAAACACTGGTCTATTGCATTAAAAAGCCAAGCTGTAATTTCTACAAAGTTTCTATTTCCACCAAGAAAGGTAAGGACCCTGATGTCCTCTTTGGTATTTCATTTTGCATTCCTGCTGCCTCTACCACCTCTGCTAACTCTGGCCTCCCCAGTTTTGTCAGAGGGGAGTCCTTTGCTGCTACCACATCAGCTAGGCAGTATGAATTTGCTAAACTTCTCTTCTCCAGACTAAATAAACCCGATTCTCTCAACCTCTCCTCAGAAGAAATGTGCCCCAGACCCCTAGCCATTTCCACTGCCCTCCGCTGCACTCTCTCCATTTTGTCTACATCTTTCCTGTAGTAGGAGGCCCAAAACTGGACACGCTTCTTCAGATATGGCCCTACCAGTGCCAAATAGAGAGGAATAATCCCTTCTCTCAATCTGCTGGCAGTGCATCTAATAATGCATCCCAGTATGTTGTTAGCCTTCTTTGCAACAAGGGCACACTGTTGGCTCATATTCAGCGTATTGTCCACTGTAATCCCAGGACCTTTTCTGCAGAGCTGCTGCTTAGCCAGTTGATCCCAGCCTCTGTCAGTTCATGAGATTGTTCCATCCTAAGTGCAGCACTTTGCATTTGTCGTTATTAAACCTCATGATTTCATAGATTTCATTGACATCAGGGCTGGAAGGGACCTCGGGAGATCATCGAGTCCAGCCCCCTGCCCAAAGGGCAGGAAGTCAGCTGGGGTC
>NW_017728906.1:168438401-168449836 GCF_001723895.1 Crocodylus porosus | reverse complement strand
TGAAGGTATCCAGCTTCTCAAGGTGTTTCTTTATGAGGTCAGCATTTATGGAGGGTAGGGGATCCCCATCACTCGGATCTCCCTGTCCCATAGCAGGCATGGGCGTCCCATGGGACTGATGAAAGACTGACTTCTTTTGGTTCAATCCTCCAATTTGTTGAGGTCTCTCTGACCCTTAGCCCTACCCTCCAGAGCATCTATTCTCTCACCCAGCTCAGTGTCATCTGCAGACTTGCAGAGGGTGCACTCAATCCCGTCTTCCAGATAGTTGATGAAAATATTGAACAAAACCTGCCCCAGGACTGACTCCTTGGGTCACTCCACATTATAGCAGCTGCCAACTAGACATTCAGCTATCAATTACTACCCTTTGAGCCTGACAACTGAGCCATTTTTTGTCCACCTACAGTCTGTTCATGCAAGCCATACTTCCTTAGCTTTCTTGCCAGGATGTGGAGGGAGAATCCCCAACAAAAAGCTTTGCTAAAGTCACAAGGTATATCAAATCCACTGCTCTCCATGCATCCACAGAACTAGTCTTCCCATCACAGATTGCAATCAGGTTGGTCAGGCATGACTTGCCCTTGGTGAAACCATGCTTACTGTTTCTAATCACCTTTTCCTTCTTCAAGTACTTAGAAATGGATTCCTTGAGGACTTGCTCCATGATTTTTCCAGGGACTGAGGTGAGGCTAACTGGTCTCTAGTTCCCTGGATCCTCCTCCTTCCCTTTCTTAAATATAGACTTATTTGCTTATTTCCAATCACCTGGGACCTCTCCTGATCACCATGGCTAAATACAGACAGTCCAAAAGCTTGAGACTGAATCGATTTAGTCTTCGTATGTTAGTCTAAGATGTGTAGATTAAACTGATAAGCAAGTAAATGGACATTTAATTTTGATTCTGGAAATGCAGCTACAAGCCTGCAGGGGCCCAGGCCAAAAACCAGAGGGTGATAGAGCATGTCTCTATGCTTGACTGGAACACACAGCTTAGGCCAAGGCTAGCCTGCCCACTCTGTGGGGTGGGAGGGTTTGTGGGGGGAGGTGCAAAGCATCCTGGGATTCTGGGAGACTGTGAGTTAAACTGAATCTGGAGGGAATCTGGGATAAAATTCAATAAACTGACTTAACCTAAACCAGTCAAGTCTAATATTATATCCATCCAGGGCTATCTTAAACTGCCTTTGGCTATTTTGAAAATGTTTTATGTGCACTGAACTTCTGTTGTGTTACAGATTTGAACCAGTGTCTGATTACTTATACTGGTTTATGTGTAATTTCTGTCCCTAGCCCGTGACTTTTCGGAGATCATGACCAGCGGCTCTTCCAGTAACATCAGCCAACTCCCTCAGCACCCTTGGGTACATGCATCTGACCTCATGGACACATCCAGCTTTTCCAAGTACTTCCTAACCTGTTCTTTTGCAACTGTTTGCTGCCTACCTCTTCTGCAAACTGTGCTGCCAGGTACAGTAATCTGCAAGCAGACCCTGCTTGTGAAGACTGAGGTAAGAAAGGCATTGAGTACTTCAACCTTTTCCATATCATCTGTCAGTAGATTGCTGTACTTGAGGTCAGGCAGAAATTTTACCCCATGATCAGATATGGACAGTGTATGTGGGGGGATTGGCTTTCTCTGTAGTAAGCATGACCCTCTATCTGGGATCTTTTGAGTATATATTGACAACCCTTTACACAAGCAAGATATTGGCTGTCATGATTCCTCTGCTTTACTGCATGTCCTTCTTATTCTACCATGTGAATACAGATAGGGCTCAAAGGCATGATCTTACTTCTATTTTTTCCATCTTGGACAGGATGTAAAAAATAGTCTTCTGTAGGTAGCTTTCTGAGAGCCCAAGGTAAAGAAATCAAGTTTTTCAGTTTAGTGCTTCTATACAAGATTGATCTGCCTTAGTTCACAATATTCTCATTTTCCTCAGAGTAAAATGTACTTCAAAATGCACTCATTCTCATGATTGAAGGTTCACTACTGAACCTGTCAGTGAATATGTTAGGGAAGTAGATTAATTTGTGGCTTGAATTTTCATGAGGGAGACATGACTGACATGGCTGAATTCATAGAATCTTATTGTCTGTGGTTAACAAGGTGTGTAAACATTTCCTTCCCCTTTGATTTCCCAGCAGGGGAACATAGAGGGAGGAGAGACACAGGGATTTGTAGATGGCATAATACTTTTAGCAATCAAGAAATGTAATTCCTCTTAGTGATGCACATTTTTCTTTCTAAACTGCTGCTGCTTACCATTAGGTATATCTTCATGCAGATAAGTGATGCTTTTTGAGTCTGACACACATTACACTTAAGACATGATTAACCAGTTAGTCATGATTTACCATGCACCCCCTGTGGCTGGGAGCCATTAGCTGATGAGGCTCCCAGCGGCAGGGGCACACTGTGTGCTCCCGTGCCTGGGAGCCCTGTCACCTGGTCCCGGCTTTCAGCTACAGGGGCGCACTATACACTCCTTCAGCTGGGAACCTGGATCAGCTGATGGGGCTGCCAGCCACAGAAGCTTGTTATCCATCAGTGCATCAGGAGCCCAGGATCATGATCCTAAGCTCCCCCTGTACCAGCAATAAGGTGTGATGGGATCTGATGCTTGATGTCACAATCATGCCTCTTGCAATGCATGTGTGCATGGCAGGAAGCATGATTGTAGGGACTTCGTATCATATCCTATTGTGCCTTTACTTGCATGTCTTCCAGGGGCTTTGTATTCCACAGGCCATCTGTTCAAATCTGCATCTCATTAGCACCCATGCCCACTTGAAACTGGCATACCATTATGTAGAGAGACATAGTTAGCTGTATTAGTCTGAAGTCAAGTAGAAGCAAGGAAGATATGTACCTTATAGACTAACCGAAGTGCATATATACAGACACTTGATTTTATATGTGTGTGTGTATGCATGCTGGACTGCTGCAAACAGCACAGCAGGACCTGGCGCTGCCCCCTGTGTTGGCACCTGTTGCAGGCACAGATCTGCCCAACTATGCCTCTACCAGAGACAATCCCGGAACTTGATATTTGTTTTAGAAGAATGTATATGTATGTGTGTGTATATATTGCACACTCACATACACACATTCTTCTAACACACACACATACACACTCTTCTAAAATAAATATCATATATACACACACACACTTATGCTGTAAAAGGAAATGTACAAAGCAGTATATAAGGAGAGAGAAATTTGAATACAAAAGGCAGAAAGGAGGAACAGGGAGGAGGGGGAGGAGGATGTGCTAGGAGAGGCAAACAAATAAGCAATAAACCCATAGGAACAAAGGCATCACAGAAACTAATCCAGGTAACAGGATAAAAATCCATAATCCGTGTTTAAATCATGCTTAACAGTCCAGTCTGTAGATGATTTCTTGTTCTTGAATTTCCCATTCAAATATGTTTTTAAAGGTTTGCTGCCTAAAAAAAGCTACTCTCAGGTCAGTAATGTAGTTTCCAGGGTGGTTAAAGTGTTCTGCCACAGGCCTGCGTGTCTTTCTGTAGATATCATATCAGTGTTCATTCATTCTTTCACATAAGGTTCATTCCTTCTGTCCAGTGTAGACAACAGAGGGTTACTGTGAGCAGGTGATGGTATATATGACATTGGTAGAGTGGCAAGTGAATGAACCACAGGGCTAGGGACAAAAGTTACACATAGACCAGTTCAGTGCACATAAACCAGTTTCAAAATGGCTGAAACTGGTTTAAGGTAAACCTAGTTGAATGTAGTGTCAGAATTAACAGATTTGTTTCAAACCAGTTTATGAAACTTCTGCCCCAGACCCTTTCCTGGTTCAAGTTAAATTAGAGTCCCCCAGCATCCCAGCATGCTTTCCAGCCTTGGGCTAGGCTGGGCTGTCTGCTCCAGAGTGTAGGGCTGGCCCTGTCCCTCTGCTCTGTTGCTGAAGCAGTGAGGGCTGGCTCGCTGGCCTCACTGGCTGGCTCACTGCTCCCCCTCCCCCACCCCTGCCAAACCCCTGCTGGGGTCTGGAGCCAGGGAGGGGTGTTAAACTCCTTTCCCCCGAGTATGGAGCTGTGCTGCCCTGCTTACGTATTGCTAGCTGTGACTGTGGATTACAAATCCCAGAGGCACTTGGAAGCAGGAAAAGGAAGTGATGAGCAACCCCGCAGAGTTCTGCTTTTGTAAGTCTGCACTGCAAATCCCAGAGGCCTTGTGGGCAGCAGGAAGAGGAAGTGAACACACTGCCCATGCTGGCTACGTGCCAGAGAGCTGTGCTCTAGCACCTCCTGGCTTCTGACTTGAGCAACTGCAGGCATGTGGCTGGATTTCCTGAAAAAAAAGTGAATGTCTGCTCATTTGCTTATTGGTTCAATCTTTGCAGCCTAGACTAATTTGCAAAGACTGAATCAATTCAGCTTTGGGGTTTTTGACTGCCTGTATGTAGCCCAAATGTTATAATCCATGTTATTCAGTCCAGTGATTTAACCTCTGTGGAGCCTAAGGCTGGAGATGCTGCCACTGTGACCACTGCTGCGTAGCTGGGTGTAATCAAGAGCAACAATGTGCTCTGTATCCCAGGGCCAGAGCCAAAGGGTAAGTAGTGGGAGGGGGGGATGGGGAGGAGGTGGCAGGCAGCGGAGATGACAGAGATGGTGGTAAGGGGTGGAGGGGGCAGAGGCGGAGGGCTAATGGAGGTGATGGGGGGAAGAGGTGGGCAGCAACTGCAGCTCCAGCTGTTGGCCAAAGTCAGAGCTGCAAGCCGCTGTTAGATGGAGAAAAACCTCCTTTTGGATTCAAGTAAATAAAGTGTATATGTGTATGTGTACAATTATATTACACACACAAACACACGCTTTGGTTAGTGTATAAGGTGCAAATCTAACCTCCCTTATATCACGGTAGGACAAGCAACTCTTATACAATAGAGTTAGTTAGTAATATTCTACTAGCACAGCTATATTTCCAAAGGGAAATATTTGAAGCATTGGTGGGTCATGTTATAACACAATATTGATATAACTTTTGCATTTTATTGGTACAAATCCAGAGCCTGGTTCACATTCTTGTCTACTCTGGCAGTCATACTGATATCAATGGAACGACTTGTGAAGGATCATAGACTTAAAATCAGTGGCAGCAAACTAAAAACAATGATAATACCTAAAGCCTACATCTTAGAACTGTGTTAGTACTGAAAGAACTGACACACACAACCACGAGTCCATCAGCAAGGAATGTTGAAAAATCTATTAAACTGGGGATGCCCCTGGATGCCTGGAAAATGGGGATCAGTGCACAGATTATAAGAGGTGTAAGGAACTAGCCAAAAGAGACAGCAGGTTGTGCTGAAAAGAGAACTACTCAGTAAAAGGGAGGTTAGAAATCCTTTTTTAACGTTTTCATTATTAACTTATCCACAAAAGGCAGGCACTTACTAATACAAATGTAGATGGAAAAAAGTTAGGAGACTTCATCAATATGGAAAAGAATTACATTATCCTAAATGAAGAACTGAATATCCTTTGAAGACTGAAGCAGTAGAAATGCAGTGGGCTGTAAGAGTGAAACATGTAAGATCATATCCCTAAAAACTAATAATTTCTGGGGACTCATTAATTGGAAGTGATAGAGGAGGGGAAAAAGCTTGGATGTCAGTCATAGGACAATTGTGAGGTGTTGATGTGATGTGACCATGAAAATGGTGAATGTGATCCTTGGATGTATAAGAAGAGGTATGTTTACGAATGAGAGGGAAGTATTAATATTCCAGGAATTGGTGGTACCTCATCAGGAATGCTCTATACCATTTTGGTTAATCATGTTGAAGAAAAATAAATTTAAACTGGAACAGGTGCAGAGAAGGGCTTACCTTGACAGTCTGGGATGGAGAGCCTATCTTAGGAAAGGAGACTAGAAGAGCTTGACTTGGTTAGTTTAGCAAAATGAAGGCTGAAAAGGGAGGACATGGTTGCTCTCTATAACCACACAAAGAATAAACACGAGGGAGGCCTTGTTGTGAGGTAGAATTGTGCAATCCTTCTGCTTCTAGACAGCTTCTGGACTCTAGTCCCCTGCAATTACCTCAACAAGCCTGCCTTAACCTTCACACCTGCAGTTCTGTTCCCTCTGGTATTCTCTGCAGACTAATAATCTTAAAGCAAACTAGTATTTATTTAGATCAAAAGCATTATAAAGAAAACAGATCTTAAAGCAACAAGAAAACATGCATGCATATTAGCCTCTCCTTGAGTCTTATGGTTCCCTGGCCTGGAGAAGAGGCTATCCTTTCACATATCCAATCTCAGCCTGTCCCCGGGGAGAGCGTCTGACAATTCATTGGCAACCTTCTTTCCAGAGATGGGCTTTTGAACTGTTTAGTGTTCTTTTGATCTTTGGGCTCCCGCCTTGCAAAACAAGGCTTGTATCTTTGGAGGAGACATGGTCCTCAAAGCTGATTGTTTTACCCATTGCCTTTCAAGTACATGATGGAATGTTTTTAACTGGGCAGCCAGTGTTTATCTTTTGGCTTTTTTCAATAGCAACCTATCAGCCTAGGTCAGTACATTCATTCAGGAAAATGTTACAAGCCACTGTGCACTAATTTTACTGTTCGAGTCACAAACCATGTGTGTAATATTACTTCATCTCAGCATTCTTAGATTATTACAAAGCCGCTCCTAAAATTATTCATAAAATTATTAGATTAGTGCATAACAACTCCATAGCTGTAATAATTATGGTTTTCAGTAGTGGGATTTTGTAGAAGAAATACTGCAATATTCTCCTCCCATTTTATGCTGGACTCTTTCAATAACTGTTATAGGAAGGTACAGCTGTATCATCTAATGCAATAAACGTCTTACATCTATAAATAAATATCTGACTCAGCAGATAAAAAAAAGTGTAATTTTTTTTTACTTAAACCATCAGCTTGTGTCAGGTATTTTGTTTAATCTAACTTGGACCCAGAAGACTAAATAATTTTTTAATAGCTCAAGTTGTGCAATTCAGGTTACTTGTTTTATATTGTTGGGATTTGAGTGGTCTTGGTTAAGCTTTAAATATACTGCCTTGTAAATCTGAAAGTTTGTGTTTGTGCAATAGTTTAAGACTCTTTGTCTGCTGATTCAGCTGTTCAGAGTTCAGGGTAATTTGATTAACTTCGTAACTAGCAGAGAACAGTTTGAATTTGCTACTCCACAGACTCATTATATCATGGTTCCACAGGAGGATCGGGGGGAGGCAGGGGAAGAGGACCATGCACAGGTGCACTTGCACCCGCCTTTGATTCCTGGTTCATCCAAAGTTTAAAACCAACTACTTGGTGGTGGCAGCAGAATGCCTAAAGGAAAGTGCTGAGGAAGTCAATTGACTTCATGGCCCATAATCTACCTGAACTGTCCTAACTCTTCATTCCATAGGTGTTAACCCTCTCTCAATGCTCGTCTTGTTCCAACAATCAAACTAGCCTTTGCTCCACACGTTTGCTGTCTGTTAGCTGTTCCTGGGAAGGAAGCTCCTATTTCACAGCCCTGCGTATTTTTTTTCACTCATACCAATAAAGTTATATCTGTTTTCACTTTAACCTTACACTGAATAATCCAGCCCTAGCCCCTAGCCTATGAATAAAGCTTTTAGTTTCTTTTTAGCTGGAGAAACATATGTGTTTTTTCATATGTGAAGATGCACCTTACCATCTGAACCCCACCTTTTCAAAATTCTAGATTGGCCCATGCATATAATGATTCCTATTGCTGATCAAGTCTTCGCTATTCAGATGACAGCAGTGGTGAGCAATTATTTGGACCCATGGGCCACATAGGGAGTTTTGCTGAGCTCTCATGGCTGGATCAGCATCCCCCCCGCCATGCAACAACTCACCAAAACTCCTTATGTGGGATGGGACTGCAGGTGGGCAGGAAACAGTGTTCAGGAGTGGGACAACCTCACCCAGTGGGTGACGTTGGACTTACAGGCCAGGGTTGCAGAGCAGTGACAGCATAGGGCTGGGGCCTAGTGCAGAGCTGTGATCTGCTGCCCTCATGACCCTTCAGTTGGCATGGGTTCTGGTGGCAGAGGCATGAAGGGAGTAGACCACAGCTCTGCCCTAGCCTTGCATTGTGACTGGCACAAAATCCTGGCCTGGGCCCCAGTTCCCCACACAGCTCTCGGCTGGTCTTCATGAAGACTCTAGGATCTTTGAGTGGTGATAGTGTGGGGCTGGGGCAGAGCCATGATTCACTGCCTGCACGTGGCTGCCTGCAGAACTGGGGCTCTGCTCCAGGCCCTGGACCTGTGCCATCACCACCCCAAGATCCCAAGGTCTCCCCAGCACCATGCACCTGTCTTGCTCCTGGATGCCACTCCCACTGATCCATGGCGCCATCCTGGCCACCCATCCTGCACCCCCAGCTTGGTGTCATCTGCAAACTTGCTAAGGGTGCACTCCATCCCATCTTCCAGATCATTGATGATGACATTGAACAAAACTACCCCAGGACCAACCCCTGGGGCACTCCACTTGAGACTAGCTGACAACTAGATATGGAGCCATTGAGTTACTACCCTCTGAGCCTGACAGTCCAGCCAGTTTTCTATCTAACTTACAGACCATTTATTCAACCCATATTTCCTTAGTTTGTGAGAATGTTGTGGGAGACTGTATCAAAAGCTTTCCTAAAGTCAAAGTATATCACATCCACTTGTCTCCCTGCATCCACAGAACCATTCATCTCATAATGGATGACTGTTTTTGCCATTTTCAGTGGGATGCCTGGAACAGGTGTTTCAGACAGGACTGTCCCAGGGAAAACAGGACTGTTTCGTGCTCGGCACCTCACCTGAGAACAGAGTTTAGAGACAGAGGAATATGATGGGGAGTAGTCGGAGGGAGTTTTGTTTTCTGAGAGGGGAAATATGGTCAGCCTACCAATACATTAAATGGAACTTGTACACATGTGTTCTTCATACTCATGTGCTTATTCTAGAAGAGGGCAGAAACTGCAAATGACCTGCAGAGATAATGTGAACTATGATACAGTCCACTGCATTGATAAGAAATTACCTGAGTCTCACTTCTTTTTTTAGGGAAGGCTATGATAACATGATAGAGCTAAATTCTGACCTTGGATGCACGTACAATTCTCCAACAGATAAAAAAATATCAGTCACCTAACATGATACCTCTTATCTGAAGGCCCCATACTCTGTTTTTAGACCCACACACCTCCTCCTGGCTTGACTTCAAAGGAGTCTTGTCCTCATATCAGAGGTGATAATTTGGCTCTAGGGGAATATTCATTCAAGAAGGAAAAAAGAATGTAAATCTGCACCCTATAAAAAGGGACAGAGGATTATATCATGAGCTCTCTTGCAATTAAATGAAGATTGTAATAATTCTATTCTACAACAAGGAGCAGAAAAGAGTTAAAACTGCAAATCACGTGTGGTAGATGTTGTTTGATAGTATCATCTGTCAGCATAAGGTGGAAGAATTTTGGCTTTGCAATCCAGTTTGGAGTCCAGCCACACAGTTTTGCACAACTGTGTCTGAACTGTATCAACATGATCTCAAAGTAGTGTAAGGGAGAGGAATTTGATTCTGAGTAGTATCAGAGCAAATAATACACCAAATCCAATGGAACTCAATGTTGACAAGCACAAGATAATGCACCTGGGAAAAACAGCCTCAGTGATATGTACACAAGGCTAGATTCTGAACTAGCTGTTATGACTCAAGAAAGAGACCTTAGCATCAACGTAGGTAGTTCTTTAAAAACGTTACCTCAATGTACAGTGGTGACCAAAACGCCAATAAAAATCTTTAATGCATCCACATCTTGAATACTGTGTTCAGTTATGGTCCTTACATCTCAAAAATGATGTAGCAGAATTAGAAAAAGAACAGAGAAGGGCAACCAAATGATCAGGGACCTGGAGCAGTTGCCCTACCAGGAAAGACCAAAAAAGGCTAGGATTCTTCAGTTTGGAAAGATGGCTAAGAAGGGACAGAACAGAAGTCTATAAAATCATGAAGGGTATGGACCAAGTGAACAAGGAACTGTTGTTCACCAAGTTTCAGAATATTAGAACTAAGGGCTACCACCTGAAATTAGTAGGTGACAGGTTTAAAACCAACAAGGGAAAGTACTTTTTAAAGCAATACATAGTTAACTTGTGGAATTCATTGCCAGAGGAGGTGGTGGGGGCAGATAGCATAGCTGGGCTCAAAAAGGAATTAGATAAATTCATGGATGATGGATTTATTAATGTCTATTGAACAATGCCTATTGAATAGCTGGAGATGCTTTCTCTGGCAACTTTAACCCAATAAATGGTGAATACCAGGGAAAGTACTGAATAGAGGATAGATCACTCTAGAGATATCAGGGTCGGTGCTCTCTCTGTATACCATCCACTTCTGCCACTGTCAGAGAAGAAATACAAGGGCTGGATGGACCATTGATCTAACCCAGTATGATCTAACCCAGTTGAAGCAAATACTCAGCTGGAAAGAACTGCTTGCGATGTCTCCCACCTAGGTATTGATCAAAAATGGAACCACAGGCCTCAGCCCTGACAGAACAAAGGATAGTAGTGCCTTAAAGCCACCAACTTCAAACCAATTCATCTGTTAATATCCAGCATCCTTCTGGCTAGAAACAGCAAGTTGAATGTATAGAAACAGGGAACCTAAATATTGCTTTCTGGCAGAGCTGTACTGTGCAGGTAGAAATAGAAGTCTGTGGCATATGACACAGGGCTTAAAATGTCTTCCGTTTCACCATCCTCATACTGCAACATATGGTTGCTCTTGTATTCAGGGAAATAGTGGTAATGAAAGTGGTTTTTATTCTGTACTAGTGCCTATTAGGCCTGTGCAAAGCAGCTAGCGTTCGCTTCGGATTCAGCCGATTCAGGGGACAGTGATTCGATTCGGTGGTTCAAAGCACTGTCCCAAATCAAATCAGCCAAATATGATTTAGAGATTCGGCTGCTGCTGAATCAGCCAGATCTCTGAATCACACAGGCCCCATCCCCCATCTGCTCTCAATGGGACCTCTCAATCCTCGCTCTTTGGAATAAAAAAGCCCCCCCACTCACCAGCTCCTGCCCAGCGGAGTGCAATCTTCACTGCCCCCCGCTGCTCCACGCCACATGGAGGGCTCTGCCATGAACCCCCGACCCCTGCCTGTTCTCCCAGCACCCTACCCATGGCTGCCCCACCCACCCTAGCCCCCAGCTCTTTTAAAAAAAAAAAATCCAAACTCCTGGACTCACTGGCTGCTGCCTGGTGGAGGGTGATCCCCGCTGCTCCCCACTGCCCCACACTGTGTGGAGGGTTCTGCCATAAGCCCTCCCCTTGCTCCCTCCCCTGGAGCCGCTGCAACAGCCAGTGAGTCCAGGGTATTTTTGTTTTTCTTAAAGGGCCAG
>NW_017728906.1:168436318-168438128 GCF_001723895.1 Crocodylus porosus | reverse complement strand
CCCCCTACATACCAGCATGGAGTCCAGGTCCAGCTGCCTGCTGCAGTGGGCGGGGACTGCCTGAATTGCTGAAGCTCTCTGAATCTTTTCTAAATTGATTCAGAGAGCTTTGACTCAATTCAGACCTTTTAAGTCATCTCCTGATTTGGTTTGGATTCAGAGATTTGGCTGCCAAATCAAGCTGAATCTCCTCTGAATCAAATCAGCACCCAAAGCTTCACACAGCCCTAGTGCCTATACTAATATAATGATGATTAGCATGTCTCTGATGCCAGTTTCATATGAGGTGAGATAGTATTTTCATAAAAATGGAAACATCTAATTACAAAAGTATGTACAGAGAACAAGTCAGTCCTCATCTTTTCTAAAGTGAAACACAACTGAAGATATTACTTAGAAGCAGGGATCTGCTCATCCAACACCTTTGATTGATCTGAGGGTAAGTTGATACCCAACTGAGATAGAAACAAAGAATCTGATCCTGGAGTTCTTCTCAATAGGAGTAATCCCAGTGTAACTGATCCCAACCCTCATATGGACAAAGTGCTGTAGAACTGGAACACCAAGCATATTATGAGTGCTTACCTATAAGAAGAAATTTACTGACACAGTTATGCTGGTACAAGTATACTTCTGTGGTTATACTGCTATAACACCATGCTTCTTCTGATGTAAGAGGCTAGGGACAGAAGTTACAGACAACAGAGGAGCACTGTGAGCAGGTGATGCTGTATACGAGGGGCGTGCAAAGCGGGTCCTATTCGATTCAGCCTGAATCAGGGACAGTGATTCGATTTGTTGATTCAGATCACTGTCCCTAATTCAATTTGACCAAATCTGAATCTGAAGATTTGATGCTGATTTGGCGAATCAGCAATTTGGACATAGACGCAGCTTTAAAAGCTTTTTCTATGTACCTTGAGGTAGCAAGCGTGGCTCGTGATTGCTGCGACGCTGGGGCACATTGAGCATGCTCTGCATTCTTCATGTGCTTGGCGGCAAACCCAGAAGTACTTCTGGTCCACTTCCAGGTCTACCAGGGAATGCATTGGGGGGTCCCCCACACTTCCCCGGCTCAGCAATCGGTTGCAAGGGGACCCTGGGTGCCCCCCCCAGACCCAAGAGGCACGAGTCACTGAGACAGGGCTGAGGGGGCCCCTGTGCGCTCCCCAACAGACCCAGAAGTGGACTGGAAGTGCTTTTGGTCCACTTCCAGGTCTGCTGCCAATCGACCTGGGGAGCCTGCCATGCTTCTGTGGGAAACTCCATGCACCCCAGCATTGCAACAATCATGAGCCCCTGCTAGTTAGAGGTATGTAGAAAAACATTTAAAGCTGTCTCTATGTCCGAATCTCTGGATCTTTCTGAATCTCTCTGAATTGATTCAGACGGTTCTGATTTGATTCGGAGAGATGAAAGAGTCCTCAGATCTGATTTGGATTTAGAGATTCAGCCACTGACTCAGGCCAAATCTCCACTGAATCAAATCAGGGACCAAAGCTTCGCACAGCCCTAGTGCATATGACATTAGTAGAGTGGCAAGTGAACAAACCACAAGGCTAGGGACAGAAGTTACACATAAACCAATTTAAATGATCAGCAGGGATCCAGGTTTTCCATTTCCCATGGAAAAATGAAGCAAACCACGGAATCTGTTTTTATCAGAGAAAACACCAGTTTCCCCTTTTAGCAGAGAAATCCACGGATTCTCCACTTTTGCAAAGAGCTCTTGCAGGCTGGAACAGTTCCAGCCTGCAAGAGCCAATTGCAGAAAGAGTGGGAAACCCCCAGCCCTGGGGGAAGGGGGAGG
>NW_017728906.1:168431820-168436200 GCF_001723895.1 Crocodylus porosus | reverse complement strand
GGGGACTGTGGGGCAGGGCTGGGGAAGGCAGCTGGGGGCTGAGGGAGTTGGGGGTGCTGCCGGCCCCAGGCAGCACACCACAGCTGGGAGGAGGGCCAGGGGGTGAGGGCAGGGGTGCAGGGCTGGGGGTTGAAGGCAGGGGCCCTCTGTGGGCCACACATGGGCTGGCTGCCCTGACAGGAGGTTTGCACATGGAGGCTACCACCACCATGCCCTGTGCTGCCTTCCTGTGGCCAGCCACATGGCTTTGCAGCCAAGTGATGCAGGTCTCAGTGTGGTGGTGCCTACCATGTGTGGGCCACACACATGCTGCCCAGCCAGCTAGCCGGGGGAGGGGGAGGGGGCTTGCATGTGGCTGGCTGCATGGCTCAGTGGCCACAGCTCTACAGTGGTGGTGAGGGATGGTGGCTGTGGGGGGCAGGCGGTGGAGTTTCACATGCAGCAGACGCTGCTGCTTACCTGTGGAGCTGTGCTAGCACTGGCGGCCGCTCCGTGCAAAACCTCCCTGTGCTACCTCTTCCACTGTGGAGCCATGCCCGCGGAGCTGTGCAGCTGGCTGCAGGATGGCAGCAGTAGTGTGGTGGCGGCTGTGACTGCTTCATGGCACGGGATGGTGGTGGGGGTGGCTGCATGCCACCTGGCTGCCACCACACTGCTGTTGCCACCCTGTGGCCAGCCGCACAGCTCCACGGGCATGGCTCCGTGGTGGCAGCAGCAACGTAGGGAAGTTTTGCATACAGCAGCTGCCACTGCTGACACAGCTCTACAGGTAAGCAGCAGCAGCCGCCACATGTGAGCCACAATCCGTGGCCACAGAGCCATGCAGCCAGTCGTATGCGAGCCTCCCTCCCCCTCCTCCTCGTCCCCCCCAGCCAGCTGGCTGGGTGGCATGTGTGTGGCCTGCATATGGTGGGCACCACCACACTGCACCCTGTGTCACTTGTCCACAAAGCCCCCCATTCCTTCAGCTGGCACACAGCCAGCACCACCCCGCATCACTGCAGAACCGGTTGAGGGGCAGAAGCAGCAGTGTAGAGGCGGCCACTGCATGCAAGTCCTCCTCCCCTCCCCACCTGGGTGGCACATACGTGGCCCACACGTGGTGGCCGCCACCACACTACCGCAGCTGTGCTGTGCCACTTGCCTGCAAAGCCATGCGGGTGGCTGTGGGATGGTAGCTCAGGGTGCAGTGGCAGAGTTGCGGTAGCAGCCTCCATGTGCAAACCTCCCATCAGGCCAGTCAGCACATGTGTGGCCCACAGAGTGCCATCCCTTCCCTCACCCCCTGGCCCTGCTTCTGGGAGTGGACACAGGGACATGCTCCCCCACTTCTTGGTCTGTGCCCCTCTGCACCTTCCCTTTCCGCCACACACACTTACCTGCTGGGGTGGGTGGCAGTGTCTGTGTGTGCATCTCTGTCTGCATGTCTGTGGGTCTGGGGGGGCTGTTGTGGGGGAGTGAGGAGCATCAGGAGGGCTGAGGAGGCTGTGGGGGGCCTTTAATTTTTATCATAGATTTTGGGTTTTTAATCAGAGAATTTGCAATTTTTAATCAGAGAAAACCAGGATCTCTGGTGATCAGAAACTGGTTTAAACCTGTAACAGAACAGAAGCTCAGTGCACATAAACCAATTTCAAAATGGCTGAAACTGGTTTAAGATAAACCTGGTTGAATGTAATATCAGATTTAACTGATTTGGGTCAAACCGGTTTATCAAACTTCTTTCCCAGACCTCTTCCTGGTTCAAATTAAACCAGAATTCCCCAACATCCCAGCATGCTTTCTAGCCCTGAGCTGTGCTGTGCTGTGCTGTCTGCCCCTTTGCTCCCTAGCTAGTGAAGGGGGTGAAGGCTGGCTGACAAGGGGCTGAGGGGGGCAAGCCTGGCTGGGGATGCAGCCAAATCTATGGCGGGGGGGAGTTGCCCCCACCCAGCAAACCCCACCTGGGGTCTGGGGTCTGGTGCCATGGAGGAGGCTTAGTTACCCTGCTTACTTAGTGCTGGCTGCAACTGTAGCTTATAAATACCACAGGCACCTGGAAGCAAGAAGAGGGAGTGATGAGCAATCCTGCAGAGTCCTGCTGCTGTAATTCTGGACTGCAAATCCCAGAGACCTCAGGGGCACCAGGAAGAGGAAGTGAACACACAGCCAGAGACCTGTTCTTGAGTGCCCCTTGGTTACTGGTGTGAGCCACTGCAGGCATGAGGCCACATTTCCTGAATCAAAGGTAAATGTCTGGTCTCTTCTGTTTCAATTTAACCTGTACATCTTAGATTAACCTGCAAAGACTGAATCGATTCAGCCTCAGGCTTTTTGACTATCTGTACCTAGCCAGAGTGTCCACATGGTGAGTTGTGCTGGCATAACTGCAGTGGTATAGCCAATGTGATTAAGTGGATAAATCTCTCTGTGTACACCCGCCCTTTGACCATGCAAGAACTCTAATTTAACAGCATGTAAGCAATATAGAAAAATCAGTTAGGCCTAGGAATGTCAAAAAAAGTTAAACCAAAGAATTTTAAGGGTAGAAAAATTATCCCTGCTAAATAATACTTGGATTTGTATATACATCTATAATATTATGATTATTATGATTACAAATAATAATTACAATAATGCTAAAATGATGATGATATTCAATTATTTGCAGTGCAGTAGTGCCCAAAAGCTCCTATCCTGGATCATGCCTTGTTACATTGGAATTTATAGTGAACTAGATATAAAAATTATTTTAGCCAGAATCACAAGAGAATCATAAAGGACAAGCTCTCTGCCTACTTATAAACAGAGGAAATCTATTCAGACTTTCTGAGGGCTCCTGACTACTTTAAACTTTTGGTAATTTGTCCAAAGATGTGATGCTATGCAACTCAGTTCCTGCTGGGTGACATTACTTCACGGAATCATAGAATTATAGAAAATGTAGGGTTGGAAGGGACCTCAGGATGTCATCTAGCCCAACCCCATGCATGATTCAAAACAGAATCATTCCCAACTAGATTATCTTGGGCAAAGCTTTGTCTAGCCAGGTCTTAAAAACCTCCCAGGATGGAGATTCCACAACCTTTCTAAGTAACGTGTTCCAATGTTTTGCTACCCTCCTAGTGAAAACATTTTTCCTAATATCTATCCTAAACTTCCCTTGCTGCAACTTCAGACTATTTCTCCTTGTTCTGTCATCTGCTAACACTAAGAACAGTCTAGCTGCATCCTCTTCAGGTAGTTGAAGGCTGCTATTAAATCCCCTCTCAGTTTTCTCTTGTCTAGACTAAATAAGTCCAGTTCCCTCAGCCTGTCCTCATATGTCATGTGCCTCTGCCCTCTCACCATTTCTGTTGCCCTCCACTGGACTCTCCAATTTATTTACATCCTTTCTGTAGTGGAGGGCCCAAAACTGGACACAGTACTCCAGATGTGGCCTCACCAGTGCTGAATAGAGGGGAATAATCACTTTGCTTGACCTGCTGGCAACACTCCTGCCAGTGTAGCCCAGTATGCCGTTAGCCTTCTTTGCAACAATGGCATATTGTTTGCTTATATTCAGCTTATTGTCCACTGTTACCCCCAAGTCCTTTTCTGCAGAGCTGCTGCCCGGCCATTCAGTCCCCAGCCTGCACTGGTGCATGCTATTGTTCCATCCTAAATGCAGACATTTGACTTGTTGTTGCTGAACTTCATGAGATTTCCTTTGGCCCAATCCTCCAATTTGTCTAGGTCACTCTGAATCCTAGCCCTACCCTCCAGCATATCTACTACTCTCCCCAGCTTGGTGTCATCTGCAGACTTGCGAGGGTGCACTCTGTGCCATCTTCCAGATTGTTGATGAAGATATTGAATAAAATTGGCCCCAGGACTGACCCCTGGGGCACTCCACTTGATATCGGCTGCCAACTAGACATCAAGCCATTGATTACTACCCTCTAAGCCCAATGCCAGTTTTCTATCCACCTTATAGTTCAGTCAACCAGCCCATACTTCCTTACCTTGCCTGTGAGAATGTTCTGGGAGATCATATCAAAAGACTTGCTAAAATGAAGGTAAACCACATCCACTGGTCTCCCTGTGTCTACAGAGTCAGTCATCTCATCATAGAAGGCAATAAGGTTGGCCAGGCATGACTTGACCCTTGTAATCCATGCTGACTGTTCCTAATCACCTTCTTCTCCTCCAAGTGCTTTGAGATGGATTCCTTTAGATTTAGATTTCATCGATTTCATAGGCATCAGGGCTGGAAGGGACCTCGGGAGATCATCGAGTCCAGCCCCCTGCCCAAAGGGCAGGAAGTCAGCTGGGGTCAGAGGATCCCAGCAAGATAAGCATCCAATTTACTCTTGAAGGTGTTCAATGTAGGTGCTTGAACCACCTCCGCTGGCAGACTGT
>NW_017728906.1:168420324-168431400 GCF_001723895.1 Crocodylus porosus | reverse complement strand
AGGCTCATGTTCATCTTGTGGTCAATGATCTGTTCCATGATTTTTCTAGGGACTGAGGTAAGGCTAAGTGGTCTGTAGTTCCCTGGATCCTCCTTTTTCCCTTTCTTAAATACAGGCACTCTGTTTTCTCTTTTCCAATCATCTAGGACCTCTCCTGATCACCGTGAGTTTTCAGAGATGATCACCAGTGGCTCCGCAATCTCATCAGAAAGAAGTTTCCTCGTGATCACCAGGGACCCACTGTGTCCATACCCAGACTTGGGCTCACAACTTTCCCACCAGTAGCTCAGCACACACACCCCTAAGCCAGACAACAAGTTTGATACTGGGAGAAGTGGGGCCTGGAAGATAGGATCCTTCAAGCTCCCACTCTGCTATCCCAGAGCCAGAGCTGGGAAATAAGAATCTCCCAACCCCTGCTCCACTGTCACAGAGCAGGGGCTGGGAGCTCCCTTCTGCCGGGGCAGGGGGACATTGACTCCACCTGAGATCCAGTGGCAGGGCCTGCCCCAGCAGGAGGCAGCTCCTGGGGGCATGGAGCAATCTCCCAGACTCTGCCAGGAGAGAGCTGTCTCCTGGGCCCATGTTCCCTGCCAGCCCCTGGGCTAGGACCCAGGGGGAGCCTAGAGCTCCTTCTGGCTGCTGCAAGGGGCCAATGCAGGGCCAGGAGGGGTGGGAGCAGACTGCTGCCATGAGCAGCAAATGGGCTCCTGCTTCCCTGCATGAGTAGATGCCTGCTCGGGTACTCTAGAGTAAACCCACCCTGGAGCATTTGCACATGTAGATGCACTCACTGAGTAAATTAAATTAGCCTCACACAGCTTAACCTTGCACAGCTAGCTAGTAATTATGCTGCGGATCACCTGAGGTCTTACTGACCTTGGCAACAGGGTTGGGGTTATATTTTCACATGAATAAACTGTTCTTGTTCAGCATATTAAGCACAAATAAGTTATTCTTTAATAGCAGGCCAGCATGTTGTCCCATTCCAGTTATTTCCTCACTACCTAAAATATATATTTGGGTTTGTGAAACCACTGAAAGAAAAAAAACACAAATTTCCCCCTAATTACTGCTCTCCCCTTGATTCCTGCTAGAGGAAATTGTTAAGGACAGAGACCCCTATTGCATGTTTTATTTTGTGGAATTCTTCCTATTTACAACTCTTAGAGCAACTGGTAGTGTTTATTGATCTTTGACCACAGCTGTTCTTGCAGGAGGACTGAGATGAATTATTCTCAGCCCTCCCATGTGAAGCTTTAAGTGAACTTTTGTCTTGCTTCTCTGAAGAGGTCTCAGTGGCAGCAGATGGAGAAACTTTTCAGGAACTGGTACTCAAGGATTCACACAAAGCAAAAAAAAATTATGTTTTGGCTTCATGCCGGCCACAAAGAAAAATAATTGTTTAAGGTAAATTCTAAGAGCCCTGTAATAAGTGGGAATGGGGAGAAAGAACTGAGAGAGCCATGCAGATAACAGAGGGGAGGGCTGTGGCAGCAAGCAGGTCAGTAGTTGGATCAGAAAGGACTGAGGGGCACCTAGGGCTGCATTGGACGACATGAACTTCAAGTTCTAATACTCTTGAACTCCTGTCACTTAATCCCATAAATCTGTTCACCTATTTGACTAACCTACCAGACTTGATAAGAACGAATGTATAGGGTTATAGTATTAATACTGCACATACACACAGACTCACAGACAAACACATACCTCCTTACTCATACATATGATCCCAAGCCAGCACCCCAGATTCAAACACTCCTAACTTTGGGTTTGTTTGACTACAAAACCCAGGTTCTGTTCCAAATTATGCAAATAGCCCTTGTTACAGTAAATTGAACATCAGGATCTTTGGAATCTGTTTTCAAATTTGTAGGTAGGCAATATAGCACTTTTCATCCTCAAGTGCTTTGCAAACAACAGTGAGGCAGCTGCCTCTGGGACAGGAACAACAACTGATGGATAAAGAGCTGCTCAGCAGTAGAGGATACAGAGTCTGTAACTTCCCAAAGAAGGGGAAAAAGGAAAAGAGAAGGGAAGAATATCACTACTTCCTTACCTCTCTGTAGACTCAAAAGAAAAATGCAGCAGATAACTGTAAATAACAAATCCATTCCAGAAACAAGGCACAAATCTCAACCTGTACATTCAGCAAGAAGAAAACCTACTTGTACTTGTGTCCTTTCAACACACCCCAAAAAGTTTTCCTGTCATTCATACAGTTTATTCTGCCTAAGCCCGGGCAAAGTGCAGTCAGTAATTCAAGCTTTCCAAAGCCAGAAAGCTTCAGTGTTTTCTGTAGCAGCCTCCACACCAATCAGCAGCTTGCCCTTCCTCCCCCTACTCTGTGGTGGGAGGTACAGCTGGAAAAGTGTCAGTGTTAGAACAAGGCCATGCTTCATAAATATTCCCTCAGCCTGTCTAGAGACATATGTCCTTGAGAAAAATACCAAAATCCTGTCATGTATTGACACAATAACCACACTTCACTTTTTGCTCCTTCAGAAGCCGTATACATAGAAGAATCCATTCTGTGAAAGATTTATGCAGCTTGGACACCTTTGGTTTTACGTGTTTGGTTTTTCTGTAGGAAAGAAATATCAAGAGTATATATTTGTGCACCAAAGACTTCACATTCAGCCCAAGTATTTGTCTTTTTTGGACTGCTTTAATTTTAGGATCTAAAGGCTTCTCACATCCTTTAGAAGGAAGCATATTACTGAATATTTCAATAACAGACTTCCCTTTTAAAGACTCAATTTGACAAACATAAGAAAAACAAAACCTTCTGAACGTAGAGTTCAATGTTTTCTCCTGACTGGCCCAAAGAAGTTGATTGAATTCCTCTGCCTTAGGAGTCTAAAACCCATCAGGCCCTGCAGGCTGGATGAGTGGCACAGAGACAGTCCACAGGACAGATAAGAAAAACAGACTGTCTCCAGGTACTGCATGCAGTATATACCCTAGACTGTTCCTGAAGGCCATGTGCAGGGTCCAGTGCTGAGGCCAGTGTGCACTGAATTCAGCATGTTAAGTCAGTCTGTGGCATGCTACATGCATATTAGCATCATGGGCTGGATGAAAAGGTCTGTGGGCCATATTTTTGATAGCCCTGCTCTAGGTAACATCATAATGTTTCTAATGTACTTTATAAAAAAATATAGATATAGACTAGTGGAATTAGTGTCTTCTTTAACCACAGTATGTTGTTTCAAGAAGAAGGGAAGATAAAGAGGAAGAGCTAGGAAGAGATGGAATATACCCAATGAAGAGAGAGAAGAGCATCTTTGCAGAGAGGTTCACTAATCTAGCAAGGAGGAATTTAAAATAGGTTCACTGAGGGATGGTGCCCTGAGATAAGTGGGGAAACGGGTGACCTGGAGGAAGCACAAGCAGGAGGGCACAACAGGGGAGGCCTTCTCATTCTTCCTGAGAAAGTAGAGCAATCAGCTAGTTACCTCAGGTGTCTGTACACAAATGCATGGAGCCTGGGAAACAAGCAGGAAGAATTGGAAGTCCTCACATGGCCATGCAACTATGCTGTGATTGGAATAAGAGAGACTTGGCTGGAGCTCATATGACTGAAGCACTGTCATGGATGGATACAAACTGTTCAGGAAGAACAGGCAGGGGAGGAGAAGAGAAAGAGCTGCACTTTATGTAAAAGAGCTGTATGATTGCTCAGAATTCCAGTATGTAACTGGAGATAAGCCTGTTGAAAATTGCTAGGTTAGGGTCAGAGGGGAGAACAAGAAAGGTGATGGCATGGGGGGGGGCGCTATAGACCAGCAGATCAGAAGGATGTGGTGGATGAGATTTCCTTCAAACAGCTAGCAAAAGTTTCCTGATCATAGGCCCTGGTTCTCATAGGGAACTTGAATCACCCTGACATCTGCTGGGATGGCAATACAGCAGTGCACAGGCAATCCAGGAAGTTTTTGGAGAGTGTTGGGGATAACATCCTGACGCAAGTGTTGGAGAGACCAACTAGGGGCCATGTTCTTCTTGACTTGCTGCTCACAAATATGGAAGACTAGGTGGAAAACATAGAAATAGATGGCAACTTGGGCAGCAGTGACTACGAGATGATTGAGTTCAGGATCCTGAGGAAAGGAAGAAAGGAGAGCAGCAGAGTAAGTACACTATATGTCAGAAAAGCAGACTTCACCTGGCTCAGGGACCTGGTGGACGGATTCTCCTGGGAGGCCTATCTGAAGGGGAAAGGAATCCAGGGAAACTGGTTGTATGTTCAATAAACCTTACTAAGTGGACAGGAGCGAAACATCCACAGGAAGACTAGCAAGTATGGCAGAAGACCAGCTTGGCTTAGTAGAAACTCATCAGTGAGCTCGAACACAAAAACAATCTTATAAGTGGAAACTTGGACAAACAACTAGGGAGGAGTATAAGCGTATTGCTCAGGCATGGAGGGATGAAATTAGAAAGGCAAAAGCACAGTCGGAGCTGCAGCTAGCAAGAGATGTGAAGGGCAACAAGTGTTTCTACAAGTATGTCAGCAACAAGAGGAGAGTCAGGGAAATTGTGGGTCCTTTACTGAATGGAGGAGGGGTGGGCAACGTAGTGTCAGAGGATGTAAAAAGGGCTAAAGTACTCAATGCCTTTTTCAACAGCGATGAAAGAATTAAGGACTATTTAGAACAGCTGGATGTGTACAAGTCCATGGGGCCAGATGGAATGCGCCTGAGGTTGCTGAGAGAATTGGCTGATATGATTGCAGAGCTGCTGGCCATCATCTTTGAAAGCTCAAGGTGATTTGGAGGTCCTGGACAACTGGAAAAGGGCAAATATAAGGCACATCTTTAAAAAAGGGAAGAAGGAGGATCCAGGGAACTACAGACTAGTCAGCCTCAACTGAGTCCTTGCAAAAAACATGGAGAAGTTTCTCAAGAAATTCATTTCTAAGCACTTGGAAGAGAAGAAGGTGATTAAGAACAGACAACATGGATTCAACAAAGGCAAGACATGCTTGACCAATATGATTGCCTTCTGTGACAAGATGGCTGCTCTGGGGAGACCAGTGGATGTGGTATACTTTGACTTTAGCAAGGCTTTTGATACAGTCTCCCACAACATTCTTTCAAGCAAGCTTAGGAATTCTGGGTTGGATGAATGGACTGTAAGGTGGATAGAAAACTGGCTGGATCATCAGGATCAGAAGGTAGTAGTCAATGGTTCGATGTCTAGTTAGCAGCCAGTATCAAATGGAGTGGCCCAGGGTTCAGTCTTGAGGCTGGTTTTGTTCAATATTTTCATCAGTGACCTGGAAAATGGGATGGAGTGCAACCTTAGCAAGTTTGCAGATGATACCAAACTGGGGGGAGTAGTAGATATACTGGAGAGTAGGGCTAGGATTCAAAAAGACCTTGACAAATTGGAGGATTGGACCAAAAGAAAACTCATGAGATTCAATAAGGACAAGTGCAAAGTCCTAGACATAGAACAGAATAATCCCATTCACTGGTACAGGCTGGGGACTGACTGCAGCTCTGCAAAAAAGGACCTGGGGATAACAATGGACACTATGCTGAATATGAGCCAATAGTGTGCCCTTGTGACATACTGAGCTGCATTAGTCAGAGCACTGCCAGCAGATCAAGGGAAATGATTACTCCCCTCTATTCAGCTCTGGTGAGGTCACTTCTGGAGCACTGTATCCAGTTTTGGGCTGCCCACTACAGAAAGGATGTGGAAAAATTAGAGAGTCCAGCAGAGGGCAACAAAAATGGTTAGGGGTCTGGGGGACATGACTTCTGAGAAGAGGCTGAGGGGACTGGACTTATTTAGTCTGGAAAAAAGAAGACTGAGAGGGGATTTAATAGCAGCCTTCAACTACCTGAAGGGAGGTTCCAAAGAGGATGGAGCTGGACTGTTCTCAGTGGTGACAGATGACAGAACAAGGAGCAACGGTCTCAAGTTGCAGCAAAGGAAGGTTAGGGTAGATACTAGGAAAAAATCTCCCACAAGGAGGTTAGTAAAATCCAGGTACAGGTTGCCCAGAGAAGTTGTGGACTCTCCATCCTTGGAGGTTTTTAAAACCCAACTAGAAAAAGCCTTGGGTGGAATAATTTAGTTAGGGCTGGTTCTGCTTTGAGCAGGGAGTTGAACTAGATGACCTCCTGAGGTCCCTTTCAACCCTAATTTTCTATGATTCTATGACTTATCCAGTCCTAGGGATATTTTCCAAATAGTCCCTAACCTGTTCTTTTGCTCCTATTGGCTGCTCACCTCCTCCCCAAACTGTGCTGCCCAGTGCAGTAATCTGGGAGCTAACCTTGCCTGTGAAGACTAAGGTGAAAAAGGCATTAAGCATTTCAGCCTTTTCTGTATCCTCTGTCACTAGCTTGCCTCCCCCATTTAGTAAAGGACCAATACTTTCCCTGATCCTCCTCTTGTTGCTGACATACTTGGAGAAACTTACCCTTCATGTCCCTTGCTAGCTACAATTCCAATTGTGGTTTTGCTTTCCTGATTTCATAGTCCTATACTTCTCCCTAGTTTGTCCAAGTTTTCATTTCTTTCTTCCTTTTTGCATTTTAGCTCATGGAAGGATTCCTTTGTGGCAGATCTGTGCCCCACTCGCTGCACTGCTGGGCTCCAGGTCTGCACATGGCCACTCCAGTGCTCTGCAGCTGGAAGTGGGGCTGTGGATTGGTTCGGCTTCTCAAAGCTCCTGGGATGAAGGGAGCCCAGACGCACACAAGGGGGGAGCAGGAAGGAGGGAGCACTGGCAGCACCTCTGTACACCTTCCCTGCAGCCAGCATGGGTCGGCAGAGCCACAGGCCAACAGACCTCCGGGCAGCACAGCAGCTCCAACCGCAGCAGAGGCTCCCCTAGAGCATCTGAGCTCTCTCAGCTCTTAAAGGTATGGAGTCCACCCAAACTGGAGGTGGCCTGCACAGGCCAGACGGAGGCATCACTGAGACTGCACCCATGCTGGACCTGGCTCACAGGTACATGCAGGGTGGCTGGGACAGGACAGAGGCAGCTCAGGACACATGAACTAGTCCTACCTGGAAAGCAAGCCCAGCAGGGAGCCCGGCTACTGAACCCATCATAGCATCATGCCTTCAGGCTCTGAGACCCAAGAGTGGGCAACGGCAGACCTGTAAGTGAAGCAAGACATTGGAAGTCACCCCATGAGGTGTTACCAGATGTGGCCAGGGGCCAGCTGATCCAGAGCCTGGTGCTGTTGCGGTCACAGCCCCGACACAGAAGTTACACGATGGGTGCTTGGTGTAACCCATATGTAGGAGAGGAGGTGCTAAAGAAGAAGTACCCAGCACAGTGAGCATCATTGCCCTGCTCACCTGCACCCCAGAGAGAATTTCAGTTCTAGTATTGTTAAGTTGTTTCTTTTCTGATTGAAGACACCTGTACCATCAGCTGACAGCAGAGACAGACTGCCCAGGAGGAGCAGACAGTGCCCCACATCACATCCAGAACCCCCTGGGACACAAGCCAGACACCCGAGTGGAAAGGGGTGGGGTGAAGGGGGGTGGTAAGAAGCCCCACAGAAGAAGCATCAGCTAAGGTGCCCAGGGTTTGGAAGCCACTGAACAACATCCTCCAGTGGAACCTCAAGTAACATCAAGTTGTGGCAGACCAGTAGACCCTGGTGCAACATGCTTCAACGAACAGAGCAGGCCAGCAGTCACACGGCAAGCACAGGCCTCCCACATCCCTGCTAACCCAAGCTGGCATTCTGTTATATTTGCTTGTTTTTCTGCACATTGGGATGGTTTGTTCCTGTGTCCATGGGGAACGGGGCTGGACATGATGCACCCAAAGGTCCTGAAGGGGGCTCTTGGAGCCATTTGGGGCTGGTCCTGCTTTGAGCACAGGGTTGGACTAGATGACCTCCTGAAGTCCCTCCCAACCCTAACATTGTGTTATTCTATGAATATAGGGCCAAATTCTCCCTTTCACGTACAAATGCATCAAAAAAACCCAGTGAATGCAATATTGCGTCCTGACTTTCCCGAAATCTGCTTTTTATTCTTAGGAAATGAGTGATTAGGAGTTTTTGAGGTAGGGTTTAAATGCATTTTACTGCATCTTCCCCATGTACCGACCATTCATGCATATCTTCTTCCATTCAGATCTTTTGCTCTTTTCACCGGTAGTCTGAGCTGACAGTTGTATGGGAGCAGCCTGGTCACACTCAGATCCAAAATACTGTTATCCTGGAGCAGTTCACTTGAACCAATTTGGGAAAGTCAGACAAAATGATGAGAGCTGGAATTTGGCCCATAGCTTTGACTCCAGTTTCTGTCAAATGCAGTATTAATAGACAAACTATACTATTAGCAGGATTCAAAAACTACAATTCCTTACAAAGATACGCACTCCAGATTGTGCTCAGCAGGGCTGTGCAAAGCTTTGGTCCCTGATTCGATTCGGCGGAGATTCGGCCTGATTTGGTGGCTGAATCTCCAAATCTGAATCGAATCAGAAGACACTTTAATCTCTCTGAATCAAATCGGAGCCCTCCGAATCGATTCGGAGAGATTTGGAAAGTTTCGGTGATTCAGACATAGACACAGCTTTAAATGTTTTTTCTACATACCTCTAGGTAGCAGGCAGCTCGTGAATGCTGTGATGCTGGGGCGCATGAAGCATCCCACAAAAGCACGGGGGGTTCCCCAGCACGCTCAGCACCAGACTCAGAAGTGGACTAGAAGCACTTCTGGTCCACTTCCAGGTCCACTGGAGAGTGTGCTGGGGGACCCCCTGCATGCCCCTGGCTCAGTGACTGGTGCCTCTTGGGTCTGGGGAGGTACCTGGGGCCCCCCTGTGCTCGATTGCCAAGCTGGGGGGGGGGCCTCAGTGCGCTCCCTGGCAGACTCAGAAGTGGACCAGAAGTACTTCCAGGTTCACTGCCGAGCATGTGGGGGGGGCCCCTGTGTTCCTGTGGGATGCTCCATCCCCCGCAGCATTGCAGTGTTCATGAACTGCACCTGGTACCTCGAGGTATGTAGAAAAATCATTTAAAGCTGAACTGAATTGGAGACAGTGATCTGAATCAAGGAATTGAATCACTGTCCCTGATTTGGGCTGAATCCGAATCAAATAGGTCCTGTTTCGCACACCCCTAGTGCTCAGCATTGTTAGCTTTGCCTATCTGAATTTTTTTCTCCAAAGTGTGGCGAGACCATTCTGAGACAGTTTACTCATGTATTGTACAATAGTTAGAGTGTCTTAATATATGCAGGTGGCTTACAATCAAAGTGATTAAGCAATTTTGTTCCATAGGGTATCACAATGTAAGCAAAGGTAGCTCAGCCAAGGTATGGTGACTAGTATTAAAGACAAAGCTGCTTATACTGATCAGATCACAGAAAGAGTTCATGTAATTTTCACAATGGAGCTTTAGAAACAAAAGCACACAGAAATACAACAAATAGACCCTGATGCATAAGTTGCACCTAAAAAGTATTAACAGCTACTCATTGCAGTATTTGCCAGTTCTCAGGTTCCTACTGAAGTACTTAATCTTCTGTGAATTCTAGCCAGGGTTTATGGCTAAATGCAGAGAGCAAGAGACAATCCCTGATTACCTGCTGTTTATCCCGTCTGTTCTGTGTGACAGTAGATTTCCAGCTGAATTTTTAAAGTGTAATTATTCAGACAAAATATTCATCAGTGCTTTGCATTGTCATGTGTCCTGACAACCTATCTGGAGGAAAGTCACACAATGGATGAAGAAATTTGTTACAGTCATTAGGTTCTCTGCACTAAGCTACACAGTAAGGTAGAATGAATGTAGCAAAATGTTGTTCTACCACTTACTAAGGTACATTTGTTGATACAGTGACTCATATAGTTTTTTTAATTACCCTGTAAAATTGATACAGAATTCTGTTAATGAAATACAATTCTATAAGATGGTTTAAAAAGTCTAGAAAAAATATCACTTTTCATTAGATTATAACAGAGCAGCAGCAATTAAGGTTAAGAACTCCTTTCTGTCTGAAGGCTGACTTTACTAAAATCAGTTAGACAAGATTTTTTAAAACAATATTTCTTCCCACTAGTTCTTTGAGGACCAAGCACTGGAGGCCTTTTCAGTAACAGAAAAAGAACACTAAAACAGATGTGTTTTTAAAAGCCCCTTGCAGAAGAACACAACAAATAAAAATAATTTGTGACCTATTCCTGCCTGTACTTACACTAAAGTCAGTGATAGGATTCCCATTGACTTGAAAAGAGAGAGACAAAGTGATCAGTATTGAAGGTATAACACTCACCCACAAACTAGATGTGGGTGAATTAAGCACCTATGATTGTTTTACCTTCTCCGTGCATTTGGGCCCCCATTCAGCAAAACTTCTTAGTGTGTTTACTGACATCAGTGAGACCTGAGTGTCTTTACATGCTTTACTGAATTCAGGCCATAGATACTAAAGTTTATTATAGTGTAAATACGCAGATAGACAATCACATGATATATCATTGGCAGTCCCTCAATATAAGCACGACAGTCTCCAAGAAATAGGAAAGTGATTGAATAGGAAAGACTCAGGAGGCTGACCTAGGATCTGCTTGACTGACTGCAGATATTGTAAATAGTTCTGGGGGGAAGTTGTAGATCCTGGTGATGTTAGGTCACAGATCTTTCCCTTTGCCTCCCTTGTCTATTCAACTCCACAGTGAAAGAAAGAGTTTGCTTATTGTACATGTTGGTGCCATGGGGGATGATTCAGTGCTTGAGACTCCCCGTATTGACATTAATATTAAAATTGCATTTCTTCAGATTAACCTTCAAGATGTCCTCGAATTTCTTTTTTTGCCCACCTCTTAAATGGTGACTATTGCTGAGTTGGGACTATAGGGCTAGGGCTATGCAAAGCTTCGGGTGCTGATTCGATTCAGAGATTTGGACCAATTTGGTGGCCAAATCTCCAAATCCAAATTGAATCAGGAGACAAATTGAAAGGTCCAAATCAATTTGAAGCTCTCCGAATCTTTGGAAAAGATCTGGAGAGCTTCAATGATTCAGGCAGTCCCTGCCCACTGCAGCAGGGAGCTGCAGCCAGACTCAGAGCAGGTAA
>NW_017728906.1:168416871-168420224 GCF_001723895.1 Crocodylus porosus | reverse complement strand
GCCCCATCCCCTGCCTGTTCCCCCAGCCCCCCCGCCATGGCTGCCCCGCCTGCCCCAGCTCCAGCCCTTTAAGAAAAAAAGAACGAGAAAACCCTTGGGACTCAGCAGCTCCTGCAGCAGCTTTGGGGCTTCAGGGGGCTCGCGGAAGAGCCCCGCATGTGGCACGGGGCAGTGGGGGGGCAGCAGGGATTGACCCCCACCAGGCAGAAACAGGTGAGTCTGTGGGTTTTTTTGGGGGGGGGTACTTAAAGGGCCAGAGCTGAGGCAGGCAAGGCAGCAGTGGGGGGGGGTCAGGGGACTTGTGCAGAGCCTCCCCCATGCAGCGTGGGGCAGCAGGGGTTGCTCCCCAGCCCAGCTGCACTGGCTGAGTCACGGCTTTTTTTTTCAAAGTGCTGGGAGCTGGGGCAGGCGGGGCAGCCATTGTGGGGCTGGAAGAGAGGGCAGGGGATGGGGATGGGTGATTTGGAGATTCGGAGATTCAACTTTCACAGGAAATGGGAAGCTGTCTGAGCAACAAGGTTATTGCTGTCTCCAGACTACTTTGCTGTTCCCTGCATTCCTGCTTCAGAGATCCTGGCCAGTCTCCACAGATGGGCACTGGGGTCCTTCTGGTCGGGTTTGGTACTGGGTCTCTGCAGGTGTCCTGAGCTTCTTTTTGCATGAGGTGGTGTAAGGCCTGGCCTGTCTCCACAGCCAGGTCGACATCTTCCACCTTCAGGGCCAGCAGAGCCTCCTTTACAGTATTGGTAGCCAGGTCTCATGGTGCCTGATAGGACATGCCTTCCTCCGCTGCCTCACTGCCCATGTTACCACTCACCCATTGCTGTAGGACTTGCTATTGAAGTAAGATGCTTGCGTGTGACTTCTTTAAACATGGGGATGCTGTTTCACATCAGCAACCACACAACACTTTGCCAGAAGGAAACCTTAATCTGATGGCAAGGAAGTTTCTATTCCACTGCAGTCTTCATTCATCTTTGCCGCCATTGTGAAGTATTCTTTCTTCATCCACCTGCTCCACCATTCAGGACTTCTGTTTTATATTTTGATTGTTATTAATCTGGAAATTTCGTTCTCTACCTTGCTGCCATTGGGCGATCCTGATGACATTCAATACAGAAAACCTGATGACATTCAATATGGAAAGATGCTCCACCTTGGGGGGAAAAAACCCACATCATGCTTATAGGTTCAACAGTGCTATGCTCACTACCACCATGGCTGAAAGGGACTGGGGGGTCATGATTGACAACAACATCAACATGAGCCACCAATGCAATGTTGCAGCTGGTAAAGCAAACAAAACTGTGGCTTGCATCCATAGACGCTTCTCAAGCAACTCTCAGGATGTCATCCTCCCACTGTACTCGGCCTTGGTGAGGCCGCAGCTGTAGTACTGCATCCCATTCTGGGCTCCACAATTCAAGAAAGATGTGGAAAAGCTTGAGAGAGTCCAGAGGAGAGCCAAGTGTACAATCAGAGGACAAGAGAACAGGCCTTATGAAGAGAAGCTGAGAGCCATGGGACTCTTCAGCCTGGAAAAGCACAGGCTCGGGGGGGACCTGGTGGCTGCCTATAAGTATATAAGGGGTGTGTATCAGGATCTGGGGAAACACCTGTTCACCAGAGCACCCCAAGGGATGACAAGGTCAAATGGTCACAAACTCCTCCAAGACCCTTTTAGGATGGACATCAGGAAAAACTTCTTTACTGTTTGAGCCCTCAAGGCCTGGAATAGACTCCCTCCAGAGGTGGTGCAAGCACCTACTTTGGACTCTTTTAAGAAACATTTGGATGCCTATCTTGCTGGGATCCTGTGACCCCAGCTGACTTCCTGCCCCTGGGGCAGGGGGCTGGACTCAATGGTCTTCCAAGGTCCCTTCCAGCCCTAATGTCTATGAAATCTATTAAATCTATGATATCCTACCAGGAGTACAAAACTCCAGATAGCATTGTTCTCAGGGTCATTGGTAGCACACTAATCTCTCCACTATGTCAAGCTTGTGATCCTTCAGAGGACATGATATATAGTGTATTTGGTGCCTACACTCATATTCACTAAAGCTAGCAGTAGGCTGTAGTAGTAAGCATATATAGTATTACCATGAAGCAACATTTTTGAAGAAGGGCACATGTGCACAAAAGTTTTTCTGGCATTTCTCCCATCCATACAATTGGTCCTATACAAGATATTACCCCACTCAAAAAGAAAAAAAACCCCAAACCAACCTTGCTTCTTACATATTCTTTGAACTCTCACAGCCACAACCACACTCCAACTATACTACAGTTTGTAGCATTCACAAGCAATCAGACCCTGTCACCAGGATAGTTTACAGCAGGGGTGGGCAAAATGTGGCCTGGGGGCCAGATGCAGCCCACCAGGCCATTCTATCTGGCCCGCGGGGCCCCTAAAAAATTTAGAAAATTAATATTAATCTGCCCTAGGCTGCCTGTCACATGGCCCTCGATGGCTTGCCGAAACTCAGTAAGCAGCCCTCTGCCCAAAATAATTGCCCGCCCTGGTTTACAGGTAATCATGAGTTGAGATGGACCACTTAAGTGATATTATAGGAGGTGTTGTCTCATTTCAATAGAACATTTTTTCCCCATGGTACAATGGACCCTCCCCCTTCCATTGTCCCCCCTGCCCCGGTGAAGGAGTCAATTGTGTAAAGCTGTTTCCACAAGCCTATTTAATGTCCTTAGGTACTTAGGACTTAATCTTCCAATAAGAGTTTACACTGATAAAATTTAACACTTCTACCTAGTCAATTTCCAGAAAGCTTTGATGGCTGAAGTTTCTGTGAAAACAAATGGAGAGGGCATTCTCTTGCTTCAGCTTACTTGTACAGTTTCAATTAAGCTCATGTGCATTAATCTTTAACAAAAACCAGCTATTTTAGTAATTCACCTGATGAAACTTAAATAGCATGTTTGTAAACTCAGTTCCTTTTTTCATGCTAGCAATGTATTATTGACATCACCACCTTCTTTGTCTCACTTAATAGCACTTACATGCTAACAGACAATACCTGAGTAGTGAAGGAAAGGATTTGATTTCCTACAGTGTCAAACATCAGTATGAAGTGTCAGCATGCCATAATGTGATATCTTTTATTAGACCAACTAAATAGTTGGAAAAATTGTTCTTTGCAAGCTTTTGGGTACAAACAACCTGAAGAAGGGTGTTTGTGTCTGGAAGCTTGCAGAGAACAATTTTTCCAATATTAAGTAGGGCCAAGGAGGTGATCCTCCCCATCTATGCAACACAGCTGGAGTACTGTGTCCAGTTCTGTGTGCCCCATTTCAGGAGGGATGTGGACAACATTGAGAGGGTCCAGAGGAGGGCC
>NW_017728906.1:168412344-168416771 GCF_001723895.1 Crocodylus porosus | reverse complement strand
GATTCCAAGGGAAGTAATGCTGGCTCCTACCTTGGGGGTCTTTAAGAAGAGGCTTGATGCCTACCTAGCTGGGATCATTTGAGCCCAGTTTTTTCTCCTGCCCAGGCAGGGGGTCGGACTTGAAGATCTACAAGGTCCCTTCTGGCCCTGCTTCTATGATTCTATGAAGTTTGTCTAATAAAAGATATCACATTTACCCAAAGAACCTTGTTTGCCTATGTCCTTAGACGAACACCATTATAACCAACAACCCCAAAGCATGCTCTAATGGCATCTTAATGCTGAACTTCTATCTCCCACTCCTTGATCTTGATCTCACTGTTGAGGCCTCACTGCTGAGGCTTCCATCCAGGTCCTGGTTTGGTGCTGTGGAGAATGTGGCTTGCAGGTTCTTTCCAGTGACAGCCAAGTGGGGGAGTACCTGCAATGTGAGCAGTGCCTCCTCATGTTGTCTCTCAGGAAGCAGGCAAGAAAGCTACAGGAGAAAGTGGCAAGACTATGAAGCATCCTTCACCAAGAGGACTTAATTGATTTCATGCTAAAGGAGATCTCTAGGACTGTGGAGGAAGGACTACCAAAGGCAGCGCCAGAGAAGGGAGAGGACCTGGACTCCCAGGAAAGTGGAAGCATGTGAACTTTGTCAGTAAGCAAAAATTTTCATCTCCACCTGCAGCAGTTTGTCTGGAGAACAGTTATGGATCCCTAGCAACAGAGGAGAAGGAGCATGCTCCATTGGTGGAGGAGGACAGGATAGGCCTCCCCAAAGTTGGAAGGACTGAGACTGCTACCACCAAGAAGATGTGATGGTTGGTGATGTTTGGAGACTCCCTTTTGAGGGGGATGGAGGCATCCGTCCTCCTGACCTGTTGTCTCGGAGGTCTGCTGCTTGCAGACCCCAGATCCGAGATGTCACAGAAAGATTACTGAGACTTATCCAGCCTTCTGAGTACTACCCCATGCTGTTCATCCATGTGGGTCCCAATGCTACTGCCAGGAGAGACCCTGGGTAGATCAAAGTGACTACAGGGCTCTGGGTGAAAGGCTGAAGGGGATGGGGGCTCAGGTGGCATTCCCTCAACCCTTCCAGTCAAGGGGAAAGGCCCAGGCAGGAGCAGATGCATCCTACAGATCAATGCATGGCTGCACAGATGGTGCTGCCAGCAGGGCTTTGGCTTCTTTCACCACAGGATGTTGTTCCAAGAAGGACTGCTAGGAATAAATGGGATCCACCTGAAAAAGAGAGGAAAGAGCTTCTTTGCAAACAAGCTCACTAACCTAGTGAGGAGGGCTCTGGGCTAAGTTCACTGGGGGATGAAGGCAGAAGCCCTGAGATAAGTGGGAAAATGAGTGACATGGAGAAAGCACAAGCAGCAGGGAACAACAGGGAAGGCCTTTTCATTCTTCCTGAGAAAGTAGGGCAATTGGCTTGTTACCTCATGTGTCTGTACATGAACGTACGGAGCCTAGGAAACAACAGAAAAAACTGGAAATCCTTGTACAGTCATGAAGCTATGATATGACTGGAATAACAGAGACTTGGTGGGATAGCTCTCATGACTGGAGTACTGTCATGGATGGATATAGACTGTTCAGAAAGGACAGGCAGGGGAGAAGAGAAGGACGAGTTGTACTTTATGTAAAAGAGCTGCATGATTGCTCAGAGCTCCAGTATGAAACTGGAAACAGGCCTGTTGAAAATCACTGGGTTAGGGTCAGAGGGGACAGCAGCAAAGGTGATGTCATGATGGGTCCTTGCTATAGACCACCAGTCCAAAAAGATGTGGTAGATGAGGCTTTCTTCAAAAGCTAGTGGGTTTCCTGATCACAGGCCCTGGTTCTCATGGGGGAGTTGAATCACTGACATCTGCTGGGATGGCAATACAGCAGTGCACAGGCAATCAAGGAAGTTAATGGAAAGTGTTGGGGGCAACTTTCTGGTGCAAGTGCTGGAGAGGCCAATTAGGGACCGTGTTCATCTTAACCCGTGGCTCACAAACAGGGAAGAATTGGTGGGGAATGTGGTAGCGGATGGCAACTTGGGCAGCAGTGACCATGAGATGATTGAATTCAGGATCCGGAGGATAGGAAAGAAGGAAAGCAGCAGGGTAAGGACCCCGGACTTCAGAAAAGCAGACTTCAACTCGGGGAACTCATAGGCCGGATCCCTTAGGAGACCAGTATGAAGGGGAGAGGAGTCTAGGAGATTTGGCTGTACTTTAAAGAAACCGAACTGAGGGCACAAGAACAACTCACCCTGATGTGCAGGAAGACCAGTAGGTATGGCAGAAGACCAGCTTGGTTTAGCAGGGCACTCTTTAGTAAGATAAAATACAAAAAGGAAGCATATAAAAAATGGAAACTCGGACAAACAACTAGGGAGGTGTATCAGACATGAGGGATGAAATCAGGAAAACCAAAGCACAATTGGAGTTGTAGCTGGCAAGGGATATGAAAGGTAACAAGAAGAGTTTCTACAAGTATGTCAGGACCAAGAGGAGAATCAGGGAAAGTGTGAGTCCCTTACTAAATGGGAGAGGCAACCTAGTGACAGAGGATGCAGAAAAGGCTGCATGCCTTTCACCTCAGTCTTCACAGGCAAGGTCAGCTCCCATACTACTGCACTGGGCAGCATAGTTTGGAGAGGAGGTGAGTAGCTAACAGTGGTAAAAGAACAGGTTAGGGACTATTTAGAAAAGATGGAATTGTACAAGTCCATGGGGCCAGACAGCACCCAATGGTGCTGAGGGAATTGGCTGATGTGATTGCAAAACCACTGTCTCTGCTGGAGGGAGAGGAGGATTGAGGTAGTAAACCAAAGACTGCGGCACTAGTGTCATCATGAAGGTTTCGGCTTCCATGACCACAGCCCACTCTTTGGTGAGAGAGGCAGTGAGCTGCTGGGAAGAGATGGCCTCCACCTCTCTCTGCTGGGGAGGAGGTGTTTCTCAGCCAGACTGGCTGATCTGCTCCACTAGGCTTTAAACTAAGCGCAGCGGGGGAGGGGAGACTACTGCCACTGCTGGCCCACTAAGCAACCTTTGCAAAGCCAAGAGGCCAAGGCACTAAAGAGAGCCCACCCTTGCCCCAGCCCTGGAACAATCTGTAGGCAAGGTAAGAGCCCCCAAAGGGACACTTGCCTGCCTGTACAGAAATGCCAGGAGCTTGGGGAATAAACAGGAGGAACTTCTCCTTCTGCTTAACACAAATAATTATGATGTCATAAGGATAACAGAGACCTGGTGGGACTTCACCCATGACTGGGCCACAGGTATAGATGGCTATACCCTGTACAGATCAAGTGGACTAAAGGGGTGGAGGTGTAGCTCTCCATGTCAAGGAAAACTATACATCCCTGCAAACCGACATTGGTGTCCAGGGTGGATGAGTGGAGACCCTCTGGGTTAAAATCCGTGGGGAACACAGCACAGAGGACACAATGATGGGAGTCTACTACAGACCCCCTACCCAGGATCAGGAGTTCACCAGGGAATTGGCTGAGGCTGCATGCTCCTGGTGCATGGCTGTCATGGGAGAATTCAACTACCAAGACAACTTGTAGGAAGAGCACTCAGCCAAATCTGAACAGTCGCAAAGCTTTCTCACGTGCATGGATGACCTCTACCTGACTCAAAAAGTCTATGGGCCAACAAGAGGTAAAGCACTGCTCGACCTGGTACTGGCGATGGGAGATGACCAAATCAGTGACATAATGATCGAAGGGAAGATGGGTGACAGTGACCACGAGCTGATCACCTTCATCATCTGCCGTAAAGCTTGCAAATTAGTTACCAATACAGAAGTCCTCGACTTCAGGAAAGCTGACTTTGAGAAGCTCAGGTGGCATGTCAGTGAGGCCCTAAGAGACCATGACCCAAAGGGTTAGGGGAGTTCAGAAAGAGTGGTTGCTCCTCAAGGAAGCGATCCTGGATGCACAAGCAAAGTCTATCCCATCTCAGAGGAAAGGCAGCAAAAGGGCACAGCAGCCCCCTTGGATCTGCAGAGAACTAGTGGACCTCCTGCATCTAAGAAGAAAGACCTACAAAGGATGGAGGACTGGATCCACCTCCAAGGAGGAATACTCTGCACTGGTTCTGACCTGCACGGAGTGAACCAGGAAAGCCAAGGCTGTGACTGAACTCCAACTAGCTACACGTATCAAGGACTTTTTTAGATATGTGGGGAGCTGGAGGAAAAGCAAGGACAACATTGGACCCCTGCTAAACCAGATGGGACAACTGACAACTGACACCCAGGAAAAAGCCAACTTGCTAAATGGGTACTTTGCATCAGTTTTTCACCAGTCCCAAGGAATGCCCCTGCCCATTATGGGAGGGGAAGGCCTGGGTGAGGGAGATTCCTTACCCTCCATTAATGCTGACCTTGTGAAGGAACACCTTGAGAGGCTGGATACCTTGAAGTCAGCTGGC
>NW_017728906.1:168381394-168410069 GCF_001723895.1 Crocodylus porosus | reverse complement strand
GACCATTTCAGATTGGACATCAGGAAAAACTTTTTTACTGTCCAAGACCCCAAGGTCTGGAATAGACTGCCGTTGGAGGTGGTTCAAGCACCTACTTTGAATGCCTTTGAGAGACATTTGGATGTTTATCTTGCTGGGATCCTATGACCCCTGCTGACTTCCTGCCCCTGGGGGAGGGGGCTGGACTTGAAGATCTTTTGAGGTCCTTTTCAGGCCCTAATGTCTATGAAATCTATGAAATCTATTAGACAAAAATTGTGATAGAAGTACAAATGTTTTTTTTTGGACAGAATGCTAAAGTAGTGGAGTGAACATCAGGGGGATAAAAACTGCTATTGTCCACCAGGACCCATAAACACCCCTCAGTGCATTAGAATCCAAAGCAGAGAATGACGCTAGCTGTACATTAAGTGGGTGAGCAAGGAATTATGGTTTCCTACTTTCTCTGGCCTGCAACAGTGGCTTTTCTATGCCTGACAGAAGCCAAGTCTTCTAGGATGGATGTGCACCACTTGTAATGGGTGGTCAGTGGATGTAGAAAAAGATATAGGCAGCTCCAGTATTGTGCCCACTAAACAGCAGAACATTTATTTACACCTGCTTATTCACAGTTTGCAAAGGAGTAGGGCAAAAGCTGAAAAATGATGACAACTGTTTTTCCACCTCCTCTTGACAAATGCAACTGTGTTAATTATTAATTAACCACTGGTTCTACCCTGGAAATTCTGTCTCGCTGAAGTAATCCAGTGACTTCTGAAAGCCACAGCAAGTTTCTGTATTTACTGTATTCATTACAAAGTGCCCTACTGTAGAAGGGTATGTGCTAGGCTCCATTTATTATAGGGTCATATGTATTTCTTGAGAATGCCAGTGTTGTTGCCATCTTAACCAGTATCCTGAGAAGCAGTGAAAAGGGTGATTTCACTTTAAAGATAACAATACCATATTTTTTTGCATAACTTATGCCCCCCACTAAGATGTACAGCTTGTTTTTGGAATGCAGAATGTAGAAAATATTTTTTTTCATAGTCATGGCTGAGAGAGCTAACTGCATTCAGCAGTTCACTTAGCTTCAGCCAGTTCAATAACTGCTTCAGACACAGGCTACAGATTTCGCAGTGGCTGAGAGAGGGTAAAAACTGAACTCCACTCCTGCTGCTTGCTGGCCCAGCGTGAAGTGGCAGTGATTTTGGCAGCCATTGCAGTACCTGTCTGTAGGCACAGTCAGAAGAGCCCTGTGGGGGGGAGGCTCCAATCCACCCACCCCACCCTTCAGCATTGGCTGAAAAACCCCCAGAACAAACTCCCTCCTCTCGTTTCCCCCCTCCCATGCTGAAGACAGCATTCAGGCTGGGCGGGGAGAAGGGCAGAGCTAGGGCAGAGTGGCTGCAGACTCTCAGCTGCTCCAAATTGCAGCTGAATCCCCAAACCCCCGGGACCAACAGTGAACATCTGTCAGGTCCGGGGGGTTGCTATAACTCATAGCACTTCCTGTAAAGTGCTATGAGTTACAGTGGAGAGTTATATTTCTATCTGTGCTTTTTGTGCTTCTTTTCCAGCAAAAAAAAAAAAATCAGCTTCATCACTTAGAAATGCATGTCAATATTGAAGGGTTGATTTATGGGGGAAAGGTGTGTGTGGTATGCAAGTGAATACTGAAGTCAAGGAACTCCTTAAGCACATTTTAAAGAAGCTTTGTTGGAATGGTGCTAATAGTACATTTTTAAAACTCAAACTGTGTACGAATTGCAGATGAAAAGAAACTTGCTTTCCTTCTACCCATTAAAGATCATGTCAAAACGGGAGGTATCATTCACTAACAGCAACAACTGTCTTTGTCCCTTTAGAGGGAGAAAGAAAACTTGTTTATTATGAACGCTGCCTTTTAAAAGGCAAAATCGTTTTACTCTTCCTGGAATGTGAGTGCTTAATGCTCTTGTTCAGCTGGCCTAATAAGTGGTAGGACCAGTTTGCATTCTGCCTGGTAGATTTTTATTTCTTCCTTTACCCCTGAATCTTCCCCCTGGCTGGAAAGGGTCCTGACAGAAATGTATTTTGTAGGTCACATGCTTTCCCAGGCATGCCCTACTGTGGGGCAGCATTATCAATCAAATCTATTACCTTGCTTCTTAAATGTATGTTTCTCCTGAGTTAGTATCCAAATTCTGATATTAACATCTTCAGCAGTCTCAGGCAAAGAACTGTATTCTAGTGTGGCAGAGACAGGAAGCGAGCCATGTTAGTCTGAAACTAAACTGACTCCAATCTGCCACACACATTCATACTGCTTAGTTCCAAAAAGAGCGCTGTGCCTGCTGGCTGCTATTCAGCATATGTCAAAGATTCAAATCTGGCTCATAATATTTGGGGTCTAAAAAACATAAATACAGTGGATGAAAAGAAATCACAATTTAGATAAGCTATGATAACCTTCCATATAAGTTATGGTAGTGTTGGAGTGATGTTGTAGCTGTTTTGGCCCAGGAAATATAGCAGATTTTTTGAGGTGATACCTTTTTTGGATCAATTTGTTGAGGCAAGGTGGCATCTGGGTGACCAGTTTGGCTCAATAAAAATATCACCTCAAAAAATCCTTGCCTCTCATATGTAAATTATTGCTTTTCATCTTGGCTTTTTAAAGGTTAAACCCAAAGTAGTTTCAAGTCACTGATTTTTTCCATTGATTTCCCCTTATTTTACACTTACATTCTAATCAGTCCTGAAGGGTGAACATACTCTCTGCAGAGCTATTTATGTTCCTCTTGTCAGAAACACAAGCAATAGGAGAAGGGAAGGTTGTTCTCAGGCTCTGGGCAGACCACAAAGATATACATTAAAATGCCCATTAAATTAGCCATCCTTTCTGCATGGCAAGCCCAGCCCTTTGACATTTTCCAACTGGCTGCCCTGGACTAATGCATAAGATGTCAAGGTGTGACAGGTACAGCTCATATTTCCACTCCCAGTCACAGCACTTGCAGTGAATTTGTTCAGGACCTGCTGATGGTTTTTTTTAAAAATGTGTTAGCTTTGTTTCCTTGTTTGATTTCTGGCAGAGCTGAGACTGATAGTGAAACTGTTCTTGGAAGCAGCCTTTTCATTTTATGAATATTTATCAGCATTGTTTCATGTTGTTCGGTTAACTAAATTAGGCACTCTGATAACAGTGCTGAGTGCTACAAAAGGCCATGTTTTAAATAACGCAAACCACTTCTCATATTTTACATGCCGTCTTTTGTTAACAGCCCTTAGATTTGGTAATTGGAGACGGGGCATTCTTAATGGAGACCCGTCACCTCTGGAATTCACTATCCCATTGGTTCAGAACAAGTGTCTGTTAAAGTTTATGCTTATCTGTTCACTGTGGACCAAATCCTCTGTGGTCAATTATGTAATATTTGGCATTTTGATCTGGAGCCCAGTAATATGGAGTATGGTCAGGATCAGAGAATAAGTTGCTGGAGAGGGAGTGATTTAGGATTACATTGCAAGACTTGGGACTCAAAGTTGTAATAACCTCTTTAGGGGTGCATCTACACATGTGCTTTACCACAGAGCTGACTAATAAATTCCACAGTAAAGCACCCATATTAGGATGCAGTAAAGGATGCTACATATGCACCCATATTAGGGTGCAGTAAAATAATTAACTCTGCTGTAGGATACTACTAGGGCTGCGAAGCTTCAGTAGCCGATTCAATTTGGAGGAGATTCGGCTTGATTCAGCAGCTGAATCTCCAAATCTGAATCAAATTGGGAAACCCATTAATCTCTCCGAATTGAATTGGCAGCCTCCAAGTCAAAGGGAAGTTGAGACACAGTGACCATGAGCTGATCACCTTCACTATCCACCATAAAGCTGGCAAGTCAGTCAGCAATACAGAAGTTGTTGACTTCAGGAAAGCTGACTGTCCTGGGGATAGCGAGAGGCGGGACTGGGAAGCCCCGTCCACGAGGCTCAGCATGGAAAAAACCATGAAAATAAAGAAGGTAACACAAAACGAACACTTATCTGCAGGAGGAGCAACACTGGAGGGATGAGAAGAAGAGCCCACGTGGTTTACAAGCCACACCTTTATACAATTAAAGTCGGTGGGTGATGTCACAGGGACGCACCAGCCAGCAGGGATAAGAGCAGCCGCCGGCAGAAAGGTGGGGAGAGCAAGTGAGGAGGCAGAGGCTCTCTGCGCTGGCAATGGATGGAGCCAGCGTGATCGGGGATCACCTGGACAGCGGGTGGCAGCAGAGGCTGCAAAGAATCTTTTCACCCGGGGTTCCGAGATCGAGCCCCAAAAGGGGAGGAGCACCTGGGGTGACTCACCTCTAATACTGCCAGGGAAGCACAGCAGTGGAGTCACTGAATGACGGGTACAGTGACCTGGAAGGAGAGGCTGAAGCCGACCCTGAGGGAACAGGAGTTTCCATTCCCAGTTGCTCCCAGGTACCAGGTCAGGGAGCCAGGCTGAGGGCAGAAAGGGAAGGGAGACCCTGAGGGACCAGCATCGAAGGGGCACGGCTAAGCACGGGTAGGAGGGCTGGGAGAGCCGGGCAGTAGGACGCTGGACTGAAAGGCCCTTTTGGGTTTTTTCTTTTTCTTCTTTTCTTGGTTTTATTTTCTTTACCCCTGCCCAACAGGGGCACCCCCACCAGATCCAGGAATAGAGCTGACTGGCTCAAGGGGGTTCCAGGCCTAGGGCCTGAGTTGACTGATCATCTACCCCAAGGAGCATGGGGAATATTGTCTAAGGCACAAAGAGGTGATGACACCATAGAGTACTTGCGAGGAACATCCACACTGGAGGAGTGGCCCTTTCAAGACCAGGTGTCCCTCCAGAGGCTGGTATAGGTTGGGGTGTACGGTGGATGGAGCCTGATGAACATCTGGTAAAGTGGTCACCCCTGAGAGGACCTTCAAGGTTACCCCCCCCACACACACACTGGTATAACATTCAAAGTCATGGCAGAAGAGTTTGGGGGAGGCCAGAGGAACAACCGAAGCCCACCTTGGGGGAACCACAAAACCAGGGAACGCACACTCTCTACAGTTCGGGCCAAGGTGGCACGTGAGCGGGTGTTTGAAGCCAGGCAGGTGCACTGACTTTGACAAACCCAGGAGGCTTGTTGGCAAGGCCCTAAGGGACCAAAGGGGAGCGGACTTCATGAAGAGTGGTTCCTCCTCAAGTGAGTGATCCTGGAAGCTCAAGCAATGTCTATCCCATCTCAGAAGAAAGGCAGCAAAAGGGCACAGCAGGCTGCTTGGCTCTGCAGGGAACTAGTGGACCTCCTGTGTCTAAAAAGAGAGAACTATAAAGGATGGAAGACTGGATCCACCCCAAAGAAGGAGTACTCTGCACTGGTCTGGACCTGTAGGGAGTGAACCAGGAAAGCCAAGGCTGTGACTGAACTCCAACTAGCTACACACATCAAGGACAATAAAAAGTCCTTTTTCAGATATGTGGGGAGCCAGAGGAAAAGCAAGGGTAACGCTGGACCCCTGCTAAACCATAAGTCAACTGACAACCAACTCCCAGGAAAAAGCCAACCTGCTTAATGGGCATTTCATGTTGGTTTTTCACCAGCCCCAAGGGACAGCTCTGCTCAATATAGTATGGGATGGCCTGGGTGAGGGAGAATTGTTACTCTTCATCAATGTTGACAATGTAAAGGAACACCTTGAGAGGCTAGACACCTTCAAGTTAGCTGGCCCAGACAGCTTACACCCCAGGGTACTTAAGGAGCTGGTGAGCATCATGGCTCTGCCACTGGCACGGGTCTTTGAGAACTTGGGTGCTCAGGTGAAGTGCTCGAAGAATGGAAGAAGGCCAATGTGGTGCCTATCTTCAAGAAAGGGAGGAAAGTAGATCCGGGGAACTACAGGCCCATCAGCCTGACCTCTATCCCAGGGAAGATCTTGGAAAAAATTATCAAAGAGACCATTCTTGACAAATTAGCTGAAGGCAACTTCCTGAGAGATAGCCACCATGGGTTTGTTGTAGGTAGGTCTTGCCTGACCAATTTCATCTCCTTCTATGACCAGGTGACATATCACCTGGACAAGGAAGAAGAGATTGATATCATATATCTTGATTTTAAAAAAGCTTTTGATCTGGTATCTCATGATCATCTCATAGAAAAACTGGCCAACTATGGCCTTGGCTACATCACAGTCCGCTGGCTGGGGAATTGGCTCGGACCCAGAGGGTGGTAAGTGACAGAAGGCAATCATCATGGTGCGCCGTGACCAGTGGAGTCCCCCAAGGTTCTGTCCTTCGACCTACTGTTTTCAACATCTTCATTAATGATGGACATTGGTGACAGAAGCAGACTGGCCAAGTTCACCAATGACACCAAACTTTGGGATAAAGCATCTACACCCCAGGACAGGATGGTGATCCAGGCTGACCTGGGCAGGCTCAGAAAGTGGGTGGCTGAAAACCTGATGGCCTTCAACACTGAAAAATGCAAGGTACTCCACCTTGGGAAGAAAAACCAGCAGCATGCTTATAGGCACAGCATTGCTACACTTGCTAGCACCACAGCCGAAAGGGTCTTGGGGGTCATGATTGACCACAAGATAAATATGAGCCATCAACGTGCTGTTGCAGCCGGCAAAGTGAGCTCTGGCTTGCATCCATCGATGCTTCTTTAGCAAATCCCAGGATGTCATCCTCCCATTGTACTCGGTCTTGATGAGGCCACAGCTGGAGTACTGCACTCAATTCTGGGCTCCACAATTTAAAAAGGATGTGGAGAAGCTTGAGAAAGTCCAGAGAAGAGCCATGTACATGATCAGAGGGCAGGAAAACAGGCCTTATGATGAGATGCTGATAGCCATGGGACTCTGCAGCCTGGAAAAGCTTGGGGGGACCTCGTGGCTGCCAAAAATATATAAGGGGTGTACATCAGGATCTGGGGGAATGCCTGTTCACCAGAGCACCCCATGGGATGACAAGGTCAAACGGTGACAAACTCCTCCAAGACCATTTCAGGCTCAACATAAGAAAGAACTTATTTACAATTTGAGCCCCCCAGGCCTGGGACAGACTGCTGCCAGAAGTTGTGCAAGCACCTACTCTGGACTCCTTTAAAAGTCAATTGGACAATTACCTTGCTGGGATCCTGTGACCCTAGGTGATTTTCTGTCCCTGAGTCAGGGAGCTGGACTTGATGATCTTCTGAGGTCCCTTCCAGTCTTAATGTCTATGAAATTGATTCAGAGAGGTTTGAAGAAATTCAGCCATAGACTGTACAGGCAAGCACTATGTAGTGCCAGTGGGAGCAGCTGGGGGAGCAGTCGGATGAGGCCCGGCTTGAGCTGGCAGCCCTGGGAGACGCCACAGCTCATCCAGCTGCTCCCCCAGCTAGCCCCCACTGGGGCAATGCAGGCAGTGCTGGCAGTCCCAGGAGAAGCTGCAGGGACTGGGGGGAATGATCAGGGAGCTGGGGGATTGATGTGGGAGCTGAGGAATCAAACCAGGAGCTGAGGGGAAGCCCCTATTCATTCCCCCAGCTCCCTGATGATTTCCCCCAGCTCCTGTGGCTTCTCCCGGGGCTGCTGGCTCACGGGATGCTCCCCCAGCTGCCCCACCCCCAGTGCTGGAAGCCCTGGGAGAAGCAACAGGGGCTGGGGGGAATGGTTGGGAGCTGGGGGGAATAATCAGGGAACCAGGGAAATCATTGGGAGCTGGGGGAATGAACCAGCACCTGGGGGGAACGATCGGGGGCTGGTGGAATGAGCAGGGGCTTCTCCCCAGCTCCTGGTTGGATTCCCCAGTTTCCCGTTCAATCTCCCAGCTCCCAATTATTCCCCCAGCTCCCTGATCATTCTCGCCAGCCCCAACGGCTTCTCCCAGGGCTGCCAACTCAAGCCGTGGTTCATCTGGCTACTCTCCTGGCTGCTCCCCACTGGGGTGAGGCAGACAGTGCTGGCAGCCCCAGGAGAAGCTGTGGGGACTCAGGGGAATGGCTGGGAGCTGGAGAATGATTGGGAGCTGGGGGAACAAACCTGGAACTGGGAATCAAACTGGGAACTGGGGGAACTCCTAGTTCAATCCCCCAGCTCCCTGATCATTCCCTCCAGCCCCCGCATCTTCTTCCAGGGCTGCCAGCGTTGCCTGCCTTGCCCTAGTGGGGGAGCCGCTTGGGGAGCAGCCGGACAAGCTAAGGCTTCTCCCAGGGCTGGCAGCTCAAGTCTGGGCTCGTCTGCTTGCTCCCCCAGCTACTCCCACCAGCACTGCCTGTCTATATAGTCTATAGCCGAATAAGACTTGGTGCCAAATATCTTTGGATTCAGCCGAATCAAATAGGGACAGTGACTAGAATCACCAGATTGAATCACTGTCCCGCCAAATCTAAAGTGAATACTTTTCACTGCGCACAGGCCTAGATACTACTATCCTAAGGCGGAATAATTTAGTACACTGAAACACGTGTAGATGGTGACCAGGGCTGGCTTGGGCACAAGGATGCTACACTTCGGTGGCTGCCTGCTGGCTAGCTCTGCACTGTAGCACTCCTGTGCCCCAGCCAGCCCCTCTGCCACCTGATGCCACCACCTGGAGCCTGGGGCTGACCCCCCAAACCCCTTGCCAGCCCAGGGCTGCTCTGTCCCGGCTCAAATTGTTGCAATCCCAAACGCAATTGTAAACATGAACTGCACTGGAGTTTATTCAGTCATGGTAATTGCATGTGTAGATGCACCCTAGATCTACCAAGAAGAGAGGATGTGAGATTGCTAAGGGACTAATGTATCCAGCTTTGGGCTCTCTTTTCCTCTGGCTAGTAAGAGGAATCTTTCCTTCTGGATCACGTTCTTCCAGCTACCAACTGTTTTGCAGCTCGCTGATACATTCTATCTTCCATCCTTAAGTGTCACTAAGCAGTAGTGAAGCCAAAAGAGATGATCAGTGACATTACAGATTTCTAACACTAGCCCTTTCCTCAACCTGTACTCTGGAAACTCACTCCCCTGAATTCTTCTTAGCTTGCAATGGCAACACAGTAAACAGATCTTCCTCAAACTGCATGGCTGAGGATTCCTCAAACTGCATGGCTGAGGAGTTGAGCTAAGCATGTTGTCCCTGCCTGGCCTCAGACTGAAGAGCAGGAACAGGATTCAGCCCTCTGACTTTTGCTAGATAGGAGCAGGTGGGGAGTAAGAGCAGTCTCACATATGGGCTTGGAGCCCACTATGACACTTAAAAGGCCATGTATATTATGCTTTGCTTTTGTACCTACACTGACAGTGCTGTGTAAATGCACTTTTTAAATTCAAAATTAAATTAAATTAACTGTGTGATATGCTGGAGACATTTACTCCTACTAGCTGGCACTGTAACTATAGTGATAAGTGCTATGGAAATGCTAATGCATTAAACACGTGGAAATGCTAGCAAAGCTACCTATGGAAAATAGAAATAAGAGTGAAACTGGATGGATGAACCTGAGCAAGCTTGGTGACATCACAGAATTTGAGCAATTAGTGCTCTCTTCAACCCACACTCTGGAAACTCACTCCCCTGAATTCTTCTTAGCTTGCAATGGCAATGTAGCTGATTGAGCCAACTGATCCTGCTGTGTTTTGGGAGAATCTTGTGGGGGGCGTGCTTTTCGCCACCTACTTCCCTGTGAATCTTTGGACCTGTGTTTCCAGCTGCCAAACTCAGCTCACAAAATCAAGGTTTGGCTAAAAGGCTGGTCTAGACTGCTGCCTGGACTCTTCTCCTAGCTGCAGGGGCCATAATGGAATTTGGACCCTTCTGAACCCATGGTAATAAGGACAATTCCATTCTCTTGGACCATTTAGGCTTTTTCACTTACAAATAAAAAGTTACTGATTCCATTAATGTTTAGTGAGGTACTGCACCCTTGGTTTCAAAGGAAGCTGGTATTATAGGAAAAAATCATGTGTTAGTAAAACATAATACCTCATTTCCTAGAATCATCATTTTCTTAGTTTGTGGAGAACTGACTTCCTCCTGCAAGAGCCCAGCTTTTGCAGGAAAGTATGCACAAACTGTGCCTTTATGGAAGCCAGAAATTTGTTTCAGAAGAAGACCTGCTCCTATTCCACATAGAGGATCTTTTTAGAGCAGTAATTTAGTGTTATTTATTTTGCCTTTCCTTTCCTGGCACACCATAAGGTGTTTAGGAGACAGCATAAACTGCTGCTCTAAAGGAATGGCTGAGTTGTAGATACAGCCATTTGATGCTGCTGCCATTTAAAAAGGTTTGTTACATGTCATTTTGTTTTTTAAGCAAACAAATAGCAAGCATGGATCAGTTGGGGCTGCATAATCCCAGTTGTATATTAAGTGTAATATACTTTTGGAAGGCTCTTGAGAAATCAAATGAACTATGTAAAGGGGCAAATTACCCCCTTTTAGGATTCTATCATTTAAAAGCAGATATAGTTGGAATAACAATTACTTGTCCAAGTTTTCAGAGGGAAAACAAGTCCTGCCTCTTTTCATCCCAGCCAAACACTGCATTTCATAATAAATGTTTTATGCTGGATGTAGACTAACTTGGACATTTTGGTTAATCTTTGTAGATGGCAGTAAATATGACAGTCACATCTCTTAAAAATAGAGGGATAGAGGGGTCAAATAAACTCTTTTCTATTTATACAGAACCCTAACACCTGAGCTTAAACCATAGGCCCTTCCATGGTGTGATGGCTCTCTGATAGTGCCTCTCTTTCAGACCTGCACAAAATATTTCACAGGCCCAGAGCAACCTGTTTTTCAGATGTGCTTTTTTTGGCCCCTTAAATAAATTTTATATGCGTTCTTGATGTGATGCCATGGTATGAAACTGGCTGCAAGCAACTACAGAAGCCATGCAGTTAGAGAACCTGACAGTTGCGGGGGTAGGGCTGTGCAAAATTTCAATGGGTTTTTCATTTTGAAGGTGTTTTGACATGCTTCAAGCACAAAACAGCGAAATTGAAACTAAACAAAAGGCTTTGAAACAGTTTCAAAATGAAATAAGGGCATTCGTTTCGTTTTTAAAGTGTCAAAGTGTTTCAAGTGTTTCAAGTTTCAAAGCCAGCGCTGGTACCAGCCAGCAGCAGCAGCCTGCTGTCATCCCACACGCAGATCTGCATGCCCACACCCCCCAGGAGGGCTGCAGAGCTGTGCCAGGCTTCTCCCAGGGGTGTGAGCCCCTGGATCTGCCCATGGGATGACAGCAGGCAGCCACTGCTGGCTGGGGCCAGTGGCAGCACCAAGCTTCCTGGCGCTCAGCACGGGCTGTGCTCAGCACCGGTCCCAGCCAGCAGCGGCACCATGCTGTCATCCTGCACACATATCTGGGAGCCTGTGCCCCCCAGGAGGAGTCTGGCACAGCCCTGCAGCCCTTCTGGGGGGCACAGGCCCCCAGATCTGCACGAGGGCTGCCACTCCCAGCTGGGCCCGGCACTGAGCGCAGCTGAAGCCTGGTGCTGCCACTGGCCCCAGCTGGCAGTGGCAGCATGCTGTCATCACTTGTGAGATCTGGGGGCCCACCTCCTCCAGGAAGAGTCTGGCACAGCCCTGCAGCTCTTCCAGGGAGTGCAGGATGTCAGATCTGTACATGGGATGACAGCATGCTGCTGCTGCCAGCTGGGGCCAGCAGCAGCACCAGGCTTCCCAGCACACAGCACAAGCTATGCCCAGTGCCAGTCCCAGCCATCAGCAGCAGTCTGCTTTCATCCTGCAGGAAGATCCAGGAGCCCACACCCACCAGGACAATCTGGCACAGCCCTGAAGACCTCCCAAGTGGTGCAGCCCCCAGATCTGCTTGCAGGATCACAGCAGGCTGCTGCTGCCGGTAAGTGATACGAGTTTTGCTTGTCAGCCGTTTGAGGTGCAGTTTCCCAGAAACCCCTGCTTCTATCTCCTTGAAACTTGGCAGGCTTCATGCTCTCTGAAGTGGCTACCATCTCTGAAATTGTCATCTGAATCAGGTAAGAAATGACAAAGATATAGGCATGTTCATGATTCTCCATTATAGCCTATGGGTGAAACGTCGAAACACATCAAAACAATCAAAGTTTTGACAAAAGGAAACGGAACAGTGCTTCAAAATGAAACAAAATGAAAAAACAAAACTCTGCCCCTTTGAAACAGCAAAACAGAAGTCGAAATGAGACAGTGCTGTTTCTCACAGCCCTACTGGGGGCTATGTTCAGTTGACAAGCTTGTGTAATCTCACCCAGAGTGTTGTCTCTCTCAAAACATGAAGTCTTCAGAGACTCAGAGGCATTGCACTCATTTGAGACACTGGGATCTTCTCCTTCCAATTTCTTTGGAGCTAGACTCTTCCTTGTTTATTTATTCCTATGTACAATTACACCAGAGATGACTGGTTTCTATCACATTATTCAATACTGTGCATTTTAAACAAAGTCACCAAGACGATACAGGCCAATTAAGTGCAAGCAAAGATGTCCTTGGAGGAGCTGTGATATAGCAGGAGTTCCCAGGAAGTTCTGAGTCAGACTCTCATGTAGAGTACATACTGCAGCTGAATCCCTATCACCAGACACTAACAATGTCCATACTCACTCTGCCCCTCACTATACTCTCACAAGCATCAAGTGCACATGAATCATTTGAAAGGAATAGCATTTGGGCTTCATCTGTGCTGTGGGTAGCCCTTGTTCACAGTGCAAAGATGGGATGGTAAATTCAAAGGTTTTTTCCTTCTACTTTAGCTGTTAATGTCTGACCATACCCTGACTCTTCTTGTGCATAATAACTTTCATGCAATCTGTATCCTAAAATGCTTCATGACATGGAATAAGGTGGTTACAGAGCAAAATTATAGAAAGGAGAGATAAATTCAAAAGAGAGATAAATTCAAAAGAATAGGCAAGATGGAAAAGGTATTGTAGCAGGACAGTCAAGCCTTTTAAAATGGAGCAGACAGTTCTATTATAGGAGGCCAGCTCTGGGTGCTTAGCTAACAAAGGAGTATCCCACTAGCAGTAAAACCCAATGGATGCGTCTACACATGCAATTAATGTGCAGAACATTCAGGCTCATTAAAGTGCTCCCCAGTCCATGTCTACCTGTCATGAGCAAATTGAGCCCAACAGGACCAGCCCAGTTTAGGGCTGCTCCTGCCCTTCTTTGCCCCGCTACAGCAGCCAGGGAGAGCTCCAGGCTCCCTTGGGTGCTAGTTCGGGGCTGGCAGGGGACACAGGAGCTTAGCCCCAGCTCCAGAGGGTGGTAGGGGGAGCTGTTTCAGCTTGATGGGCAGCTCTGTCCCAGCTGGGGGGAGATCAAGCTGGCCCCTAGCAAGGGGGCAGGAAGCTGTCCGGGCTGCTGCCTCCTTGCCCCATGGAGTTTGGGACCCATCCCTATCTTCACATAGCTAGGAGAGCTGTTCTGGTTGCTGGGTAGCCAGGACAGCTCTCCCAGCCACACGGAGATCAAATGGGTCCTGATCGCCATGTAGCTGGGAGGCAGCATCCCACCAAGCCAAAACAGCTCTCCCCATCCCCTGTGACACCCTGCTGCCTAGGCTGACTAGGAGCAATTTGCTCCCTGTCAACATTTACACACGTGGTATGGTGCATTAGTTAATGTGCCATTTTTCTAGTACCTGTATTCACTAGAAAATGGTGTGTTAGACTAATATACTGCACAGTAATTACTGTGCATACATAGACAGGGACACTTTGCTGTGTATATGTAGACAGTGACACTTTGCTGTGCGTTAGATTAGTCCAGGAGTGGGCAAAATGTGGCCTGGGGGCCGGATGCAGCCTGCCAGACCACTCTATCCAGCCCATGAGGCCCCCCAGAAATTTAGAAAATTAATATTAATCTGCCCTGGGCTGCCTGTCATGCGGCACTCAATGGCTTGCCAAAACTCAGTAAGCGGCCCTCTGCCCAAAATAATTGCCTGCCCCTGGATTAGTCTAATGTGCGGTAAAGGATCTTATGCAGACATACCCAAAAAGGAGAGAGCAGAGAGGGATGAGCTATGGGAAAGAGTAGTTCATAGATTCATAGAAGTTAGGGGTGGAAGGGAAGCCCCTGTGCTCAGGGCAGGAAAGACTGCTGAGGTCAGATGACTCCAGCATGGAGTGCGTCCAATCATTTTTTAAGATCCCCAGGGAAGGTAACTGTACCATCTCTGGGGGAGTCTATTCTGGACACAGGAACCGTAAAGAAATTTTTCCTAATATCTAATCTGAAGTGATCCTCTATCAGTTTATGACCATTATTCCTAGTCTACCCCTGGGGTGTTTTGGTGAGCAGGTGTTCTCTTAGCCACTGATGTTCACCCCTTGTGTACTTAAAGGCTGCCACCAAGTCCCCTCTGAGTCTTCTCTTCTTCTGGCTAAACAGTCCCATGTCCCTCAGCCTCTCATCATATGGTCTCTTCTCCAGACCTGTGGCCCTCCTTTGGACTTTTTCCAGCTTCTCCACATCCCTCATGAACTGCAGTGCTCAGAACTGGACACAGTACCCCAGCTGCGGCCTCATCAATGCTGAGTTGAATGAAAGGAGGCAGACTGGAATGCAGATAAGCTTGCTACCAGGAAGAGGGCAGAGCTAAAGCTCCCAAGGGAGCAAAGCCGGCCTGTGAGGCAGCAGGCACATCACCCTGCTTCCAATGGCTTCTCAGTGATTTGGAGAATATGGACCAATATTGCCTTCTGCTACAGAGATACACCTGCCATGGAGTTCAAATCCTTTGGGTGAATTCAGTGTGACTGGCATCTGCGTGCGCAAGGACAGAACAGGGCCCATGAGAAGGGGCTAAAGATCTCTAATGCAGAGGCTGAAGAGTTGGGTCTAATGGAGGCAGACCCTTAAAAAAAATATTATGTTGTCTTCTTAGGAAACTGCTGACTAAATAGACTCCTGACATTACCACCAGAGCCACTGCTTAAAGCCTCCTCTGCTCCACAGACAATATGTAGGCACTGGTGTGGCAGGTGAAAGTAGGCCACGGGCTTCGTCCTGCAAGATGCTGAGCAGGATGTTGAAGAGAGATAAACAGGCACAAGATTACAAGTCTATGTCCAGAGTTTGAACTTTCAAAAGTTTGTGACTCCTGAGAAGCAAGATTTTAGGCCCATTGTAGAGAAGGACCAGCTGAGAAATTAGGACCAAAATCTAGCTTCTGATTTTGGCTATCTTCTCTCTCTTCTTAGACACTAGAGGTGGTCATATCTTGGGTTATGGTTTAAACCTATCACTGATTAAACAGGTGTAGGTGTTTAATAAATGTCCTCTCTGACAGAGTCCCTTTTTGTTCTCTATGTCAAAGCAAAATGGAGAGCCAAGACAGATGAGTCATTGGAATTTCTCTCCTTTCCACAGGCCTCTTGTTAATCAAGGCATTATTCCTTATTGCATAGACAAAGCTTTGGCTGGGATAATCTAGTTGGGGATTGTCCTGCTTTGAGCAGAGGGTTGGACTAAATGACTTCCCGAGGTCCTTTCCAACACTAATTTTCTATGATTCAATATGAGAACTCACTGCCAGAAAGGCAGCAACTGGGCCTGGAAAGGCACTGGAGGCTGCATCACTGCTGTGGAAGGTAAATGGGGCTGTCTTGACTGAGGCTATTTATTTAACATTCACATTAAAGCCTCCTGTTATGGATAAAAATGCCCTGAAAAGGCATCAGTACCGTCACTCCACTCTGCTCACTTCACTCATGCACTGAGTCCTATTGATCTCCTCTGAGTAAAATGATTCAGCTTCACATCCCCCCATTGAGTTCTATATTTTCTACTTCTAAGAATATGTCAGTGGAAGATGGGGAGTCAATAGTGAATAGACCTCTGAGGGAAGACATGGGAAATGGGCAACATAGTATTTTCCCACACACCTCTAAAAAAGCAAATACACATCATCTCAGCACCCCTCTATCTTTATGGTAAGAGGTAACTAAGGAAACCAACATTTTCAAGAGCTCCTTTAATTTTCTGATTGGATCCTTCCTATCAGCCTGCAGAGTCATTATTAGATCTAACATTTTTATGCATATTGACTAGGATGCCTGTTTGGCATCACTTGACATTATGAGTTCAAATACAGTACTTCTATGCTTTTAAATGGAAATAGCTGGTGACAAGAGTCCTTTCATCTCCACGTCAGCTGCTTTATTGCCAACCTAACAGGAAAAACACTCTCTTGTTTTCCATTTTGACACATATGTGGAGGATTCTATTGAAGCAGAAATTAGAAGTCCTCATAATGCCAAGGACACAGGAGGTACGCAACAAATAATGAACAATAATAATAATGAATTAACTTAGTTCTTGTGAAAAGTGTCTGAATAACAGCACTGGGGAACAAACTCTTTATCTCATCCAATAAACTAATGGCAGCAATTTAGGCTTCCCCCACTTACCCCTGGCTTGCAGGCAAGCTTGGAAGAGTCGCCTCTAAACCACATGGCATCTAAGTGGATAAGACACTGACCCAGTCATTGGCCCGCCCAGTGGACCCATCACAGAGATGAGTGCTTTCGTGAGGGGACATCACTTTGCTAGAAACTGCGGAGATGGCACTATTGCTTGTCATTTAGTTTGTTAAAGAGGAGTCAGTCGTTTCATGCTCCCAGCCTGCATGCTCATATGTAAGCATGAGCCTTGAGAGTAGACATACTGAAGTCCCAGGCAGAAATAGTGCAGGACAATTACAGAGGAACGCTCTTAGTTACTGGGCACAAGTAAGGTAAGAAAAGGAACAGCCCAGCCTAGCACACAAACTGGTAGGGAGTTACACCCTTTTCTCTCCTTGAGAACAGCTAGGAAAGAGACTGAACATCCCAGAATCTGAGAGCCATAAAATACTTGCACTAAGATGTCCTGGAATTGCTGTGCACCATTTGTGTCAATGAGTGTATGCTGTGGTGATGCAACGTGGCAGTCAGCAGAGCACCATACTGTGGTTCCTTTATATCTCTCTCTAACTGCAGCAGCTCTGCAAGCTCTAAGACTTTGTGGCGGGTTATGAATAACATTATCTAATACATACACATCTTCAACCATTCCAAAGAGAGGAAGGAGACACAGAGCCCTTCTTTAGGGGACCCTAGGATCGACTTTCTCCCTCTGAAGTGTGGTTCACTCAAAAATAGAATTGAAAAGCATTTAAAAACGTCACTAGAAATAAACAACACTCACAAACATTGAACCCCAGGGACTCTAAACACATTATTGTCTGATGGATTAAAAAGTGAATTTCTAGTTCCTGTGAGGCACTTGATAACACAGAAACCAGCAGCAGGCTTTTTGGCAGCATGCTGCAACAGCCTGCACGCTCCAACAGGAACAAAGTACAAGCCCTGTTTTCAGATCCTGGCAGACCCAGGGAGCCATCGGAAAGCTGTTCATCTGGCTGTGATTACAAAAGAATACCTTCTTTGCTTGCCTGCTAAGCCTTATGTAATAAGAAGTGAGTGCTTTGCACCCTTGTGTTCCAGCTTTGCCTGAAACGGCAACAGAAGCTGGCAGAACAAAATTAGCATCTTCCTCTCTCTGGCGGGTGACAAGCTGTCCTAGCTACATGTGCCATGCATTAACAGCTACCCTGCTGGAAGTCAGTTCCAGTGGGTGGCCTCTTCTGCATGGAGCACTCATCTGGGTGGCCATGCAGGACAGGTGTGGGGGTGGTGCTTGGGCATCAAAGGTATAATTATTGTAATTTGAAAAAAAATGCAGTTGCCCATTAGCCTTCCCACCATGGCATCTTATTCGTGTTTAGTTTCATTAGCCAGCAGTCCTTTGTGAGTTCACAAAACCTGGCCTGCGAGCCAGAATGTGTCATGATACACAGGCCCATGCTAGGCTTGCCGAGAAGCAGCCCCAGGGTGAGGCTGGAAGTCCTGGGTGAGAACCTGATGAGACACAGTTCTTCCTGGAGCTTCTGGGGCTCAGGGTGGGTGCGAATGGAGCACGTGCCCTGCTGTGCAGAGAACAAGCCAGCCAGTGCAGAAGAGGTACTCAGCTATGGACCAGCCTTCTTATAGCCCACTTTGGCATGGTTTGCTGCCCTGGGAGACAAAACAGTGAGAGGCAGAATACAAACAGATTGCACTGAATGACTCATGTAATTGGCCCACAAGAGAAGAGGGACTGAGATTCTGTCAGGCCCAGGCACAGAGGGATCATACAGACTGGGAGAAAAGACTCATTGGACCCACCTCTCAGGGCACCCAGAGCAAACAGAGTCCAGGCCACTGGGGAAAACACAATAGCATGGTTGAAAAGCTGAGGAAAAACGGTGTTTGGCATCAAGGATCCTGCTTTAAGGATCTCTTACAAGCTCTTACTCTTTGGTGCCAAACTGTGGGCCTTGATCTTCCCACATAAATCACTGTGTCCTAGATTTGCTGACAGCATTTATCGAGTCATTTCTTGGTTACAGTAAACAGTCTGAAAGGACTTAAATGAACTGCTGGAAGTTTTCAAGAAAATGCCTGAAATGTGGCATTGCCTAGGCTACCACGTTCAGAAAATGATCAATCTATTTTCCTCTCATGAAAACAGAGAGAATTTGGAGTCTTTATGGCTAAACATTTTAAAATGTGGCATAATCCCAAATTTCTATAAAAAATATGAGCCTGATTTGCCTCATATACCAACAATACTTCCAAGTTTGTTCTTAATGAAGTTAATCCTCTTTTATACTAGTCGGAAAAGAAACTCAGATCCAGCTCACAGCTTGCACATTAATAACAGCTGATGTTTTCAGAGGTTCCATTGAATGCTTCTGAAACTATGGTATTTAAACGTTTCCCTTACTAGCCCTGCTTTTCTACACCCCTGGATTCTCATCTAATCTAGCCTGGGGCCAACACAAAGGGCAGCCTGCAAGGCTTGGCAATAGCAGACATATTTTTTTTAAAGGTTAATATATCCCTACAGTGAAGTCAGGGGTATAGGTTGTAGCCATGTTGGTCTAATGACATAGGCAGACAAGGTTCTTTGCGTAAATCTGATATCTTTTACTAGACCAACTCCAGTAGTTGGAAAAAACTCTTCTTTGCAAGCTTTCAAACACAAATACCCTTGGTCAGGCTGAGGAAGCATCTTCAGTTACTCCAAGAAGAACATGGACCAACTGCAGATACTTCCTCAGTCTGACGAAGGGTGTTTGTGCCCAAAAGCTTGCAAAGAAGAGTTTTTTCCAATGATCTGAGTTGGTCTAATAAAAGATATCAGATTTACCCAAAGACTCTTGTCTTACACTGAAGTTGTGCTTTCAGTGACTCCAGTGTATATCTGGTGTAACCATGTGACTCTGTATTGCCCTGGTGCAACACATAAGAACTTGGCTCCCAAGCTGTTACTTATTGTTTCATAGTTTCCTTGCCTAAGACGCTCATAGTCTTCCTTATGATGGAAGCAGTTCCTGGAAACTACAGGCTCAAGCTGCAACTACATTAGATTTCCCTCAGACATAGAGGAGAGCCAAGTGACAGTCAACAGCCCCCAGGGCAAGTAAGTGCTACTTCAGCCTTAGCAGGTCACATATGGGTTGCTCTGCTCACACAGGATCAGGTGAAGAGTTGTATGCTCTCTTCTCAACCTGACACACACCCCATTTGCCTCCATCCTTATATGTCCCAAAACAGGGAGAATGGGAAACTTCATGCCACTTTGAAGTGCCTGAGGACCCTTCTGTACCAGCATGAATCTGAGTCTGTACTGAGGCAGACAGGTCTGAATGGAGACTGAACCCTTTATTCTAGGTGTTTCATCCACAGGGTTCATTTAAGCTATGCTGCACTGACGTGTACTGACTCAAATGTAACATTCACCCTCCAAGCATGACTTAAAATGTTAGTTTGGAAGTGATAGGCATCACCAGGCTATTCCAAAATAATAGTTACTCTATTTTGGAGGAAAACATCATACGCATTCAAGTCATGCATGCGTTAGAACAAGAAGTAATTTAATGATACCTCTGTACCTGGCAAACTGGATACCCATTCCTAAAGTATCCATGACTAGAGATACAAAAGGTATAACAGGAGAAATCACAGTTGCTGCCAGCACTATGGCACCTAACTGTGGAGAGCTGAACAGCATCTACACATAATGAGACCTTTTCCCTTCCATGCCACAGCAGAGGTTCAGTCCCAATGTCAGAAGATAGTAAAGAAAGAAATCCAACCCTAGGTATCTGATGGAGTCACAGGTGATAAACAGGAGCATAAGGTAACAACCTGTAGGAACATTAGGCTGTTGCATGGGAATAAAGCAGATAAAAAGAGGCCCAGAGAGGACCACCTTTCCCCCCAGCTACTCCATAGGACCTAGAACTGTCCAGCAGAGATCCAGTATCATGCTAGGACCCACCTGCTGTTTTCTCCCATGCTGAACCCTCCCCGCCGCAGGTGATCTTGGTTACAAACAGCAGAGGAAGGAGCACCAGAGCACTCCACCCAGAAGTAGCCAAAGCTGTTGGACAGCCCCCTCCCTCACGGTCTCTTCACTTCAGCTAAACTCCACCTTTACCCACCTGCTTCCCTGCCCTATTCAATTGCAGGCAGCCGTATAACGGAAATTCAATCCAAAAGGGTCCACAGGAAGGCTCATTCAAGTCCCTTATGTGCACCACAGCCACAAAACCTCTGCATAGGATGTCAATAACCATAAATAAATCACCAGAGCTGTAGAAAACTAGTGTGCCACAAGGAGAGAGCAGTTGAAACCTCTGGCTTTACCGCTTTCCATACTCAAGGAAAGACTGTTCCAATGGCTATTTATGATACCAAAAGGAAATAGTGCTTTTGAGAAGGTTAAGCTAAATCACGGGTGGGCAAAATATGACCTGCAGACCAGATGCGACCTGCGAGTGGGCACCTGCCAACTGGTGGTATCCAGCCTGTGGCTGCCCCCTGCAGCAGTCCATGTGGGGCAGAGCCCTACCCATGCTCCCTCCCATACCCGCTGACAACCCTGGCCCCAGCCACCATGCACAGGTTCCTGGCAGGGCTGCACCCCATGCGGCTGTGGCTGCCCAGGTACTGTTCAGCCCTCCCCATGTCCAGTGACTCCTTCTTCTCCTGCCCCTGCTCCACCGCTCCAGGCAGCAGGCAGTGCATGGAAGTGACGGCAGCCATGGGGATTCATGCTGGGCAACACACCCAGCCAGGCAGGGGGGAAGCTGCAGCCAGGCAGCTCCTGCCCCAGCTTGTGGGGCTCCAGTCCCAGCTCCTGGTCACCTTCAACCCACTCTGCCCGCCCCGCTTGGGTACTAGAGGTAATCTATCAGGATTAGTGGCGGGCATGAGAAGCAGGATATTTTAACATGGGTAGAATAGCTATACGAAAATGGCTGTACGGCTGCTACATTGTTGTGCCACACAGACACAGCTTCACTCTTTCCTGTAATTTCCTCCACTTATTTGGTTGAAATCCCCCTGCATCCTTCCTGCCAGTAAGTAAAAATCGCTCAAATTCAGATTGGTTCATAGGGGGTGCATCTACATGTTCATTAATGTGCCATCATTATGGTGCTTTAAGTTAGTACCTGTTATAACATTAGCATGGTTTTTGCCTGCTGCACTAATGCACAGTAGAATTAGTCTACTGCACATTTAGCATCGCGTGTAGCTGTGCCCAGGATGAATTTAACTTAGCTCATATGGTTTTACATTACTGCTAAAAAGCCTGATGAAAAATGGAGACCTGGAAAAGCTGTTTCAGTCTGATCTCTCCTGGATTAGAAGCTGCAGCATTTCTGACAAAGCTGTTTGTGACACAGATGCTTTTTGCCTCAAAGGAAATGTTGGATGAACTGTGAATTTTGAATGTATTTTATAAAGATCTCTGACATGGCTGTATGACTGCTGCTATATACACTATACATCAAATGCTATTGTTTCTCCACTGAACTTGTCCCTTACAGCCTTAGGGAGAATACTAAACATCCATGTTTCATTCAGAGACCACAGGAACCTACTCCATGCAAGAAAATTCTCTATCAGCATGTGGTTAACTAGCATCTTTCCCTGCTGCCCATTACTTCAAGGGGAGCAGGAAAAAATAAAGGTGAAGAATTATGGTTTAATTATGGGGTTTTCTGGTCCTCACTACTGCTTTATCAAACTAACAATGAAGATTTCCTTGAAATATTTAAAAAAAAAATGAAAAAAACGAAAAAAACCCACTGTAAAGTAACATTTTCCAAAGCAGTCTGTTTGGCCTATCTGTTTCCATTGACTTTAATGGGAGAAGATGGGCAAGACCACAGTATTTTGAAAATCCTACCTTGAGCAAAATGCCAACCACCCTGCAGATGAGTCCACAGTGATTTTCAACTTGCCTGAGGACCTCATGGGGGTCTACAGACTATATCCAAGGGGCCTGAGATAACTATGATCAATAAAAAATATGTAAATACCCACACTTACCATTCAAAGGGGTCCACACCTCCATCTAAATTTTGTTAAGGGTCCACAAATGAAAAAAGGTTGAAAAACACTGCTCTAAACAGTTTTGGATAAATAGGAAAGCCATATTAACACTGGGGTAAACCCTGTCCCCTCTTCTATGGTAGTATGGAATCTGCCTAAAACAGCAGCATTATGTAAGAGGAGCAGGATGTGGATAGATAGCTGAGTGGTGAAAACTTTGTACAGCATTGCTAGGGAGTTTTCCTGCATCCAGTCTTGTAAGAGAGATCATCTGGTATAGGGTAGAGGAGGATAGGTAAACTGAAGTTAGTATCTCTCTTGCAGGTACAAAGCAGCTTGACCCCCATTCCAGGCCTTGAAGCATTTCTTTACATGCCTGCATGGGGAGAGCTTGTTTCTATGGAGATTCCTCAGTGCCGAGTCCATTGGGCTCTGCAGCGAGAACTTGGGCCAGACTGAAGATATATTTTAAAGGTAGCAGAAACTTAGGCCTATTTCTGTCCCTTGCATACATGTCCATGTGCCACACCAGTGGCATTACTCATAGGACTATGAAATATATGTATGCCCCTCATCCATAGAAACCATAGAAATTTGAAGTATATGTATTCCATTTACAGAAGAAAACGCACAAAACCAGTAACAAAGGTTATATGCATATCCAATTCAGCTTATATGAAATAGAATTTAGCTTCTATTGAACCTGTGGGCACAATATGGCTCAAAGTAAAGTTTGAGTAATATGTATTTTTTAATTCAGAACAAGGGAATCAGTTGAAACTGTGACCCGGTATTCAGAACTGTTAGAAATTGGGTTATTTTATGCCTGGAAAATTTTTGACTTTACTACTCCCACAGTAATAGTCTTTAAATAATTTCTGAGGATTTCTCTTGGGCTCTTTAAAGTGGAATCTACAAAGAAACCTGAATGCATTTATGTCGAAAGATCAAAAGTTTAATTACAGAAGAGCCCCTGCTGCCCAGCCCTTCTTTTCAGCTTTGCTAACAGTACAATCACTCCATGTGACAAATTGTTTTCTGGAACTGGTATATGAATCATTACAGAGCTTCACAAAAGCTGCCACTATTTGTTATAAGTAAATAACGCACCTTCTTGAGTCAGAATTTGATTAGCCCTCCATTCACAGATAATGGGATTAGGAATGGGATTAATCAATAAACCAGTTTTGGGGCCCTTCTGAAGAAATACTCCATTTGGAACTATAACATTTCTATTAAACATACTAGAATAAATAACTGTTATCAGTTACATGTATGCAAACTGCTACTGTGGCTCAGAACAGAATGTGACCCACTCTGTGAAGAGCATAATATGAAGGTATAATAAAATCTTAAGGATACTTGGATAACAGCTACGTAAGATGACTGATAGTTGGAACAACAGCAGAGCTTTGTGTGAAGACAATAATGTGAAACAGTTCTGGTCCATTTAGGTAACACAGGAACCTAACATGGAATCTGGGCAGCTGTGCTTAAGAAACAGGCCGTATTATAGAGGGCACATGAAACAGTACGTGGCACATGGCCAATGCAAACTTGACTGTAGAATAAAACCATTACCTAGTGAAATCACCAGAAACCTGATTAGGGGTCTAGAATCCTTGTAGTAAGTCATTCTAGACACAACTCAGAAGTCTTTAATACTGTTCCAGAAAACAGGCTTTCAATATAGTTCCCTATTGTTAATAGTAAAGATTTACAGCTTTAACAAATTTTGTATATTCTTTTAGAACAAAGTATACTTTTTTAGTATATTAAAGATCAACAATGTATTAGCACAGCGGGGGCCAACTTTTTTGGCAGGTTAAGCCATGCATCCTCCTCAAGTGCCACTCTGATCCCTTTATCCTGCCTAAATTCCTGCTCTGTTTTCTGCTCCTTGCCTGATCTGTTCCTCTCCTTTCTACTCCCTGCCTTGTGCTGTCTGTAGCTCTGCTTTTTCTTCCCTGCCCTATCTGTTGCTGTGTTCCCAGCTCTATCCTTGATCCGCTGCATGCCACACATCGCTTGTGGCATGCATGTAGTGGGTTGGCCACGCATGCCTTACAGAAACCTAAGATGAAATGTGCATTAGCTGATTGATAAGGTGGGTTTAAAACTGTGGGTGTCAATTGTTTTGACAGGCATGTCATGATATTAGACAGGGGGATAGGTTATAGCTGTGTTAGTCTAAGGACATAGGCAGACAAGGTTCTTTGGATAAATCTAATATCTTTTCTTAGACCAACTCAAATAGTTGGAAAAAACTCTTCTTTTTGGGGAGTGAATGTTGTTGGTAAATAGCAGAGAGGTACCTGTGGAGTTATAATATTAGACATACCCTCCCCAAATACCACTATGATCCTCTTCCCTTGCTTGATCTGCTGCTGTTTTCTGCTCCTAGCCCTGTATTCTCTGCTTGATTTCCTGCTTTGTTTTCTGCTTTGTTCCCTATCTGCCACTGTGCTACAAGTCCCCTCCCTGAGCTCCCATGTGCCACGCACACAGGCTGCCTGTGCCACTTGCAGCAGCTGTGCTGCCAGTTGGCCACCCATGTATTAGCACACGAGTAAACCCAGTGATAGGGTGCTTTCTTGTGCTGTATTACAGCTACAGGACAAAAACAATGCTATCAACGTAACTAAGTGTCCTATTAATGGTAATACTTTATCACCCTAGTAATCAGCTTGAAGAGTCCTTAAATGTGCTGAAGATGTTTTAAATTGTCACTAAGCTTCTTCTGAGCTGAGGGGTCTCAACACATTCTGAGCTGCGCTTCTTGCTTTGCAATACTGTGCTCCAGATGCAACCACATATTGAAAGCAAGTCAAGAGCTCCACAATGTGGAAAAGCACATTTTTTATGCTGTGTCAGTTTTATCCCAGATCAGCAAACAGTACATGCAGTATTGTGTACACAATGTAGAACGTATCATGATCCTGAAAAGATCCTGAAAAGAACTTGTCATGATCCTGTCATGATCCTGAAACAGATAACGTCATGATACTGAAATGAATTCCCCACCCCTTGCAGAATCTACTGTAAGCACTAAAAGGAATACAGGCCAGAAAACAAACAAGTGCCAAGAATAAACCCCCTTAAATATTACACACTTCTGCTGGGTGGTATTTCAGATGTATAAAATTTTATACCATAAAAACTATGAAGTAATTTATCTGAGTGAATGTGAAAGCACTGAAAGAACTACTTAACTTATTCTAATAATATTTAAGCTGCATGCCCAAAAATTTGTGTGTGTAAATGCATTTTTGTTTGAGGTGCAAAATCCACATTTGCACATAGATAGCATGTAAGTACCTATCTGAATACAAGTGCATGTCCTTTTGGTGGAGTGAAGTGGGGCATCACACTCAGCTTGATGCCCAGGTATGTTATACGGATCAATGTGAAAACGCTATTGATTTTGATGGGAAAAAAAATGAACTTCCACCAACAACACCCATTAGTGCACTCAGAATATGGCTGGCACGAGTTGGGGAGCAGTGACTTTACAAAGGCCTGTGGCAAGGTCACTCTGGATACAGGGTGAGGCAGTGACCCGAGGATGAGGTTTAGAGCATCAAAGAGCTTCCTCTGACTTGCGCTCTTCAGGTACATTTTGGGCCTGATTTTACTGCAAAACTCTCCAGCTATCACTACCTCCCCTCACTTGGTCCCTCTGTCACCACTCCACCAGCTTCATCCCCACTCATTGCCAACTCTGCCACCCCTGTTCCTGCAGCAGATCCCTTGTTCCCATTAACACCACCTTTTCCCAAGAAGTCCCCCGCTACCAGTCCTGGACAGTTCCCTCACTATTCTCACAAGCTTTCTCATCCTCAATCTGACTATATGCTCCTCAGGTAGACCCCTCACCCTGCATTTCCAGTCAACCCTTTCAGGCCAGCCTTTTTCCCCAATTTCTGCCAACTGTTTCTCAAACAAGCCCCTTACTATTCATTCCAGTTGGGTCATTTGCCCCTAGCAATCAGGATAGTTTGGTTTGGTGTTCACCATCACTGATAAGGTTCTGACTCGAGTGGGACTGTCGTTCTTACTCAGTCTACACACATAATATGTGTGTGAACTTCTAGTTTATTGAGAAATCGCATGGATGTGGCTTTTGGAAATATCTGAGCCCTAGAAGAAATAGTATCCTGACCAGCACTGAAGGATAGTGCCTAAAGCAATCTAGAAGTTCCCCACAATATTCCCCTGTTTATAAGATCAGGTACAAGTCACCATCATTTAAGCACGGGGTGGCCACTATGCAGCAGAACATGGGGAGGGCAGGCAGCACAACACCAGATAGGACAAGGGAACAGAGAGCAGGGCAGCTGAACAGGCAGGGAAAGGGGGTCAGAGTGGCACTCAGAGATGGCACAGGGCTTAATTTGTGGCACACCTGCCAAAAAGGTTGGGTCTACTGATCTTACCCATACAGATTCCAAATTCAAGGATGCATTATGAATGATCATGCAAATAGTACATTAATTTGTCTCTTAAAATTTAAACAGCAATTAAGATACAGATTTTGCCCAGGCTAGTCTCTTTGGGAAATATAGGGTAAAAACCTTCAAGTAAAGTAATTGACAGAAAAAAATGCCATACCAAATAAATAATGCTAAGGCAGAAATACAAACTCTGGAATGCCAGCAAAATCAAAGGTATAGCTCATGAAAATCTATTATGTCTCTTAACTTATTTCCCATATAAACAGACAGGTTTAGAATCGGGGGCATTAGCTTTGATTTTTCTTGGCTGATGTTGCTGTCGTGTTATTTGAGAATAAGGAATTGAATAGAAGTTGTGTTTGTTAATAGGCTTGCTATGGACACCGGCACAGGGGGAAAAAGAACGATCAAACATGGGAACATAGGGAGTAAAGTGCACTCTTGCTGATGAAAAGTCTTATGGGCCTCTTTTCCTCCCACATATGGCATGTATCCCACTTTGTTCTTTGAGATCTGGTTATTCTCCTGACCCCTCAGCTCTTTTCTCTTTAACATGATCAAAAAAAAAAGGGAAAAAAAAGAGAAGGTACTGTTATCTCTGAAGCTTTCATCCATTCCTAGTGTTCAGCCCATGCCACCCACAGTTCATATGGCCCCCAGAAGTCATGTAGTTCTAGTGAATACTGTCCTATTATGGGAGGCACAGGGGGTCTCATTGTGCTCCTGTTACATCACTCTGGGAGCTGTAAAGCAGACCTAAATTATGCCAATTTTATAGAACCAGATTAATGTAAAAGGGCCTTACTATAAATGGTCAAGCAAACTGTCTATCTATTAACTGTCTCTCCAGCCTTTTCCGAAGCTGCTGTCATACAGTGTCAAAGCCAACATTTTCAGGGATGTCAAACTCAGTTTGTGGAGATCATAGGAAAATAGGCCTGCAAGGGCCCTGACAAGATCATCCAGTCCAGCCCCCTGCTCGAGGCAGGATCATCCCTGACTAAACCATCCCAGGTAAGTGTCTGTCTAACCTGTTCTAGATGGCTGCAATACATTCTCAATTTTGAGTGGCACATAGGAATTATTAAATTATAGCTAGATTATCTCAATCCATAGAAATTCATTCTGCTTCATTGTTCTCTACGCGGTAGCCTCAGAGCTACCCAAATTCAGCTTTACTAAGTGTGGAGAAAAATTATGCGATTCATTTTTAAGATTTGGTCCGGTTTGATTTGTCTGTTTGTATAAGGCCCTTTATCACATGATCCTAAAGTAATTTACAGTCCTACTGACCATCTATATATATAAAGGGTTTAGTCCATCTGTCTGTGTCTCTGTCCGCAACACTCTTGGAAAGCGTGGCTCGCAGCAGGACATGGCTCCACCCAGTGCTGTATCAAGAGTGCCCACAAAGAATGATGGGTAAAGCAGGTGGGGATGGAGCACCACCACCCAGTGCTGCATGCCTGAGTGGGGGGCCAGAAGCAGGGGGTGGGGGTGGCACAGGGCTGGATCCGGGGGGGATGGTGTGGGGCCAGATGCAGCAGAGGGGTGGCGCACTGCTGGATGCAGAATGGCAGCAGCATTGGGTGGTGTGTGGCACCCTGGGAGGTGGCAGCAGTGCAGGGTGGTGGGTGGCAGCGCTCCGTCCCCGCCCACCCCTCCCCATCATTCTTGATAAGCAATTCACTAATATGTTATAATTGTTTAACTAACAAATTAGGCTGTCGCGGGGCACTCCCGCGCCCCGCTCCTAAGGAGATGCCCCAGGAAGGGGAGAGAGGTAACAGGGCACCAGGGTGCCTGCTACTAGCAGGAGGAATAGGGCTGCTGAAGC
>NW_017728906.1:168372330-168380920 GCF_001723895.1 Crocodylus porosus | reverse complement strand
CATTTGTCTGCTTCAGGGATGGCTGCATGGATTGATTTTAGATTATCATTAAATGATCTAATTGGGCAATCATTCACAATGTGTTGCACTGTCTGAAAAATCGCACCACCATCACAACCTGGACTCTTTGATTTTCTATTTATTGAGTAGGTATCCACATTTTCCATGAAGAGTCTGGATCTGACTCAGGGAGGACTGAATCTTTCTTAGTAGGTCAAATCCTGGCTGGAGGACTGTAGGGTTGCTAGTAAAGTATTTCTGCGGCAGCTTGGTATTTGCCCAGTCTTCCCTCTACTTTTATGCTCTTGTTATCATCATAGAGCTTCTTGATGTATTTCCAGAAGGGTTTTCTAGATTTGAACCTATCTGGTGGTGGCATAGTTATGTCCTTATTGATTGGGAGATTTGGGTTACTGATGACCTTATGGCATTCCCTCATCCATGCAGCAGACAAAATACTGTGGGCGGACCACATAAATACATTAAGCATGCTGAAATCTGGACCAAGAGCTAGGAGTTTGACCTGGTTGATCTAGGCATTATATTTTTCTGTTTGAGAATTTACTTTGGCCTCACATAAGGAAGACAAAATTAAGGTGACAAGAGAAAAATTACTTGATCTGTTTCCTGAAAAGTGTGATTTACACACGAATGACATAATAACCAATATTCAAATGAGGTGTGTCTAGTTGAGTGTTACAGTAAGCACAGCTATTCAGTAATTGCTAAAAAGAATGTTTATGTCAAAATAAGTTAACATTAAGAAATATACTATCAAACTCACCTTTTAAACTTTTCTGCCATACTAATATTATCTTACCTGTGAAAAATCCATGAGTTGTTACAGTTTGGACTACATAGTTCCTTCTCTTTTTTTTTTAGCTTTTCTGTTTATCTCATCTCTCTCCTTCTCTACCCTTTACGTCCCATTTCTCCTCCTTCTTACTTTCCCTTTTTATGTGCCCAGTGGGCAACTGAACTGACTGAGCTCACTCGTTAGTGATGGCATTATGATGCCAGGGGTAAATCATTCCTCACTCCTGTTTTCTTACATGCTGATCGTAACATAGCTGAATGTATGCCACCTATCTGGCAGGGCTATCATTGTCTACTCTGCATTTATTTTGTTTTTTTTCCACTCTTTCAGACTTTGGTCTATAAATCCCTCTCTGTTGGGACTTCTTTAAGCATTCTAAGTCCTGTGGATTCTGCCATTGTTACAGACCGCTGCAACAGACATTTGGGAAGAATGAAAAAGAGTAAATTGCAAAGAACGTACCTTACTCACAAACTAGAATACGGTTCTCCAGCCCTGAAACTGGCAGAGACATGAAAATCTGATTGGGCTTCCACCATCAATGACTTCTTTCAGTGAGTAAAGCAAAACTACTTGAGTAATGCATGGCCCATATGCAATGTACTATTTACAGTACTTCTCACCGCCCTTACAAACATTGACTTGAAATGTCAGTGGGGACCATGACTTTTCAGTGAATGTTTCCCAAAAAATGTCACAGTTACTAGGGGAATGAAGGTATTGTTTCTTAGATATTGTTGTGCTAGTCCTCACTACTCACTCCTTTGATTTAGTGGTTTGCTTATTCATTGTAACAAGTGTATTTAAAAAAAATACTAGACCACAATACTCCATTGGTGTTAGTTACAGTAATCCCATGGATTTCAACAGATCTCACATAACTCAGCTTGGGATCTAGCACACTTTATCTCAACAAACCTACACAGAAGGGTGATATATCGATGTAAATAGAAGAACAATACACACCCGCAGGTGCACGTGTGGAAAGTTTTAGAAACAATATTTTATTTTTTTTACTCAAACCTGCTGAAGTGAATTGAAAGCCTCCTATTGATTTCAGTGTGCTTTGAACCAGGCTTGGTAACAGCAAAGTCTTTGCAAATATCAGGCAGGTATTTTGCATATTCACTTTGTTAGCATAACCCTGATTTAGCTGAGCTTTATTTGCATGTTTCCAAAATACTCTTTCTATATCTTTGGTTACCCTTGCCTATTTCCAATTTCCAGCTGAATGTCAGAGCTATTTGGTGTGTATTGCAGAGGGGAATGGTTAGCCTATGAAAAGATCTAAATTCATCTGGGTTAGAAATAATATGGAAAGACTCTTAGAAAAGATCCAGTGTCTCTCTTGCTTGTAGAAAGTTAGCCTGTGACCTTGGGGATGCCTGACCTTTGTTACTGCTGCGGGCACTGCTGAACAGTTCAGATGATATGAATGATGCCCACTCACTGCAGTGGCTAAGGTCAAATCAGTACACAGAAAAATCTATTAAATGTTCTGATTTTCTGGAAACTTATACTAATTAAAAAGAGACCCAGAAATGTCTCCATGTGTCACTCAGAATTAGTTTATTTTGTGGTATGCTATTAACACCTACTCAAGGCAGATAGGTTCAAACAGAGCAGAATTCAAATAGAAATGTACTTCATAGAAATATGAAAAACCATAAGTTCTTTTCTTCCTTCCATGGTGTCAAGTTGAAGGATTTTTCCCTGCTATCCTTGGAAGGGAGCCTGCAACATTCTCCAAAAGGAACATTGTTGACATTAATCCACATTTAATGAAGCAGCATGATGGTTATATAAGCAATGTCGGTTTCATAAAGAGCCTAAATTGGTATAATGTACTTCATAAAGTACATAGTACTTATGCTCAGAAAGCTTGAACATGTTCCGCTCTGAGCCTCAACAGACAGTGCCAATGGCAAGAGATAAATGCTTCAGCGCTGCCATTCTGAGTCCCTGCAAAAAACGTAAGTCGTAACAAGAAATAGCTGGTCAGATTAATGCCTGCTGCAACTTTATTGTTTTCAGTGGTAGGGCCTTTGGGAATAATTTGGCCTATTAACTAAATCAACAATCAATTGATGTATGCCAATAACAGGCTATCACATATATTAGCCAGACTAGCAAGACAAGATAAGATAAACATTTTACTGATAGCTAATGTTTTTCAGCAATTAAACCACCTCCAGTCAGAGATAAAGAGATAACTGGCTCTGCACTTAAAATACTTTTAGAAAAAGAATAGAACATATCAAAATAAATTTGCAACTATTTTGCACCCAAATGGGGTCTGTCAAAACAGCAGGTACAAAATGTCAAACATTCTAACATAGTAAAAGCCTCAGTCTGTCTGTCCATAACCCTTTATTCATACTCTGATTGGTTGTTTCAATCAGAGTAGTGATTGGCTGCTGAGGCAACCAATCAGAGTGCTCCAAGAGCGTTCCAGATAGAAGGTGGCAGTGGCAGCATGGCAGAGTGCTGCTATGATGGCAGGGATGGAGGAGATGGAGCAGGGGGCTGGTCTCACCCATCCCCGCCCCCCACCTCCGGCCCTGCTCCCTGGAGGAGGAGGCGGCGACAGAACGGACAGAGCACACGGAGTTGTAACAGGGGGCCTGCATGGAGCCAACCTCAGTGCTGCCCACCCACTTGTTCTTGGGCTAAGCGCCTGCCTTCTCGTCTGCCATGCCTTGATCTTAATTGATGAATAAGGTTGTTAATTAAGCGGGAGGCTGCCCATTTTCTTCCCCGCTGCTAGGGGGCGCTATCTGCTGCTCCAATCCTTCCCTACACTGCAGCCCAAGCCTCGCAGATGGCATCTAGGTGTTCTTGTCATCACTGGCCCCACACTGGGTCCCAAATCCTTCTGGTTGAACTCCAACCTAGAATCCTCTCATCAGGTGGCCTCCTCCGCCTTCATATAGGCTATGTAGCTCCCTGATACCATTTTTCCCTCTCTGGTTTGGTCCCCTCCTGGGACCTTTGGCTACCAGCCCTGGCCTACCTCCAGGCCACTCAGAACCCCTGGCCCTCAGCTCTCGGGCGTCCATCGTGGTGGGCCCCTGGCTCTTTTGACCAGTCTGGTCCTGGCCCCAGCATGGGCCAGTCAAGGGTACTCTCAGGTCAGAGTCTCAAGCCCTCACTCCCTCCAGGGGTCCACCCTCTGGGGCCAGATGACACCATAATGTTCTTGTATGCACTAGTCCCACACAATGAGCCCCAGAATCCTACTGCAGGACCTCACCTGGGTTCCTCCCTTCAGGCAGACTCTGCTGCTGTCATACCGAGCCACATACCTCCCTGCAACCGGTTCCCCTTCAGGTGTGGTCCCCTCACTGGGGCCTTTGGCTCCTTTAGCCCCAGCCCACCCCCAGGCTAGTTGGGACCTCAGGCCCCTGGCTCTTGGCCACCCCTCTGGGTGGGCCCCCTAGCCCTTCTGACCCTCCAGGTCCTGGCTCCCACTTGGGCCAGTCAGGGGAAACTCTGACAGGCCTTGATGTATGACCCTTGCTCTTCCCCCAGGACCCCCCTCTCTGGGTCCTCCTTTACAGACATGGGGAGCTGGGGTACCTCACACCACGACTGGTTCTTCCATCACCCCGGGGCTTCTCATTGCGAGCGCTGCCCCCTCTCACCCCGGGGCTTCTCATTGCGAGCGCTGCCCCCTCTCACTGGTGGCTGCCTCTTCTCACTGGGACACCTCAGTGAGGCCCCCAAATCTCTGCATCTTACTCACTGGGCCTCCTCTTCACTACCCCCTCTACTCATGGTCTCTGGGCTTCTCTCCTCAGGTAGGCTCAGGTGGCACTGGCCCCACCTGGCCTCTAGCTTGGCTCCCTACTCTCCTCCTCGGGGCTTACACCCCGACAGCTACCCACGATGGACCTGCACCCCCACAACTGCCTCCAATGGAACATGACCAACCCGGGGTGGTAACTGGCCTGGCATTTCCTGGGAGCTCCTGTGCTACTGGGAGCCCCACCAGACCACCCACTCCCAGCAGGGTGCATTTTTAGGTCATATCCAGGACCAGGAGCCTCCTACCATCCCCTACAGCTGCTCCCTTACCTCCAGATGAAACTCAGCAGCCCTCTGTTGTTGTGTTGTTGTGGTGTTGTTGCCTGGCCTCCAGCAGCTAAACTGCCTCTTTATATGGGCAGCCCTGAACCAAAAGATTGCTTTTTATGATCAGGTCACAAAAGCATTGGATGCAGGTGTCGCCGTGGATATAGTCTTCCTGGACTTCAACAAGGCCTTTGACACCGTCTCCCATCCCATCCTCATTAAAAAAACTGGGTGACTGTGGCATTGATGCCTACACAGTCAGATAGATTGCAGATTGGCTGAAGGGTCGTACTCAGAGGATGGTGGTGGATGGGTCATATTCAACCTGGGGAGAAGTGGGCAGTGGAGTCTCCCAGGGCTCGGTCCTTGGGCCTGTACTGTTCAATCTCTTTATCAGCGATTTGGACGACGGGGTGAAAAGCATCCTGTTTAAATTCGCTGATGATACCAAAATTTGGGGAGAGGTGAGCACACTAGTAAGGACGGAAAGACTGCAGCAAGACCTGGATAGGTTACAGGGGTGGGCTAACAAAAACAGGATGCGCTTCAATACTGACAAGTGCAGGATGCTGCACTTGGGCAGTAGTAACCAGCAGCACACTTATAAGATGGGAAACTCCCTTCTTGAGAGCACGAAGGCAGAAAGGGATCTTGGAGTCATTATTGCCTCCAAGATGAACATGGGCCGACAATGCGAGGTCACAGTTGGCAGAGCTAACCGGACCTTGTCGTGCATCCACGGGTGCATCTCCAGTAGAGCCAAGGAGGTGATCCCCCCTTCTACACGACACTGGTCAGGCCACAACTGGAATACTGTGTCCAGTTCTGTGCGCCCCACTTCAGGAGGGATGTGGACAACATGGAGAGGGTCCAGAGGAGGGCCACCCGCATGATCCGGGGACAACAGGGCAGACCCTACAATGAAAGACTGTGGGACCTGAACCTGTTCAGCCTTCACAAGAGAAGGCTGAGGGGGGAGCTGGTGACAGTCCATAAACTCACTAGGGGGGACCTTGTTTCCCCTAGCGCCCCCTGGCATAACAGGGAATAACAGCCACAAGTTGTTAGAGAGCCGGTTTAGATTAGACATCCGTAAGAACTACTTCACAGTTAGGGTGGCTAGGATCTGGAACAAACTTCCAAGGGAAGTGGTGCTAGCTCCTACCCTGGGGGTCTTTAAGAGGAGGCTTGATGCCTAGCTGGCTGGAGGCATTTGAGCCCAGTTTTTCTCCTGCCCAGGCAGGGGCGCGGACTTGAAGATCTACAAGATCCCTTCCGACCCTACTTCTGTGATTCTAAAATGGCTGCCCCCATTAGGCACCTGGTGGCTGCCAGCTACAGGGCCTTAAAGTGGCAGGCACACCCACTGCCCTGCCATAGGAGTATGGGGGGCTAGCTTTGCCCCCCCAACCTTTGGCCCTACTCCCTGGAGGTGGTGGCAGCACAGGGTGCTGACCAAAGGGGATGAAGGGGCAAGCTTCCCCCCCCTCCCTGCTCCTGGGAGGCAGCATTCCATCCCCTCCCCACCCCCATTAATCCTGATGGGCAATTGGCTAGTGTCTGATGAACAGGGGTCCTGGTTTTCTTTGATTAAAAAAAAAAATCCCCAATTTTTGGATTAAGAAAAGAAAATATATATAGTGGTGTTTCATTTTAATCATGGAACAATGTGGATTTTTAGTTCCTTTTTTTAATCAGAGAAAACCAGGATCCCTGCTGATAAGGGACACAAGGGGCAGTTGTACAGTATGTGGCGCTGCAAACACATTTCCAGTACCACATACTGCACAGTCTGGAGTTCTCCATGCTGCAGTGGCATGCTGCCCAAGTGTGCACTGCTCTGGTTTTTTTTCCATGTGTTTTTTTTTTTACCCTGGATATCCAGGGGAAAAAAGGAAAATGCAGAAAAAAAACCCTGAAGTAGCACACACTTGGGCACCATGCACTGTTTAAAAGCAGAGCCGGGCCACTTGGAGCCATCCTGCAGCTGTCAGCCAGGCTCTGCCTGGCAGGATTGCTATGATTGCAGCTCCAGGAGGCTCCCAGGACCCCAGGTAAGGCACCGCCCGGGGCATCCTGCCATGCGCCAAAGCTCATGTGACATGGGCATTCCCTGAGGATAAGAAGTGGTGGCACAAGGTGCACCGCTGCTACTTGTCCCCAGGGAACCAAATGTCTATGTGTATCTGGACATGCCCAAGGAAGTGTCTCTCAACACTTACATTTTGGAAATGAACATGACTACTCCAGTACTCTTATGGTTTGGATGCCACAGGTCATCCACTTATCAAAGTCATTGCTAATTTAGTGACCACTATGCCTCTAGCATTTCTTGTCTCTGGTGAATGCCATAAAGGTTTAAAGGAGACCAGTAACATACGTGTGTGGGCCTATAAGAGGGGAACAACCTAAGTCAGGGTTGCTCAACCCTCAGCCAGTTCACCACAGGTCTGGAAATTTGGCAGAGGTGGAGCAGTGGCAGCATTAATTGCTGCTCCCCTGCTGACAAATGTCTGGACCTTTGGGATACCTGACAAGATAGTGTGGCCCTGAGCACTAAATTGGGCATGCAAGCCTGGGGTATCATGGGGCAGGATCCTGGTGCTCAGGGCCTAATTGGGGTGGCACAGGGGTCTGACTGCAGCAAGGCAGAGCCCAATCCTGCGTGCTGACCCCACAAGGGATCCAGCCTGTGGACCAGCCTGATGCCACTCATTCCACCCACATGGCTAAAAGGTTGAGCACCAATGATCTCAGTTTACTTGTATCTTCTTACATCTTCCTGTCACTTGCTTTCCCTATTATATAATCTCTCCTGACTTCTCACATCAGTGACATTAGTTTAGACTTTCTTTGGCTAAATGAGCCAAATTTAGGGATAAATATGCAAGAAGATTTAAGGTCCCTCTAGAAAAGTGGATGCAAGTTGAAATTGGAATTTTCTGTGCTTCAGAAAGCAACCAGATTGAGTGACTCAGTTACAACATAGTTGTCCTCTTATGTGGCTGTGGCCCTGTTAAAATTTGCAGTGATTGTGTTAAAGCCTTGGATATGAACATGGCCCTACACTGAAGTGACAAGGTGATGGTGTAAGTTACATCATTTTAGAAGTATCTCTGAACACAGCTCCTATGCTCAAGCCCTGGATTGTTATTAGAGGAGTTAAAAGTCTGTGCAGGCTTTGCTTACAGTTTTCTCTATCCCTTTTCATGTATTCTTTACATTATCTAATAGATAACCAAGACCACTAGAGAGAGGCCTAAATAAGTACTGGACTTTGAGAGGTATAGTTCCCTCTTCCTACACACATGCATTCCATTGTTTGAGGAGAAGAAAGCCGTGCCACATTGGCACGGCTGTTTGAGGACACCTGGTGCTCGGGCCAAGTCCCTGAGGACTGGAAAAGGGCCAATGTGGTCCCTATTTTCAAGAAGGGGAGGAAGGAAGGGCCTGGCAACTACAGGCCAGTCAGCTTCACTTCAGCAAAAAAAGCCCCAGTTAGGCTCCAGAATGGCAAGAGATGCACGGGTGAAAGCCCATCATGCTCCTGCTCCCCCAAAACCCCCCAGGGACCGCCCCCCACCAGCTGCGGAGCCCCCCGCCAACCCCTAGCACAGCCGGAGGCAAGTGGGGCCCATGGTGGGAGGGGGTTAACCCCTCACTGAGTGGGAGGAGGCGGCTGAGTGGAGCTGGGCCGGG
>NW_017728906.1:168368524-168372319 GCF_001723895.1 Crocodylus porosus | reverse complement strand
GCTTCCCAGAGAGGTGGTGCTCTCACCTTCCCTGGAAATCTTCAAGAGGAGACTGGATAGGCACCTGGCTGGGGTCTTATGACCCCTCCCTCTCCCAGTGCTCATTCCTGCCCATGCCAGGGGGTCGGACTCGATGATCTGTCTAGGTCCCTTCTGACTCACTGATTCTATGATTCTATGATTCTAAGAACACTGTGTGCACGTAGGGAAAATGAGAGTAGGCCCCTTTCTATCTTGATAGATGTTTGGCATAAATCAAATGTATCATTACAAGATATTTCCAGAGGCATCATCATCCCTGTATTTCAAAATGGTGGCGGGGCGCTTTAACTAAAGTTCATCTAAAGCTTTAGTTAAAGTGCTCCCACTGCCATTTTGAAGCATGGGATGCTGAATACACATGACGCTGCAGACTCTTTAATTAGAGCAGTTCTCAGAGGCATTAGGGAGACTATATGTGCTCTATGGTTGGGAAGGGGGTATGTTTTAATTAGAGCGGCTCTTGGAACTAATAAACACCAAGGTCACAGATGTGATCCCCGGTTGGACTAGAAGATCTCTTGAGGTCCCTTCCAATCTTACTTCTATGATAATGAAGCTTTATAATAATGATAATGACAAGGACCCAAGCATTAACACATATAGATGACACACAGCTTTGTCTATCCTTCACCATGAAGACCATAATACCTGGATGGCATCATAAGAAGTGCCATGCTTGGTCAGACCATGTCCATTGAGCCCAGCATCTTATATTGGCAGACAGTTGATGCTAAGGGAAAGAGAATTTATGCAGGGACTATCCAGACTGATCTGTCCCCTACCCTGTTCCCTTACTGCATTCTGAGGCCTAGGAAGTCTTAATTTGGAGATTGTACCCCTAACAATCACGTTTAAAGTAGGTCAGGTCATACTTGTAGAGCAGCTGATTGAAATGGAACCTGAGTAAGCAGAAGTTATGCTGGTGGGTAGAGAAAACTAGTCGGAAGTGTTTTCAGCCAGAGTGCAGTCCTCTTTAATTCAAGGCACACACAATCAGTCTGTAGATTATGAGTTTTCCTACATTTCTTGCTGATGCTAAACTCGCACAGGCACTTCTACAAACAATCCTTCTACCATGTCCAGTTAGCTTGAAGAATCCGTTCCAACCTAGTAGATGGCCTCAGTTATACATACATTCTTATCATCCTCCTGGACTACCATAATGCAACATACCTGGGTATAATACTATCAGACCTTATTAATCTTCTAATAGTACAGAACACAGCTGCAGATGTCTTTGGCAACATGAAATACTCAGATCACTTCTTCAAGAGCTTAGTTTGTTTAGCTAATCAAAAAGAAGATTATGAGGTGACTTGATCACAGCTTATAACCAGCGTCATAAGTACAATATAACAGAAGGTAAGTGGGAGAAGGGATGTGTGGAGCTCCTTCATCTGGATGCTTAAGGAAAGGAAGCAGACATTTTATTTTGTGGCTCTGTTCCTGGAGTGGAATGGCAGTATCAGGGCATAATTAAACTAGGATCCAATCTGTGCTCTTTCACTTTATGTAATAGAGTTCTAGCTTTGTGCCCTAAAAAAATAATTGTAAATGTAGATGTGTAAATCACTTGCTTAAATATAAATCCAGTTATTGCCTTTATTATTTGTATTCCATGTCCTCTTAACATGTTTGTAGAGAGAACTTTAAAATGCTCTGAAGCAGCATTTTTATTATTAAAATGTATTTCTTGGTATAAGCTTTGATCAAGAATAATTTGGTTTCATCAATAATATGCAATGTAGGGTAAAAATACTAATTTGCACAATGCAATTAATCCTGTTGAGTGTGCATCTCATTTTGTCTAAATATGCGGATTTGCTGTAGTGCAAAACAATGCCTCTCCCAAAAATAAATTTCAAAGCAGCTTCCAGCCAGTGCCTGAAAATGCACTCTGCATATGAATCACTATTGTTTCTTCCTCTGGGGGGGCCTGACAAAGCTTCTTGTGAAGCAGCAATCTGGGTTGCTATTTCTATATTCTAGTTAGTCAGATGTGGTGGGGTAGCAGGGGACAGGAACTTTGGGCATTTTAGTTAGGAAATGCAGTGGATTTATACAAGTGCTGTGTCAGTCATAAAACAAGGAGCAAGTTGCCACAGGGATGCATCAGACTTTAGGTGAGATCTTAGTGAATGTAAAAATATTTTGCATTAATCTTGAGTAATGTTCGGACGAGAGAAACATCAAACTGTTTCCTTCAAAACAGTTGTTGAAAATGTGGAAACGGTGCAGAAAAGAGTGACAAGATTGATACTAAAGTTGGGAAACAGACCTTTCATACATGAGGAGCCCAATCTGTTTAGTTTATCCAAAATAAAAAAGACAGAGAGAGAATTTGTTTAAGTTTTAGTGAGCTCTTTAATTTGGTGGCAATGTATAACAAGAACTAAATGCTGTAATCTAAAACCAGACAAATTCAAAGCAGAAATGAAGCACAAATTTGTAAGACAAGATAATTAACAACAAGTGCACACTAACAGGGGAAGAGATGGGTTCTTCATCTCTTGAGGTCTTCAGACCAAGGCTGGATGCCTTTGGGGAAGAAATGCTTTAGCCAGACCAAGTGACAAAGGGGCAAATGGGGGGAAAAAGTAGAGGAGCAGTGCCAGGGGAGGAGAGTGTTCCTAGAACTGCAAAGCCACAACATGCCATTGAGTTGAGTATTCCACCTTACTTTGCTCAACCAATAAAAGAGCCAATACATATCACACAAATCAGGAAGACAAAGAGTTAAGTAGGCTCATTAAAACAGAGCTATAAAGAGAAGGCCAATAAAACCTGAGGAGGGAAGCCTGCAATACCCTTTGTCTTTCTTAGGTAACAAAGTCAAAAAGTTCCTTCGCCCAGATTTAGAAACAAGGAGGAATGGATGGACTGACCTTCCAGTGCTACTATCTTTATTTCTCTTCCCCCCCACCCTACCCCCATTATGTGGGATTATAGTTTGGACCACACTCAGAGCTGGTTTTGCGGGTATATGCCCTTTTATTTTTTGCTTCCCTTATAAGATGAATTTTCTATTTAGGAATGTTTGTACTAGAAGTGCACTGATACTTTGATCTGATATTGGATTGGCACTGATATAAAGAAAATTGATTGTATTGGAAATCAGTCTGATGTGGCTGATAAATGCTTGTGCGTGCAGGCAGCTGCAGCACAGTACGCAGGCAGTGAGGAGCACAGCCTGGCAGCTTGGAGAGCTGCGTGCAGCTGATAAGTTTGTTGTGGTAGAAGGGGATGGGAAAAGGAAGGGGCAGGGGGAGCAGATCAATGCTCCCCGCAGTGAGGGAGGGAGTGGGGCAGGGGCTGGGGCAGGCGCTGCCCAGCCAGGGTGGGACGAGACACAGGATGGAGGTGCGGCTTGTCTAGGGGGCGCAGGGCAGGGGCCAGCTTCCACTGCTGTGCATACCCTGGAAGGACATGGGAGGGGAGGCATGTGCCCCTAGATCTGCGTGGAGTTGGGGGGCTGCAGCTGCAGGCTAGGATGAGGGCTGTGCTGGGCTCTTCCTGGCATGTGGAGGGGGGTTGGGCCTGGGCTATGCTCAGAGTGGGTGGCAGCGGTGTTGGCAGGGGCTATGGAGGGGCTATGGTGACATTTTGGGTAGCTCCAGCCCTCCCATAGACTCCCTCCCAGCACTGCTGCTGCCCATCCCAGCCTTTGCCCCAGCCCCAGCCTTCAGCTACAGCCTGCCCTGCCCTGTGCAGATCCAGGGGCACCCCCCATGTCCTCCTCCCCTCCCCCCGAAC
>NW_017728906.1:168343228-168368424 GCF_001723895.1 Crocodylus porosus | reverse complement strand
TACCCCAAAATTCACCATAGCCCCCCTACCTCCCCTCCCAGCATTGCTGCCGCCCACCTCAAGCACAGCCCTGGCCCAACCCACACACCAGGAAGCTCCTGGGGTGCATGCAGGAGCCACCACCCCCTCCCTGCCTTCCTGGATGACTCACTTGCAGCTCTGAACCCCACCCCAACCCAGCTGGGCAGCACCTGCCCCAGCCCCAGCCCCAGCCCCAGCCCCGCTCCTTCGCTTACCACAGGGGCCTTGATCTGCCCTGACCACATCCCTTCCCTCCCCTCTCCCCTTCCCTTCCACCACAACAGACTTACCAGCTGCATGCAGCTGAATCAGAAATCAGGTCAGTATGACCTCATATGCCTCCTTTAAAAACTGGCTATTGGTTGTGGCCCTCAAAATCTCTGTTGGTGCACCTCTAGTTTGTACATATTTAAAAATCCAATCAGTGGTTTAAATGCAAAAAGCATCCTCCAATAGATGTTACCTGGGAATAGCAACAAAAAGAAATCTTTGGGCCTAAATATATTGACAGTTTCCTTTTAATCTTGCTTGGTTCATCTTAGGGTTTTGTTACACATTCATTTTAGGCATCTTAGGGAGTTCTTAGCCCTTGGACTGCCCACACATTAAGACGTGAAGCTAGTTTTAAGCACCCTCTAGGCATCTAAGTTACGCTACTCCAGGGTAGATTTATCTGTGATCTGTGTTACCCAGCTCGTGTCACACTAATGTGTGGCCAGTTTACCTTTCAGTCCCCCAGACCCCTGCTTGCCAGGGGTAAGTTACAGTTGTGCAGGTCCAGGACAGTCAGAGAAGGTTTTTAGCCTGAACGTGTGACTGCTCTAAATTTGAACTAACATTTACATTGATTACTACTTTGAAGAGCCTAAGTGTAACATGTAACAAGGCCCTTATACTTTAAATTCTAAGTATTTAAACTAAAAATACTTAAAGGTTGTGTGTACAAAAGGTCTTCTGTAAATATGCCCACATCAGGGATTATTGTTGCAAGGGCAAATTATAAAAACAACAAATCAAACTCCTAAGAGTGAATCTTTGCAGAGTGGGAGGGGAGTATATTTCTCTGGCATTTTCTAATATGTTCCCACATACATGGCTATTTATGGCAATTTAAATAAAAAAACAGTCAGTCATCATTACAAAAACTGCAAAATCATCCCTAATTAATGAAATTCCTACTGTGAGCTCATAAATGTCAGGATATTGAGTTGTCATTCATTAAACAGAGGTTGATTATTTTTATTACTTAGTACAAGGGAGTAAAATAATAGTCTTGAAATCTACAGCAGCAGCAAACTAACATATTCCACAGGAACCCTGGTGCAGACTCTGAAGCAACAGAACGGTACTTGTCCTTAAGCTTCATATACGATATATCCATATATAACAATTACATTTTGATTAACATTCCCCAGAATGTCCTTCTCCAACAGCACTCATGGCATGGCTGGACAGGGAGTTCAGATGGACAAATCTCAGAAGAGGCCTATGGACCATCTGTGTCTACCAGTTTTGCCCTTGTCACAAAGGGGAAACCCTTTGGTCAGGAACCATTTTACTTTGAGGGATGGATGGGCAAGTGTATTTCTAAGAGGGCATATATAATGGCGGGGTGGGGGTATGGATGAGATGAACACAAAGCAAGCAAAGAAATATAAGGGATCAAATTTATACAGGTCTATGGAATAAGAAATCCAAAATAACCTTATTCTTTTGGCACCCTGGCTCAGAAGAACCTGCAACTTCACTATGACAGAGAAGGCAATACAGTAGGCACAAATTAAGCATTTTCCTTTTTCACTGGAAAGGAAGACATTAATGATTTAAGTTAGCAGATACTACACTTACAGCGGAGAATACTACTAAATCCAGGAATAGCTTAGCACCCAGGAAAAAAAGGTGAAGAAACTTTTTTAATGCTACTCTATATACACTCATACACTCTTACAGGTAACAGGCATAGGAGGGAGAGATGTATTGAAGAAGTCAACAGAAGACTGGTGTTGGTGCCATGGCAAAGGCTTCGGCTTCTTCTATCAGTCCGTACTTCAGAGAGAAAGGCAGCAATTCGTTCAGAAGGGATGGCCTCCACCTCACTCCAGTGGGTAAGAAGCTCTTCTCAGCCAGAATAGCTGACCTGCTTGACAGGGCTTTAAACTAAGATCACCAGGGCATGGACAGACAATCCAGGATGCAAACCCCGGAAGTGACAAGCACAGAATCAGCAGGTCAGGTAACACAAGGGAACTCACTCCTACTCCAGACCAAGGATGGGACTCTTCTAAGAGGACAGAGAAGCCCAGCGCATCCAAAGGCAGGCTTATCTGCCTGTACACAAATGCCAGGAGCATGGGGAAAAAACAGAAGGAACTGGCCCTTCTGCTAAGCAAAAATGAATAAGATCTCATAGGGATAACAAAGGCCTGGTGGGACTCCACCTATGACTGGACCACAGATGGCTATACCTTGTATAGGAAGAATCATGTTGCAAAGAAGGGTGGGGGTGTAGCTTTCTATATGAAGGAGCAGTACACTTCCTTACAAGCAGAGATTGGCACCCACGGAGACCGGCTTGAGACCCTCTGGGTTAGAATATGGAGAGAATGTGGTGAAGGGATATAACTGCAGGAGTCTATTACAGACCTCCTAACCAGGAGGAAGAGCTTGACAACTAATTCACTAGGGAACTGGCAGAGGCTGCATGCTCTCAGTGCATGGTCATCATGAACGACTTCAACCTCACATTTCATGGGAAAACCATTCAGTCAAACCTGATCGGTCACAAAGCTTTCTCACCTGCAGTGATGAGATCCATTTGATCCAAAAAGTTTACGGGCCAACAAGAGGTAAGGTGCTGCTGGATCTGGTACTGGCCAAAGGGGATAATCTAGTCAGTGACCTGAGGATCAAAGGGAAGCTTGGTGACAGTGTTCATGAGTTGATCACTTTCTCTATCCATTGCAAAGCTCGCAAATACATCGGCAGTGCAGAAATCCTTGACTTCAGGAAAGCTGACTTTCACAAGCTCAAGAGGTTGGTTGTTGAGGCTTTAAGAGACCATAATCTGACAGAGAGGGGAGTCCATGATAAGTAGTTGTTCCTTAAGTGGACATGGTCCTAAAAGCACAAGGGAAGTCCATTCTGACCCACAGGAAAGGTAGGAAAAGGGCTGGGAGACTCCTTTGGCTCAACAGGGAACTCATGGACCTCCTACATCTGAAAAGAGAAGCTTATAAGGGATGGAAATCTGGAACTACCACTAAAGAGCATTATGCACACTGGCTTGCACCTGTAGGGAGTGGACAAGAAAAGCCAAGGCTGAAACCGAACTCAAACTGGCTATGGAAATCAAGGACAATAAAAAGTCCTTCTTCCAAATTATTTGGATTCAGGTGTCAGAAGTAGACTGGCTAAATTCTTCAGGCAACACCAAATTCTGGAGAAATGCGGTCACACTAGAGGACAGGCTGGCAACTCAGGCCAACATGGACAGGCTTGCAAGACGGGCAGATCAAAACCTGATGACATTCAACACAGTGAAATGCAAGGTGCTTCACCTCGGCATAAAAAACCCACATCATACTTATAGACACAGCAATGCTACACTCATTAGCACTGTGACCAAAAGAGATCTGGGGGTCATGATTGACCATAAGATGAACATAAGCTACCAATGTGATGCTGCAGCTGATAAAGCAAATAAAACTCTAGCTTGCATCTACCAATGCATCTCAAGCAAGACCCAAGAAGTCATTCTCCCACTTTACTCAGCCTTGGTGAGGCTGCAGCTGGAGTATTGCACCCAATTCTGGGCTCCACACTTTAGAAAGGATGTGGAGAAGCTTGAGAGAGTCCGGAAGTGAGCCACATGCATGATTAGCGGTCAAGAGAACAAGTCTTATGAGGAGAGGCTGAGAAGCATGGGACTCTTCAGCTTGGAGAAGCGAAGGCTCAGGGGTGACTTTGTGGCAGCCTTTAAGTATATAGGGGGTGTGCATCAGGAACTGAGAGAACATCTTTCACCAAGGCACCCCAAGGGAAGACATGGCCTTATGATCACAAACTGCTGGAAGACCATTTTAGACTGGACATGAGAAAAAACTTCTTTATCGTCCGAGTCTATAGATTCTGGAATAGACTCCCCCCAGAAGTGGTGCAAGTGCCTGCTCTGGATACCTTTAAGAAACGCTTGGATGCTTATCTTGCTGGGGTGATCTGACCCCAGCTGACTTCCTGCTTTTTTGGGCAGAAGTCTGGACCTGATGATCTCACGAAGTCCCTTCCAGCCCTAATGTCTATGAAATCTATGAACACAGACTTAATTATGCTGAGAAAGAAACCAAGTCAGTTATATAACATTTTTTAGGCTAAGAAAGTGATTGGCATTTTTATTACACATGGAGGGGGTGAATTAGGGTCACCATTGACAAATGTGCTCATGGCACAGTGTGCAGGGGGCTCCTTATTGCTTCTCTAGTACATCCCCAGAGGAGACAGAGGACACATGGCTGTTAGGAGTGTCTGGAACAATGGAGGAGTTGCCACTTAGAGCAACTCTTTGGGTATGTCTACACCTCACCCTTAATACCCAGAGATGGCCAGTCTTGAATACAGCACACTGTGGAGACCACAGAGGGATGCCTGGTGGGGCATTCTGTGATAGGCAGCCTAGCCTGGGGTCAGGGACCCAAAGAGCTGAGGCTGATACAGTGAGAGGGCTGATATAGTGAAGACAGCCTGGCCTGGGGTCAGGGACCCAGAAGACTGAGGACTGGTTGGGAGCACAGGAGTGCAGACAGGACAGGACAGGGCACAGAGTCTGTGAGGAGTGAGACCAAGGGGCTGAGCTCATTAGGGCGAGGCTGGAGCTGGGGCCTGGGAACCTAGGGTCCTGGGACAGTGGACCTTGGGTGGAAATGCCCAGCCAAACTACAAGTGAATTAAGGCCAGGGGGCCTTAGCCCAGACAAGAGCCTAAGGCCTGAAGCAAAACTGCCTGCCCTCTAGGGCCAGCCTCCTTGTCCAATTTTAACAAGGCACAGCAGGTGAGACAACAGGGTGGGACCCTAAGAACCCAGACGGTGCAAGCAAGGCAGGACCCAGGTGGTTGCTTCAGGGCAACTTGGCTGCCCTAGGGCTGAGCTTGTTACACACACTCACCCATCTCCTCCTTGCATGCATCAAGCCTAGAAATCAAAGAACTGTGAAACTACTCTGAGGATACCTCCCACGGGCACATTCAAGTTCTCTGTCTCCAGAAAGCTTGCAAGCCTCAACCTTTGGGACTTTTCAGGGCAGCTTCACTGCCTTCATTTCCCACTTTGGCATATGTAAGGAATGGGTAGGTTGGGAATGCTTGAGAGCCTTTGGGAGTGCCAGAAAGCAGATATAGGCACATACTTTTAGGGCACATGTGCCTCTGAACTAAAAGACCTGACTAAATTGCTTTTAACATTACCAACAATATAGGGAATTCTTTCATTTCTACTGAATTTCTTTTTAGTCTTGTTCATGAAAAAATCCTGCCTGTTAATTGGACTGAGGATCCTTCCTCATTATTCTGTCTCAGTGTCATGAACCCAGCAGACTGTCTGAACCCAGCAGAACTATGGAGGAGGTGAATAAGGCAAGCAAGACCAGACTCTTTAAGGACACACTACACAGATATTTAAACTGCTATACAGCAGCATGGTACATTCCTACTAAAGTTTGCGTATTGTTCTATGCATCATAACAACACTTAAACCTGGAGATACCCAGCAAATCCCAGACAACCTGATACCAGTTTGCAGTAGTGGGCAACTAGAGGTGGGCAAGAGAGGCACTTGCCCTGGGCACCAAGTTAGGAGAGGCATTGGATTTGCTCCCTACCACTGCAGAGTCTGTACCCCCAGAATAGTTTCAAATCAACCCCACCTACTATTGCTTTAAGAGCAACAGAGCCAGAGTAGGCAGAACACACGCACTGGCATCAGATCAGCTGGGACTGCTTAAAAGTTCCTGGCTGAGTAAGGCTACTGGCCCCTACCCCTGCTCTCCAACCTGTGCCCCTCCCGCCCCAGGTCTCTGGCCCATGCCCCTGCCCACTATGCCTCTCCTTGCTCTCAGAACCCGTGTGTCCCCCGCCTACTTTCAGAACCGCATGTGTCCTCCCTCTCACTCTTCCTCAGTGTTTGCCCAGGGTGCTAGCTCACTTGGTTATGCCACTATCGGTTTAATAAACTTACATACCATGATGCTTAATTGTTTCATAAACCGAATATATTGACTCTGTGCTATTTTAAATCATGGCCATAGGGTGCTTTTTTCCCCACCAAGGCAACCCTTAAGGTCTGAAAGTGGGAGTAGTATGCACCCTGCAAAACTCCTAAGAAACCAAATAAGTCGTGTAAGTATTCACATCGTTATAAATTCACTGCCAATCTACAAATCAAAACCTTAAACAAAGAAATACTGCAGGTGAACTGTATCATTTCTCTTCCAAGGGAAGATAATTACAGCTGCAGTGCATGATGTAGTATGAAAAAATGTGTTGGAATATCGTTAAAAAGGCTGTCAGAAAGCTGGTGTCTTGGATTAAGTTCACTCAAGGGCTGCCAAGGGCAAGAACACTAATGAAATAAAAGCAGTGAAAAAAAGAACGTTTGAGCTGCTGAGTGCAGAGAAAATACATGGATTGCTACTAACAACAGGCAAACCTGCCAAGATCTGGGCAAGCACTGAAGTTTATTTAAAACTTAGCCTTGATTTTTAGGTCATAAAATTTGGTTGGAAACATCATTTCTGTTTCTAATGTTCTTTCTTGTTGATTGATTACTAGCTGTACAGGCAAGGACAGGTAAACTAGGGAAGTTAAATATGCTGTAATAGTCTTGTTGATAATGACACCATGGCTCCCTGCTGAAGGAATCAGGACCTCATAACTGGGTCATATAGGCAGTTCTCCTTGATGACTCTCAGATGTTATGACCTGGTGGTTATGGAAGCCGAATATTTGGGTTCTTTCTTCCATATTCCTGAAATCATAGAATCATAGAAAATTAGGGTTGGAAAGGACCTCAGGAGGTCATCTAGTCCAACCCCCAGCTCAAAGCAGGACCAGCCCCAACTAGATCATCCCAGCCAAAGCTTTGTCTAGCCAGGTCTTAGAAACCAAAGATGGAGATTCCACCACCCCTCTGGGTAACCAGTTCCAGTGTTTTACTGCCCTACTGGTGAGAATGTTCCAAAAGTAATCATGACAAGCAGCACAATAACATTCTCATGTCCTCCTTGGACAGATTGCAGAGAAATTTTCAGTAGTCCTTCATGCAGGTGTTGCACCAGTACACCTCCACCAAGCCCAACAGTGGTGGGAAGGCTAAAACAGACAATTCACCTGGCTTCTAGCAGCCTTTGTGAATACCACATTTAACCTGACATGCATCATCTTTGAACAACATAAATAATGTCAGATTTGTCTGCACTATATCCAGGGAAGGATCCAGAGGGGGTGCAGTGGCATCATTACACCCCTTTTCAGACCACACCAGGAGAGCAGCAGCTGGGGCCTTTTTTCAAGTCCCAAAGCAGGTAAGAATTCTGCCCCTCTCCCTTCCCTTCTGTGCTCAGTGGCACATCTTCTCTCCTTCCCTCCCCTCCCCACTGCTGTTGCTGTTGCTACCACTGCTGCCTCAGAGACAGAGGGAGCTACAGACCTGACCTGCTCTTACCTTGGTCCAGCCAGGTTTTGTGGGGAGCCAGGTTCATCTGGGACAATGGGGCTAAGAGCAGGTATGAGGAGAGAGTACCCACTCCCCTGCTGAGCCAGGGTGGAGTTAGACAGGAGGAGCCGGGGCAGCTGATGAGTCCAGAGGCATAAGTAGAGAGGGGATGGGGGAGGAATGGGAGAGTAGGGGACATGCCCTTGAGCTGAAGAGGAAGGGAAGAGGTGCTGAGAGAGGTGGGTGAGGTGCAGGGATTCAAACCTGCTCCCAGGACTTAGCGAAAAGTCTCTGGCTGCTGCTCCCAAGGTGTGATGTGGTTGCCTCAGTGGCTGGGAATAGGAGTGCAACCACCACTGCAGTGGCAGTTGCTACTCCTGCACCCACTGTTACAAAATCCTAGATCTTCCTATAATTGTGTCTCCAGTGCTCCTAAGGCTACTGCTGATGAACGTGGTGCTCACTCCTACTTGCCCCTACCAAAATGGATGGAAATGTAGGAGTACATTCTCCCTTCTCAAGCACACAGAAAACCCCCCCAGCACAAAGCCTATTTTGTTTGCAGCATTTCACAGTATTCCCTTAGAAACTCCTATTCCTTGTATAACTCACAAGCAATGCTTACCCTTTCCTTTTTGTTTTGTGGTGTGTGGACAAACATCTTTTTAAATAGCCTTAAAACAACTGGGGGGGAAAAAACATTGATGGACAAAACACAGCCCACCACTCTTCTCAATCAACTGAGAATTTAATTAGGTCTAAATTTAATTACCTGTGATTAATTAGGTCTAAATCTATACTGGTATGGAGTACATTGGCATAGAGAATGTCTGTCTGCATTCCCTCCTCAATTTAAGTAATTCATCAGCAAAACAAAATCCAGCACTGCTTTGTGGCCTATTATGAAGCCTCTGGCCTTGACTCCCCTGGTATCCAGATGTGGCCTACATAGTTATCAATCAGGTCATTTTTTTCTTACCCCTAGCCATTATACCATCAGCTCACTCACCCACAAGTATACCCAGCCAGCTACACATCTGCTCCCACGTACTGGTCTACCACTTGAAATCAGAACGGAGACCTTTTCTTGCTCTCTCTGCTGAGGGAGCAGTGATAGAGGCACTTCACAGAAATCACTGAAATTAAGAAGTATACAGCACCAGTGTGATCCAGATGGCTGCCCAGGGTCAGAAGCATGTGGTGATGCTGAACAATATGAAGTGCCACTTCAAGGAAGTGTGGGATGCCAAGCGGGACATGTGCTTGCAATAGCAAGCTGGCAGTGATCTCTGATGTGGCTCATTTTTGCCAATGAACCACAGTTCTTGGCTGATTTGGGGCAAGGCCAAAATGACATGTATGTTATCAGTTTGGAGGAGCCCAGGGAAAGGTGGTAAAGATTTCACTTGAAGCCTAACATACTTCTTTCAGCAGAGGTGCCTGACTGAGGTAGTCCCCTCATCTACCAATTAAAATTTAGATAAAACCAGCAGCCACCATTCATAGATATCTACATCCCTGGGAGGTACCAGACAAACTCCTCAATCACCCTACTGAAACTGTGGTTCATGAAGACATTGACAAGGTGAGTAAGTGAAGATTAAAAGTCATTTATAACTCCCAGAAGGCTTCCCAAACTAGTACTCCCCTATTCCCAGGATTATATGGGTACCAAAGAGGCCCAGTTTTGGCTTCTACCAGGACCCTCTTTTACACCATGTACCTGGGTGTGGTTGAGCTCTTTCCTTTGGCACCAAGCAAAAACTGAACTGGAAGTATTAAGCCTCCATTTCTCCATTAATTTCAGCAGAGCCCTGCTTTGAATGCTGCTGGGGATTCACCTCCACTGAGCTATCTGCCCCTGGACCAGGTTGCCACATAGCTGGCAATAAGATCCCACATCTTCCTTGACACTGCTCCTTCCCCCAGCAGGCACCTGAAATGTAACCAAAAGGCTGGTATGTTTCCAGATCTCAGTTCACACCTAGCAAGCCTGCTGTGATAATCTTAAACTGCAACAAGATTGTTCCTCTGATGCTTCAACCCTAGTACCTGGTGCACTACATTGGGATGAGAAGGTTGGGGTTCTTTATCTCATGAAAGTTTGATGTAGGATGTATTCAAAATGTGTTCCTGGTGAATGCTGGGGGCATGAGTTTTAGTACCTTGCAATTTTAAAGTGCCATATTAGTAGCACCTAACAGATGATTTACTGGTTACAGCATGGATGTCCCTTTTTTCTTTCCCCTGCCTCTAGTGAAAACATCAGCTCCAGCCAATGTCTCTGCCTTTAAAATAACCATTTTTAACCTTTGACCATTAGACTTACTGTGATTGCTACTGAATTTGCCTGAGAAGCCCTAAACACCTACTTCTGTAACATGGAGAGGGATCTGTGACAACTGTTGGTGATTTTTTTTTAATAGTTACTGTCCAGGAACAACTTCATTCCCCATGATTACATTACCTGAGTATCTCCTAAGCATTTAAAAAAGGAGCAATAACAATGTCTTCTCTTTTCAGCCTTGGTTTCACTTTGTAGACGTGCATGTGCAAGAGATGGGAATGCATGTGTATATAAATATGCTATAAAAGTATAAGTACATTTACCTTTGTGCTGTCCCTTCACATTGCCTGCCTACTGTGCTCTTGGCTAGAGACAGAAATTTCACACAAACCGGTAAAAATGATCAGAAACTGATTGAAATCTGTACCACTACAGATGTTCACTGCATATAAACCACTTTCAAAATGGCCAAAACAGGTTTAAGATAAACCTAGATGGATGTAGTATCAGACCTAACTGATTTAGGTTAAATCAGTTTATTGAACTTCTGTTTGAGATCCACTCCAGATTCAAGTTAACTTACAGTCCCTCAGCATCCCAGAATGCTTTGCATCTCCCCCACGAGCTTCTAGCTTGAGCCACTGCAAGAATGTGGCTGCATTTCCAGGATCAAAAGTGAATGTCTGTTCACTTGCTTATTGGTTCCATCTATGCTGCTTAGACTAATCTGAGAAGATTGAATCAATTCAACCTTGGTTTTTTGACCATCTGTTCTTAGCCCTTGTGAGTGTGCAGAGCAGTGAAACTCACAAAAATCTCTCTGAAAGAATCCCCTCAAAGTTAAGCAGCTCTGACAGTTCCAATACCTGCACTACTCAAAGTAACAGCACACAATTAATTTTCCTGTTAAAAGATACCTTGTCTTTATTTGCTAATTTGCAGTATATCAACTGCAGCTAAGAAAAATAAATATATTTTCAAATAGTGGGACTCTTCTCCTAGCTATTCTGTCCTTGTTATTAGTATTTCAGAGAGTCAAGCATTATTTCAAAGCAAATAACTGAGCAATTAACTGAGATCCCTTAGCAATTACCTTGGGGGAGAAGTGTGTGTGGGTGTGTGTAAAAGTTTTAATGCAAATTCCAGCTTGATCAACTGAGGGGTATTTTTTTCTGAAAGCCAGTAAAGTTTAAAACAAGCAGTGTTCTTCCTTTTGTAGTTCTGTGTCTGTTGTCAGATGACTGATGTTTCTGATCTTTAATGCATACAACTCAAATGCATGACCTGACCTGCAATCAATGGAATTGTGGTCACCAGTAGCATAACTATGGGTGGATGATTGGGGCATGAGCCACAGGTACTATCTTAGAAGGGCTACAAGACTGGCAGTGGTCACTAGGGGCAGATCCAGAGGTGGGAAGTGGCACAGCAGCACCACTCTTTCTGACCACATGGCTGAAACAGAACTTGGGGACTTTCTTAAATTTGTAAAAGAAATCCCCACCTCCCTGTCCCCCTTCCCCTCAGTACTCAGAGGCACATCCTTTCCCCATCCAGTCTCCACCCCCATACCTGCTGCTGTGTCCTCACTGTCCTGAGAGTGAGGGAAGCTCCTGTTGCACTCCAGCTGACTACGCAGGGGTGGGCTCAGCCTGGAACAGCAGCAGGGGCAGGTGGGAGGGTTCCCCTTCTCTGCTTCATCCCTCCAGCTGTTTTCTGCCAGCTTAGAAGCAGGTATGGGGAGGGAGAAACTGCCCACCAACCACTGCTGTCCCCAGGCCCTGCAGAGTTCATCTGGAATGGGACAGAAGCTCCCCTTGCCCTTAGGACAGCAAGTCTACAGCAGCAGCAGGTATGGGAGTTGGGGATGGGAAGAGAGGGGAAATCCCTGTGAACAGGGAGGGGAAGGGGGGAGAATTCCTATATGCTCTGGGGACTTAACAAGTCCCTGATTCTTGTTCCTGCCTACCTCATCAGCAGGGAGGGGAGAAAGCTAGAAGCAAGGGGTACACCCACCCCTATAGTGTTGGCTGTTGCTCCCATGCCCCACTCTGTAAAATATGGGATCCAATTCCAGCTGGCAATGCCTAGAGTACAAAAACTACTTGTTATGCTGCCTGTGCTCCTATGTGCCAGCAGGTAAATCTGACCTGATATGTTAGATTTTTTTTAAGAAAGAGCGTTTAAAAGTAGATGAATAAGCATGAATCATGAATAGGCAATATTCTTGGGTTAAGGCTTAAATCTACATTATTAGTACCAAAACAGGAAAAAGAAAAGGACACTTTTACTGTGCATGAATAAGGTTGGGCCTGTTCACTAGAATCAGCTTCCACTTGCTACCAATTTATATAATAGCCTGGTCTGGAATATACACAAAAATCTCTAGGCTGGTACTTATAAACTGCTTCTCCCAGTTCAGGACTACTTGAGACTTCAAGTTTCATAGGAGTAAACCTGAACCAGCCCTGAGATGACACTTATCAAAATTTAACAAATTGGAATTGGGTCTCTTTTGGAATAACACACATTTTGTCCTATGTAGGAACATATTTTTTTTAGTTCATTAGTGTGGTAAAGGAGAGCTTTTTGTACCCCTAAAGAAATATCAGTGGAGATTGACACTTTTTTAGTATGACTCTTGTGTGTTTGATTGTAGTAGCCTTTTCAGTACTATAATGTGAAGGTTTACCATGTAAAATGTATGTCACTTCCTAAATTCATCTTTATCTGAACTGGAAATATGCTAATTGACTTACTTAGGAAATAACTCTTTGGTAAAAATGGAGATTAAACACATCCAGGGACAGTATTTCTATTACTGCCTTCAATAAATCATTCACTAACTCATTACTAGGAGGGAAAGTGCAAACTATATGTAAGAGATGGTAATCACATTACTTAATTCGCTATTTTAAAATGGTCAGATATTACCATTTGTTAAAACCTCTATAAAATTAATTAGGGGTACATACAAATGTTTGCCACATGCAGTCTAGGTTTAGGTGCCTTACTTTAAGGCTGAGGAGATAAGCATTATCAAAACCTTATAATAGAAGTGGGCTTTTTGTAGCATCAAACATGACATCCTATTTTATTCACAGAATCTGATATTGCTTCATGTGGAAAAGAGGAAAAAAATAGGTAATGAATTCTATGAATTACTGATTTTGGAAAAGCCCAATGCCAGCAACTTCTATACAAACTGTCAGGGTCCTGAGGACTCAACATTCATAGATTGTAAGTGAAGTACTCTTCTCAGCAACACAAAACACTTTTTTTTAACTCAGGGATTGTTTCCCAAGTAATCACACTGCAAGTTGTAAGAGAATACAGGCATCCCTTGACTTACAGTGTTTCAAGTTACAACATTTTGCATTTACAACGTTTATAAATTGACACAGTTTCAACTTTGTGACATCAATTTCGACTTTACAATGCTTGATCCAATGCCACACCACGCCAGTGAACAAGTTCACTGCATCACCCATCTCCCTGGAGAACATCTGCCCAAACTTACTTGGATACTTTCTTTAAGAAAGCAGACAAGACTCCAGAAAAACCTGCAGCCAAGACTCCTGAGATGACTCCAACCAAAAGCCCTTCAAAAAGTTCAACAAAACCACCTCAAAGAAGTCCTTCCAAATCAATCTCATTGTTATTTATAATATACATACATTAATGTAGCTATATTACACAGCTATAATTGATTGAATACAGAATTTTGGGTTATTTTTTGTGAAAATAGGATATCAGGCCTTGGTTCAGGAACCAATCCCCCATTTGTAACATTGTTTCCTGTGGGATAATCAGTTCCAAGTTACAATGTTTCAACTTAAAATGCAGTTTTCAGGAACTAATTGTGTCGTAAGTCCAAGGACTGCCTATACAGAGGCCACTTCATAATACTTATTTCTGTTTAACTTCTGAACACTGCAACAAGCACCATTCACAAGCGAAAAAAGGAATAAGAATAGGCTTCTGGTTTTCTGTTTAGTAAGGTAACTCAGTCCCACTCTGAATCTTCCTTATTATCTGCAGAGTGATAGCTGCTGTCTTTTATCAAGGTGCTCTGGAAAGTGTCTTAATGTTGGTACTGTGCAGTCCTGTTGGTGCACAGGTTGTTTCCATTCCTACTGCATAGTAGCAACAAGCTACTACACAGTTGCAGCAGCATCATGGTTAGTGCCCACCGATGCTACATTGCTGTAGCAAGAAGCTACATTGCCATAGCATCTCATGTAGATGCACCCATTGATTTCTTTAATAGCAAGCTTGATTTTTTTTTCAAATAATTTGAAATGGATGAAGCTCTTTATAAATACTACCAAAAATGTACTAGAAATAATGTAGATTTACAAAGTAAAGTACATAATCTGTAACTACTATACTATTTAGAACCACAGGAAGTAAAGATTAGGTCAACTGTTGAACTGCACAAAAGTTTTTGCAAAGAGTTAATTGATCTGTTATTCTCATGAACAAAAGGTTGTTAAATGTATTGCTATCCCTAGTCCATTGCTCTGCCCACCTTTATTATACTGTGCTACAAAATGTTTAATGAAATCTTATGCTGTACTGAGTTGTCTTGCTGCTACTTATTTTTCTTAGCAAGATCAACGGAAAGAGATATAACAAGGCAGACTCTATGGGCATATCTAAGCCACTTATATGGACAGCAAACCTCAGAGAGAGCAGAGGATCTCAGACACTATATATAATCATATTGCCTAGGGACAGACATTCAAAAAGCACGAGCCTGAATTGATTCACTCTTTGCAGGTTAGTGTAAGTTGCTTAGTTTAAACTGATTAATAACTGGACAGGCATCCTCTTTTAAATCAGGAAATGTAGCCACATGTCTGCAGTGGCTCAAACCAGAAGCTGGGGGTGCTAGAGCATGCCTGCCAGCCACTGCCAAAGGAGAGGGAAGAGAGATGACCTCCAAGGCTCTCACCCCTCCCTGCAGGAGGGGAGGGGGTATGGCCAGGCACCAGCCAGGGCTAGCACAACAGACGGGATGCCAGCCACCAGCTTGGGGAGGTGGGAGGGTGGGGGAGGAGGCAGCTGCTGCCAGACCGAGGAGTGGGAATGGAGAAAAAGTCCTTTCTCTGACAGAGGTGATATCTTTTATTAGACCAACAAGATTTTTGCAAAAAAAAAAATTCTTTAATTGCAAGCTTTGGGGCACAAACCCTTCATCAGGCATCAGAGAAAAGATTGTAAAAGTTCTCCTGGGTAGAAATGAAAGTTCACATTTCATAGGAAAACTTATTTAAATTTAAACTTAATTAAAGAAATTTTTTGTGCAAAAATCTTGCTGATCTACTAAAAGATATCACCTCTGTCCATGAGCCCTGATTGCTTTTTCCTCTAAACCAATATGTCTACAACCTGGATACCTTTCTCTGAAGCAAGCAGGTACTGAACACAACAATCTGTAAAGCGTACAACAGGAAACTACCAAAAAACTTTGCCTAAGCTAAGATATAGCCCAGTAAAACACAGCATCCACAACTTAGTCTAACTTAAAATGTAAACCTGGAAGACAGAATTCATCTTACTAATTCTGAGAGCAGAGTGTTTCCTTACAGCCAGGCATTCAGAAAACCTTTGTTTAGGTATTCCCACCTTTTATACATTTTGCTTTATAATGTAAACGTAACTGTCTGCATTCTTTGGTGAAGCTGTCTGCAACTTCCCTTAACTACATCTCCAGCATGTGTGATGATTGTCAGGTCTTTGCCAATGTTTCCCAACTCTCAGTCTGGTCTTGGAGGTCTCAGTCTGGTCTTGGAGGTCTTAGCTCTAGGCTCACAGGTCCAGGGCTTGGATCTGCACACAGGGGACTAGTTTGCTTCCCCCCGCATTGTGGAATTAATCCCCTCCCTGCCTGGCTGCAGGCAAGCTGCAGAGACTGCAGTCAAACCCTTGGGGGTTCCAGGGGAGAGAGGGGACAGAGGAAGGAATTAACTCCATCACTACCTGGCTGCAGGCAAGCCATGGAGGTGTGGCTGGGACTGGCAAACCCCAGCTGTGGTCCCCAGAGTTTGCCAGTGTGGGGGAGAGCAGAGAGGGGATGGAGGGAGGAATTTGCCTCAGAAGCCATGCCAGGCTAGTGTCTGGCCACACCCTGCTACTGCTCCAGCTAGAGAGCAGATGGAAGGAGACAGCCCAGCTAACTGGAGCAGAGAGCAGAGCTTCACCCAGCTCAGAAAGCATGCTGGGATGCTGGGGAGTCGCATTTAATTTAAACCAGCAAGGGGTCTGGGGCAGACATTGCATAAAACAGTTTGAGCCAAATCAGTTAAGTCTGATACTACATTCAACCAGGTTTATCTCAAACTGGTTATGGCCATTTTCAAACTGGTTTATGTGCACTAAATGTCTGTTTTCTTACAGGTTTAAACCAGCTTCTAATCACTTAAACCAGTTTATGAATAATATCTGTCCCTAGCCATTTTGAACATCTGTACAGTTAACTGTAAGCAGAGCAAGAGGCATAACAGCCAGGGTCTGTACCCTGGGTAGTAGGTGTAGGAGCAGAGGTCAGGTTAATTAGCTAGGCAGAAAGTGCTGGTGTGCTCCTCTGCCATTCACATCCTTCCTATACTACTGAAAAGGGCTTCATTTTAGCCACTTAATGTAAGCAGAGCTAGAAAAAGCATCGCAACATTTTTATCCAGTTTGATATCCTCCCCCCGACCTCCAATGACAGGGCTCACCCTAACAGCTTCTGCGGGCTACATCACCAAATCAGAAGGGCAACAATTTCTAAATTAAAGCCCTGATGCTGTAAAAGCTCATTTATGTGTACAATGGTACTCATACAAGTAGCTCAGTTTTCTTTAATGGAAATATTAATAGAAGTGAAGTGATGCAAAGAGGATTACTATAGTACCACTAAAGAAAATAACTACTCCCATGATTAGAATTATGCCTGTCATTAAATACTACACGTCTGCATGTTTATAGGAGCCAGGCCTACGTGTGGCCCAGTGATTCCTGGCAAATTCCCCATGAGACCTAGGCTACACCAAGTTGGGTTTTCACTGCCTTACACCATATGACAGAGTTTATGCCCTTTGCTTTCTCTGTTCACCCTTATGTAACCTGTTTAGGTTTTCAAGTTCAAATTTTATTTGCCCTATAAATGTGGGAACAAAATCAGAAGCAATGTGAAGGACATCATTGCTGAAAAAATATAAATGGGGGGGAAGCTAATAAAAAGAAAGAGATAAAGGAAATCTAAATACAAATGTAAGAAGAGAAGAGTACCACCTGGAAGGCTCACTATGCAGAGATTTAAGTTCATATTAAAATGCCAGACAACAATTCACACTATATAAAATCCATGAGGGCAATAAATCATCATCTAGCAATGCAATTTATTAGTACACTATCAGTGCCCTCACCAAATATAAATTTGACCCACTCCACAGTTTGGGGTTGAAACTTAATACTTGGTGCTCAAGTTGCACAAACACTACAAAACATTTTCCTGCCAATATTCATTGACACAGAAACAAGTTAACTTACCACTTCCTTCTGTGCTTTCTTTCTATTTAATAAGGACAAGTGAACCAATTCTACCCAGTTGGCTCACTTGTCCTTATTAAATTCGTATTATGATAGCACTGAGAGGCTTCACCCGAGACTGAGCTCAGCAGCATATGGCACTGAACATGCATGTAGACTGTCCATATAAGTTTACAGGCCAAAGACATGGCAGTCAAAGGAAGCACTCGCCCCATTTGACAGATAGGGAACCAAAGCACAAGACAGATTAGTGATTTCTTTCAAGTAACACAGAAAATATGTAGAAAAGAAGAGAATTGGACTGTTTTTCAATCATATGCCTTCACCACAAAGCAATAAATTCTCTGCAGAAAATTTATCAGAATACTGAAATTGAAGTGAATATTAGGGAACATTTACAGGAAGTAATTTCAAATTTGGGATCATACTGAAAATCCAGTTTGAGGAGTCATCCTCCAGAACTCATGAAAAAGAAACATACCTTGTGCATGTCTGGTCAAAACTTCCTACTTTTCAACGGTTACATACTTGTAGTGAAAAGTAATCAAGCAAATAAGTCTGAGTTAAGAACATATTTAAAAAACTGTAGTAAGCTCATGGACAGCAGCACATCCAGGGACAGAGCAAGATGGGGTGCCCTCTGTTGGCTGATAGGGGTGCACAAAGTGGGCCCTATATGATTCGGATTCGGCCCAAATCAGGGACTATGATTCAATTTGCCGATTCGGACTGCTGTCCCTGATTTGATTTGGCTGCATTTATGCAGTTCTGGAGCCCAGGGGTTGAGTGCAGCTTCTGTTTGCCCTTCCCTTCCCTCTCTACTGAATTCAGCAATAGGGGAAAGTAGGGGACAAGCAGTGATCACCCTGCGCTAAGAGCTCACGTGCAACAAAGGCAAAGGGGATGTGACTGTGCCACCACACTCCCTCCACATCCACCTCTTCTTATGGACAATTCATAACTAGATAGGGACAACATGAATCCATGAATCCATGCCTAGATTTCTTTACACTAGGTACAGGGTTGATGAAAGTCTATATTTTCAAATAAATAAGAATGTTTTTAATGTAAATTGGATTTTTTTTAGTCTGTCATTCAATTTATAACATTTTCCTTTAAAAGAACAGTGTAAATGAAATCTGACTTTGATAAAGAATGTAGTAAGACTAAATCTTTTATTAGAATTTCTTTAAAACATTTAATAAAAACCAAACATCCTGAATCCATGATCCTCTATCAAAAACTCTTGAGATCCAGGCTGCTTGCTTTTCTATGTATAGAAAGAATAGAGAAAAACATCTAACTTTTGAATGTACTGTAGGATGCACTGATCCAGTGACGGATTCAGGGGTTATGTTACTTGGTAGAAGAAACTAGCAAAGTCACCATGAACAGTGACCTAGCTTTTAACTCTAAGAGAGACCATAATTTCTCTCATCAAGATCATCCACTGTGGTCACTTGAGTAATCTCATACTCATGAGTTAGCTTCTCTTTACTGGAGCTCTGATTGGCCTGGATCTCAAGTTATATGCACATTAATGTTTCTAAAACATGCAAGATTAAAACACACAAAACATTAAATTCCATTTGCCACCCTAATAGAGTTTACTAGACAAAAGTCATGAGCCAATAAACTGAAAATATGCCATATAATTGCTTAATTACATGCATCTAGTTATCGCATATCCTTCTAGGTAAAAAAAAAAAGAGCACCAAAACCAATGTAAAAGTTCTTTTTAATTTAAGTGTTTTAATAGTTTTAATGTTTGGTTACATCAACCAGTGAGAATACTCCAGAAAAACATTTTTTCTAGAAAAACACTGAAATAAAATTGGACAGCTGATTAAAATTAATTATTTAAATCAAGGTTTTCTACCCAGTGATTTCAATCATGATTTAAATCTTGTTGATTTAAAGTCAGTCCACCCTGGGTGCATTTACACCAGCTTAAATTTATTGCGCAGTAACTTACTATGCAATAAGTGGGAATAGGTTGACATCTACACGTACAGGCATTAAAGCACACTAACGCTGTGAGTGGACTGACTTGGGACCATAGTTAGTCCCAAATCAGTCCACAGACAGTGTTACTGTGCAGTAAGGCATCTATATGTGCACTACTGTGCAGTAACTAATTGGGCATAAATTTGATACCTGCTCAAGTTGGCAGAAATTGTCATATTTACTGCACAGTATGGGGGTACACATGTAGATGCATGCCCGTACTGCACAATAATTTCAGTTACTGCACAGTAAATGCACATGTTTAGATGCATTCCCTGACTAGAGTTTATGGGACTGTTTTCTGATTGTCAACATTAAAAGTAAGATCAATGTATTGGGAACCTTTGTCCCTTTTCCTGAGCATAACCCTCTGAATAACTTTAATCCTTAAGCAGCGAATGCTTGAGACCATGGATTCAGGATGTTTGGTAGCAGCAAGTGATAATAAACATTCCACAAAAAAACAGAGTCTTGTATTAATAATAAGTTCAATTCATGCACAAATTCTGCTATTTTCCACACTTTGTTTTTGTAAATAGAAATCAGTAAAATTAATTTCTCCATTTTAAGCCACTTTTTAAACCAGAAACATTTTGGTTACTGGGAAACTAAGATCCTTTTTCAATTGTATTTTTATGATCCTTAATGTTGTTCTTCAGGACAAGAATATTGGCCAACAGTGCCAGAGAACTGTAAGACCTTTAATATATATTCTTTGTTGCTGTGCTGTTATCTTGAGGGCCCAGGCTAGATTTCAATTTTGGTGGTTTATATTTTGTCTAAATTCCTCTCAGCAGTCCTGTACAGGTACGCTGACTTTTTTTCTCCATCAGTGATAAACTGTTTTGTAGTAGCACAGGATGATGTGAAACAGCTATTATTTTTCAACATAAATAGGTCAGTCAATACCTGTGTGCATGCATGCATGTCCTGTAGCAGGCCTGGGGTGCCCCAAGATGGCTTGCTGCGCTCCTGGCATCAGTCCTATCCTGCTAATCCTTCCCACATCCCAAACTGCATCACCTCTCACTTACCACTACTTGCTACTAAAAATTAGGGAGTAGGCTCTCAGTTCTGTAGAGGAGGGGCAACCTTAGGTGCTTCTCTCCGTTTTCACATCATCAGGCCTCTCCTGGCCCATGCACCGCTTTCACCTAGAGGGCCCCGCTAGGCTTTGCTTTATTTACATCATAGGATTATTATCCTATGCACAACAGACTCTCTGGGCCCCAATCAGTGTCCAGCAGGTGTTCTGCCCCCAGGCCAAGGTTCCATTAGTCTTGGTGTCCCATACTCAGTTCCCCACGGCCTTCAGCCCCATCTGTAGTTTTACCAGGCTTCCTAGTCCAAAATGAACCATAAACCAAAACGCTCTTTGCATTCTTCCTCAAAGTGCCCTTAGTGACCTCATGGCTTAAACTTCTGCAGCCCAAGGTTTCCTTTGCCTAAAATCAAAGCAAACTCCACAGTCAACTTAATTTCTTTGCAGTGCCTTTGCCTCCAGTCCTTTCCCCAGGCTCTTCTTCAGCTCTGCTGAGCCTTTTCCCGATTCAGGCCCTCCTAGGCCTACTCACAGTTCCCCATCTCAACACTGCAGCCTCAGCTTTGCAACAGAAAGCTTGTTGCAAAGCTAAGCCTGACTGCCTACTCCGCCTTGGAGATGGGCTTATATCTCCCCATGATCCACCCCTTCTGGCCTCCATGCAGTCCTCGAAGCACAGCCCCCATTTTCTTATTCCTACATTGACTCTCCTGTGGCAGGATAGGGTTCTCTGTTACATGTATACACTCCCACACTCCTGAGGTTATACCCTTACTCTTGAGGACAGTGCTCAGTGCTTGTTTTCACTGCAAGAGTTGGCTTGAATTAGTGTGCTTAAAATAATCCATTGGAGTTACCCTATATTTGGTGTGAGAAATCATATTGGGAAACTCTTGTGCTGCCTAAATTGACTGGATTAGGAGTTGCTACACTACAACTCCAGCTGCTGCATTGCCAGTGTTTGTCCAGCAGCAACATCTGAGCTTAAACCTGTACTGCTGATGGGCCATCCCGCTGGTTTTTTAAAGCAACACTTAAATTAGTTAGATTTTTGTGTATGGGTATGAGTTGTAGGCCTCAGTACAGGCCTTATAATAAGACTTGACCCAAACAGCTTGTGTATCAGCCTTAATAAAAGTATTCTGGTCAGCAGCAGAACTGTTGCGGAAGTATTTTGCTCTTGCTGAGTAGGAACGTATCAGGAAATTGTTTGTCAACACAGGAAAAACAAAATGGGTCCTTAGATAGGGTACCTCTAAGGCAGAACAGCTCCACAGATAAAGGATATCAAGTACTTCTGCACAGAGTTATAAGTAGATTAGTAAGATACAAATATGGTAAAATAGTTTGCCAGATATTTAGCTAAATTTAGAAATAGTGTATGTGTGTTAAGATAAACTGTTGACCTAAAGAGTACATAAGAGGCAGAAAGGCAGGCAAGTTCTTTGAGTAGATGTGATATCTTTTATTAGACCAACTGAGTAGTTAGAAAAAATTTCTTGGCAAGCTTTCGGGTGCAGTCAGCCTTCTTCAGGCATGGGGAGTCTCTGCTGTTCTGAGACTCCAAGAAAAGAGATAGAAAAGCACCAGCCCATTGGAATAATCCTGAAGATTAGAAGAGATCTGGTCATCCATTCCCTACCCTGTGCTGAACCCAGATACAGGAACTAGGAGCCCCAGACATGACTGCTGGCTTAACCACCAAGTCACATGGCATTCGTTAGATCTGCGGGTGGTGAGCATGTTGTATTGCTCTTAACTAAGTACAGTAACAGAATTGTAACTGCTAAGGTTGTTTTTGTTTGACTTGGAACTGTAACTATAACTGTAACTGTTAGGAGTTAATAAACTTGCTTATAGTTAATGTGAAGGAGAGAAAGAGCCAGCAGGCTCCTTGGCTCCCAGCCTGAGCGAAGGGCCAGTGGCCCCAGGCCCGCAGCCCCAAGGAGACAGGCAGAAATCCCCCTTACCCAGGTGTGTGGGGAAGGGAGGGCCGGTACTTCCTTCGCCGGCATAAAAGAGAGGCCGGGCTGACAAACGGAGGCAACGCAGAACCGGAAGGAGGACGTGGAGGTGATGGAGTACGCCGGCGTACGCTGCAAAGGCTGCGAGCAGCGCCGAGTGCCGGTAGGAGCCTCTGGGAAGGGCTAAGCCCCAGCGGGGGTTTTGAGGCCATCTGCGGGCCCCTGCCGGGCACAGGACTGTTTGCTTACCGGCCGGGAGCGGATGGAGCCCGGCTGGAGCTGGGTACTGTAAAGACCCTAATAGAAGGGCACTATTTGATTCTGGGTACCGTAGCCCCTGTAATACCGGCGCAGCTCAATAGTGAGCTTCAACTGTAAAAGGGGAAGTCGATCAAGCCCTCCAAAGGGACTCTTCAAGAGCCAAAAAGGGGGTTCGACCCTACAGAAAGCAAGCTTGTATTGGAGGACGACTGCAGATGGCTGGAGCAGCCGCTCCAATCAAGGGAATCCTCTTGGTCGTAGTGCTTGTTTTGATTTTCATTTTTCTTTCGTGGACTATCTGAGTGACATGCGGATACGTGGCCAGACCAGACAGTTAGCTACCACCCGGTGGAACAGGCGAGGGTGTAGGGGTGGCAGAGCCCTCAGAAACTCGGACCCACAGGATGCCGGTGAGACTCACAATTGGCCTGCATGCGTCGGACAGCTGAACCAACTCCGTTAACATCAAAGTCATGGCAGGCGAAGCAGGCGCATGCAACGCACCCAATCAAAGGTGAGGATACACTCAGCAACCAGCAGGAGGCGCCTGCATGGTCTGCGGGCATTGGTGATAAACCCGACAGTTAAGAACAACTGTGACTTAGTCTCCAAACCTAGTAAAAAGACCTGTAGTGCCATTGGACATAACAGAGTTGGGTGAGAGGCAAAACTGGAGCTGTACTTCAAGCTAATACTGCTGCAAAGGTAAGTACATGAAATCACACTGAAGGGACAATAACTTGTGGTCACTGTGCAAGTCTTCCCATAAACACAGAATCACAGAGAAGTAGGGTTAGAAGGGAACTCAGAGGTCATCTAATCCAACCCCCTGTTTGAGTCAGGATCATCCCACATGAGTCCTTATCTATTGATTCCTAAAACAACACTCTGTCACACAAATACAAGACATTTTGCTCAAAGACCCCAAAAGCACCCTAACTTAGCATAGGTAAAAAGGGATGAGGGCTGTCAATGTCCTGTCACTGTAAAGATTATTAAAACCTACTTGAAAGATCTAAGGAAAAGGTCATACCTCTCCCCACAGCTATTACAAACTCCCATAGTCTGTACCATTGTGATATGGGGTAAAATTATATCTTGATCCCAAATATGAAATCTACCGTAGCACAACACTCTCTTACACACTACTGGGGAATTAATTGACTTTATATCAACTCTAGAGAGAGAGTGCTGCTGCTTCCTGAATAACTAATGCTTCTTTCTGCAGTGTTATTCAGGTGAAATCCACGCCTCACTGAAGTCCATAGCAAAACACAAGAACTAGAAAAATATTGCCAAAAATCTTTCCCTTGAAATATATCTTTTAATCAGAAATGCTTGAAAGAACATTCCATCTGGGATTGCACTTTAGATCAAAGAGGGAATGACACTCATTCCAGAACTAGGAAGACTTTGGCATCCAAGTTCAAAATCTTTCTTTGCCTGAATCAAGGGACAATTTGAGTTCTGGTCTCCTGCTTTCCAGATGGCTGATCTAACTACTGGGCTACTGACTAATAGGCATACAGAAAGGAAATGACCCACAAGTCATTCAGTCCAATTAACCAGGTTGTTGCTTGTTAGGGCAACTATTGGTGGGATGCGTTTCATCTAAGCTAGCCACAACCCTTGAAAAAGAATAGCCCAGGAAGGGCTATAAATTAGTTAAACATACCTGCAGGGTCTAGAGTGGAGACAGAAGAGTAGCATGCACCCCATGTTGTTTTAAAACTACATGCTCCCTGCACATTGGAGGATGTGCAGGGAGGGATGTCACCAGGAAGTGCCCAGAGACGGAGAAAAGCTGGGTGCCAGAGGCAGCAAACAGCTGCCAAGAACCAGAGTGGGATGGAGGCAGCCGGGAGAGCTCCCATGCTCTGACCCAGATCTCAGCCTGAGCAGCTGAGCTGGGATGAAAGTGCGGAGAGAACCCCGAGCTCTAGTAAGCTGAAGAATTAGAGGCTCTGGAGTTCACTTGCAGGAGACCCCGTAAGAAGACTCGGAGGAATCTTCAGTCTCAGAGGAGCAAGCTAGGAGAGCTGTGCACCAACGGATGAATGACCAGACGAGAAGCAGTCAGTGAGTTGGTCATGTGAGTCTGATCCCTGTATAGCACTAGACATAGTGTGCTGCAAGGCAGTGAATATATTTTCTTTCCTTCTTATTTTATATGTTTATTTCCATAATTAGGAAGCAGACAAGTCAGGATTGTTGCAGCATATGTTGTTTATTATTTGGACATTATCCTAATGCAATGCGATGCTGCGGCTAGTAAAGCAACCAAAACGCTGGCTTGCATCCATAGATGCTTCTCGAGCAAATCCCGGGACATCATTCTCCCCTTGTACTCGGCCTTGGTGAGGCCACAGCTGG